>NC_052147.1:76913505-77513505 GCF_902713615.1 Scyliorhinus canicula | reverse complement strand
ACCGCTGGTCACCGGCTGCCATTCCGAAAAAGAACCTTTTATCCCAACTCTCTGCCTTCTGTCAGACAGCCAATCCTCAACCCATGCCAGTAGCTCACCTCGAACACCATGGGCCCTCACCTTACTCAGCAGCCTCCTGTGTGGCACCTTATCAAAGGCCTTTTGGAAATCCAGATAGACCACATCCACTGGGTTTCCCTGGTCTAACCTACTTGTCACCTCCTCAAAGAATTCTAACAGGTTCGTCAGGCACAACCTCCCCTTACTAAATCCATGTTGACTTGTTCTAATCCGACCCTGCTCGTCCAAGAATTTAGAAATCTCATCCTTAACGATCGATTCTAGAATTTTACCAACAACCGAGGTTAGGCTAATTGGCCTATAATTTTCCATCTTTTGTCTTGATCCTTTCTTGAACAAGGGGGTTACAACAGCGATCTTCCAATCGTCCGGGACTTTCCCTGACTCCAGTGATTTTTGAAAGATCTCAACCAACGCTTCCGCTATTTCTTCAGCCACCTCTCTCAGAACTCTAGGGTGTAGCCCATCGGGGCCAGGAGATTTGTCAATTTTAAGACCTTTTAGCTTTTTTAGCACCATCTCTTTTGTAATGGCAACCATACTCAACTCAGCCCCCTGACCCTCTATAATTTTTGGGATATTACTCATGTCTTCCACTGTGAAGACAGACGCAAAGTACTTATTAAGTTCTCCAGCCATTTCCTCGTCTCCCATCACTAGCCTTCCGGAATCAGTTTGAATTGGCCCAATGTCTACTTTGGCCTGTCGTTTGTTTCTTATGTATTGAAAGAAACTTTTACTATCATTTTGACCTGATACAAAGACTGGCTTTACTTTAAAAATTCTCAGTTATGCAATAATTGAACAATCTATCCATCTGGAGAACAGAATCCGAAGAGCAACAAATACAGATTTCAAGAAAGAAAGACAAACGAGCTTTAAATTTAATCTTTGTCCAAGATCTTCAGTACCTGATGTCAAGTCGTACACTGGAGTATTTGTTAATTTCTTCAACAGCCCTGGATTACTCAGCCTGAATTCGACACAAGCATTATCTGTGGCATCAAATCCACCTTGTTGCTGGTATCGATACTTCGCATTTGCTGGTGTAACATCTGCCCCTGCTGCCAAGATGTGAAGTCGGAGGATTTCAGACAGCGTGCAGCTATCAAGATCCAAATCACGCAATGTGCAGCCTTTAATAAATTGGGAAAACATTCAGGGGATCAATAGCCAGTTAAACTACAAGTTTTCCCATTGCAAATGCAACCTGGAATGAAAAATTAAAATTACCTTGGTATAGCTGGGGCCACGCAGCTGCAAAAGCTGCAACTGCAGAGACTGCACTTTTTCTAGAATCTAGATCTTCATCCAAAGCATCTGTTAAATCTGTAACAAGATTCACATGTCTAAATGTGATAGAGATTATGCATAATCAAAGGCAACTTCTTAGCAGTGACTAAAAATGCTGCACTTTCAGACCTCATGTCAAGATAAGTACAATGAGCAAGCTGACTGCTTCTCCACAAAGTATTAGCCTGCATTGCAATTCTGCAGTTTTTTCGCCATCTTGTCCAACCACTATTCAAAACTACAAATTAAATTTCTAGCTTTATGCACCTTGGTAGTTTCTGTCAAGTGACAGGATTAAGGTTATCAAAAAACTTAAATTGGAGTAGGAAGATGACTTTAAAAAAAAAACTAAAACAAAGAGCCTGGATGAAAATTTAAATCAGCAATACAAATTTAATGTTCGAACTTTCTTCGACGCCTGTGTTAGTTTCTAAATTAAAGTAGTAATTAAACCAAAACACCAACGAAAACCACGGGCTAGATTATCTGTTTCTGACGCCAAGTGCCGGCGCGAACGGAGAATGCGCGGGAGGTTCACGACAGGAAAATCGGCGCAAACCCCTCATTGATTCCCGTGCTGATGAGGGCTAGCACTGGCACCGAGTGAATCTCCCACGGATTGTGCCGAAAACGGCTGCAGAATGGCCAGGTCCCGGGCCGCGCATGACTAACAACCGGATAGCCGGTTGCATCGTAAAACATGGTGGCGGCCGTGCACCACCCCACCAACCGAGACCCCACAGCCCACCCCCCACCAGTGTCCCCCAGGCCGAGCAGAAGCTTCACCCCCCCCCCCCCCCCCCCCCACCCGTGGCACAAAACCCGGCCGGGCATGGAGGCGCTGGACACTGTCCGTGCAGCTGGCACGCCAGGTTCCTGACCACTGGGGCGACATGCGGCCCGCGCCGTCGGGGGTGGAGCATCATGGGTGGGCCGGCCGATGACGTGCCAACGGCAGTGAAACGGCGTACGCCATGATGACGCTAGTTTGGTGTGGGCGGAGCATGACGGAACTGCGTCAAATCGGCACTGACTCCAGCGTCAGAATCCATTCTCCACCCGATCGACGATCACTATTTTGGCATTGGGCTACGGAGAATTCCGTCCCACATTTCCAAACTATAGATACAATAATAATATGTAATACTCTTCATAAAATCTAGAACACCCAATACAAATACTGGAGTTTCCTGTCTATTTGCGCATGAGAATTATGCATTACAAGGGAAACTCAGGCCCAATTCATTTGTGGCTGGCTGGCTTTATGCCGGCCTCCGCTTCCTTGATCTCATTTCAATTCCATAAAACCCCGTAATGCTCTTTGAACGCAACTCTGCCCTCATGCAAAAGTACAGAACTCAGTTTAATGGGCTGTTGATGTAATTAAAAGTACATTCCAAACCAAAGTCATATTACTCGTAGTTTGTGACAAATGTTTGATGCAAATTAAAAATATCTATTTTTTTTGCTCAGACACCAACAATATATTTTCTGCATCTTTAGGACAGAATTGCATGACAACATTTTAAACTTCCACAACTGTATCTTCTCATAAGTGGTATGCCTATTGTGATTGAAAATGTGCCAGCTGCTACTCAGTCTGTAGTACCCCATGCCCTATTGAGTCAGAAATTCATGGGTTCAAATGCCACTCCAGAGCAGACACCAGATCTGCATTGGATGAGACATTACACCAAAGCCCTCAGATGAATTTATACTATCCCATGGGATTGTTGTGAAGTTATCCATATGACCATTATAGAAGTAGACCATACAGACCCTTCAGCTTACTCTGCCATGCAATACAACCATGGTTGATTTAGCCTCACGTCCAGTTTCCCGGCTCCGTCCTGTAATCTGGATTCCCTGGGACACTATCTATCTTAAACCTAACCATGCTCAACGACGGAGTTTCCACAAACCTCTGGTGATCGAAGGATTCACAACCTTCTAAATGAAGAAATTACTCAGCTAAGTCTTAATTTATGTTATCCTAAGACAGCCAGGTGAAATAACCTCTCAGTGGTTACCCTGCCATGAATCTTGTACTTCAATGATAGCACTTCTCATTCTTCAAAACTCCAGAAAGTAGAGGTGTAACTTACACAAGACCATCATAGGACAACCCCCACAGCCCAGGAACTGATATAGTGAAACTTGGCTCAACCAATGCAAGTATAACCTTCCATAAATATGTGCAGAACTGCAGTTTCTCCAGATATTCTCATCAACACCATGTACAATTTCAGCAAGATGCCCATTATTTTTGTACTTCAAATAAAGGCCATCATACCATTTGCCTTCCTAATTGTTTGCTGTGTATACATGATAATGTTGTGCTCCTTGTAAGAGTATACCAAAATCCCTCTGGATATACCAATTAGGAAGTAGCCCATTCAGCTCCTCGAGCCTGCTCAGCCATTCAAAAAGATCATGGCTGATCTAACTGTGGCTTCAACTTCCACCTATCAGATAATCTTTGCGACTCCCTTATTAGTCAAGAACCTACCTACCACTGCCGTCAAAATATTCACTGACCCTGCCTCCATCGCTCCCTGGGGAAGAGAGTTCCAAAGATTCACAACCCTCAAAGAAAACAATTCTGATCTCAGTCTTAAATGGGAGACACCTGGGGCAGGATTCTCCCTAGTCAGACGCCAAAATCAGAATCGGGCAGAGAACTGCTTCTGATGCCGGATTCAGGACAGGCGCAGGTTTGACGACGGTTGGCGATGCTCCGCCCCCTCCAAATCAGCATCACCGGGATGTACGCCATGCACAGTTGCAACACCGTTGGCGCGTCATCAGCCAGTCCATCAGCGATGCTCCGCCCCTAATGGGCCAGGTTCCTGACGGTGCGGGATACACGTGGTCCCTGCAGTCGGGAACCTGGCATACCAGCTGCAGATAATGTCCCGTGTCGCCACACTCTGCCACGATCCGTGCCACTGGCCGGGGCTTCTGCTAGTGCTAGGGGAAGTGGTGGGCATGGCCAGGGAATGGGCTGTGGGGTCAGGTGGGTAGGCACACGGCCCAGCATGGCCGGCGTTATGTTTCCCAGCCAGATTGGTGGGGCCTAGGCGTGCGCGGCTGCAGCTTATCAGCCCTGCGCAGCCTTGGACATGCCGATTCTCTGCAAAATCCACGCAGCACCGGTGCTAGCCCCTTCACCAGTACCAGAATCGGTGAGAGATTTGCGCCGATTTTCCTATCATTTTCCATTGGCGCCAGCACTGAATTAGTAGAAACGGAGAATCCAGACCCTTATTTTCAAACTGTCTCCTAGTTCTAGACTAGTCCACAAATGGAAAGAATCTTTCAGCATTCACCCTGTTAATTCCCCTCAGGATCTTGCATGTTTCAATGAGATCAAGACACCCTCTGGAGCACAGGATTCTGCAATCTCTATTTAACTAACTTATTGCTTTCCTGTTCTTCCAAAGAGAACAAGTTCACATTTTCCCACACTATACTCCATCTACTAAACTTTGCCCACTCACTGATCCTATCTATGTCCTTATGCAGATTCATGCCCTCTTCATACTTACTTTCCTACCTCTCTTTGTGTAATTAGCAAATTTATCAACAATATATTCAGTCCCTTTATCCAAGTCGTTGATATAGAACATAGAACAGTACAGCACAGAACAGGCCCTTCGGCCCTCGATGTTGTGCCGAGCAATGATCACCCTACTCAAACCCACGTATCCACCCTAGACCCGTAACCGAACAACCCCCCCCCCCTCTAACCTTACTTTTATTAGGACACTACGGGCAATTTAGCATGGCCAATCCACCTAACCCGCACATCTTTGGACTGTGGGAGGAAATTGTAAATAGTTGACACCCAGCCACTGGTCCCTGTGGCATTCCATATCCTGCCAACCTGAAAAAGACCCAGTTATCTCTACTTTCTGCTTCCTGTTAGGCAACTATTCCTCTATCCAAGCAAATGTTACCCATTATAACCTGTGCATCATAACGTTTGCTATGGCACTTTGTCAAATGCCTTTTGCAAATCTAAGCACAGCATATTCACAGGTTCCCTTTTATCCATGTTGCTCGTTCCTTCCTCAAGGAAGCTGTGGGCAGCAGGGTAGCAGTGGGCAGCAGGGTAGCATGTGGGCAGTAGGGTAGCATGGTGGTTAGCATCAATGCTTCACAGCTCCAGGGTCCCAGGTTCGATTCCCGGCTGGGTCACTGTCTGTGTGGAGTCTGCACGTCCTCCCCCTGTGTGCGTGGGTTTCCTCCGGGTGCTCTGGTTTCCTCCCACAGTCCAAAGATGTGCGGGTTAGGTGGATTGGCCATGCTAAATTGCCCGTAGTGTCCTAATAAAAGTAAGGTTAAGGGGGGGGGGGGGGGTTGTTGGGTTACGGGTATAGGGTGGATACGTGGGTTTGAGTAGGGTGATCATGGCTCGGCACAACATTGAGGGCCGAAGGGCCTGTTCTGTGCTGTACTGTTCTATGAATGCCAATAAATTAGTCACACATGATCTCCCGTTCACAAAACCATGAGGAGAAATTATTTCACTCGAAAAGGGTTGCAAATTTTTGGAATTCTCTACCAAAGAGGGTTGTGGATGCTCCACCATGGAATACAATCAAGGCTGGGATAGATCGGTTTTCTTGAGGAATTTCAGGCCATGAGGATTGGACAGGAAAGTGAAGTTCAAGTCCATGATGAGCCATAACCGTACTGAAAAGCGGAGCAGTCTCAACATGCCATACGTTCTCATCCTGATCCTATTTCTTGTGTTCTTGTGGCATTCCACGAGTTAGTCTGCCAACTTGAAAATGCTCCATTGATTCCTACCCTCTTCTTTCTTTCCATCAACTCAATGAGTCTTCTTTATCTTGCATATTAACCTTCTGGGTGGCAAATGCCTTTTGGAAATTGAGGTATACATCTAGTGGCTCAACCCTACTAAACCTCCAAAATTTTATATTTGTCAAACACTATTTCCTTTTGGTGAAACCATGTTAACTTTGACCATACAGCAATTTTCCAAGTGCTTTGTTAAGACTTCTTTAGTGGATTCCAGCACTTTCCTGATGCCGGATGTCAAGCTAACTCACCTTTAGTTCCAGTTTTCTCTCGCCCTCCTTTCTTTAATAGTTTCTTTCTTTAACATTTGCTATCTTGCAATCTGCTGGGACCATTCCAGATTCAAGGGAGTGTTCGAAAATTACAACAAGCACATCCACCATCTCCGCAAGAACCCTAGATGTAGGCAATTGGGTCCTGGACATTGGTCAGATTCTAGTCTCTTCAGTTTCTACAATACTTTTTCTCTCCTGATATCATCATCAGTTTCTCACTCTTATTAGCCCCTTGGTTACTATCAATTTCTGGTATATTGTTTATGACGCACACTAAATAATGTCATTGCCATTTCCCCACTCCCATAATTCTTTCCGTTTCTGTATCTAAGAGATCAAGACAATCTGTTATTTGGAAAGGAGATGTGAAAACTAAGATTCTAGATTTAGGGAAGGCAGACTTTCCACAGTCAAATGAGCCAATTCCTTAAATGTGTAGAATATCAGAAGATCTCTGGGAAATGTTCAAAATAATTTGATGTAATACAGTACAGGTTTGTACATCAAAGGGGCAAGAGTTCTACTTTCTAAAAAAAGATAGCCATGGACAACTGAAGAGGTAAATGACAGCATAAAGCATAGAGAAGCCATCACAAATTCTGGCAAACAAGAAAAAACAGCAGAGTGACTATAAACAAAGAGCTACAAGAAACATGTATGAAATAAACTTGCAAGCAATGTCAAAATTGATAACTTCATTCAGAAAGATTGGGCCTCAAAAAGGCAATCAAAAAAGTTTCCCTTGAAACTAAGAAAACGACAGATGCTTCAGTATTTACAGGAGGGGAAGAGGGCAGCATGCCACACTCTCAGGAAATTATTACTGAATCAGGGACAGGGGCTCAATGAAATTGAATTTAACTGTAAAGGAGAAATTCATGGGACTAAACAAGCAACAAATCCACAGGACCTTACGGTTTCCGTGCTCGGGTTTTGAACAAACTAGGTGAGAATATTGCACAAGCCATATGATCTTCCAATATTCTCTTTGTTTGGCAATGGTTTCCTTAAGTTGAAAAATAGCATAGGTCACTCTGCTATACAAGAGAGAGAGGAAAACCAGGGAATTATAGACCAGTTAGCCTAGTCAGGAAATCAATAGAATCTATAATTAAACATAGGTGACAAAAGATAATAACATTTTTCAGCTGATCAGAGAGCCAGCATGGATTAGTAAAAGGTAACTCATGCCTGCCAAACTGGTTTATGTAAGGGGAATGTCAATGGATGTTATTCATATTAAATGCCTTTCTCATAAGAGATCGTTAGCTAAAGTTGAAGTGGATCGAATTGAAGGCAGATTATTAACCTGGTTCAAAAACTGGCTGAGCAGCAGAAGACAAGAGGTTAATGATAAAAGGTAGATGTGACTAATGGTCTCCCACAATGATCTGATTTGGGGCCTCAACTATTCATCACATTTATGATTGACCTAGATGATGGGATAATAGACAGCAACGTATCCAACTTTGCTTTCTATCTTTGGAATGTCAGCAATGTAAATGGTGGAGATGGAATTGTGCCATTACAGAAACATTTTGATAGACTAAGTAAATGGGCAAAAATTGCAATTGGATTTGCATGGAGGCATATGTGACATCATCCACTGCGAATATAAAAAAGGGTAGAACAGGGTACTTTCTAAATGGTGAAAGGTTTGACACAGTGAAAATCCAAAGAGATTTGGGGTCCACATACATAGATCATTAAATTGCCACAAACAGCTTCCCCAGGGAGCGACAGGGGCACAATGATAGGCACTGCTGCCTCACAACGCCAGGGATCCAGATTCAAATTCGACCTTGAGTCACAGTCCGTGTGGAGTTTGCACGTTCTCCTCGAATCAGCATGGGTTTCCCCCGGGTGCTCCAGCTTCCCCTCTCAGCCCAAAGATGCGCCGGTTAGGTGGATTAACAGTGCTAAATTTCCCCTTGATGTCCAAAGGTTAGAGGGATAAGGCAGAATGAGGGTCTTGGTAGGTTGCTCGTTCAGAGGGTGGGTACTGGCTCAATGGATCAAATGGCCTTCTTCTGCACTGTAGGGATTCTATGATCCCAAAGAGTTAAATTAAAAGGAGGGAATGACAGAGCTAGAGCTGTGTACCCTGGAATCTAGATGACTGTGGTGATTTAATTAAATTTTTCAAGATACTAAGGGCAACAGATAGGATAGATGGAAACTACACTGGGATCCCACCAATCCATGTGGTCTACAGTATAAAGGCGACAACTTGCTATTTCACAACTGATGCTTAGCACTCAGGCTTGCTCCAGTCAATGCCAGGGTCATAGTATGTGTATATCCTTACAGTTTCCAGTCAGTATATTCCAAAATTAAATGAATTAAGTAGGTGCTTTGCTAAATCAACCAAACAATTGAACAGGTGTTTTTAATGCTTATTTTTAAACTATTCTTTATATGACCAGTTTAATGTATTGTTAGAGATTTTCAAGATTTTGGAGTAACCCACAACTGGAATGCTTAAAATGTCAGCGTGGGTTCTTCTGGTTACAGTGTTTTAGTAAATAACTTTGCACCAGACATGGAACAAACTCTAACCTTTTGGATCAGCTTCTTTTAACTGTTCTTTAGCTACTTCCTCTTCCTCAGCATGCGCCTGGAAAATTGCAGTTAGAAAAAAAAACAGCAATTCACAGAGTGGCCCTTCAGTGTCATTGCCAACAAGTGCTTCCTCAAGGCTTTCTGCAAATTAATCAGAAAAAAAAATCATACCTTAAATGAAATCTTTCAGCAATATATCTTGCAACTATAAGCATTCTAAAACTAGACATATATCGATGACAATGATGATTTTAGCGCAAAATTAGACAAGCAGTACTGAATTCAAATGACCATCACTCAGGAACCGATAAAGAGCACCTCAAAAAAGATTTTATTAATGAATCTTGAAGCTATGTTTTGGAACTATTATAAATAATTTATTTTGCATGAGGAATTTGTCCTTAAAAGTTATCTTCAGGTAGCCCTCCGATCCGGCTGATCACCTGGAATGTGAGGGGACTGAATGGGCCGGTCAAACGGTCCTGCGTGTTCGCGCACCCGAGGGGGCTGAAGGCGGACGTGGCTATGCTTCAGGAGACGCACCTGAAGGTGGTGGATCAGGTCACGTTGAGGAAGGGGTGGGTGGGCCAAGTGTTTCATTCTGGGCTGGATGCAAAAAACCGGGGGGGGGGGGCGATCCTGGTGGGGAAGAGGGAGTCGTTTGAGGCGTCGAGTGTGGTGGCAGACAGCGGCGGGAGGTACGTGATGGTGAGCGGCAAGCTGCAAGGGGAGCGGGTGGTGCTGGTCAATGTATATGCCCCGAATTGGGATGATGCGGGTTTCATGCGGCGCATGTTGGGCCGGATTCCAGATTTGGAGGTGGGGGGCCTGATAATGGTGCTGGATCCGCCACTGGATCGATCCAGTTCCAGGACAGGTAGGAGGCCTGCGGCAGCGAAGGTGCTGAGGGGGTTCATGGACCAGATGGGAGGGGTGGATCCTTGGAGGTTCGCGAGGCCGAGGGCCAGGGAATTTTCATACTTCTCCCATGTGCATAAGGCCTACTCCCGGATCGACTTCTTTGTTTTCAGTAGGGCGCCGATTGCAGGGGTAGTAGACGCTGAGTACTCGGCGATAGCCATTTCTGACCATGCCCCACATTGGGTGTACCTCGAGCTGGGGAGGAGAGGGACCAGCGCCCGTTGCAGCGCTTGGAGGTGGGGCTGCTGGCGGACGAGAATGTGAGGGGGCGGGTTCGAGGATGCATCAAGGTGTACCCGGAGGCCAACGATAATGGGGACGTCCGAGTGGGGACGGTCTGGGAGGCGCTGAAGGCAGTGGTTCGGGGGGAGTTGATTTCCATTCGGGCCCATAGGGAGAGAGGGGAGCAGAGAGAAAGGGAGAGATTGGTGGGGGAGATGGCGAGGGTGGACAGGAGGTATGTGGAGGCCCCGGAGGAGGGATTGCTGAGGGAGTGGCGCAGCCTTCATGCTGAGTTCGACTTGTTGACCACCAGAAAGGCGGAGGCTCAATGGAGAAAGGCTCAGTATGCGGTGTACGAGTATGGGGAGAAGGCAAGTAGGATGCTGGCACACCAGCTCCGTAAGCGGGATGCGGCTAGGGAGATTGGTGAAGTTAAGGACCGGGGAGGAAATGTGGTGCGGAGGGGGGTAGACATCTCTGGGGTCTTCAGGGACTTTAATGAGAGACTATAACGGTCCGAACGTCCGGCGGAGAAGGGGGGAATGGGTCGCTTTTTGGACCGGCTGAGCTTCCCGAGGGTGCAGAAGGGACGGGTGGAGGGTCTGGGGGCATCAGTTGAGCTTGAGGAGCTGGTTAAAGGGATAGGGAACATGCAGTCAGGGAAGGCGCTGGATGGGTTCCCATTTGAATTTTACAAGGCGTATGCAGACCTGCTGGGCCCCCTGTTGGTTAGGACCTTCAACGAGACGAGGGAGGGGGGCTTTGCCCCTGACGATGTCTTGGGCGCTGATCTCCTTGATCCTTAAGTGAGACAAGGATCCCCTGCAGTGTGAGTCACACAGGCCGATCTCACTCCTGAATGTGGATGCCAAGTTGCTGGCAAAGATCTTAGCCACGAGGACAGAAGATTGTGTGCCGCAGGTTATCCACGAGGATCAAACGGGGTTTGTGAAGGGGAGGCAGCTGAACACTAATATACGGAGGCTCTTGAATGTTATTATGATGCCGGCGGTGCAAGGGGAGGCAGAGATAGTGGTGGCGCCAGATGCGGAGAAGGCCTTCGATAGGGTCGAGTGGGGGTACTTGTGGGAGGTGCTGAAAAGGTTCGGGTTTGGGGAGGGGTTTATCAGTTGGGTGAGGCTGTTGTACGAGGCCCCAATGGCGAGTGTGGCCACGAATAGGAGGAGGTCGGATAGTGGCAGGTGGATTGGCCATGCTAAATTGCCCGTAGTGTCCTAAAAAGTAAGGTTAGGGGGGGGGGGGGGGGGGGGGGGGGGGGGGGTTTTGTTGGGTTACGGGTATAGGGTGGATACGTGGGTTTGAGTAGGGTGATCATGGCTCGGCACAACATCGAGGGCCGAAGGGCCTGTTCTGTGCTGTACTGTTCTATGTTCCATTTTCGATTATACCGAGGGACGAGGCAGGGGTGTCCCCTGCCCCCCCTACTTTTTGCGCTGGCAACTGAACCCCTGGCTATGGCACTGAGGGAGTCGGGGGATTGGAGGGGGCTGGTCCGGGGTGGGGAGGAGCACCGAGTGTCGCTCTATGCGGATGACCTATTGTTGTATGTGGCAGACCCGGTGGGGGGAATTCTCCAGGAATTTGGGGATTTCTTAGGGTATAAGCTTAACTTTGGGAAAAGCGAGCTGTTTGTGGTACACCCGGGGGAACCAGGAGGGGGGGATTGGGAGGCTCCCACTGAAAAGGGCAGAGAGGAGCTTCAAGTACTTGGGGGTTCAGGTGGCCAGGAGCTGGGGGGCCTTGCATAAGCTAAACCTCAAGACTGGTGGAACAAATGGAGGAGGAGTTTAAGAGGTGGAACATGCTGCCGCTGTCTTGGCGGGTAGGGTGCAGTCAGTCAAGATGATGGCGCTCCGAGGTTTCATTCCTGTCCAGTGCCTCCCCATCCTATCCCGAAGGCCTTTTTCAGGCGGGTTAACAGGAGCATTACGGGGTTTTGTGTGGGCACAGGGACTCCAAGGTTCTTGGAGCGGGGCAGGATGGGCTGGTGTGCCAACCTCTGTGGGTATTATTGGGCTGCGAACGCAGCGATGGTGCGTAAGTGGGTAATGGACGGGGAGGGGGCTGCATGGAAGAGGTGGAGACGGCATCCTGTGTGGGTTCGAGCCTGGAAGCGCTTGCAACGGCGCCACTGCCGTTCCCCTCAAGATCTGGGGGCAATGGAGGCGGCACGTGGGGGGGGTGGGGCCTCGATGGGGTCCCCGATACGGGGGAACCACTGGTTTGTCGGGGGAGAATTGATGGTGGGTACTGAGTTGCACAGGGCAGGTGTCAGGAGGCTGGGGGACTGTTCATAGACGGGATAGTTTGCGAGCCTGGGTGAGCTGGAAGGGAGGTTCAGGCTCCCCCGGGGAACACCTTTAGGTTCATGCAAGTAAGGGTGTTTGTCAGGCGGCAGGTGGCGGGGTTCCCCCTGTTGCCGCCGCGTGGGGTCCAGGACAGGGTGCTCTTGGGGGGTATGGGTTGGAGAGGGGAGGATCTCGGAAGTGTACCAGGTGATGCAGGAGGTAGACGAGGCCTCGCTGGAGGAGCTGAAAGATAAATGGGAGGATCTGGGTGAGGAGATTGGGGGGGGGGGGGGGGGGGGGGGGACGTGGGCGGATGCCCTAGAAAGGGTGAACTCCTCCTCTTTGTGTGCGAGGCTTAGCCTCATACAGTTTAAGGTACTGCATAGGGCTCATATGACCGGGACAAGGATGAGCCGGTTTTTTGGGACCGAGGACAGGTGTATTAGGTGCTCAGGGAGCCCAGCAAACCATGTCCACATGTTCTGGGCATGCCCAGCGCTGGGGGAATTTTGGAAGGGTGTAGCAAGGATAGTATCGAGGGTGGTAGGAACCAGGGTCAATCCAGGCTGGGGACTCGCAATATTTGGGGTTGCAGTGGAGCCGGGAGTGAAGGAGGCGAAAGAGGCCGGTGTTATGGCCTTTGCGTCCCTAGTAGTCCGGCGGAGGATTCTTCTTCAGTGGAAGGATGCGAGGCCCCCAAGCTTGGAGGCCTGGGCCAACGATATGGTGGGGTTTATTAAATTGGAGAGGGTGACGTTTGCCCTAAGGGGGTCAGTGCAGGGGTTTTTCAAGAGATGGCAACCATTCCTAGATCTCCTGGCAGAACGGTAAAATCAAAAGATCAGCAGCAGCAGCAGCAACCCGGGGGGGGCTCCTTGTTTTTGTTTTGGGTTGAATATCTGTTTTTTTGCCAATGACAGGCGTTAATTATTGTTTCTCTTTTGTATTTACGGCGGGGGACGGTTCTGTTTTTTTTGGGCTGTTTTCTTTTTTGTGAAAATTGGAATAAAATTATTTATTTAAAAAAGTAAGTTATCTTAGTTATAATCTATTCATCCAAGGCAAGTTATGGAACATTGCAGCTTTGTGAGGGGAATTTCTTATCACAGCCCAAGTTGACTATCGAGAAACAAGAAACAAAACAAAGGGTTTCTAAGAAAGATACAATTGCAAGTGAACAAAGAAACTTCAATGAACCTGCTCTTACTACTCAACATTTGGGCTACAAGAGCTGAGCAAAGGCTGGATATAGATGAACTGCTCGTCTGACCTCAAAAGCCTATACATCATTAAGGGTGTGATGATGGGTGGAGTCCAATACTAATGTTCAACACAATCTGGAGAGAAGCTTGCTTTATCAGTGTACTTGCTACTGGATTATATATTATGCCCTCCATCACCAGCACCCTGAGGCTGCAGCAAGTATGATCTAAAGGATATACCACAGCAGCTTATCAACATTGTTCTTGGTGGGAGGGATTGTAGGGGCAGGAGCAAAGTTATTACAGTAACAGTTTTCAACTAACAGTTTTCAAGTAAGACTCAGGCACTGGCTGTGACTTGTACCACCGTTTTCATTGCTATTGTTGGATTGATGTTCTGAAATTCCGACAGCCATGTGACTGCATAATCGTATGAAATGCAGTAATGCAACCCCCAAAGCAACTTAGGATTGGCAATAAATATAACTTTGCTGCTGTGACTTGGAGCCAGACAACAAATGCAAATTTAGGCTTTCAACCAAACATATTCCCCATTACTGTACATTTTACACATATTTCACACAGACCTAGAGTCATGCCATCTGGAAACTCATCCTGGAGGTCAAACAGGTCTCCAAACGCATGTAAAAACTCCAGAACCATTAACGCATCACCAAAAAGCTCTGATGGTAACCTGGTCTTTACAGGTGTTGGAATTGGAAGTTCCTATTGAGGGAAAAAAAATCATGCAATGAACATTTTACAATATGTATTCAAATGCAACCAGAAAACTGTGTACCAAATTTGCTTGGTAATAAAATGTCTCATGATGAAAGAACCACAAGAGTTAAAAAAAACTTCCCCATGTTCACCAGCCAAGCTGATGCCGCATGCCAGACACTCCCTGAATGCCCGAGGCCAAGAATTACCAGAACAGAATGGATGCAACATCTTTGATCGCAAAGAATAGCCAATTAGCGATATTTTCAGAAAGACTAAACAATAAATGTAATTTGTAATTATCTTCATTTCTCAGTTTCTTTAAGCTTTTGTGAATACACGCTGCTTTAAAACAATCTACAAAATGTAACTTTTTTCCAGAATTATGTGGTTTAATAAGCTTGAAATTTGCTTCACGAAATGAAATAATGCTCGAGGTGTCAGTAGCTCTAAAGGCAGGAGTGACAAATTATTTCGTTTACATCAGGGTAAAAAGAAAGCAGCTCGAAAAGCAAACAGAAGATGAAGTATAATGTTTTGAATCACAGCCAAAATATCTGAAATGCATAAGATCAACTAATTTATTTTATAGAAACACGCTTGATACATTAAATTCATTTTTGAAACTAGGCCAAAATTCACTTATTCTTCAGCTCCTTCAATGAGCTTCCCTTCATAAAGGCCAGGTGCGGGGATGCTCGCTGATGATTATTACTGAACACCAAGCACTCATGAATTCTCTGATACCGAAGTAGTCTGTGCCTGCTTGCACATTCAGACCTGGGTGATAACTGACAAGTATTTGCACCACAAGTGTCAGATAGTGACCATCTTTAACAAGAGAATGTACCCACCTTCCTTCATGTTCAACAATGTTAATATTGCTGAATCTCCCACGATTAACATCCCATTGACCAGAAATATACATTGGCTACAACAGCAGGTTAGAGGCTGGGAATTCTGTAGAGAAACTGGTCTCCCAACTCCTCAAAGCTGGTCCGCCATCGACAAGGCACAAGGCAGGAAAGCAATGGAATATTCTCCACTTGTCTGGGTGAATGCAGCTCCAACAATATTAAAGCAGCTCAACGCCATCCAGGTCAAACCCAATTTGCCACCTTCAACGACCAGCATACTGTGACAGCTGTGCAAACTGCACTGCATCACCTTGCACAACCTTTTTCAACATCTTCCAAACCAGTCACTTCTACCATCTAGACGAACAAGGTGACAGATACATCACTACCTGCAAGTCCCTTCCAACCCGCCTATACCATTTGGACTGCAGCGATTCATGTTAGCTCACCAGCAGCTTCGCGAGGTTAATTAGGGATGGGCAACAAGCTCTGGTCTTGTCAGTGACACTTAACATATTAAGAGCAAAGATTTTCTGGACAAGTTCTGATTTTCACGTGTCCCTTTCTGCTGCACACCCACACTGCCACCCCAACCATAATATTTTCCTGTTCACAATTCCACTTCTTAGATACCTGACGCGCTTGCTTCCCTCACCTATCATCTGCCCCAGCACTCCTCCCCCAATCCAAATAGCACCCAAAAACACTATTTGGCTAATTGCAAAGCAAGGTGAAGAATGGGAGAAAGGTGGAGTTGGGGGAAAACAGTAACCCTAGCAAGAGGAAGTTGATAGTCCTGACCAAATTTTGGGAAAGGTCAGTGGGGTGCGATGGAAATGCTGAAAGATGAAAGAAAAATACGAATTACTTATGGTGGAAAAGCAATGGCAAGGAAGGCAAATGGCAATTTTATTCCATGTTCTCAGGCATTAACCATTTAAGCACATGTTAATGCCATAAAAGCAAGAGAGAAAGCATGATACAGGAAGAAAGAATGCGGCAGGAAGAGCACATATTTGCAAGCAACTTAATATACTAAATTTCCCATGATATGGCTCATGATGAGTAAGCATCAATGATTTGCATTAAAGCTGTGCTTGTTAAAAGTGGCTGAAGTAAGCAATGTTACTTTATTAAAGAAATAATAGCTCCATCATGTGGAGGGACTAAGGACAGAAAATATTATGAACCATAGATTTCAAATGAACTCTCGCCAACTCGAGGGTTTTAAAAAATCTATTATTGATGGATGTACAAAACTAGTAGAAAGTTTAAAATTGCACAAATACCTTCAAGTCCTCACATTCCATATCTTCACGGGGCTTATTCCATTCTTTAAGATATTCTGCATATTTCCTCTTTTCTTCTCGTAGTTTTTCCCTTTCCTAGTTAGATTGTTCCAATGAAAATATATCATACATTAATGATTCATAACATATGTAGAAAACTTTTCTAAAATTTGTCTTCATAATAATGCCGCAGATAAATGGAGTGGAGTATTCATTTGTAGATGCAATTAATTCTGGCACACACCATTTTGAATTAAATCATTTCTGGTGAACATGAAAATATAACCAGCACTTAAATCTGCTTTTTTATGACTGTGACCAAACAGAAGATAATATCAGTCTCCCACTGTACAAAATCCAAATGAAGAAATTAACACTGCAAATATATGATGTATATTAAATAGAAAATGTGTGCAGCATTGCCCAAGTACAACCCATGCATCGCCAACTTCCAAAAACATTTTAAACTAGCAAAACAAAGTTTTAGAAAGGCCGACTCCTGGATTGCATCTTTCCAGGTTTTACCCATTACCTTTTCTTTCTCCAATTTTAGACGTTCCTTTTCTTCTTTCCTTTTAATTTTCTCTTCTTCCAATATTTTCTTCAACTCTTCTTTTTTCTTTTCTTTGTCCTCTTTTTCTTTCTTTTTAGCTTCCAACACCTCTTTTCTTTTCTTTAACTCATGTGCTAGTTCCTCTTCTTTCCTCCTTTTTGCTGTCAGTAAAATACAAAAACGGCTAACACTGTAGGAAACTTGATTTCGAAAATACTAAAATGAACTCGCACAAGTTTGGCAATAACCTTAGCAAATTTTAGAAATGTATGCATTTCCCATTTCAAAACTGTAGTCAAGTCTTCATTAAGCCCTCCCCATTTCTTATACCTCTCATTCCATCTCCAATCTAACCTTTGCCTCAAAGTCTTCAAACATATCACCGGCAACCGACTGCATCTTGTTACTCACAAACAGCGGCAACAGTGGAAGAATCAATCTAGTCCGGACATTTAGGTTCAAGCTGGTGTATCGCAAGGCGCTTCCTCATATCTACTAAACCACAAGAAGCTCCCACCCCAGTGTTCCAGTTGTCTGTATTTATAGGATAATTAACATAATTGCTGTACATGCTGATTGATAGTACATTTAGACACACATACCTGTCTTTGAACCCTGTCTAGACGCTACTGGCCACAGACTTGTTTCCTAGAAAATGGATATCCTACTTATGACCTCAATGTATCATCGGCCTTCAATCTCTCTAAAGCCGGTCATGTTAAGCAGCTCATTTTCCTGCCCCGAATGGTCCACGTTATTGGCACTGCCCGCCCTACTATTTCACGGCTCTCAGCAGCACAAGTTAGCTTATCTTTCTTTGCAACATTGTTACCACTAGAGTAACTACAGGTGCACCGATGACTCTATGATCAGCATTCTGCTGCTCAACTAATTTACCTGTAAACATTCATCAGACACAAAAGAAAAGCTATATAGTTACTGCAGCTTTGCAAAATCTCCATCATGCCTGTAGGGAAATTACAACTTTCGTCAACTTAAATACCAAAACTAAAGTTAAGCTTTAAACTCAAGCCCTTTCTCCAATCTCAGATGCCTCTCAACATTGCATTCTTTCACTGCCTTTGTTCAACCTTCAAACCTCACATTCAGTGCATCATACAAAACAACTTATTTGCACCATTTCAACCAGGGGAAAACAGCTGAAACCCCATTATTCATGCTCCCCAATAGGAAATTGCCATGTGTCAGAGATAGCAAGTCTGGAAATATGCCACCACCTTCTGTCAGATGCAAAGTGAAGCAGAGCATACCTATTGCTTCATTTCTTCCTTTTGCCTGCGCATCTTTTCAATTTCTCGTGCAGATTTGTTTCTATATTTTGACATGT
Organism: Scyliorhinus canicula; assembly: GCF_902713615.1. NCBI lineage: Eukaryota > Metazoa > Chordata > Chondrichthyes > Carcharhiniformes > Scyliorhinidae > Scyliorhinus > Scyliorhinus canicula. Next base: position 77,495,046 of record NC_052147.1, on the reverse strand, counting down.
CTTCCCCATCAGTAGCACTATCCGACTGATAAAAAAAAGAATAAGTTTAGCTGATATTTCAATTTGATTTACCTTCTAAAAATTGAGAAAATTCTTTGTCGCTAAGCAAGTACGAATTTATAGCCAGAATCTTTCCATAGATTGATATAGGGACAAGAGGACATGCCTACCCTGCCCCTAATTAAACATTTGTATATCAACCAGTTCATACTCATTCTCAAACTGACATGCTTTTGAGCAGCAACAAGCAAGGGCTTTTCTTCTTCTTTCATGGAGAAGCAGGTAGGGAAGCACAGTAGCACAGTGGGTATCACTTTGCTTCACAGCTCCAGAGTCCCAGGTTCGATTCCCAGCTTGGGTCACTGCCTGGAGGTCTGGAGTCTGAACGTTCTCAGTGTCTGCGTGGGTTTCCTCCGGGTGCTCCAGTTTCCTCCCACAAGTCCCGAAAGACGTCAGGTGAATTGGATGTACTGAATTTTCCCTCTGTGTACCCGAACAGGCACCAGGATGTGGCAACTAGGGGGTTTTCACAGTAACTTCATTGCAGTGTTACGGTAGGCCTACTTGTGACAATGAACATTATTATGGGATGCGGGTGTCACTGGCTGGGCCAGCAATTATTGTCCATCCCTAAGCAGTTCCAAATTACAAAGAAGAAACTGATATCAGACGAGAGAGAAAGAGGAGAGCAAAGATGTTCATGAGGAAGCACCAATCAGAACATACTTCAAAGTTTAAAGTGTGTTCTGGCCATGTCATATAAACTAGTCAGAACCGCCTTACACGGACCTTTTCTAATTTAAAGACAAATGCAGGATTTGAGTCCATGGAGGCAGCATAATTATCATATTGTTATTGCAGAGGAATTTCACAAATCAAAGAGGAAAAACACACATATATACCAACATCCTGCGTACTTACCACTAAAAGTGAACAAACTAACAAGATTATTTCTAACGCATGTATGTTAACTTAAGTGAACTTACACATGATTCAGACATGCTTTGTACCATAGGAGTTACTACGGTTGTTTTAAATAGTCACTTGATAGTACAGAACCTGAGCATTGCTGTTAAAAAGTGCTGTTGAAGGTTCTCATCTTGCATAATAATAATCTATATTAGTTACTGTGAAATCCCATCGTCGCCACGCTACGGCGCCTGTTCGGGTACACCGAGGGAGAATTTAGAATGTCCAATTCACCTAACAAGCACGTTTTGAGACTTGTGGGAGGAAACCCGGAGCATCCGGAGAAAACCCACACAGGCACAGGGAGAATGTGCAGACTCAGCAGTGACCCAGGTCGGGAATCGAACCCAGGTCCCTGGAGCTGTGCTAACCACCGTGCCATCCATACTCATCAGGACAGAATTTCAAGAATACCAAATTTCAAAGAAAACAACAATTCATACTGCATGAGTAGAGGGTGCCGATTGGTTGACAAGTAAACTCCAATTAATCGAAGGGCTACCAAGGGAAGGCACCAGGGAGCAGCTGTCCCTCAGGCTTTTGCTCAGTAGAACAAAGTGCCAAGTTCAGTGTCCTGCATATGAATATGCATAGTTTCTAAAATGCATGTGAGCCATATTCCAAGCCCAACTACCAAACTACTAATCTTGAATTGTTTGTTATTGTACAGTTGGGATGGTTAGTAAATGTTGTCCAATCAGTGTCCAACATTAGATGGGATTCTATGTTCTGATATTTGCAATCAGAGAGAGGGAGGTTGAGTGCAGTCAATGTTCTTGTCTGTTACAAACAGCTGAAGGGATGTGCTGTTTGATCTGATCTGCCAATCGTTGTGATGTACAGCCTATAAACCCGACACCAGCACTGAAATTCGTAACAACATTACTCGTTTGTGCGGTTGTCAGAATGTCCTTTTGGCTTCTAAAAAGAAAGACTTGCATTTATATAGCACCTTTCACAACCAACAGATATCTCAAACCCCTTTAGTCAATTAAACACTTTTGTAATGTAGAAATGCAGCAACTAACGTGAGCACAGCAAGTTTCCACAAGCAGCAACATGATGATGACCAAATAATCTGTTTTCATCTTCTCAACTGAGGGATAAATATTGGTCAGGATACCAGGAGGGGAGTGGGGGAAGCAGCAGCATAACATAGGTCGAATGGCGATCACAGTTGGATTGCCAGTCCATTCCCATTTACTTCCCTGCTCTTCCTTGAAACAGCACTATGAGATTTTTAACATCCACCTGAATGGACAGATTGCCTTGGTTTGTAAAGCTTCATCCAAAAGATGGCAGCTCTGATATTGCAGCATTCTCTCAGAACCGCACTGAAGTATCAGCCTTAATTTTTGTGCTCGAGGCCCAAGTCTTGGAATAGGACATGAAACTGGAAACCTTGTGACTCAAGCAAGAAGCCTACCACTGAGTCAGGATTTAAATATGTAGAAACTATAGTATTACACAGCTTTAGATGTGTGCATAGATACATTATTTTTCACTTACATTTGCTAATGAAGAGCGGTTCTTATGAGTCCTGCTCCGACATCGGTTAGAAGGACTGAAAACAAATGTCGATGGATCATCCGGGAACAAATGGGAAAGGTTCTGCTCGGTAAGCTTGTATTTATCAACTGTTGTAGACTGAATAAAATAAAACAAAATACTAAGTTCAATATTGATAGTATTTATAACATCATTCAGTAGAAAAATTAACAAAGCTCAAGCATTCACAATGGTTTTAAAGATGGAGTAATTATGAACTGATGTGAAAGTAAATCTTCCAGGCGATATACTTGATGCTCAAACATTGTAACGATCAAATCTGTTTCCTTCTGCACATGGGTTAATCAGGGACATTAATGTGGATTATGATGGTTCAACTTTCATGGACAAAGAAAAGATCGAATTCTTGAGAGCTGGGACAGGGAGGGGAAAAAAGGGGAAGTCATTGAGCAGTTCAAACAAAAGATGGCACAGATAGACTTGCAAGGACAAGTGTCACAAACTCAGATCCTTGGTACAAGGTAAAACAATTACTTGCAGCAAAAAGAAAATGTTGCCAAACTCTTCAGAGGAACAACAAAATCTTACAAAGACGCATTGAGAGATATTTGGCACGGTGACCAAAGTCTGGTCAGAGGTAGGTTTTAAGAGTGACTTAAAGGAGGAAAGAAAGCTAATGTTTAGGAGGAGCATTCCAGAGTTTGGCAGCCAATGGCACAAACAATAAAATCAGGGATACAGCAGAGAACAGAATTAGAGGAGCTCGGAGATCTTGGAAAGTTAAATGATTGTTTAGTGGTTAGAATACTAGATGAGTAAACCTGAGAACGGGACTGATGATCCACAACCCCAACATGGCAGTTCCAGAATTGGAATTGTCAGTCAAATAAATCTGGAATTAAAGCTTGGTTGTCAGTCATGGTACCCATGGAACTCATCTGGTTCACTAATATTCAAGGGAAGGAAACTTGCCGTCCTTACTTGGTCTGAATGTGAATCCAGACATACAGCATTAGTCGTGACTTTTAACCACGCTTCTGAAATGGCCTAGCAGCCATACACAATAAAATTAGACCACCCAGCATCCTACCTCAATCACCTGTACCTGGGACTTCGATGTTGTGGCCATTTCGGAGCCATGGATAGAGCAGGGACAGGAATGGTTGTTGCAGGTGCCGGTGTTTAGATATTTCAGTAAGCTAACGGAAGGTGGTAGAGAGGGGTGGCATTGTAGTCAAGGACAGTAGTACGGTGGCTGAGAGGACATTTGATGAGGACTCGAATACTGGGGTAGTATGGCTGAGTTAAGAAACAGGAAAGGAGAGGTCACCCTGTAGGGAGTTTTCTATAGGCCTCTGAAAAGTTCCAGAGATGGAGAAGTGAAAGGATTGCAAAGATGATTCTGGATAGGAGCGAAAGTAACAGGAGTAGTTGTTATAGGGGAACTTTAACTTTCCAAATATTGACTGGAAACACTATAGTTCGAGTACTTTAGATGGGTCCGTTTTGTCCAATGTGTGCAGGGGGGGTTTCCTGACACAGTATGTAGATAGGCCAACGAGAGGCGAGGCCGTATTGGATTTGGTACTGGGTAATGAACCAGGACAGGTGTCAGATTTGGAGGTAGGTGAGCACTTTGGTGATAGTGACCACAATTCGATTAAGTTTACTTTAGTGATGGAAAGGGATAGGTATATACCACAAGGCAGAGTCATATCTGGGGTAAAGGCAATTATGATGCGAGGAGGCAAGGCTTAGGATGCATCGACTGGAGGAGGAAAAACTGCAGGGGATGGGCCACAATGGAAATGTGGAGCATGTTCAAGGAACAGCTAACTGCGTGTCCTTGATAAGTATGTACCTGTTAGCAGGGAGGAAGTGGTCGAGCGAGGAACCATGGTTACTAAAGCAGTTGAAACACTTGTCAAGAGGAAGAAGGAGGCTTATGTAAAGATGAGACGTGATGGTTCAGTTAGGGCGCTTGAGAGTTACAAGTTACCGCGAAGATTCTAAAGAGAGAGCTTAGAAGAGCCAGGAGAGGACATGAGAAGTCTTTGGCAGGTAGGATCAAGGATAACCCTAAAGCTTTCTATAGAGATTAAGGGGCAGCAGGGGTAGCATGGTGGTTTAGCATAAAGTCTTCACAGCTCCGGGTCCCAGGTTCGATTTCCCGGCTGGGTCACCTGTCTTGTGGAGTCTGCACGTCCTCCCCCTGTGTGCGTGGGCTTCCTCCGGGTGCTCCGGTTTCCTCCCACAGTCCAACGATGTGGCGGGTTAGGTGGATTGGCCATGCTAAATTGCCCGTAGTGTCCTAATAAAAGTAAGGTTAAGGGGGGGGGTTGTTGGGTTACGGGTATAGGGTGGATACGTTGGGTTTGAGTAGGGTGATCATGGCTCGGCACAAACATTGAGGGCCGAAGGGCCTGTTCTGTGCTGTACTGTTCTATGTTCTATATGTCAGGAATAAAAGAATGACTAAGGTAAGAGTGGGGCAATTAAGGACAGTAGTGGGAAGATGTGCGTGGAGGTCCGAGGAGATAAGAGAGGTGCTAAAGAGTATTGTCGTCCATATTCACACAGGAAAAGACAATGGTTGTCGAGGAGAAATACTGAGATACAGGCTACTAGACTAGACGGGATTTGAGGCACATAAGGAGGAGGTATTAGCGATTCTGGAAAGTGTGAAAATAGATAAGTCCCCTGGGCGGATGGATTTATCCTAGGATTCTCTGGGAAGCTAGGGAGGAGATTGCTGAGCCTTTGGCTTTGATCTTTATCTGGTCATTGTCTACAGGAAATAGTGCCAGAAGATGGAGGATAGCAAATGTTGTCCCCTTGTTCAAGGAGGGAAGTAGAGATAACCCCAATAACTATAGACCAGTGAGCCTTACTTCTGTTGTGGGAAAAGTCTTGGAAAGGTTTATAAGAGATAGGATGCATAATCATCTGGAAAGGAATAATTTGATTAGAGATAGTCAACATGGTTTTATGAAGGGTAGGTATTGTCTCACAACCTTTTGAGTCTTTGAGAAGGTGACCAAACAGGTGGATAGGGTAAAGCAGTTGATGTGGTGGATAAGGATTTCAGTAAAGCGTTGATAAGGTTCCCCACGGTAGGCTATTGCAGAAAATAAGGAGGCATGGGATTCAGGGTGATTTAGCAGTTTGGATCAGAAATTGGCTCGCTGATAGAAGACAAAGGGTGGTGGTTGATGGGAAATGTTCAGACTGGTGTCCAGTTACTAGTGGTGTACCACAAGGCTCTGTTTTTGGGGCCGTTGCTGTTTGTCATTTTATAAATGACGTGGAGGAGGAGTTAGAAGGATGGGCGAGTAAATTTTGCGGATGACACTAAAGTGGGTGGAGTTGTCGACATGTGCAGAAGGATGTTACAAGTTACAGAGGGACATAGATAAGCTGCAGAGCTGGGTTGACAGGTGGCAATGGAGTTTAATGCAGAAAAGTGTGAGGTGATTCATTTGGAAGGAATAACAGGAAGGACAGAGTACTGGGATAATGTAAGATTCGTGGTAGTGTGGAACAGCAGAGAGATTCGGTGTCCATATCCATAGATACCTGAAAGTTGCCACCCAGGTGAGAGGGTTGTTAAGAAGGCGTCCGGTGTGTTAGCCTTTATTTGTAGAGAATTGAATTTCAGAGCCATGAGCTCATTTTGCCGTGTACAAAACTCTGGTCGCCAGCGCGCTTGGAGTATTGCGTGCAGTTCTGGTCGCCGCATTATAGGAAGGATGTGGAAAGCATTGGAAAGGGTACAGAGGAGATTACAAGGATGTTGCCTGGTATGGAATGGGAAGATTTTACGAGGAAAGGTTGAAGGACTTGAGGCTGTTTTCATCCAGGAATCTGAAAACCCTCCCTCCTGCAACCATCCTGCAGCCAAATGTTCAACTGCTCTCTCTCCTATTCCTCGATTCGCTAGCACATGGCACGGGTAACAACCCCGAGATAATAATTCGGTTTGTCCTGGATCTAAGTTTCTACCCTAGCGCCCTGAATTCCTGCCTTACATCCCTATCCTTTTCCTACCTAGGTCGTTGGTACCTATGTGGACACGACTTGGGGCTGCTCCCCCTCCCCCTTAAGGATCACGAAAACACGATCCGAGGACATCGCGGACCCTGCCACCTGGGAGGCCAACACACCAACCGCGAGTGTCTCTCTCGTCGTTCCACAGAATCTCCGATCTGTCCCCCCAACTATGGAGTCTCCAATGACTAATGCTCTACTCCTCTCCCCCCTTCCCTTCTGAACAACAGGGACAGACTGTGCCAGAGACCTGTACCCCATGGCTTACCCCTGGTAAGTCGCCTCCCCCCCCCCCCCCCAAACAGTATCCAAAGAGGTATACTTGTTACTAAGGGGAACGACCACAGGGGATCACTGTACTGACTGCTTCCTCCCAGCCCCTCTCACCGTCACCCATCTATCTTTATTCTTCAGAGTAACTACATCCCTGAAGCTTCTATCTATGACCACCTCTGCCTCCTGAATGATCAGAGTTCATCCAGCTCCAGTTCCCTAACACGGTTTCTGAGGAGCTGGAGATGGGTGCACTTCCCACAGATGAAATCAGCAGGGACACTGACGGAGGCCCTCACCTCAAACATTCTGCAGGAGGAACATTGTACTGCCTTCCTTGCCATCCCTTCTAAATAAACAAGAAAAAGAAAGGAAGAGCTTACCTGATATTCACTCAACCCCTTAGGTTAGAGGTGGGGGACACTACAAGTGTAGTGTCTCGGGTTTTAGCAACCGCCCCAACCTATTTACTAACCAATCTTCCCAGAAATCCCCACGGCCGACTTTCTGCAGCTCTAACGGTAAGTTTTTAAAGAGGTAAACTTACCTTCCCGACATTCAACTGCATTTGAAGAAATAACCTCTTCCAAAACCCCTCGCCTTCCCTCTCACCACTGCCCTCCCCTTCCCACTGAGCTCCCCTTACCCAAGCTACACTCAAACTTTCCCTCCCGCCCAGCCAGACCCACTCACTCATCCCGTCCTCCACCCTTTCACCCCAAATTTCTCCACCTTGCTTGGACTTGGCTCCTCGTCACTTCTGTTACCATCATTGGGCGGTTTAGCTCCTCCTTGGCCAGCGCCACTTGGATCCACATGGCCAGGGAAAAACCGAGTCCACCTCCCGGAGGTTAGGAGATTGAGCTCTGGGGAGGCTCAGTTTACAAGCCAATACTGCATCCAATCTGATGTGGAAGGGCAGCCAGGTTTGGGATTTGGACGGCAAGCACGGGGCAGAGATGGGAACAAACAGTCTCTGCTCTGGCCTCATAAGTGGAGTCTCCCTCCTCGCCTGCCAGAAATTGAACAATTGCTCACAGGTGCAAACCGATGATCTCCTGCATGGCAGCCACAGGACTGGCCAGAATAAACTGCTCTGATTTCTCCAATCAATCACTGTTTCCCTCCCTCCTCACCTTGCCGCTCTCAAATCATAGATTCTGTCTCTGGAGAAGAGGGGAATTCAGTGATTGGAGGAGCTGGAGCTTCAAGCATGGACGATGGCAGAATCTGTGACTAGAACAGCAGTCTTGTTCTCTGACTGCTCCTTCATTCACAACTTGGCAGTCAGTTCCCATACTTGCTCACTATCAGCAGAGTTGGGATTTTTTTTCCTAAACCCTGTAGGTTAGATATCCACTAAAACAGCAGAAATTTCTCATCCCTGATTTATTAGTTGAAGTGAAAGGGAGAGAAGAGAAAGCCTTTCAAAACAAATCTGAGCAGCAAAAGACAGAAGAAAAAAACATCCCTGATAAATGTTGGCCTTGTTAATGATGCTCACATCCCATCAACAACTGAAGGGGTTGCAGAGATATAGAGATGCAAGGCCATGGAGGAATTAGGAAATAAGCAACAGTAATTATTTAAAAGAAAACGAGACACGGTCAGTCCCTATAACCAACGCAGATCAGCTAGTACAGAGCTAATGAATGAACTGGATGTTGTGCGAGCTAGATATGGGCTAGAGGCTTGGATCCATTCAAATTATATCGAGGTTGGAAGGTGAGACACCAGCCAGGTGATCACTGAAATAATCAAGTCGAGGAGATAAAGGCATTAGTGAGGCTTGAGCGGAGGTGGACACAGATAATGCTGCAGTGGAAGCAGACTTTCTTGACAATTGAGCAGACATATTGTCACAGGTAGGTGTAAATGGATTTGTTTCCCCACTGGCAATACAGTGTAGTGTGCCTCCTGTGAGATTTATTTTGGAACCTCTTCCTCTACATATATACATGAACTAGATATAGGCATAGCAAATAAGTTGTAAAGGATCACCTCTAGCAGTCATCAGAATGGTAATAGGTCATAGAGTTTAAACTGACTTTTTTCACACAAGTGCTCATTAAAAAACAGTGTATTTTTTCATGACCTTTGAAAGGCATGTTATGCACAAAAATTGAACAATTGAAGGCTGGGTACCAGGAGAAAGCTGCAAAACAGGAGTAGAGTGGGTTGATTTGGTGTAGAGCTAGAGGTGTGTGAATCACAATGAGCCAAAATAGCTCCTTCTGTGATTTTAAATTTCTAATGATTCAATGGAGCATCCATTTTTGTAATTCAAATTAATTAACTATAATTTATGAACAGCAAAACTTGTACTCCCTCTAGTGGTTGCTCAATAGAAAATACGATGCGGCCAGAACACCTCCATGCAAAAAATTAAACTAGATCAAAATGAAAGCTAATGTTATCCTGAAGAACTGATCAAAACTCAGCGTCTTTGCTAATTATCCTTTAAAAGATGATAGTGACATAAATCAACCCAGAAATCAAATCATGGTAATCCTAATCAAAGTTTGAAATTGCAACTTGGAATCCTGCATTCATTAATACTGATATTTAGATTAGGTTGAAGGCTACTCAAAGCCATGGATTAACTGAAATAGAACAACTATCGACATAGCCACAGCATTAAATGGGTTTGATTGGTGGGTTTCTAACTGGCATATGAAGATATCTTGATATGATTGAAGGATTCTACCGTGCAAAATGAAAGCTGGGAATTACAGACAGCCGCGTCTGCAGAACATTTCACTAATTAAGGCAGATCAATAGAGTACCTCACACCCTTCCTCCAATACAATAATACAAAAGCAAAATACTTCCAATGCTGGAAATCTGAAATAAAAACAGAAAATGCTGGAAATACTCAGCAGGTCGACAGCATAAGTGCAAAAGGAAACATAATTAACAGCAGGGTGATTCGTTTTTTTCAGAATTGGATAAAGTAGAGATGCAACTAGTTTTAAGTATGAGGCAAGTGACAATCAAGGAGAACCAAAAGACACGGTCGGTCTGTGAAACGGTGGAAGCCAGGAGAGATTACATGACGGAAAGAAATGGGTAATAGGACAAGTGAAGAAACAAAAATGGGTCCAATAGAGATGTACAAAATTTTTCAAAATAAATAAATTTAGAGTATACAATTAGTTTTTTTTCCCAATTAAGGGGCAATTTAGTGTGTTCAATCCACCTACCTTGCGAAACCCATGCAAACACGGGGAGAATGTGCAAACTCCACACAGACCCAGAGCCGGAATTGAACCTGGGACCTCGGCGCCGTGAGGCAGCAGGGCTAACCCACTACGCCACCGTGCTACCCCGAGATGTACAGAATTGGTGGAAAGCAAGGACATTGCAATCCTATCACAGTCCTGGGGAGGTGTAGAAAATGGAAGGAACAGATTCAAAGTTCCTGTTACCAAGGCGAGGGGGAAATCCTCGCTTAAGGACAAAGGGAAACAAAGCAGATGCATAGAAAGTGGCATCATCAGAACAGATGCAAAGAAGGCAGATAAATTGGAGAAATGGGCAACGCCTTACAGGAAGGGTGTCAGTGGACTTATAGTACATATTGGTCAATAGCCTATCCCCAAAAATGGATCAAATTTTCCAGTTTGCAGCAAGAGCAGAAAACAGAACCAATACAATCAATGTAGTGGAAAGAGGAGTATGGGAGGAGACCAGGAGTAGGAAAAAATAGGTCTCGGACTCTATTTCTAATCACGACCTTTGCTCGCATTTCCTCAGATGGCAACTGGTGATGATTGTTCTATTCCCATTTATACATCTTCGACATATTTTTGTTTTCCTTGTCCCACGTCCATCTACTTTCGCCTACGCCATCCCCAATAAGATTTAATCTCTCCTCCTTTTGACCCTCCCAAACCTTTGCTTGTTCGACCCCTCCTTTCCCTGACTCACTACTTGATCATAACATGCCCCATCTCTAACATTTCTCACTTTTGATGACAGATTAAGCTGAAACATAATGCTTTCCTCTCTACACAAATGCTGCCTTACCCACTGAATGTTTCCGGCATTTCATGGTTTTATCGTTAATGAAACCAAAATTCTTCACAACAAGCAATTAATGATTCTGATAACCTATTAAAAGACAATTACCTTGACTTTAAGCATGCCATGTCGTAACTCACAATGTTGTTTGAGAAAGAGCTTCAACTTGTCTTGAGAAAACTGATTTTTCTTGCGACTATTAAATGAAAGAAAACCCTAATGAAACCACATATATACATACAAACATAAATAGAACATTATTATTCCCTAAGAAAATGAACACAGATCGAAACATTTGCTGGCAAATGGATTTAATCTTCCTGATCCCCATACCCATGGTATGGTGCAGCACAGTGGTTAGCACTGTTTCTTCACAGCACCATGGTCCAGGTTCAATTCCTGGCTTGGATCACTGTCTGTGCAGAGTCTGCATGTTCTCCCCTATGTCTGCATGGGTTTCCCCCCGCGTGCTGCCGTTTCCTCCCACAAGTCCCGAAGGCCATGCGTTAGTCCTTCAGACATTCTGAATTCTCGATCCGTGTACCTGAACAGTCGCGGAATGTGGCGACTCGGGGCTTTTCATGGTAACTTCATTGCAAGTGTTAATGTAAGCCTACTTGTGACAATAAAGATCATTATACCCACAATGATGATTTTTGAAGCCTGCCGCCTGCCTCACATTTGTTAGAGTGGCACCCCTCAAGCTATGTAACCAATTGTTTCTCTCTATTGAAGATATGGAGTCCGATTTAGCTCAGTTGGCTAGACAGCTAGTTTGTGATGCAGAACAAGGACAACAGCACGAGCTCAATCCTGTACCGGCTAACGTTATTCATGAAAGCCCTGCCGTCTCATCCTTGCCCTTCACCCGAGGTGTGGGTGCCCCTCAGGTTAACATCAACACCAGTCAGCTATTCCCCCCCCCCCCCCCCCCCCCCCCCCCCCCCCCCCCCCCACAAAGGGAAAAGCAGCCTATAGTCATCTAGGACAATGGCGACTTAATGCCTCTGGTCTGTTGTGGATTCCAGCTAAGTACCATTACCCTCAGGTAAACAAGCTTTTAATCAATAATACTAACTTCATTTGGGCAGCTTTATGATGGTTTCATTTCCTTCAGTTTTTAGTGGTTTCACCTTGTACTTAAATGAAGTGACATCAATCTTGCTCTTCTTTTTCCTGTGGAAAAAAAATGTTGTATTTTCATGACCAAGTTAAGCAATATTTGATATTTCTGATTCAATAAAAGATGTTCATCTATCTTAGCATTCAAGATCACTTCATGTAATGCAAATGACATTTGTAGGTACGCAAAAGAAATTTCCATCATCACAAGATTACAGTAGATTTATTTGCTTGGTAAGAGAATGGTTAATGGACCAAAGCTGACACATAAACATTAAATACTGCTTGTTACTGGACATGCAAAGGCACATATTATTTAGGTATATCAAAGGCCTTAAACAGGCAATCATTTTTTCTTGCAATTCAAAGCAATTTCTCTGGCTTGAACAGTTTCAATCCAATCATCAGTGTGCTCAAGCCTGCATCCCAAAATATGCAAATATACAAGCCGTGTGATAACAGCTGAGTTATACATGAGTGCAGTTCTGGACATTTGAAATTCTGGAAACATGGAACATACAGTGCAGAAGGAGGCCATTCAGCCCATCCAGTCTGCACCAACCCGCTTAAGCCCTCACTTCCACCCTATCCCCCTCACCCAATTACCCCTCCTAACTTTTTTGGACAGTAAGGGCAATTTAGCATGGCCAATCCACCTAACCTGCACACCTTTGGACTGTGGGAGGAAACAGGAGCGCCCTGAGGAAACTCACGCAGGCACGGGGAGAGCGTGCAGACTCTTCATAGACAGTGACCCAGCAGGGAATTGAACCTGGGACCCTGACGCTGTGAAGCCACAGTACTAATCACTATGCTACCGCGCTGAGGAAATTTCTACTGTGCATTTAGTTGTTATATCGGACATGGGGTCATTGTCACTAAGTGCATGAAATGAGAAAATTCCATTTTTATCAAGGAGAGGGGGAAATCTGTCCCCAAACTATCAAAATTAGTCAAATATACATTTGTCCAGGGAACTAGTGAAAGCTTCTGCTCCCTGCTGAATTGAGATTAAATATAGGCCGAAGAAAATCAATGGTCAGTGTGCCATCTTAACCCCTGCTGATGTGTAATACAGCTATAAAAGTGTACTAAACTAGATTCCGGATTCAACTGATCCACCACGAATATCAATGCGTACTACTCGGCTAAGTACATGGAGAAAAGATCACCACATGCAATTCCAAACACACGATAGCAGCCCAACTTCTGGATTATAATTTCTGGTCTTGAACCGTAACCATATTCAAAAAGCATTCCTCACATTTTCTAACAATTAGCTCCCTGCAGTATATTTGATCACAAAATTTCAAAGTGAAAAACAATGCGTTTCAAAATTGAGCCCATTGACAAAGTTTGAAAAGAGTTGGAAACTAAAAAAGGTACACGCACGGTGTTCTTCATAGTTCATCCATGGAAACAGTGAACTCAGGCACAAATGTTGCTCTTGACAACAAGAGCAACAGATGCAAGACAGCTTGGTGAAAAACCAAAGGATGCAGGCCTGAGGTGGTAGCTATTTTACCAAATAAGCTATTTGAACAAGAATCTGTGCATTTGAGAATGGACTGGCACCTGTGAAATCTTGTGAGAAAGGAGGCAACAGTTCAGAAAGATACTAAAATGGCAAGACAGAAAAGGACCAGCTAGTCCTTTGAAACTGTCCCATACTGTCAGAGCACTATCCCAAAAAGCTAAACACCTAGGTCAATTCAAGTGAAAAGTTAATCTAGAATTTCTCTCCAATACCAGTAAAACAAGTTACCAGAAACAACAGCACCTAGGTGATATCATCTAATACCTCAGCTCCTTTTGTGTACTGAAGCCAGTCGCAATTAACATTTTGTCCAGCTCCCATAGTGAACCCGTACTCATTAGAAGAGCCAGTAATGTGATCAAAAAGCCAAGTCTTCTCCGGACAGAAACATTTCTGGACATCTAACTTGTACTTGTGATGCACATCTGCCATAAACCCCCCCCCCCCCCCCCCCCCCCCCCAACCAACAGCAGGAACTAAAGCAGATTTTCAGTGGCTGGAAGTGGGAAACGTGTCCATATGATCCAGTGCTACGATAATAGGACAGGCAAAGAGACTGGGATGGTGGGTCAGGGGCATGGTTCGTGGTGTCCAGTGTGAGGCTCGGTCTGGGTATTTAAATATGGACTCGAGTTAGAACTGTTTTCCTTTAGAATAACTTATTAGGGCAGCAAGATAACACAATGGATAGCACAGTTGCTCTACAGCTCCAGGGTCCCAGGTTCGATTCCCGGCTTGGGTCACTGTCTGTATGGAGTCCGCACATTCTCCCAGTGTGTGCATGGGTTGCCTCCGGTTTCCTCCCACAGTCCAAAGATGTTTAGGTTAGGTGGATTGATCATGCTAAATTGTCCTTAGTGTCCAAAAAGGTTAGGTGGGGTTACTGGGATAGAGTGGAGCTGTGGGCTTGGGTGATCTTTTCAGGGGCCGGTGCCGACTCGATGGGTCAAATGGCCTCCATCTGCACTGTAAATTCTATGATGGTGAAACTGGCAGAACCGTCCAAATTTAGTGATTTAAATCACTTCTATTGGATTGTTCCGTGGGCAGCGCAATTGTCCAGAGGAAGTGAGCACTTCTAATTGCTGGGTAAACCCTCACGTGGGAACTCCTCAGAGGGATTCTTCAGCATATCATTAGGGTACCCCTAAATGCTACACTGGCGAACCAGGAAGTTATGGGCCAATATCTATATTAATTTAAAAAAAATAAATTTAGAGTATCCAATTCATTTTTTCCAAATTAAGGGGCAATTTAGCGTGGCCAATCCACTTACCCTGCACATCTTTGGGTTGTGGAGGCGAAACCCACACAAACACGGGGAGAATGTGCAAACTCCGCACAGACAGTGAAATGTCTAAGATTTAAATACAAATCGGGAGTTTCAGGCTAAATTTGATGATGTTAAAATAGAATCAGAATGATAAAATGCAGCAAGCTATTTAGTCCATCCCATGTCTTTGAAAGTTATTTAACTAGTCTCACTCTCCCGCCCTTTAACCATAGTCCTGCAAGTGCATTTTGGAGAAACGGCGACTTCACTGTAAGAAAGCAGATTCAATGCTGTGGAAGAAGAGGCATTTGGGGGATATAGATTCAAAACAAGATTTTAAATTAAGAAAGCAATGGAAATATAGGTTTCATCACAGGAGATATTGATGAAGAGTCAGTGTTAACGTTAAACTTTCAGGAAACATCAGTCCTCTGTTAAGACATATTAGACTATACACTACAGGAAGGATGTGGAGGCTGGAGAGAGAATTTAATACAATGATGCCTATTATGAAGAAATACAAAGAAACACGAAATACTTATGATTATGAAATCAGTACTTAAAGTAACAGAAGTATCAAGCAGGTTAGATTGAAGCTGATGATCAGCAACAGTTGAGGAACCAAGGATCATCAATAAATACATGTTAAAATCAAGACATTTAGAACCAAGCGGGCAGGAGAGAATTATTTTTAAAGTTGACGTTAGGGAATTGATTGGCCAAGACTCCATCAAGGTTAGATAGGATAAAACGACAAAGTAAATGGGGTTAAAGAGATGTGGGAACAGAATGGTTAACTTTCATACCTACTTGCTTGCACCGAAGGTAAACATAGACTGACTGAGTGGCCTACTTCCCAATGCAAATACTATACAGGCAGTCCTCCAACGAACAGCACCAATAACACTTATAAATTGACAGCCTTTATTGAATTTACCATGTCGGTTCCGAATTCACCAACCCAGCTTAAACATTTTTATGATGAACATATACCACTGCTTATATTCTTAAATTCAGCCTTGTCTGAGACAGTAATGCAGGGCAGCATTGGGTTGCTGACCCCGAATGTGCCCGGGAAATTTGTGTTCTCCTGTTGAAACACCGTGCCCGGGAAATTTGTGTTCTCCTGTTGAAACACCGTGCCCGGGAAATTTGTGTTCTCCTGTTGAAACACCGTGCCCTCTTGCACCCTTCAATCACCAGGCCGTAACTCCAGGTCAGAATGTCAGATCGACATGCGGTCATCAGCTGGTTACAGAGCTTGGCCGTCTGCGGAGAATGGTCGCTGTGGCCAATTGGCAGCGCGTTGCCTGGCCGATCTACAGCTCAGAAAGTGGAGAAGAGCTTTCGGCCAATTATCTTGGGGTGTCACACCCAGGGGTGTGAGCCAGGCTCTAGCCACAACTAAGTCTGCCGCATGCCAGGGAGGCGTCCGGCAGAGGGTTGACAAATGTCTAAAATCTACAGGGAACAAGGACACAATAATGCCTTATTCCACTGACGGAACCAGCCCTTTTTCCTTTGAGGAAATGTTGCAACTTACAACGTTTTGACTAACAACGTGGCTTCCAGGAACCAATTATGTCACATGTCTGAGGGCCTGCCCATGTGGACCGATCTAATCTAAAAGAAAAGTGTATTCAAAACAAAACAAAGTTCATTCTCAATGACTACTGTCCAATGGCCCTGACTTCAGTCATAATGAAGTGCTTCGAGAGGTTGGTCATGAAGCGCATCATACTCCCAGAATGCCTTGACACTGCAATTTGCATACCACCACAACCGGTCCACAGCAGACCCCTGGCCCTACACTGATGTCTAGAGCATCGCAACAATAAGGACTCCTACATCAGACTCCTATTTATTGACTGCAGCTCCGCCTTCAACACTATAATCCCAGTCAAGCTCATATCAAAGCTCCAAAATCGAGGACTTGGCTCCTCACACTGCAACTGGATCCTCGACATTCTAACGCAGACCACAAGCAGCAAGAATACACACCTCTTCCACAACGATCCTCAATACCAGGACACCGCAAGGCTGCGTACTTAGCCCCCCTGCTCTACTCCCTCTACACACGACTGCGTGGCAAAATTTGGCTCCAACTCATTTACAAGTTTGCTGACGATACGACCATAGTGGAACGCTCTCGAATAACGACGAGTCAGAATACGGGAGGGAGGTAGAGAACCTAGTGGAGTGGTGCAGCGACAACAATCTATCCCTCAATGCCAGCAAAATTGAAGAGCTGGTCATTGACTTCAGGAAGCAAAGTACTGTACACACCCCTGTCAGCATTAATGGGGCCGATGTGGAGATGTTTAGCAGTTTCAAATTCCATGGGGTACGCATCTCCAAAAATCTGTCCTGGTCCACCCCCACCGACGCTACCACCAATTATAACAGCGCCTATACTTCCTCAGGAAACTAAGGAAATTCGGCATGTCCACATTAACTCTGACCAACTTTTACACATGCACTATAGAAAGCATCCTAGCTGGCTGCAATACCGCCTGGTGTGGCAACAGCTTGAGAGTTGAAATAAAGAAACTGCAGAGAGTTGTGAACACAGCCCAGTCCATCACACAAACCTGGCTCCCATCCATTGACTCCATCTACACCTCCCGCTGCCTTGGGAAAGCGGGCAGCATAATTGAAGACCCCTCCCACCCAGCTTACTCACTCTTCCACCTTCTTCCATCGGGCAGGAGATACAAAAGTCTGAGAACATGCACGAACAGACTCAAAAACAGCTTCTTCCCCACTGTTACGACTCCTAAATGACCCTCTAATGGCCTGACCTCATTAACACTACACCCCTGTATGCTTCACCCGATGCCGGTGTTAGGTAGTTACATTGTGTACCTTGTGTGCCCTATTATATATTTTCTTTTATTACCTTTTCTGTTCATATACTTAATGATCTGGTGAGCTGCTCGCATAAAAATACTTTTCACTGTACCTTGGTACACGTGACAATAAACAAAATCCATCCATGAAATTAGAATATCACCTTTTTAAAAAAAAGTGAAATACAAAAAAATAAATTGGATGCTCTGGTTATCTCCATAATACTCATCTTACCCCACTACAAAACCAATTGGTGACAAAGTGTGCATGAATCTGTAACTCTTACAGCCAAGATTTTCACAAAAAATTGTTATTTTTTCTTGAAATAAAAATAATTAGCACAAGTGACTTCCTAGATGACAAATGTTAATACTTAAACAACTGTTTGAAAACAGAAATGTATCCTTAGGCTCTAGTATGGAGTCTTCACTTAAAAATCAAGCTACTTTGACATCCAGCACCTTATCTTCAAACCCATGGAAGAGCGAGACAGCTGTATGTTTCCCTCAACCACCTTACCCGTGGCTTTACATTGCCCATCTTGGAAGACGCACAGCTTAACAGATGAGCCATTAGGCCCTGTTTAATAGAAATATTTACCCAATCGATGCAGACGGTGCAGAGCTTTTGGATCGTTCCTCATTGTCACTTTCATCACTAATGACAATCACTACATCTTCAGCTCTACTGCTTATATGTCCATTAGCAGTTCCATTTTGTACTGGTGGGGTCACAACTTCCAAAACCTTACACGTTTGCCTATCAAAATAGAAGGTTTAAATTCAGGCTGAATACAAAATATTTTTGTTCCTCAACATGAATCGATTCTATCTGCTGAAAACTTGTCCGACTGCAAGTTCAAACATCAGATTTGTTTCTTTTGCTCTCAATTCCTGAAGACTTATAATTATATCACACCTAGTCTAGGAACAGGGGTAACCCTTTTCAACTGAGGGGAGGAGAAGTTTCTTCACCCAGAGAGTGATGAGCCTTTGGAATTCTCCACCACAGGAAGTAATTGCGGCCAAAACATTGTATGTTTTCAAGAATGAGTTAGATATATCTCATGGGGCTAAAGAATATGGGGAGAAAGCAGGAACAGATTGATGATCAGCTATGAACATAATGAATGGCAGAACAGGCTCAAAGGGCCTACTCCTGCTCCTATTTTCTACGTTTTCTGACTACAGATCATTTCAGAGTGCTTTCCAACCAAAGTATTTAAGTATTGTCATGGATGCAATGTAGGAAACAAGGCAGTCAATTTGAACAAAGTTCCCACAAATATCAATTTAATAATGACCACATAATCTGTCTTTTTTTGTGATGAAAAATCGCTTGGCACAAGTAGGCTTCAAATGAAGTGACTGTGAAAAGCCCCTAGTCGCCACATTCCAGCACCTGTTCGGAGGAAATGGGGGGGGCTGGTACGGGAATTGAACCATGCTCCTGGCCTGCCTGGGTCTGCTTTAAAAGCCAGCTCTTTAGCCCTGTGCTAAACCAGCCCCTCATGTTGACGGAAGTTTAAATACCTCACCCACTCCTCTTTAAAATTAGTACCATGGAATTTATTTTTTAAATTATGCACCCGAGAGGGGAGGGGGGTTGTCACATGCAGGGCTCAAGTGATTGTATTTCTTCTAACTCTTACAATATCGACTGGTGCAAAACTGGCAGAGCCATCTAAAGTTAGCAATTTAAATCGCCTTGAAGCTAGCGCTTCTGGACATTTGCAGCGTAAAGCCTTACCTGGGAATTTCGGAGACGAGCTCCTTAGTGCATCTTTCATGTACCCACCCACAAAAATCAGACGCTGGGGAGCTAGGAAGTTACGGGCCATTGCTACACATTTAGAAACGGGCTGTCAACAGATTTTGAATTCAATAAGTGTCCATGCCCTCTATACAATCAACATACAGACTTCCCACACTTCCCTTCTACCATCCACCTCAGGTTAGTGTCTTCTAAAATATACAAACTGAATTTCTGATAGCTAATGGCTGAACACAATAATCCCTCTCCCAGGCTTTTTGCTTCCAAAAGTTTTTAAAACAAACAGCTCCAGCTGCACAAATCCCCAAAATTACTGTTTTTAGTTACTGCTCTAAAAATGTAGGCGTTCATTTCAATTGCTACGTTTGTGGCATCTGCTTTCAGAGCAACGTGCACATATTTTTGATCTTCCGTTTCAACTAGTTTGCCATGCTATGTATTAATGGCAACCTGAAGATCAATCTTCAACGTCCCCATCTTCTAAGAACTTTGGCTTCCTTTACAAAATAAACCTCACATCTAAGACATGAAAGCAAGCCACAATAACTTCAAAAGCAGAAGGCCTTCCATTCTGTGGTGCACTGTAAAAAAGGTGCTGACATCCTTAGGCCTTTTACAACCATGAACTCCTTATGAGGTGTAGTCACTGCAAGGCAAAACAAGTCTTTTCTGGTTGTATTGCTTGCTTTTAACCCTTTCATATCTGGAATTATTTTATCCGGAGTAACAATAGCTATAACTCAAGTGATTTGTGCAAGGTTTTCTTACAAATAATAATTGTGGGCGGCACGGCGGTGCAATGGTTAGCACTGCTGCCTCCCGGCACCGAGGATCCGGGTTCGATCCCGGTCAGTGTGGAGTTTTCACATTCTCCCCATGTCTACGTGGGTCTCACCCACACAACCTAAAAATGTGCAGGGTAGGTGGATTGGCCACATTAAATTGCCCCATAATTGGAAAAAACGAATTGGGCACTTAAAATTTTAAAAAATATATATATTGTTAAGTTCTCAAGTAAGAATTTCATATCAATGTCTGCTCAGAATCCTTTACCTGGCATTCATTCTTGCACTTGCAGCAAAATATATTGGGACCAGGGTACAACCTGTTTAGCTTCCAATGTTGCTTTGGGATCGCAATGCTATTATGGGAGTACCACAGTTTAGCATTTTACCTGAAAGATTGTATCATCCGAATAATCTAGTACTCTTTTGCATATTGCACTGGGGGATCAATTTAGATTATGTACTTGGCTTGGAGTGGGTTGAACTCATGATCATCTGACCGAGGAAAAGGAAGGAGTACTTTGTTCCCGATGGCCAGAAGGCACCATCGGAAATGCAACTCCAAAAGTCCAGTATTCATATCTTGATCTGCACAGAGTTAGAGGATTTCAGTTGTGAAAGGAGTGAGGAACTACAATTGGCTGCCGTCTCGCAAGTAAGCAAAGTTTATTAAAAACTACTCTGGTTTCCACCATCATTAATTTTGCTGGAAGTGCAAGAATTAATGTAGGGTAAAGGATATGAACAGATAGTGATAATATCTTCATTTGAGTGCCTACCAATTTATTTTTGTATAATACCTTACACAATTTACTTGAGTTATGGCCACTGTTTATCAAGATAAAATCATTCCAGATATGGAAAGAATAAATAAAAGCAAGCAATGATATAGTATAAAGAATACTCGTTAACATTCAGGTATCTACAGCACCAATACAGAAGGTGGGGTCAAAGAGAACAAAAATCAGTTATTGCTTTTAAAGCACAAGAACTGTAATCTTGCGACTGTACTTTAGTCATACTTACTTGAGGCCACTAATACTGGTTACTTCCACTATCTCTCCAGCAAAGTATCGATCCTTAATGTAAGTGTAGAGATCATCACACAGTTCATGGAGTCGCGAGCAGCAAGCAAGGGTTGTCAAGTAAAGGATGGGCACTACCAGTGGCTCAGGGAAATTTTGGAGGTTCAGTCGGGCCTTGTTTTCTGACTCAAGTGCTTCCTGATAAGTCAGTCCTGGTTTTCCTGTAATCGCACAGCTCCAAACTAGACTGTTGCAAAGTATGGTTCTTTCAAAAAAGTCACTGAAAACAGAACATTTAAAAATTACAACTTGAATCCAGAAGGAAAAATGAACTGTAGAAGAACTTTGAAACACAAGTCATGGAAAACAGATTCAATCTAGAATTGAAATTTGATTTTCCGTTACTCATAATTTCGATCATATTACAGTGCAGGAGGCCGCCGTGCGGCACACCGAGACTGCACCGGCCCTTGAAAAGAGCACCCCACTTAAGCCCACACTTCCACCCTATCCCCATAACCCAGCAACCCCACCTAACCTTTTTGGACACCGAGGGCAATTTGAATATGGACAATCGACCCAACTTGCACATCTTTGGACTGTGGGAGGAAACCCACGCAGACACGGGGAGAACATGCAGACTCCGCACAGACAGTCACCCAAGCCGGGAATCGAACCTCGGACCCTGGAGCTGTGAAGCAACTGTGCTACAGTGTTGTCAGTTCAGATTTTAAATTTACAGAAGTAACATTAGCTGAAAACTGAACGGGTGGCGAGTCTGCCTGTTCTGGATGCCAAATAGAGGAATAAGACTAATTTTTAAATAATCTCCACCTCAAATCAAAAATAGACAAATGCCAAGTTAAGCCGATTTAATAACAGCAACAGGTCTCATCAAGTTTTCCTCAGATTGAGTTTACGCCAAAAGATATAAAACATGAGGCATTTCAGAATTAAACTAAAATAACATCCCATATTTTCTATTTGACACAATAATCAACAGGATTTATTTTGGTATAATGCATACATTGGGTAAAACATTACCATCTTCATTTCTCGTGTACAGAAATCCTTTCCCAGAGAGCTAGCAAAGCTGCAAGTTCCTCAGCGTTGAAATATTTCAGAATCCATTTAATGCAGCATCCACAAAAGTTACATTAACATTGTTCAAGCACCAAGAATCACCAATGCATTAAAATCAGGCTTGATTTCAGAAAGGGTTGGAGAAATTTACACCCACGCACAAGACAGTTTTAAACTTGATCATGGTGGCTCCAGGAACATAAGCTGCCTAAAGTCAACACTGGTGAATCTTGCACATAATTTAGAGGCGAGCGGCAAAAGCTTCATTTATTTCCCATGTCTCCACAGCATACTCGACCAAGATGGTGAAATTATTTACTTCTAGACGTGCTCAATGGTGATGAGCCCCATTAAGTTGTGGTAGCCTCGACAGAGTATCAATCTACAATAACTTGTCAAGACTAGCTACTCACATCTAGAGTCACAGCCATAAATCCACTTTTCACTGCACCTGTCAGAAAACATATCTTCGAATACCTGCAGTGCTGAAGGAAACCATTTGGCTCGGAGTCTGCACTGGAGGAGCATCCTACCTAGACCCACTCCCCCGCAACCCCACCTAACCATTGGACACTAAAGGTCAATTTAGCATGGCCAATCTTTGGACTGTGGGAGAGAACCGGAGCACCCGAAGGAAACCCATGCAAACACAGAGATTGTGCAAATTCCACACCAACAGTAACCCAAGGTTGGAATCAAATCCGGGTCTCTGGTGCTGTGAGGTTCAGTGCTAACCACTGTACCGCTCCATATAACATGTGTTTCCCTTGATATCTACTGCCCATTATATTAACTGGGTGACAAACGGCTTCAGTGAAGACATGGTATTTATAGAAATCAAGTGCACAAACCACCCCACCTGGCAGGTATATCAACTGATAAGGTGTAATATAAAATCTGGAGCAGGAGTTGACTCAGAGACACGGTGCTACCTCCATTTACAAGACCTCCGTATGAATACCAAATTGCAGGCTATGCACCATCAGTATATATTTGTGGCAGAGTGAACTTTTAACCTCTACTTCAATGATTTTTAACCTCATGTTTGTGTCTTTCATTTAAAAAAAAACTGTTTTCCATGTGTGGCTCTGCCACTGTAACTTTGCACCCCACAATTGAATGCCATTTTTCAAGGCCAATCAATTTCAGTAATGCTGGTGCCCATCCACATCAATATCATAAGAGCTGGGCCAACCATGCACTGGAGTGGTATGGAAAACCAGGCTGGTCAACCATTCAGTTGGCAGAGCAGGCAGATCCACCAGCTCTTGCAAACCCGACTTCTGCTGGTAAACTCGATCTGCAGGCCTAAAATATCTTAGACTGACGGGAACGGTGGCACGCACTGCTCCCTCACAGCTCCAGGGACAAGAGTTCAATTCTGGACTTGGATAACTGTTTGCACTTTCTCCCCACGTCTGCATGATTTCC
Source organism: Scyliorhinus canicula (assembly GCF_902713615.1). Taxonomy (NCBI): domain Eukaryota; kingdom Metazoa; phylum Chordata; class Chondrichthyes; order Carcharhiniformes; family Scyliorhinidae; genus Scyliorhinus; species Scyliorhinus canicula. Next base: position 77,471,346 of record NC_052147.1, on the reverse strand, counting down.
TCCGGGTGCTCCAGTTTTCTCCCAATCTAAAGATGTGCAGGTTAGGTGGTGTGGCTACACTAAATTGCCCCTTAGTGCTCAACAGTTAGGTGGGGTTACTGTATTACAGGGATAGGGTGGAGGCATGGACTTGAGTAGGGTACTCTTTCCCAGGGCTGGTATAGACTAGATGGACTGAATGGCTTCCTTCTGCACATGATTCTATAATGTTTAAAGAGCACATTTGATGCCATGCTCAATTATTTCTTCCAGAAGATTATTTTAACCAAGTTATGACAAAAATGACAAAATCTGAAGTCAATATTACATTTACTTCCACGTCAGTCTTCAAGCGCTGTCACAGAAACCCAACTGACCCAGCCATATAAATTATGTAGGTACCAGAGCAGATCAGAGACTGGGAATTCTGAAGAGAGTAATTCACCTCCTGACCCCCCAAAGCCTGTTCACCATCTACAAGGGGCAAGTCAAGAGACTGATGGAATACTACCAACTTGCCTGGATGAGTGTAGCTGCAGCAACTTATGTTGAACACCATCCAGGACAAAGCAGTCAACTTAACAATCCCTCCATCATCAGCACACAGTGGCAGCAGTGTGTGCTATAGACAAGCTACACTGCAGCAACTCATCATCGTCCATGACGTCACCTCTGAAACTCACAACCTGTACCATCTAGAAAACTAGAACGCCAGGCCTGTGGGAACATCACAACTTGAAGCCACACAACATCACAACTTGAAGCCACACACCATCCTTGTCTTGGAATTATACTGCAGTTCCTTTACTGTCACTCCATCAAAATCCTGGATCTCCCTCCCCAACAGCACTGTGGATGTATTACACCACATGGACTGGAACAGTTTGAAGCTCAATGCAACATTCTCATGGGCAGTATAGGTATGGACAACAAATGCTGGCCCTGCCAATATAGTGTTAACACTCCATGAATGAATTAAAACTAAGACAAATAGTTTCAGCAAATACTTTACTATCACCACTGCTCACATAAGACGCCGATTGTGGAGGTCACGATATAAACAAATAAGGTAAAATGAATGGAATTACATGGAAGTATATGGTGGAGATTTTAATCGATCTGCTCTCGGTATTTAGAAACTCAGCTAGGGATAGAAGAATACTTCCATTAAATTACTGATTTGTGATGATTTGGGCTATCCTTATTCTCTTTGGGTGCTTTAGCCGGAATGACTGGGCTTCAATTTCCAACTCCACACAATCTGTTATTTTTTTTAAGAAAAAGAGTCAAACTGAAGAAAAAGTAGGCTGACTAAATTTTAATTCCCCTCAAAAAAAATAGAAATAAAAGGGGCGCCCGCGGGTGTTTAGAGTTGGAACAGGCTCCGGGTTCCGGGGGGGGGGGGGGGGGGGAGAAGAGCAGGCCCATCGCTGACTCGGGTGTACAAAAGAGACAATGTTCAGATAATCACCAAAACAACCCACGCTCCCCACATGTCGCGCACGAAACTCGGATAGACGAAAGGAGGGTGGGGAGGGGGAAATGCTGATTAAAACAATATGGGAAGGGGGAATAAAAAAAAAACAACCTTCACAACCGCACAATCTTGGCAACTGCCTGCGGATTCCCCCCGGGACAATTTAAAATAGGGAGGGAGGGAATTACAGTTCGGATCGAGTGTGTGAGGAGGAGGGAAAAAAATCAGCCAGCAGGGAGCTTGAATAAATTAACATTATCCGCCAGCACAAGGCCTACTCGCAATGGGCACGAGTTTCTCAAGACTTTTGACAGCCCGCCCGCCACACGGCTGTGGGAGATGGAGCCGGGAGGGGGCGGTTTGCACAGGGAGAGGGTGAAGGCTAACAAAAGCCCCCCCCCCCCCCCCCCCCCCACCCAAGCCGGCGGCCAAACCCGGAGCCGTTAACGGAGTTTTCGAATCATAATTTGTTGATTTGAAAGCAGAGTGAGGAGAGAGAGAGCGCCCCGTGTGCCGGGCAATGCCGCTGCCAACGTCCCAACCCGCCCCCGCCCGCCAACTACCCAAACTCACTCGTAATTCCTGAAGATCTCGATGGTCATCCGACAGTAGAAAACTTCTTCGTCCGGCTTGAGGTCGGCCGGGGGTTTTTGTCTGACGAACGGTTTGCGGTGGAGGAGCGGCATCCCCCCTCCTCTCGGACAGGCAGCGCTGGCGGAGCCGGGAGAGAGACAGAGAGATGAGAGCGGAGGCAAAGAGAAAGAGAAACACACACACACACACATCAGCAAAATAACAGCCGGCCGCCCGGAGCGGAGAGCGGCGGCAGCCCAACACCCAACCCCGGCAACTTCACCCTCAAACTTCATCGCCGCCGGTCCGGATCCACAGCGGAAACGCGCGACAAACCGTTACCGCCGAGCCGGGGCTGGAGAGGGGAGAGACAAGAGTGAAGGGAGGGAGGCCGACAATGTGCTTGGCAGCCGCTCTCTCTCTCTCCGGTGCCCCCTCCCTCAGCCCGCCCGCCGGGGTCCCAAACGCGGAACAAGTCGCGGTAAGAGCTTGGCCGCTTTACCTGGTGTGAATGCGGTGGAGGGGAAGGGGAGAAGCGGTCGGAGGGATGTTTCTCGGCTGCTGTAGCCTCTTCTCCCTGAGTTACAAGTCTGTGTTCCGGTGTCTCCGATCAGCCGCTCTTACCGGCTCGTTCCGCCGCTGCTTCCTCTTCCTCTCGGCGGCCGCTGCTTCTCTCGCCCGCTCGTCCCCCCTCCCTCTGCGCCTGCGTCCTTCGCACAGCCAACGTCACAAGAGATAGAACACCTTCCCCAAACGCTCCTCCCATTGGCTCAGCCCCAGCCCCTCTCTCCTCCCATTGGCTCAGCCCCAGCCCGAATCGCTCCTCCCATTGGCTCAGCCCGAACCCACATCTCTCCTCCCATTGGCTCAGCCCGAGCCCACATCTCTCCTCCCATTGGCTCAACCCCAGTCCACATCTCTCCTTCCATTGGCTCAGCCCCAGCCCAGACCTCTCCACTCATTGGCCGCGGTTCCAGTACCTCGTCTTTCATTGGGTAGTTCTCAAACCCGGACCCAAAGCCTCACCTTCCATTGGCTGAAGACGAATGGTTTGAGAGCCAATGGGCGGGTGGCGAGGCGCGCGGCTGCTGCTGTCGGCGCGCTGCTCTCAGTGTGTCTGGAGCTGTGCTAACAGCAGGGCGGAGCTTTACCTCACTGATCCTCACAATGCTCATCCCATTATGGGATTTCAGCTCTTTTCGCTTGTTGTTTCATGCTGGGACAAATCCCGTTGTAGATTTTCCTCCCAAGTGTTAGTTGTACTCTAGTTCCCAGCCCCCTCCATTCCAGCTGCTGTCGGGAAGGAGAGTATGAGCGACTTCCTGCCCACATCTCTGGAGTGTGTGACACGTAACCAGGAGACAGGATTTGGAACGCAAATAACTGTAATTATTGGATCATCAGTAACTTATGTTTTTGTTAAGTAACCATCCTGTTGCATTAACTATACCAGTGAGGGAGTAATCCTCTTAGTTAGTCCCTGGGGGTCGAATATGACTTGCTTTTAGTCTATTTAAATGGGTTCTGAGATGGCTGATAAGTCCAATGTGTGATCTACAGAGTCGACCACATGTAGAGGAGGTCATGTTGTTATAAGGTTTTTGGGCTTGCTCTAATATCTTGACTTTGTCCCAAGGTGTTCCCAACGAAGTCTGTTTATGTGTTCAATGCCTTCCTGAATGAACCTTCTCCATTTTCATTGATCACAAGCCAAGGACACTCATGAGTCAGTGGAGATGATTTGCCCCCTTTAGGGATGCTTTAAGGAGGTCCCTGGAGCGCTTCCTCTGTCTTCCTGGGTGTTTCCTGCTGTGATCAAGTTCTGAGTGGAGCAAAAAAAACAAAATACTGTGGATGTGAGAAATCTGAAACAATGCCACAAAATGCAGGAACATTTTAGGGGATCTGGCAGCACCCATGGAATCTGACTCTTCTTCATACAGACACAAAACAGTTGTCATATATGCAACCAATGAACACTCAGAATAGGACATAACCAATGGGCAGTCAGGACATTCAGAGGTGGCATCACCACAGGGGGCATGACATAAACACTATAAACTATAAACACTATAAACACCCTGCCTCTTTCCACAGACAAGCATCTAGAGGGTTAGACGGGGTTGATCAGCAGCATCACACCCCAGCACGTGGCTTAGAACAAGCTGGTACAGTTAGACTGAGTTACTATAGTTAGATTAGCAGAGAGTTGAACTCATTTGAGAAGTGTGTTCATAGTTCAATAAACACGTAAAACTCATTTCGGAGTCTGGAGCATCCTTTAGTTAAGACTGCATCAAGTAGCAGCCTGTGTTATCCGAAGCAGCAGAACACTAACTCTGTTTCTCTCTCCACGGATGCTGCCAGACCCACTGAGATTTTTCTGGCTTTATTCCCGAGTAGAGAAGTTACTTTGGGAGTCTGGTATCTGGCATAAAAATGATCTGCCCAGTGGAGGTGTTTTTGAGTGATTAGCATCTCATTGCTGGGCACGTTAGTTTGAGAGAGGACACTGCTGTTGGACTGCCTTTTTTTGCTAGTTGCTGCTGATTTGCAGGATCTTTTGAAGACACTGTTGGTGGTACTTCAAGTGATTTGAGGTGTATGCTGTAAACTGTCCAAATCTTTGAACCATATAGGAAGCCTGGGATCCCTGCCACCTGGTAAACCATGACCCCACTCAGGTTTGAGATCCTCGCCTTCAAAAGCTCTTAATTGCCTGGGAGCGGAACTGGCATAGTGGGGGCGCTGATCAATTTTGTTCTCTCTGCCTTTGTTACGAGCAGGTTCCCAAGATATGGAAATACATAGAACCCTTACAGTGCAGAAGGAGGCCATTCAGCCTGTTGTGTCTGTGCTGGCCCTCTGATGGAGTCATTCCCCTGGCCTTTAACCATTGCTGGTGTTACATACAAGGGAGAGATGGTGGGATGGTCCCTCCCCTCTTTTTTGCAACTTCTCGACTAACAGCAACAGGATGTGTTTAAAGAAGAAATATTTTAACCCCTTGTGTGCTGTGACTCCTGAACAGATACAAGACAGATTTTCTCATTAGCGTAAAAAAGGAAAAATAAGGGCGGGATTTTCTACATAACCGCAGCGTGTTTTCCGGAGGTGGCCCGTCATTGGCCGGTGCTGTCAACGAGATTTCCTGGGCTGGATTCTCTGTTTCTGGGTCTATGTCCCCACACCGTTGTAAAAACTGTGGACTTTCACGGTGTGGAAGGGCCATATATTCCTAGCCCTGCAGGGGGTTGGCAGGGACCCGGCATAAAACTAGCAGCTTTTGCTGCAGGTACGGGCCCCCTGCACTTTCGGGGCGGAGGCCGCACATGCGCACGGCAGCGGCCTCCAGCGGCTGCGCTGTGCTCCATGGCGGACTCAGACCGCGGAGCTGGACCCTGAACATAGTCCTGCCGATCGACCACGCGCCTGACTGAGGTCCATTCTCCTGTACACCTCAGTGAATGCGACGATGATGGTTTGTAGCTCGACCTCTGTGTGCGCACACACAGGTGTCGTCTGGTACTGCAGCTCAATGGCAGAGGTTGGGATGGTCTTGTTTCTGGCCTTAAGGTGTCAGAAGTTGAAAGGTTTCCCACTTGTCCAGTAGGTTAGCTCCACTTAGTGGGGAACTTCAGGATGGGATGATGAGATGCTGCTGCGAGGAAGATGGCGAAGAGCGTTGGTGCAATGACCGCAGTTTGCACACATATTGGGTCTGTGGTAGGTCTGAGGATCTTGGCTTGCATGGGGCAGGTGGAGGATGCTGTTGAATTTCTGCGGGCAGCCGAATTTGAGGAGAATGCTCCACAGTCCCTCAGTTCACAGGGTCGAAGGCCTTTGCGAGATGGAAGAAGTCCATGTACAGAGGTTGTTGCTGCTCCCTGCACTTTTACTGGATTTCTCGGGCACTGAATATCATGTCCATTGAGCCTCTTGATGGTGGAAGCTGCACTGAGACTCAGGGAGGAGCTATCCAGCCACTGGGAGGAGGTGACTGAGGAGTCTTCTCGCAATGACCTTTCCCGTGGTGGAGAGTAGGGAAATCCCTCTGTAATTTCCCCAGTCGGACCTGTCTCCTTTCTTGAAGATGGTCACAATTAAGAGATCTCTGAGATCACCCAGCATGCTCTCTTCGTTCCAGACAAGGGTGATGAGGTTGTGGATTCTTGTCAAGAGTGTCCCTCTGCACCATTTAATACTTCTGCGGGGATTCCATCTATGCCAGAGGCCTTGTTGTTTTTCAGCTGTCGGATGGCTTTTTCGACCTCACGGAAAGCTGAAGTTGCGCTGAGATGGTGGCGGGTAGCGTGTTGTGGGATGGTGTCGAAGGCTGGGTCTTGATTGAGGAGGTCCTCGAAGTCCTCTCTCTCTAGTGGGTATGGACTGCCCCTCTGTCCTTGATGAGCGCCTCTGTTTTTGACTCTCAGTGGGGTGGGTCCCTGGGTAGTCGGACCGTAGATGGTGTTAATTGTACTGAAGAAACTGCACACATCATGTTGTTGGTGAGTTGCTGAGTCTCCTGCGCTCTTTCCACCCACCATCTGTTCTTTAGGTTGCACCTCGACCTTCAGTTGCCTGTCGGCTTGTTTCCTCTCATTCTAGTTTGGTAGAGTTGGCAGTTCAGGAATGCCTTATATTTGCTGTCGAAGAAATCCTGGACCTCCTGATCATTCTCATCAAACCAGTCTTGGTGTTTCCTGGTCGAGAGACCAAGCATCTCTTTGCAGTTATTGAGTGTGGAGATTTTAAAAATGGACCAGGGGCTGTGGGCATTCTGTGGTCTGGCTGGTTGGTTGTCGTCAGGTTGGCCGTGAGGCGAAGATTGAGTTGCTCTTTCTTCTCAGATTCTTTGAGTCCAGCAACATTGGGCATCGTGTGGTAGAGTATTTTCTGCCTGTGCCAATTTGGGGCCAGGGTGATGGAGATAGTGGAGCGGATTGGTCAGTGGTCAGTCGTCCGTTTCCAGTTGAGGCGCAGATGATGCGAACATCTTTGCGGTCCCTTGCTTGGACAATGATATAGTCTATTAGGTGCCAGTGCTTGGAGCGGGGCTGTTACCATGAGGTCTTCTGCTTGTCCCTCTGGTGGAACAGGGTGTTTGTAATGAACACATGGACACATATAGTCCCCGATGATGTTGCACTGACACATAATGGAGTTTAAATCTCGGCTATTTGCAGCATGTGATAAGATGGTTTTTCTTCACCCCCATTCTGTGGAATTTCATTCTACAGCCACTAAGTCTGTGTGGTCATTGTGCATCATGTTCTGTAGGTATTTATAAATAATAACTGTAACACCCACGGGAGAGATTCTTCTCAGAAGAATGTCCTAAGGTTTTGTTCTGACCAGCCAAATAGGCTATTGTCCAGCCTTGGGTAGTTTAATCATTATTGGTAGACATGAAGGAAGGTGATATTCACCTGACCTCCTGACTCCATCTTGTTTCAAGACATGCTGTCCATTTTCCCATTCTGCATTTAAAGATAAATAGTTAATTTTTTTCCCAAAGGCACGGGTATACCTGTGTGGGAAGGACAGCCTGAAAATTGTTCCTTTTCAGATGATTCAATTCCTTTTTGAAAGTCTCAGTTGACCCTGCCTCAACTCCACTCGGGCAGTACGTTCCAGATCCTGACCACTCACTGCATGAAAATTTTCCTTGTGTCGGCATTACTTAATTTGCCAGTTACCTTAAATCTGTGCCATCTGGTTTCCGATCCTTCCACTAATAACAGTTTCTCCTGAGCTATTCTTTCCAGACCTCTCATGGTTTTGAATACCTCTATCAAATCTCCTCTCCATATTCTCTTCAAGCCATGATCTGGCTTCTCCAGATCATTCGACGTAACTGAAGTTCTGCATTCCCTGAGTCATTCTCATGAATCTTTTCTGCACCCTCTTGAATGCCATCACTTTCCTAAATGGTGCCCAGAACGGCATACAACACTCAAGTTGAGGCTGAAACAGAGGCTAGATTCTTCGATTTTTAGGCTATGTCCCCACGCTGGCGTGGGAACGGTGGCGTAAAACAGCCACCGATCCTCCGTTTGGGGCTAGCAGGATGGCAGCCTAGAGCACCCTGCTCTAGCTGCTGATACAGCCCAGAAAATTGATAGATCTGTGGCCGCGCATGCGCACGGTGGCCTGCAGCAGCCGCGCCATGCAACATGTTGCTGGCCGCCTGCAGATCCAGCCTGCAAAATAGTGCCCCCCCCCCACCCCCTCCCACCCCTTTGGCCGGCTTGCCTCCCCCCCTGACCACCCCACCAATAGCCTCCAGCCTCTGATAATGTCCCCCCTGCCTGTGGATTGGCCCTCCCCCAACTGTGGCGGCCACCTGTGGATGGCATTCATTTGCTCAGCCGACTGGCAGGCGAGTTCATGGATATTAAAGCCTAATGTTTACTCATTCTCACGGTCTCACAGTGAATTGACGGTATAACAATATCCATCGACAGCACCATGGAAGCTGCCCTGAAGCCAGATAAGCTCGAACTCGAAGCACGCGTGTCAGAAGCCAAGGAGATCTTCGAACATTGGCTTCGCTGCTTCGAGGCCTACCTCGACTCCTCCACAACACCTCCCACTGAAACCCTCAAGCTGCGACTTCTCCACGCTCGGGTGAGCCATCGAATTTCTGTGATGATCGAGAAAGCGGCCACGTACAAGGCTGCGGTCGCAACCCTCAAGGCGCATTTCGTGAAGCCTGTAAACAAGGTGTACGCCCGACATCTCCTCACGACTTGCCGTCAATGCGCTGGGGAATCGCTTAGATGAGTACCTGGAAAAACTGACCCTACTTGCGAGGAACTGCAGCAACTGGGATGTGACGGCATAGGAACACATGAATCTACAGGTCCGGGACACCTACATGGCTGTGGTCTGATCGAACTACATCAGGCAGCACTTGCTGGAAAACGGGACCACTGACCTGCAGGACACGGTAAAGCTAGCTACCTCGTTAGAGGTGGCCGACCAGAGCCTCAGTGCGCTCCCCGCGGACCCGACGAACCCCTCGTGGATACCATTGTCACAACCCCCGTCGGACCCGACTACGTCGCGGGCCTGTGCCACGCGGGCTGCTAGTCCAGTCCCGGGAACCGCAGCGTTGCCCAGCCCACACAGTGATGTGTAGCGACTGTGGGAAAAAGGGGACACTTCGCCAGAGTCTGTCTGGGCCGACCCAAAGCCCAGAAATTGAACACTCACCAGGCCCGACCCATGGACTCACAGGCCTGCAGACTCCGCAACGTGGCTGCGTGCCTGCCCGGAATGCCCCCTTCAGATGCGTCATCAGCCTTGTGCGACTCGTGGGGGCCGCCATCTTGCCCGCCGGCTCCAACACCGAACGACACGTGCAACCGATGGGGGCGGCCACCTTGGTCGCCATCTTCAACCCGTCACGTGCGACTCGTGGGGGCAGCCATCTTGGTCGCCATCTTCGACCCAGCCCGACACGTGCAACTCATGGGGGCTGCCATTTTGTGACCCCGACACCGTCGACCACGCTGGCTACCCGCAGCTGGGCGCAGTTACCCTCGACCAGTCGCAGCCGAAGCACTTGAAAAACTCAATGATGGTCGTCCGGGTCAACGGGCACGAGACCCCCTGCCTTTTCAACTCCGGGAGCACGGAGAGCTTTGTTAACCCTGACACGGCAAGGCGCTGCTCCCTTCCCATATACCCCGCATCCCAAACCATCTCCCTTGCCTCCGGATCCCATTTGGTCCAGATCCAGGGGTACTGTATCGCTAACCTCGCGATGCAGAGCGCCGAGTACTCCCGTTTTAAGCTGTACGTCCTCCCTCACCTCTGCGCTCCCCTACTGCTTGGACTAGACTTCCAATGCAGTCACCTAAGCCTGACCCCACAGTTCGGCGGACCCTTACCCCCCCCCCCCCCCCACGGTATGCAGCCTCGCGACCCTCAAGGTCTCCCTCCCCCCCCCCCCCCCCCCCCCCCCCTTCGCTCTTTGCGAACCTCACTCCCGACTGAAGCTCATCACCACCAGGAGCAGGCGGTACAGTTCCCAAGATATGGCTTTTATCAAGTCGGAGGTCCAGCGACTGTTGAGTGAAGGTATCATCGAGGCCAGCAACAGCCCCTGGAGAGCGCAAGTGGTGGTCGTCCGGACCGGAGAAAAGAACCGGATGGTTGTGGACTACAGGCAGACTACTAACCGGTTCACGCAACTGGATGTGTACCCCCTCCCCCGCATAGCGGAGATGATCAACCATATCGCACAGTACCGGGTGTTCTCAACAGTCGATCTGAAGTCGGCCTACCACCAGCTCCCGATCCTCCTGGAAGAACGGCACTACACTGCTTTTGAAGCAACCGGCCAACCCTTCCACTTCCTCAGGGTCCCCTTCGGCGTCACTAACGGGGTCTCAGTCTTTCAGAGAATGATGGACCGAATGGTGGACCAGTACGGTTTACGGGCTACATAAACATACTTGGACAATGTCACCATCTGCGACCTTGATCAGCAGGACCATGACGCCAACCTTCAGAGGTTCCCCCAGGCAGCCCAATCCCTCAACCTACAACAAAGAGAAGTGCGTTTTCCGCACTATATGACTGGCCATCCTCGGCTACATCGTGGAGAATGGAGTCCTAGGGCCTGACCCCGACCGTATGCGCCCCCTCACAGAACCCCCCCCCCCTCCCCACAGCCTCAAGGCCCTCAAACGATGCCTGGGGCTGTTCTTCTACTACGCCCAGGGTCCCCAACTATGCGGATAAAGCCCGCCCACTTATTCAAACCACCACTTTTCCCCTGACGGCTGAGGCCCGCTCGGCCTTCAGCCGCATTAAGGCCACTATGCATGCAGTGGACGAGTCCGTTCCCTTTGAGGTAGAGAGCGATGCGTCAGACGTCGCACTGGCTGCCACACTCAACCAGGCGGGCAGGCCAGTAGCATTCTTCTCTGGAACCCTCCACGCTTCCGAGATCCGACACTCCTCGGTCGAAAAGGAAACACAAGCCATAGTGGAAACCCTGCGGCACTGGAGGCACTACCTAGCGGTAGAAGGTTCACCCTCATCACTGACCAACGGTCGATCGCCTTCATGTTTGACAATGCACAATGGGGCAAAATAAAAAATGACAAATTCCTGAGGTGGAGGATCGAACTCTCCACCTATAATTACGACATCAAGTATCATCCTGGGAAGCTCAACAAGCCCCCAGATGCCCTGTCCCGCAGCACATGAACCAGCACGCAAGATGACCGACTTCGGGCTATCCACGATGACCTCTGTCACCCAGGGGGTCACCCGGCTTACCCACTTTATTAAGGCCCGCAATCTGTCCTTCTCCACCGAGGAGGTCAAGGCAATGACCAGGGACTGCCAGGTCTGCGCGGAGTGCAAACCGCACTTCTACCGGCCAGACAAGGCCCCCCTGGTAAAGTCCTCCCAGCCCTTTGAGTGCCTAAGTATGGACTTCATGGGGCCCCTCCTCTCCACCAACCGTAATATATACTTTCTAACCGTCGTCGACGAGTACTCCCGCTTCCCCTTCGCAGTCCCCTACCCCGACATGACCTTGGCCCCTGTGATAAAGGCACTGCACAGCATCTTCACACTGTTCGGTTTCCCTGCCTACGTCCACAGCAACTGGGGCACATTGTTCATGAGCGATGAGCTGCGTCAGTACCTGCTCAGCAAAGGCATCGCCTCGAGCAGGACTACAAGCTATAACCCGCAGGGAAACGGGCAGGTGGAGAGGGAGAACGCAACGGTATGGAAGGCTGTCCTTCTGGCCCTCCGGTCTAGAAGTCTCCCGACCCCCCCGCTGGCAGGAGGTCCTCCCCGACGCCCTCCACTCCATTAGATCACTCCTCTGCACGGCCATGAATGAGACCCCTCACAACCACTTGTTTCTCTTCCCTAGGAAGTCCATCTCCGGGACTCGCTTCCAGCTTGGCTGACAACTCCGGGACCTGTCCTTCTCCGGAGGCACATGAGGAGCCATAAGACCGACCCGCTGGTAGAGAGGGTCCAGCTGCGCCAGTACGCCTACATCACGCACCAGGACGGACGGCACAATATGGTCTCCCTACGAGATCTGGCGCCAGCTGGTTCCCCTGCCAACGCGCCCCACTGTCTACAGCCACCCCCTGGGTCCCCGGTCTTGGCCTGCGCCGGCACTGCCGCCACCCACCACCCCCTTGCCTAACCCCCCCCCCCCCAACCGTCTCTGACACGCCGGACTGAGGCTCAAGCTCCAGACACGACGCCCCCGGAGTCACCATCGGCAACGACCGTGCCCACCATATTGCCAGAGCTGAATAGGTCTAAAAGAACGATCCGGCCTCCAGACAGACTGAATCTCTAATGACCCCATGTCACCCCCGCTGGACTAAATTTTTAACAGGGGTGAATGTGCTGAATGTATTTCACCTAATGCATGAGCTGTCTGTACTGTCTGTATAATGATGTGACCCATGACCTGGAAGTGATGATACGGGCTACTTCCAGGTACTGTACTGGAACCCCGGTGGGCTCCGCTTCTGGCTCCGCCCTCACCGGGGGCATATATAGTCCGGCCACCTGTGGGTGGCATTCATTTGTACAGCCGCCTCTGGCAGGCGAGTTCATGGATATTAAAGCCTAATGTTCACTCGTTCTCACGGTCTCACAGTGAATTGACGGTATAACACTTTTCATGTACTAAATGAACTGTTTGAGATGAAAGTAGAAAAATACTTTTCATTGCACCTTGGTACACGTGATGATAAACAAATCCAATCCAATCAAAAATGATAGAGGGGGAGGTAGAATGAAAGGGAAGGTTTGGGATATGGGACAAGGTGGGAGAGATTAAATAAGAAATATGTCATGGAATAAAATGCATTGGGAGTGGTTATTGTTTTAGTAACAAAACAAAACATTTGTCCAGAGAAGTGTAAGTGACAGAATAATGAACGGCTCTGTACAAAAGTAAAAACATGAAAAACAAAATTCGAACCACGCAGCAAAAAAAATGATCAGAATGAAGGAGAGAGTTAATGACCTGAAATTATGGAACTCAACGTTAAGTCCAGAAGGCTGTAGTGTGCCGAATTGGAAAATGAGGTGTTTGTCCTCGAGTTTGCATTGAGCTTCACTGGAACATTGCAGCAGCTCAAGAACAGAAATGTGAGCATGAGAGCAAATGGTGAATTGAAATGGCAAACGACTGGAAGTTTGGGCTAATATTTGCAGATTGGACTGAGATGTTCTGCAAAGCAGTCGCCCAAGTTACATTTGGTCTCCCCAATAGGAGTAATTGAAGAGAGGACCAGGGTTCCACAGTGGAAATGGTCCGAACGGAATACTGACAGGGTTGGGAAAGGGAAGATGTGCTTGGTGGTGGCATGATGCTGGGGGTGGCAATGTATCGGAGGATGATCCTTTGGATATGGAGACTGGTGAGGTGGAAAGTGAAGATAAGAGGTGGTTCTGGGAGGGAGAGGAAGGATTGAGGGGAGAAGTGCAGGAACTGGCTCAGACGTGTTTAAAGACCTATCAACCACAGTGGGAGTGAATCCATTGATATGGAAAAAGGAAGACATGTCAAAAGAGTAATTGTGGAAGATCACATCTTCAGAACAGATGCAATGGTGATGGAGAACCTGAGAGATTGGAACAGAGTCGTTACAAGAGGCAGAGTTTGAGTAAGTGTAGTTGAGGAAGCTTTGCATGTCAGTGGGCTTGTAATGAATATTACTAGACAGATTATTCCCAGAAATAGATACAGAGAAATTGCGGAAGAGAAGCGAAATAAATGTTGGAGATGGACCACATGAAGATGAGGGAAGGATGGAATTTGGAAGAAAAAATGGTGACGTTCTCTCGTTCTGGGCAAAAGGAGGAAATAGCACCAATACAATGATTAATGGAATGGAAATAAAATTGGGGCAATGGGCCTCAACATGGTTGGAACAACGATTGATTCACACACACACCCAAAACGTCAGGCAGAATTGGACTCAAGCTAGAACGCCTCGCAAGACCTTTATGTGGAGGAAGTGAGACAAGTAAAATTGTTCATGAAAAAACTAAATTTAACCAGGTGGAGGATGGTAGTGGTGAATGGAGACTGGTTGGGCTGGTGTTTAAGGAATAAGTGGAGACCCCCAGACCATCTGGGTGGGGGTTGGAGGTACAGGCTTAACGGACATAGTGAAGGGGAGCTGATTGTGGTCAGGAAACTAGAAATTGTTGAAAAGACTTAAGAGTGTCAGAAGAATCATCGATGTTGGTGGGAAGAGACTGGAATCAGCACAGGGTGGAATAAGTCCAGTCGTCTACCAGAATAGTCTTGTTTGTGCAATTTGAGAAAATGGTACAAGTGGGGTGGTTAGGTTTGGGGGAGTGTGAAGTGGAAAAGGTGCAGAGGGAAGATCTCCAGAAGAGATGAGGCCAGTAACAGTCCTGGCAACGTTGCCTTGATGTAGGGTGGTGGGAGTCATTGTCCAAGGTCCGTTAACAGCAAGGGAGCGTGAGAGGAGCGGGGTCATTAACTGTGAGAGGAGCAGGGTCATTAACTGTGAGAGAGTGTGAGAGGAGCGGAGTCATTAACAGAGAGTGTGAGAGGAGCAGGGTCATTAACAGTGAGAGAGTGTGAGAGGAACGGCGTCATTAACAGTGAGAGTCTGAGAGGAACGGGGTAATTAACAGTGAGAGTCTGAGAGGAACGGGGTCATTAACTGTGAGAGAGTGTGAGAGGAGCGGGGTAATTAACAGTGAGAGAGTGTGAGAGGAGCGGGGTCATTAACAGTGAGAGAGTGTGAGAGGAACGGGTCATTAACAGTGAGTGTGAGAGGAGCAGGGTCATTAACAGTGAGAGAGTGTGAGAGGAGCGGGGTCATTAACAGTGAGAGAGTGTGAGAGGAGCAGGGTCATTAACAGTGAGAGAGTGTGAGAGGAACGGGGTCATTAACAGTGAGAGTGTGAGAGGAGCGCGGTCATTAACAGTGAGAGTGTGTGAGAGGAGCGGGGTCATTAACAGTGAGAGAGTGTGAGAGGAGCAGGGTCATTAACAGTAGGAGAGTGTGAGAGGAACGGGGTCATTAACAGTGAGAGTCTGAGAGGAACGGGGTCATTAACAGTGAGAGAGTGTGAGAGGAACGGGGTCATTAACAGTGAGAGAGCCTGAGAGGAACGGGGTCATTAATAGTGAGAAAGTGTGAGAGGAACGGGGTCATTAACAGTGAGAGAGTGTGAGAGGAACGGGGTCATTAACAGTGAGAGAGTGTGAGAGGAACGGGGTCATTAACTGTGAGAGAGTGTGAGAGGAGCGGGGTCATTAACAGAGAGTGTGAGAGGAACAGGGTCATTAACAGTGAGAGAGTGTGAGAGGAGCGGGGTCATTAACAGAGAGTGTGAGAGGAGCAGGGTCATTAACAGTGAGAGAGTGTGAGAGGAGCGGGGTCATTAACAGTGAGAGTCTGAGAGGAACGGGGTCATTAACAGTGAGAGAGTGTGAGAGGAGCAGGGTCATTAACAGTGTGAGAGTGTGAGAGGAGCGGGGTCATTAACAGTGAGAGAGTGTGAGAGGAGCGGGGTCATTAACAGTGAGAGAGTGTGAGAGGAGCAGGGTCATTAACAGTGAGAGAGTGTGAGAGGAGCGGGGTCATTAACAGTGAGAGAGTGTGAGAGGAGCAGGGTCATTAACAGTGAGAGAGTGTGAGAGGAGCAGGGTCATTAACAGTGAGAGAGTGTGAGAGGAGCGGGGTCATTAACAGTGAGAGAGTGTGAGAGGAACGGGGTCATGAACAGTGAGAGAGTGTGAGAGGAGCGGGGTCATTAACAGTGAGAGAGTGTGAGAGGAGCGGGGTCATTAACAGTGAGAGAGTGTGAGAGGAGCGGGGTCATTAACAGTGAGAGAGTGTGAGAGGAGCAGGGTCATTAACAGTGAGAGAGTGTGAGAGGAACGGGGTCATTAACAGTGAGAGAGTGTGAGAGGAGCGGGGTCATTAACAGTGAGAGAGTGTGAGAGGAGCGGGGTCATTAACAGTGAGAGAGTGTGAGAGGAGCGGGGTCATTAACAGTGAGAGAGTGTGAGAGGAGCGGGGTCATTAACAGTGAGAGAGTGTGAGAGGAGCAGGGTCATTAACAGTGAGAGAGTGTGAGAGGAGCGGGGTCATTAACAGTGAGAGAGTGTGAGAGGAGCGGGGTCATTAACAGTGAGAGAGTGTGAGAGGAGCAGGGTCATTAACAGTGAGAGTCTGAGAGGAACGGGGTCATTAACAGTGAGAGTGTGTAAGAAGAGCGGGGTCATTAACAGTAAACGTGTAAGAAGAGCGGGGTCATTAACAGTAAACGTGTAAGAAGAGCGGGGTCATTAACAGTGAGGATGTGGGGGAGTTGTCAGGGCTAAACAGGGCGTTCAGGGACTTTTACAGTCGGCTCTATTGCTTGGAACCCCCCACGGGGCCAGAGGGGATGAGACGCTTTTTGGATGAACTGACCTTCCCAAGATTGGGTAGGGAGCTGGTAGATGGGCTGGGGGCCCCGATTAGGGCCGAAGAAATAGTTGAGGGCTTGAAGGCAATGCAGTCGGGTAAAGCAGTGTTCTTCGAAGTCAGGGGCGCGACCTGCGGGCAGGTGTCGGGAGGGTCGCGGAGCCGTTGTCCGCGGTGCTCCCCATCGCGCAAATCCCCACGCAGCAGCCGGCTTTTAATAATGCCTCTAAAATGGCCACGAACATATAAAAAAAAATTTGGCCGCATTGCGCATGCACACATGCTCATCGGCGCGCATGCGCACAACTATGCGCACCGATAATCGGGCGCTCATGCGCAGTGTGGCAGCTATTTTTAAAAAACGGTCTCAGCTTAATCGCTCACTTGTGCAGGCACAATTTATCATTTCACTTCATTGTTCCTTGATTACCTGGAGTCATTTTAAAAGGTGCAATGAAGTAAGTAGTTTATGTGTGTCATTTTCCTGTCTCCATCTATATGAGAATAAAAGGAATGTAAATCATGATTAGTCGTACTCATTCTTGCATTACCTTTTTCACAATGGTATTTCCATGCTCATCTGTGACCGTTTTTTTATTCATTTATTTTATTCATTTAATTTTTTATTTTGCTTTACAAGTTCGAGGGGAGTTTATTTAATAAAATTTTACAGAAGAAATACAGAACTTTGGACGGATGGAGACTCCATACTTTCCAACACCGGAAGGCTTCACCTTCATCCAACAGGTTCCATTGGAGGAGCGTGTACGAGGGTCAAAGGGACCCAAAACCATTTCCTCTATTTTTATCAGCAGCAAACAAGGTGAGAGAAAATGGTGAGGTCGGCTGGCGTGTGTCACTCAGGTCAGCCGGCGTGGGTCGCAAAAGTCGGCCGGGTTGGGTCCCGAAGGTTGGCCAGTTGGTAAAAATGGGTCCCCGGAAAAAAAGTTTGAAGAACACTCAGGGTAAAGCATCGGGGCCGGATGGGTTCCCGGTGGAGTTCTATATAAAGTTCTCGGGGATGTTAGGGCCGGTGCTGGTCAAGGTTTTCAATGAGGCAAGGGACAGAGGGGTGCTGCCCCTGACGATGTCACAGGCCACTATTCCGTTGATATTGAAGTGGGACAAGAACCTGGAGCTATGCGGGTCATCTCGGCCAATCTCCCTGCTTAATGTGGATGCCAAGTTGCTGGCCAAACGTTTGGCCTCCAGATTGAAGACTGTGTGCCGGATGTTATTATGGAGGACCAAACCGGGTTTGTCAAGGGCAGGCAGTTGGTGGCCAATATAAGAAGGCTGCTCAATGTGATCATGATGCCCCCGGAGATTAGGGAGGTTGAGGTAGTTGTGGCAATGGATGCGGAAAAGGCATTCGATCGGGTGGAGTGGGACTATTTATGGAAGGTGCTGGGACGATTTGGGTTCGGTAAGGGCTTTATCGACTGGGTCAGGCTGTTGTACCAGGCCCCTGAGGCTAGTGTAAGGACAAATAGGACGACCTTGGACTATTTTAGACTGTACCGGGGGACAAGCCAGAGGTGCCCCCTCTCCCCACTGTTGTCCGCGTTAGCTATAGACCCACTGGCAATTGCTCTGAGAGCTTCAAGGGGCTGGTTTGGGGGGGGGGGGGGGGGGTGGAATATAGAGTCTCGCAGTACGTGGATGACCTCTTATACGTATCGGATCCAGGGACGGGCAATATTATGCCGATTTTGGGGGAATTTGGCCGGTTTTCAAGGTATAAACTGAATATGGCAAAGAGTGAGATGTTTGTAGTTCAGGCGAGGGGTCAGGAGGGTCAGCTGAGGGAGCTGCCGTTTAGGTTAGTAGGGGACAGTTTCAGGTACTTAGGGATACAAGTGGCACGAGACTGGAGACGGTTACACAAGTTGAACTTGTCCCGGTTGGTTGAACAGATGAGTTTCGGAGATGGGATGCGCTCCCACTGTCGTTAGCTGGGAGAGTGCAGACGGTCAAAATGACGGTCCTACTGACATTTCTGTTCGTATTTCAGTGTCTCCAATTTTCATTCCACGGTCCTTTTTTAAAACGGTCAATAAAATCATCCTGGGCTTTGTGAAGAAAGTGATGCTTGAGCGGAACCGGGGGGAGGGGGGCTTGCGCTGCCAAATTTTAACAATTATTACTGGGCGGCTAACATAGCCATGATAAGGACGTTGGGGGCGGGGTCGGTTTGGGAGCGGATGGAGGCAGCTTTGTGTCGGGGCACCAGTCTGGGGGCGTTGGTAAAGGCACCTTTGCCGTTCCCGCCGGCGCAGTACTCCACCAGCCCCATAGTGGTGGTGGCCCTTGGAATCTGGGGTCAGTAGAGGAGGTACGCTGGAGCAGTGGGACCATCGATCCGGTCCCCAATATGTGGCAATCATTGGTTTCCCCCGGGGAGCTTGGATGGGGGGGGGTTCCGAGTATGGCGAAGGGCGGAAATGGAGAGGATGGGGGACTTGTTTTTAGAGCGGAGCCTCCCTAGCTTGAGGGCGCTGGAGGGGAAGTTTGGGTTGGCAAGGGGGAACAACTTTAGATATTTACAGGGACTTTCTGCGTAGGGAGGTATCATCCTTCCCATTCCTGCCACTAAGCGGGATCCAGGATAGGGTACTGTCTAGAGGATGGATGGGGGAGGGGAGCATCTTGGACATCTACAAAGAACTCATGGGGGCGGAAGTGACGCAGAACGAGGAGCTGAAGCGTAAGTAGGAGGAGGAGCTTAGTGGTGAGATGGAGGATGGCTTATGGGCGGACGCGTTGAGCAGAGTCAACGCAATCGCAACATGCGCCAGGCTCAGCCTGATCCAATTTAAGGTGGTACACCGGGCCCACATGACAGTGGCCCGGATGAGTAGATTCTTTGGGGTAGAGGACAGGTGTGCAAAATGTGCGGGAGGACCAGCGAACCATGTTCACATGTTCTGGGCGTGTCTGAGCAGGATGAAACTTGGATACTGGGCGCAATTCTCCGAGTGGTTCACGGTTGACGCCGCTCCAGCCTCCCTGGCGCCAAATGGGCGCCGCGCCAACCTGCGCATGCGCAGGGGACTTCTTCAGCGCACCGGCCCCTACGCAACATGGCGTGGGGGTTCAGGGGCCGGCCGCTCAACAAAGTAGGTCCGGGAGGGGGTGAAGCCGGCCCGTCGATTGGTGGGCCCGATCGCTGGCCCGACCCCATTAGAGGCCCCGCCCGGTGAAGGAGCGCTTTTCCCTGCCCCACAGGCCGCCCACCGACCCTTCGCGCAGAGTTCCCACCGGCAACGACCAGGGGTGAACGGCACCGGCGGGACTCTGCTTCTTCCGCACGGCCGCTCGGCCCATCCGGGCCGGAGATTCGACCGCCCCACCGATTCCCGCGGTCGGCGCCGCATCAAACGAGCCGGTGCAAATGGCGCCGATTCTCCGCACCTCGGAGAATCGTGTGCCGGCGGCGTGTTTGCAGCGATTCTCCAGCGCGGGGCTCGGAGAATTGCGCCCAGTATCCAAGTTTCATCACCAAATGAATCAGCTGGAGAAATCAAGGAGGAAAGTGTGGATTTTACACCTCAGTTCGTAAACTCTGACAAGCACTCGACCCCTTGATAGCGAATGTACTTCTGTTTGGAACAATAAATGTGTGTGCCCAGCCCCCATATCGAAACACAGAGCCTCAAAAAGCCAGATATTGAGTGCGCTGTGTTTAATGAAATTCACAATTCCTTTCAATACCACTTCAAGATCCGATGGAATTCCTTTCGATGCCAATGAATAAAACAATGATTCCAAACAATGTCCTGACCAGCTGTCTCCTTATTCCTTATTATAACTCCATGTTTTTCCCAGTCGCATTACTTGTGATTCCTCTGCACCGAACCCAGTCAAGCCTGCACTTTCCAACCATGTAACTATCAATGCATCAAAAATCTCTGCACCAGTCGCGTTGGTTGGTAATGTCAGGCAGCACAGCAAATCCTCAACAAATACATTGTGCCAAACATACCTAATGTAAACTAGCAAAGTTGCACAATCTGAAACGTCTGTACTTCCATCCAGTTGTATCGAGAACTCCTGTGCTGACTGTAAACAAGAAATAAGCTGGGCCTCTAAAACCTCAGCAGTATCACAGATTCGGCAAGCCACTGTGTTATCACCAAGTGGAATCATTTCAGTTTTACAGCTGACTTCTCATCGTATGAGCCATGAATAATGTTGCAGGGAGAATTAATCTCTCTGCTGTGGTGTGGGGCAATTTCTCTTCAGCTACATGGTAAGCCACCATGTAAGAGGTTAATTCTACTTTGTCCGCTGTGGATTCTCCTGAGCAGTTCTCTCCAGCAGATTCAGTTGTGAGATCCTGGCCTGTTTTTGTCTCTGGCCCTCTATTCCTCATATTAAGACAATCCATATTCAGTTCTTGTCCTGTTGTCTTGCTTCCTCACGGCTATAAAATGGAGGAACCTCTTCTCCATGATTTCATGCCAAAAGCAGCACGGTAGCATGGTGGTTAGCATAAATGCTTCACAGCTCCAGGGTCCCAGGTTCGATTCCCGGCTGGGTCACTGTCTGTGTGGAGTCTGCACGTCCTCCCCGTGTGTGCGTGGGTTTCCTCCGGGTGCTCCGGTTTCCTCCCACAGTCCAAAGATGTGCGGGTTAGGTGGATTGGCCATGCTAAATTGCCCGTAGTGTCCTAAAAAGTAAGGGGGGGGGTTGTTGGGTTACGGGCATAGGGTGGATACGTGGGTTTGAGTAGGGTGATCATTGCTCGGCACAATATCGAGGGCCGAAGGGCCTGTTCTGTGCTGTACTGTTCTATCTATCTAGCACGGACGCACAGGATGCATGGTGTCAGTATACGTGCCAGGCGGGTGACCTGCTCTCTGCCACCTCTACTTGCCGGAAGACGGCATTGTTTTATTTAAAAGCCAGTCGTGGCCGGCATTCCTAATTTAAAAACTGGCCTCAGCCGGTATTCTCAATTTAAAAAGCCAGTGATAGCTATTGGGTGCTTCTCCTGTGATCAGGAATGCTGCGATTGATCGCTCCACCACCGTCCCGACACCTGCCCATGACCTACCCGTAGGTCGCGACCCACAGTTTGAACAAATTCTGGGTTAGAGTGTTTGAGGGGAGTAGAGAAATTTAGATGGCTGGTCATGCCGACAGTTATCAATGAAAAGATCAGGGATGGGTAAGAGGCCAGAGGGAGGGGTTCTGGTGGAGGGAGATGGGTGAAAGAGTCCGCTGATCAGCTGGAGGCCGCTGATCAGCTGGAGGACTCCTGGCTAAAGAAGTGAGTACATTGGCAAAGGCGTAGGAAGACGAACCAAGGGCGGCACAGTGGTTAGCACTGCTTCCTCACAGCTCCAAATTCCCAGGTTCAATTCCAGCCTTGGATAACTGTGAATTTTGCACTTTCACCCCGTGTCTGCGTGGGTTTCCTCCGGATGCTCCGGTTTCCTCTCTCAGTCCAAAGATGTGCAGGTTAGGTGGATTGGCCATACTAAATTGCCCCTTAGTCTCCAAAAGGTTAGGTGGGGTTACGGGGATAGGGTGGAGGTGTGGGCTTAAGTATAGTGCTCTTTCTGAGGCTGGTGCAGACTCGATGGGTTGAATGACCTCTTTCTGCACTGTAAATTCTATGAAAGCACAGATCGTTCAGCATCAGGGAGGGATAGGTCAGTGGGTATTGTGAATATACAGCAAGAGATGGGGATTAGAAAAAGGGATGGGATCCCTTTGAATGGTATAAAACGCATTTCTACCTATTTAACATTCTGAAGATGATTCAAAACATTAAGCCTATTTCTTTATCCCGGTTTCTTCTGCTCCATTATTGGTTTTTATTTCCTTTTCAGGCGAGTTGACACCCTTTCAGATAGTGCATCATCAGAACTCACTATGTAAAACTTCTCCTCATCCACTGGGTTGTTTGTCAATTCCCTAAACTTGGCCCTCTGGTTACTCATCCTGACAGTGGAACCAAAAGAGAAAATGCTGGAAAATCTCAGCAGTTCTGACAGCATCTGTAGGGAGAGAAAAGAGCTAACGTTTCGAGTCCAGATGACCCTTTGTCAAAGCTAAAAAAAACAGAACGTGGGAGATATTTATACTGTGGGATGAGGGAATGAAAAATGAGTCATAGCCACAGAAACCAAGGGAAAAGTTCTTCGAACCCTACACACTAAGGACCCCATCCTTTTCTCTCAGCTCCTTCGCTCCATCGCATTTGTTCCAATAATGCTACTTTCCATCAACTTTGGTGCTTCGAAAATGTGTTCCTTCTTCCTCAACCGTGGTTTCCCACCTACAGTTGTTGGCAGGACCCTCAGCAGCGTGCGGTCCATCTCCCGCACCACAACCCTCCCAGAACAAGGATAGAGTCCCCCTCGTTCTCACATTTCACCCCACTAGCCTACATATGCAATGCATAATCCGCCGCCATTTTCACCAACTCCTGCGTGATGCCACCACCAAACACATTTTCCCTTCACTCCCTTTGTCAGCATTCCACAGAGACCGTTCCCTCCGAGATAATCTAGTCCACTACTCCACCATACCTAACACCTCTCCCATCACCCATGGCACCTTCCCATGCAATCGCAGAAGGTGTAACACTTGTCCCTTTACCTCTTCCATGCTTAACATCCCAGGCCCAAAACACTCATTCCAGGCTAAGCAGCATGTCACTTGCACCTCTGCCAATTTGGTCTATTGCATTCATTGGTCCCAATGTGGTCTCCTCTAAGTCGGAGAGACCAAACTCAGACTGGGTGATCACTTTGCTGAGCACCGTCAGTCTGTGCGCATTCAGGACACTAGCCTTACCATTGCTTGCCATTTGAACACAAGACCCTGCTCCCATGCCCATATGTCTGTCCAGTGAAACTCAACGCAAACTGGAGGAATAGCATCTCATCTTCCGGTTAGGCACGCTACAGCCTTCCGGTCTCAACATCAAATTCAACAACTTCAGATGATTAGCTCTACCCAATTTCCCAATTTCTCTGTCTTTTAGCTTTGACAAAGGGTCATCTGGACTCGAAACATTGGCTCTTTTCTCTCCCTACAGATGCTGCCAGACCTGCTCAGATTTTCCAGCATTTTCTCTTTTGGTTTCAGCATCCGCAGCAATTTGCTTTTCTCCTGACAGTGAAAACAGTTTCTCCTTATTTAAGGGACAGAGTTGTGAAAGTCATTTAATATACAGAATGTAATTTAATAAAAAGAGGATTTTACTTATTTTGTCACTTTTAATCAACAGATATGATTCACTTTGTAGCAAAAACATTCCTAATACTATAAAACACACATTCTGCTGACTCACCATGATTAACGCCAGAGGTTCTCTTCTCATATCTTATCAAAAATCTAGTCTAGGGTTCAGCATCCATTGAAATCTGCTGGGTAAATATTTCCTATGAGAATTTCATTAAAATATCGATACTTAACCAATTACATTTCCCAGTAAGGCTTCAAGTTTGTTCTCTTCATAGAATTTCTAATGTTAATGTGGTCAGACCATTAGCCACTAGCTCCCTCTGACACTGCCTGCTTTTGAGACTGTTCATTACATGTTTCAGTTTAAATAACAGTACCTTCTCCAAGTTGTGAGAATGCCCCTTCGGGAATTCACGCCCTTCTGTTCAAAAACATGCTCCTGGTTAAAGCCAGGAACTTGTTTGATATATAAGGAGGAAATTTCATAGAAAGCAACCCCAGAACTTGAGAAAGGTTGTCATTTAAACTGAATAGGTTGTAAATAAAATGACCTTTCCCAACCGATAGCAGAAGACAGAATACAGCATTCTTGCTAATTGTTCCTATGGGCTGGATTCTCCACTGCCCGCCACCAGTAGCGGAGTTCCAGCATCGAGGAGAAAACAGGATAGGCGCTGTTTCCGATGCTCCGGTCCATATTCTCCGGGCCCTCATGATTCTCCGGTCCTCTGGGCCAGGAATCACATGGGCAAGAATTTGTGTAGGTCTTGACAAGCATGTACCTGATGCAGTAGACCGCGCAATAGGCCTAGGGCATAGTCCTTTATGGGAGTTGCCCCAAAGTCTATCAGAGAGCCACCATCCAACCCCCAGAATGCAAGACTTCCCACCAGAGACCCCCTAATTAAAGAGACCCCCAGAAGAGAGACCCCTGACTGGAAGCCCCCCAGAAGAGAGAACTCTGTCTGGAAGCTACAGAACAGTCCAGACGGAGGCAGTGAAAACAATTACTGTTACAACACTCACCTGAACAATACACTTGCTGGTTCAGACACAGGAAGCACTATCTGTCAATTCCTGGAAAGAGAATAACGGTCAGCTGAGTTTAAACCCCACAGACCTTTGATCTGCAAGCTATTCATTCATTTCTGTTTGATATTGATTTTACTAGACCGTGATTGACAGCTTTCACTCACACCCAACTGTCTGCATTGTTTCATTCATCTGCCTTCACCCTTAAGTGAATTTGAAGTAGTCAAACTGTGAAACTCACCTCAATGTTAATAATCATCAAGCTTTGTACAGGCTTGGAGGGCAGAAGGGCCTGTTCCTGTGCTGTATTGTTCTTTGATTGACAGTTCCTGGACCACATCAAAGAGAGTTAAGTGCTTTCTGTTAGTTTCACTGCTGACTACTTCAAAGCCGGTGTTGGACTGGGGTGAGCACAGTAAGAAGTCTTACAACACCAGGTTAAAGTCCAACTAGTTTGTTTCGAATCACTAGCTTTCTGAGTACTTAGCTGAAGAAGGAGCCGTGCTCTGAAAGCTAGTGATTCGAAACAAACCTATTTGACTTTAACCTGGTGTTGTAAGACTTCTTACTGGACTACTTCAAAGTCACTCAAGTGTGAAGGGAGATGAATGGAAAGCACTTAACTTTCCCACTCTCATGTCACTTCCCATTTTGAATACCATAAGCATGTGCACCTTTCTGAACTTCAACCTTTCCTGCTCCATTCCATGGCATTGACCACACCTGTCTCAAAACAAAAAAACACATTCTTTTCCAGAAAATGCAATCTGTGCAATACATTTCTCTCCTTTTTTACAAACTGAGACCCAAATTGCAACCATGAAGTGTTGGTTGGTATGGATTACTTCCCTGTCTGACACCTCATTACTATTTACCTTTCCATTTTACCACCTAACTTGCGGTCCCACTATTTTCTACCATTAGCTTTTTTATTTCACTTCTACTATTTCTCATCCCGAGGAATTCTTTTACTTCTGCCCTTAGGTCCCGGCTGCTCTTGTGCGCCCCTTGGTGTTGTTTCAGAGCAGCATCAGCAGTGGCTGCAGAACAGATTGCCTGCCCCGCCACTCCGACGGAACCAGTGGATAGTATAGGAAAACTAAAGCGGAAAATAAAATGTCTTTCAAGCAGAATTAATTCTAATTGCAATTTGGCAGCTATGAACTAGACATTAACATTTACAGAAGGAGTTTTATCTTATAAATTTAGAGGACCCAATTCATTTTTCCAATTAAGGGGCAATTTAGCGTGGCTAATCCACCTACTCTGCGCATCTTTGGGTTGTGGGGGCGAAACCCACGCAAACACGGGAAGAATGTGCAAACTCCACGCGGACAGTGACCCAGAGTCGGGATCAAACCTGAGACCTCAGCGCCATGAGGCAGCAGGGCTAACCACAGCGCCACCCTGCTGCCAGCAGGACAAGTATTTTTAATTGCCAAATGAAAACATTTTGGATTGATGCCATGGGCTGCATTGTGCAAGTGATTCCTCACAATTGTGTGCATAATGAACTTGTGAGGTGGGAATTTTATTTTTAAAAAGCGTACTCTCCACACTCCTGCATTATGCCTAAATATGGGTCCATAGGCTTGATAACAAGCTCAGTAACCCATTAATGGTAGGCAAGCTGCCTATTTCAGTACTATTCCCCCCCTCCCCCGCTCACCATAATAAGGGAATCACGACCCAACATCATCACACTGGATTTTACGCATCTGCAGCCCCAATTTGCAAACCTAAAATGCTGGCCGAAGCCTCCTAACTTCCCAGAAAAATGTGAAAAGTTGTAAACAGTTGCACTGTAAAGTACCCCCTTGTAAGATGAAAGATGACTGATGAGCATTTCAACCAAGAATTCAATTCTCTTCCTGCACCGAGTGTTGCACTAAGGCAGTCTGTTTCCATTGCTAGTTATTCTTGGAACTGATTGCCTGTCTGTCGCCAGAGGTTTATAGCTTGAGGGGCAGCACTCTGCATCAAGCATGGCTGACCAGGACTTTCTCCCACTCTTATCGTCAAACACTGCCAAGTTGAAAGGATTTGCAGATTGACACTCAACCTGTTGAGCTGCTTTCTGAATGCACCTTCCTTGACCATCAAGTCCTGGGTTGGGACTCGAACCCGGAGATCCTGGCTCAGAGGCAGGGATGCTACCCACTGCACCACAAGAGCTCCCCTTTCTATTTCAATGCAAAGCTAATGGGTGGGATTCTCTATTTCTAGAGTAAAAGTTGACAGAATCCGTGGACTTTTACGACAGAAAAACCGGCGCCGCACCTCGTCTGATTCCGCTACCGTTAAGGGGCCAGCGATTCTGAAAGGAAAAGGTGCCAATTTGCTGGTTTCGCGATTGATACCCAAAGATTGACATGTTGCAGCCTCATATAAACAATTCCCCCCCCTCCCCCTCCCCCAGGTGAAGGCCACGCACAACAACCACCGGGTGGGGGAGGCTTGGGGGATTTGAGGGTGAAAGTCCAAACTGTTTGTTGGTCTCTCTACTTCTCTAATTCCTTACAGATACAACAATATGGCTGTTGGCCCTGCAGAGGCTGTCCTTGCGTTGTTGGTGGCAGCTGAGGCAGTCCGATGCCAAAGAAGGTGGCAGCAACGTCATGCAGGCTGGAGGCGGCACCCCATGTGCAGGTGGCTGCTGCACACCCTGAAAACCTGGCCACCCATCAGGCCGAGGAGCAACCCAGAGTGGGACGCTGGTGATGGCCCAAAGCATCCAGGTGTCATTGATCTTTCGAGGAGATGTCTGACAGCATGTGCCGCAGGAGCCACCGTCTCAACAAAGAGACAGTGTGGCGCCTGTGCCATGACCTCGCGGACTTGGCACCCATGGGGGAAGAGGACACCCACTCCCATTGGCCATGAAGGTCACTGCAGCCCTGAATTTCTATGCAGCTGGTTCATTCCAATGCTCGAGCGGGGTCTTGTCTGTGGCACTTCCCAAACTACAGCCCACAAATACATCCGTGTGTATGCCCAGGCATCGGACTTTATCAACTTTGAGCTGGACCAGGCCCATTAAAACGCCCGTGCTGCAGGATTCTCTGCCATTGCCAGGATGCCCTTGTCCGGGGGGGGGGGGGGGGGGGGGGGGGGGGGCAATAGATGGCACATGTCAGCTTGCACGAACTGAGGCATCAGGGAGTGCCCTGCATTAACAGGAAGGAGTTCCACTTCCTGACTGTTCAACTTGTGTGCGACTACTGGCTATGGATCATGCACATGTCCCAGGGAGCATGCATGCCAGCTACAGCTTGGGACACTCAGACATCCCTAGCATCTTTGATGACCACCCCAGGATGAAGGGTTGGCTCTTGGGGCATAAGGAGTACCCGCTTAGGTCCTGGCTGATGAAGCCAGTACGGAGGCCAGAGACTGAAGCAGAGACTTGATTAAAACAAGGCCCATGCTCCCACCGTGCTATCATTGAGCAGTGCACGGACTGCTGAAAATGCAGTTCGGATGCCTGGACCACTCTGGTGGTGCCCTGCAGTACACCCCCCAGAGGGTCTCCTGCTTTGTGATGGTCTGCTCTGCCCTCCACAATCTGGCACAGCAGTGAGGCGACATGCAGGAGGAGGAGGAGGGACGTGCGCCCTCATTTGAGGAGGAGGCGGACAAGGAGTGGATGGAGGATAAGCCCGCAGAGGACTCGCAGGAGGAGCCGGAAGATGAAGGACAGGCAGCGGCAAGGGTCCAGCATGCCCGGAGGACCAGGGAAGCCTTCATCATCACATGATTGTCTTAGGACGAAACTTTGTCCACCAACGCACCCCCTCCATCCATCCTCACCCCTAATCCCCCTTCCCTTGCACTCCCCTCTTTCCCACCCAATCCCCCCACCCCTGCATTCCCCTCCTTCCCCCCAATCTCCCCTTCCCCAATCCCTCCTTCCCCCTCCCAATCCCTTCTTCCACCCAATCCACTCCGTCCCGCATTTCCCTCCTTCCCACCGATTTCCCTTCTTCCTCCCCCCCCCCCCCCATTCTCTGACTCTCCCACAACCCCTGCCCTCCCCGACTACCCTGTTCCACCCTCCCATGGTCAGTGTTACATCACCCCAGGGTGATGGGCCTGTGTCAGCACTGCCAGTGGGTCAGTATACATGGCAGGATAATGATGATCACTCGCTGTGAGGTTACCCCTGGTGCTCCTCAGTTTATGCCAAAGTCTGACCCCTGTTTCTCTGCTGTCAGTGTGCTCACATCCATCCTCTGAATGGGTTGTTTGATATTGGTCCACTGTGCCAGAGGGGTGGGGGAAGCAGAGGACGGCAGGGTGTGGGGTTGCAGACAGGCTCGCTGTGAAGATTAACGTGACAGAGACTTCACATGTATCAGTTATAACAGGGCAGCACGGTGGCACAGTGGTTAGCACTGCTGCCTCAAGGCACTGAGGTCCCAGGTTTGGTCCCGGCTCTGGGTCACTGTCCGTGTGGAGTTTGCACATTCTCCCCGTGTTTGCGAGGGTTTCACCCCCACAACCCAAAGATGTGCAGCGTAGGTGGATTGGCCACACTAAATTGCCCCCTTAATTGGAAAAATGAATTGGGTACTATAAATTTTTTAAAGAAGTATCAGGTGTAACATGTTTTAATTTTGAACATTTGACATTTCCAGTCCCCCTGGCTATAGGTAGTGCCACCGCCCCCCGCAACATTGCCCACAGTAATCCTTTCTTCTTGATCTCTCGTGGCCTCTGAGTTCCTAGAGTCAGTGTCGGGGGGGGGGGGGGGGGGGGCTATTTACCGGTGTCACTGGCATCGCCATGTCACCCTGTTCTGCCCACTCCCCTTGAGATGCGCCAGTGTCAGGAGGTGGGGAATCGGAAGAACTGGAAACCGCCGCTGTCTCCTTCATGGCAGGCCCTGGATTGGCTTCCAGAGCTTCCTCCTCCCTGATGGTGCCTGTAGGGCCCCATGGATCTCCATGGGACAGAAGGGCAGCTGGAGTATACTCCAGAGACCTCTTGAGTCATCTGACTCTGGCGGCTCCCCATTGTCTACACCATGGAATCAACGCCCTCAGTGATGGTTCTCAGTGACTGGGCCATGCTCTGCAGTGCCTCGACAATGTCCACCTTTATCTGGGGCATGTCCCTCAGCGACTGGGACATGATGTTGAGGCCCTCAGCTATGGATGCAATGGGCTGAGCCGTGCCTTGAGCACCACCACTCAAGACGCTGACGTTGTGCTCCAAGGTTTCCACTGTGGTGGCCACCCGAGCAATGTGGGCCTCGGTGCCATTCATTGTTGACATCATCTTAAGAGCCCGTAGCCTTTAGTACCCCTCCAATCGACTTTGCAGTCGCTGGAATGTCACCAAAATCCCCTCCTGAGTCTCATGGCTGTGTCCTATCATCTGCATCAGTTTGGGATAACTTTGCCCAGAGGCTTGGCATCTGACTGGGGACCGAGCAGACCTTTGACTGTTGACACACTTGAATGTTCCTGCCTCCACCTGATGTTCATCAGCAACTGTGTTCCTGTCTCCACCAGATTGTATCCCAGAAGCCTGTCCACTAATGTCGCCCACTGAGGTGTGTGTCTCTGAGCTGATGGAAGGTGAAGGTGAAAGCTGTGACGCTTTTCTCAGAGCTCTCCTCCGAGGTGGTCTCTTGGGTGGCAGGAGAGGGTACACTCCGGGTGTCCCAGCCCCATCAGATGGAGATCCTGCAAGTCAATGGACATGTGGTCACTGAGAGGGAAGGGTCACTTTGTCTGACATTAACTACTCAGTTGAGACAGGTCATCTGGGTGAATGGACAGTGGATTCTCACCTCAGCGGCAAAAGCCAACCTTGCTGTCGGTGACTGCTCTCTCCTCAGTTGGCTCCGCGATTTCCAGGGCCGTTCCTCATAGGGGGTGAGGATTGGATTCTCTGGTACTCTGCCCCCCCCCCCCCCCCCCCCCCCCCCCCCCCCCCCCCCCCCCCCTCCCCCAATCTTGGCCCTTTCCCGCTTATTATGCGCTATCTTCTCCTGCAGGGATAAAGAGAGGGCATTGTGAGCCACGTACTTGATAGGGCGGGGGTCTATAGCAGATAGTATGTTTGGGCATCGCACCAGGACATGAAGGAGCTGTGCATGTGGGTGCCAAGGCATACTGAGGAGCAAACACAAAGATTGGATGTGGGGAGGGTGTGAGTTGTCAACCAGTGTTTTTTTGGCAGAGGGGGGGAACAGTTGGGAATTTGAGGGGTGGCAGGTGAAACTGATTCCAGGAGAGAGGTGGTAACTTACCCTTGCAGCTCGGTGGAGGTCGTTGGTCTTAGAACATAGAAAAATACAACACCGAACAGGCCCTTCGGCCCACGATGTTGTGCCAAACTTCCGTCCTAGATTAAGAACAAATTAATCTACACCCCATCATTCTACCGTAATCCATGTACCTATCCAATAGCCGCTTGAAGGTCCTTAATGTTTCCGACTCAACTACTTCCACAGGCAGTGCATTCCATGCCCCACTACTCTCTGGGTAAAGAACCTACCTCTGACATCCCCCCTATATCGTCTTCTTCCGACACTGTATGGCGATCCTCCTGGTCATGCTGCTCACATTAACAGCCGCTGCCACTGCCTCCGAGGCGGCATTAGTGACCCTGCAGCAGGTCCTCTGACTCCCTCGTGGAACAGGACGTCCCATCTTGCAGCAACGCCGTCGAGAAGCCTGACCAGGTTGACATCACCAAAGCGAGGAGCTGGTCTGCGCGCTGCCATGTTTGTGTATTGACTGGGAGTGAGTGGTGAGGGAGCGTTTAAAAGCTCCCCCTTGTTAGCGGCAAGGCGGTGGGACGTGAGTCTGGCTACCCAGTAAAGGTGAGAAGCTCAAGGGGACTCATTGCCAGCAATCGGTGAAATTATATACAGGCCGCAATCTCGTTAACACTGTTTTCGAGAAACGGAAAATTCAGTTTGAGATGTTCTGGGTGAAAAACCTCCTCCAGTTGTTCCACTAATTAGTTTAGATTTGTGACCCTGGTTAATGGACTCTCTGCTAATGCAAAGAGGTCCTTCCTATTTGCTTTATCTAACTCCCAAATTCTAACACCTCAATAAATCTCACAACCTATCTATTCCAAAGAAAACAACTCCAGCCTTTCCCATCTTTCCTTTTATTTAAAATTCTCCATTCCTGGCAGCAGCCTTTTAAATCTCTTCTTTATGGCCTCTCCAGTGTGATCATATGTGTGACTAGAAATAGTCACAGTCTGGCTGTAGTCGAACTTCGATGTTGTGGTCATTTCGGAGACATGGATAGAGCAGGGCGAGGAATGGTTGTTGCAGGTGCCGGGGTTTAGATATTTCAGTAAGCTCAGGGAAGGTGGTAAGAGAGGGGGAGGGGTGGCATTGTTAGTCAAGGACAGTATTACGGTGGCTGAGAGGACAATTGATGAGGACTCGAATACTGAGGTAGTATGGGCTGAGTTAAGAAACAGGAAAGGCGAGGTCACCCTGTTAGGAGTTTTCTATAGGCCTCCAAAAAGTTCCAGAGATGTAGAGGAAAGGATTGCAAAGATGATTCTGGATAGGAGCGAAAGTAACAGGGTAGTTGTTATGGGGGACTTTAACTTTCCAAATATTGACTGGAAACACTATATAGTTCGAGTACTTTAGATGGGTCCGTTTTTGTCCAATGGAGGGTCCAAAGGAGGGTTTCCTGACGCAGTATGCAGATAGGCCAACGAGAGGCGAGGCCGTATTGGATTTGGTGCTGGGTAATGAACCAGGACAGGTGTCAGATTTGGAGTTAGGTGAGCACTTTGGTGATAGTGACCACAATTCGATTACGTTTACTTTAGTGATGGAAAGGGATAGGTATATACCACAAGGCAAGAGTCATATCTGGGGGAAAGGCAATTATGATGCGATGAGGCACGACTTAGGATGCATCGACTGGAGAAGAAAACTGCACGGGATGGGCACAATGGAAATGTGGAGCATGTTCAAGGAACAGCTACTGCATGTCCTTGATAAGTATGTACCTGTTAGGCAGGGAGGAAGTGGTCGAGCGAGGGAACCATGTTTTACTAAAGCAGTTGAAACACTTGTCAAGAGGAAGTAGGAGGCTTATGTAAAGATGAGACGTGATGGTTCAGTTAGGGCGCTTGAGAGTTACAAGTTAGCTAGGAAGGCTCTAAAGAGAGAGCTAAGAAGAGCCAGGAGAGGACATGAGAAGCCTTTGGTAGGTAGGATCAAGGATAACCCTAAGCTTTCTATAGATATGTCAGGAATAAAAGAATGACTAGGGTAAGAGTAGGGCCAGTCAAGGACAGTAGTGGGAAGTTGTGCGTGGAGTCTGAGGAGATAGGAGAGGTGCTAAATGAGTATTTTTCGTCCGTATTCACACAGCAAAAAGACGATGTTGTCGAGGAGAATACTGAGATACAGGCTACTAGACTAGAAGGGCTTGAGGTACATAAGGAGGAGGTGTTAGCGATTCTGGAAAGTGTGAAAATAGATAAGTCCCCTGGGCCGGATGGGATTTATCCTAGGATTCTCTGGGAAGCTAGGGAGGAGATTGCTGAGGCTTTGGCGTTGATCTTTAAGTCATCTTTGTCTTCAGGAATAGTGCCAGAAGACTGGAGGATAGCAAATGTTGTCCTGTTCAAGACGGGAAGTAGAGATAACCCCGGTAACAATAGACCAGTGAGCCTTACTTCTGTTGTGGGAAAAGTCTTGGAAAGGTTTATAAGAGATAGGATGTATAATCATCTGCAAAGGAATAATTTGATTAGAGATAGTCAACGTGGTTTTGTGAAGGGTAGGTCGTGCCTCACAAACCTTATTGAGTTCTTCGAGAAGGTGACCAAACAGGTGGATGAGGGTAAAGCAGTTGGTGTGGTGTATATGGTTTTCAGTAAAGCGTTTGATAATGTTCCCCACGGTAGGCTATTGCAGAAAATACAGAGGCATGGGATTCAGGGTGATTTAGCAGTTTGGATCAGAAATTGGCTAGCTGATAGAAGACAAAGGGTGGTGGTTGATGGGAAATGTTCAGACTGGTGTCCAGTTACTAGTGGTGTACCACAAGGATCTTTTTGGGGCTGCTGCTGTTTGTCATTTTTATGAATGACCTGGAGGAGGGCGTAGAAGGATGGGTGAGTAAATTTGCAGATGACGCTAAAGTCAGTGGAGTTGTGGACAGTGCGGAAGGATGTTCCAAGTTACAGAGGGACATAGATAAGCTGCAGAGCTGGGCTGACAGGTGGCAAATGGAGTTTAATGCAGAAAAGTGTGAGGTGATTCATTTTGGAAGGAATAACAGAAAGGCAGAGTACTGGGCGAATGCAGTAGTCCCCCTTTATAACGCGGGTGTTGGGGTCCAAGACAGCCACCCGCGTTGCAACCGAGCCGCGAATATCCACGATGGGGGTTTTAAATTTATTTAAAAATCTATGCATGCGCTTCCCATTGAGAGTCTACGGGGGGCGGGGGGAGGGGTCAGACCCCCGTAGACTCACAATGGGAAGCGCTAGCATAGCTTTTTAAATAAATTTAAAACCCCCATCGTGGATCTAATTAAAACAGTGTCAATTTCAGCGGCCGGCTCACTTTGATCCGGAGAGGGAAGCTGCTCTCTCACTGAAACAATCAGCCGGCCGCTGAAATTGACACTACCGGCTGCTCACTCCCTCCAATCCAACTTTTAAGTTTTAATGTTTCTGATTGGAGGGAGAGAGCAGCCGGCAGTGTCAATTTCAGCGGCCGGCTGATTGCTTCAGCGAGAGAGCAGCTTCCCTCTCCGGATCAAAGTGAGCCGGCCGCTGAAATTGACACAACTGACAGTTGGGGTCCATAAGCCCCCCGCGGTATATCGCGAACCGCGGTATTGCGGAGCGCGGTATAACGGGGGACTACTGTGGTAAGATTCTTGGTAGTGTGGACAAGCAGAGGGATCTCGGTGTCCATGTACATAGATCCCTGAAAGTTGCCACCCAGGTTGAGAGGGCTGTTAAGAAGGCATACGGTGTGTTAGCTTTTATTGGTAGAGGAATTGAGTTTCGGAGCCATGGGATCATGTTGCAGCTGTACAAAACTCTGGTGCGGCCGCATTTGGAGTATTGCGTGCAGTTCTGGTCGCCGCATTATAGGAAGGATGTGGAAGCATTGGAAAGCGTACAGAGGAGATTTACAAGGATGTTGCCTGGTGTGGAGGGAAGATCTTACGAGGAAAGGCTGAAGGACTTGAGGCTGTTTTCGTTAGAGAGAAGAAGGTTAAGAGGTGACTTAATTGAGGCATACAAGATTATCAGAGGATTAGATAGGGTGGACATTGAGAGCCTTTTTCCTCGGATGGTGATGTCCAGCACGAGGGGACATAGCTTTAAATTGAGGGGAGATAGATATAGGACAGATGTCAGAGGTAGATTCTTTACTCAGAGAGTAGTAAGGGCGAGGAATGCCCTGCCTGGAACAGTAGTGGGCTCGCCAACACAAAATGCATTCAAATGGTCATTGGATAGGCATATGGACGATAAGGGAATAGTGTAGATGGGCATTAGAGCGGTTTTGCAGGTCGGTGCATAATCGAGGGCCGAAGGGCCTGTACTGCGCTGTAATGTTCTATGTTCTAACTAGCGTTTCATACAGTTCCAGCATAACCTCCCTGCTCTTATACAGGGATCAGCCAGTAAAGGAGAGTAGCCTGTAAGCCTTTTTGAACTTATCTACCTGTCCTCTACCTGTCCTGCCGACTTCAGTGGTCTGAAGATATACACTTGTTGGCCCCTCTGCTTCTCTTCATTTTTCAGAATCCCACCTTCTATTGTGTATTTTTATGCCTTGTTTGATCTCCCAAATGGTCAGTCTTCTAACGACAACCCCCTTTATTAAAGTAACAAAGAGGGCCTCTGCCACGGCATACAACACATATGTCTGAGCCAGGGAACCAATGGAGATAGCCTTCGTCGGAACTGCAGGTTTTAATCTCCTGCCATGCACCTCTATTGGGCGAGCCTCTGCCCACTCAATAGGGAAATTGGTTAAAGCTCTTTCCACAATCAATTCACTGGAACACTCACGTGGGTGTCTGTGTGTCTGGGTGCTCTTCTAGTCACACCGATGTTAAAATCTTTTGAAGCAGATGGGTCATGCAAACATTTCTCCTTTTAAATTCAGAGGCCGATGAAATTCAGGTCCTGATGAATCAAGTAACCTGTCAGATCGTGATGTGACTTATGGTTTAACATTTCTGTCTGTAGATCCTCACCTGCTGATATCCTGGGCGAAACTTTCCAGAGTCTGCACCCTTCCTGGATTCACTTCCTTTCTCTTCAGTTCCTGTGGATGTGTGGAGCAGAGGATGGATTTGACGATTCCCCTGTGTCCTTCGGGGTCACCCATAAAACATTACCCCACATTTCTCGAGATTGAATTTCATTTTATCACTTTTCAGCACACCTGACCAGTCCATTGGCATCTTCCTGCAGCCTAAAAATTTCTTCCTTCTCAGCTAAAAGTCCAGAATGCAAAACTGCTGGAAATCACCTTTTAGTGTGTAGAGAAAATGAATCTGATGCATCACTTTTGATTTCTAGTCTCTCAATTAAATAGTGTGAAAAGGGAAGCAGTCAGGAAGCAAAGTGCAGACAGTATAAGAGGCAATTGTGACAATTCAGGAATCCTCCAACAGCGAGGAAGCATAAGTTCTGAATTGTGACATTGATATCCAGTTACACATAATATTGCGAAAGCCAAATCCATTTGTTGTCTGCAAGAAATATTATCACTAGGTTCAGATCGGGAGATTTATCGTGCTTGTTTTAGATAGGAAACTGTTAAAAGACATTAAATCGGAATCAGGTACAAAATCAGACAAATTTTGGAAGTTGTCAAGAAAATTCAGTATTCGAACAGCTAATATTGACAGCCATGTTCAATAGGATGAAAAGAAGTAACTTTCACAACTATAATTACATATACAGTTGCCTTTAATCCCCATGTTAAACAAACCCAGCTGTATCAAGCATACTGGGCTCTGTCGTGACATGTTCAAATGCAGCATCAATGTTGGCCCACAAACAAAATGGTGCAGATACCAAAAGAACAATTGTTAACAAGTGGCTTTCTTGAAACTAGTATAGGTCGATGGCCGTTTTTAAAAGAATATATTTAAGATGCTTTACAAGTTTTGGTGTCAAATTGGGACATAAACGTTGGTGACAAGTAAAACAAAGATGACTTATTAAGAAATAGCAGGCAAGAAGGTGGAATTCAATAATATTTATTTCTGATACAGAACTTCCAGTTTAGGAATTCATCTTGTTAATACAAGCTCGCCAGATGAGTCAAACAAGAAACTAAGTCCATATAATGCTTCATATACTGAAATATGTAGAATTGTTGTAATATGTAAACTGTGAATAGCTGGGGTTACTTATTTAGCTTAACTGCCTTTTTCTCTTAGTCCTTTGCTTATTCTTTTAAGCTTTGCCGATGATCTAAAGAAATCCCAGATTTATCCATATTCCTTGAGGTCCAATTTCTCCCAAACACTGCCCCGCCCCACCTCATCCCAATTTTCTCCTGCTTTTTGATACTGATCATACAAACTGAAAAGGCTATGGGCTGCATTCTCCATTATTGGGACTATGTCCCACGCATGCATCAAAACAGTAAAGTTTTACACCAGAAAAACCTGGATCAAAGGGGCACGAATTCCCAGCCCTGCAGGGGGCTAGCAGGGACCTAGATTAGATCTTGCAGCTTTTGCTGCAGATACAGGCCCCTGCACTTCCGGGTCGGAAGCCGCGCATGCGTGCGGCAGCAGCCTCTAGCGGCCGCGCCATGCTGCATGGCGGACTAGGACCGCGGAGATAGACCCATAAAAGAGACTCCCCTATTGGCCGCGCGTCCGACCCTTAACCCCCGCACAAGCATTCCCCGGCTGCCTATAAGGCCACCCCGGCATCCGGTTGGCCTGCCCCCGACCAGGGTGGCCACGGACTGAGTCCGCAGCCGCCACGCGAGTATCCCGACCGGCTGGAGCACATTAGTTCCACGCGTCGGGACTTTGGCCGGTTGGGGCGGGGAATGGCTGAGCAGGCCTCTGGCAATGGCCCCAGGTAGGTCCCAGGCGGTGCAGCATACTTCCCGAATACATCGCTTTTCGGGGCCCGCTGAAAGGGTGAACCAATACCCGTCCTGGTTTCTTGCGGGAACACGGATTCCCTGCCCCCCCTCCCTCTTCCCCGCCCCGCCCCCCCCCTCCCTCTTCCCCGCCCCGCCCCCCTCCCTCTTCCCCGCCCCCTCCCTCTTCCCCGCCCCGCCCCCCCTCCCTCTTCCCCGCCCCGCCCCCTCCCTCTTCCCCGCCCCGCCCCCCTCCCTCTTCCCTGCCCCGCCCCCTCCCTCTTCCCCGCCCCGCCCCCCCTTCCCCGCCCTGCCCCCCTCCCTCTTCCCCGCCCCCCCCTCTTCCCCGCCCCCCTCCCTCTTCCCCGCCCTCCCTCCCTCCTCCCCGCCCTCCCTCCCTCCTCCCCGCCCTATGTTTTTAAATTAGCAGTTAATGACCTGACTATAAACAGGTTATATTTGCACAAGATTGAAATAAATCGCTTATTGTGATTCTGACTTTAAATAGACTTTTTCCAAGTTCTTATGATTTACTATGCTTTGGGATGTCTTGAAGACCTGGCTATAAAAATGGCAGGTCTTTCCCTGTACAAAAGTAGTTACAGAATTCTGGAAGATGGTGTTCGTGGTCCTTGAACTTTTAATTGCATATAAATAAACAACTGCATCAAAAACAGGAAATGCTATAAATACTCAGCAGGTCTGGCAGTATTTGTGGAGAGAGAAACAGAGTTAACAATTCAAGCTAATGACCTTACATCTGAACTGGGAAACATTGGAGGTATAATGGGTTTAAAGCAAATACATTGGCAGGGAAATGGGAGAAGGGAGGAATGAACAAAAGGGAGGGTCCATAGGGAGGAGAGATTACATGAAAAAGGAATGAAGGTGCACACAGGCAAAAGGAGGTGGCAATGGGAAAGGTGAAGAAACTAAAGCTGTGTTGAGA
This sequence comes from Scyliorhinus canicula, assembly GCF_902713615.1. Lineage (NCBI taxonomy): Eukaryota > Metazoa > Chordata > Chondrichthyes > Carcharhiniformes > Scyliorhinidae > Scyliorhinus > Scyliorhinus canicula. Next base: position 77,432,581 of record NC_052147.1, on the reverse strand, counting down.
AGAGGTGTGAATGGGAGAGTAAAATCATTACTAATAGTTGCCGTCTATATACAAAGCCAATAAAACACAATGGAAGCAGTGGTTATGGTCGGAAATTGTAGAACTCAGTGTTGAGCCACGGAGTCCACACCAAATAGTTCAAATAAACGTAGTTTATTTACAATAACAATTATATACATGGTAGATCCCAATTGGGTCTGCCTTGTCGGTGCCTTACTAGCTGGCTTTAGGTGTCACACAACTAGACATTGTTTAGAGGGCCCCCACCCCCTGAACGTGGGAGCTCGTATTCTGAAAGGTTCACGGTGAAGTTAATTGTTCCCACCCCATAAGATATTTGTGGGTTATAACAGTCCGGAAGGCTGTGAAGTATCTAATCGAAAGAGGTATTGTTTCCTGAGCTTTATGAAAACAGTATCGGAGTCTGAAGACAGGAAGATCAGAGTAGGAGTGGAGGGGAGAATTAAAATTTCAGGCAACTGGAAGCTTGAAATCACTCTTATAAATATAATGGGCGTGTTCCACAAAGCACTCACCCAATTTGCGTTTAGTCTCCCAGGTGTAGAGGAGATTGCATTGTGAGCAACATATACAGTGGACTAGAAATGCAAGTAAATCGCTGTTTCAGAATGGGGTGTGTGTGAAAGAAGAGAAAAGAGTCGGTGTTGCATTTCCTATGTTTGCATGGGAAGGTTTTGTAGGTGTGGTGAATTATAAACCTAGTAATTCACACTGTGTTCTATTATATGTATTGTGTCCTTGTAGACTCTGTATATGAACCGTTGCGCGGCTCTGCCCATAGGGGGAGATGAGGAGTTTGTACTGGGCTCCACTCTTGGATCCGCCCATGGCTCCTCCTAGTAACCGGAAGTATAAAGCTCTGAAGTCGTGAGCCTGCTGCCAGTTCATCTCGATGCAGGCAGGCTCTGTTGTAAGATTATTAAAACCACTGTTCACTTCCAATCACGTGTCTTGTGAATTGATGGTCACATCAATTTAGTAATATTAGGAAACTTGAAGAAAACTACTATGGAATCAGCCCTCAAACCTGACCGACTAGAACTCGACCCGCAGGATGCAGAGGCGAAATAAATCTTTCTACACTGGCTCAGATGTTTCAAGGCCCACCTGGCTGAATCAAGCACTTCAGAAACTACAGAGGAGCAGAAACTCAGCCTACTGCACGCAAGGGTGAGCCACCGTATCTCTAATCAACTTAACAGTACTACCTCGTATACGGAGGCCCTGGCCATGCTCGATTGAATGGACGAGAGGCCTTGGAGGACACTACAGTTAGCTACAACTATGGAGGTCTCGTTCCGCAGCCTCACCTCGTTCCCCGCGGACCAAGCGACCCCATCGTGGGCCCCCGACCAGCGACTGCCCCAGGCCTGCGCCGCGCGGCCACCCATCCACTATGCAGCTCCAGCCTGCCATTTTTGTGGGCAGCCCCAACACCCACGGCAGCACTGCCCGGCCCGCAACGCGACCTGCAGCAGCTGCGGTCGCAAAGGACACTATGCCCGGGTCTGCCTGGCAAAGAAAACCCCCCTCTCCAAACTCTCCCGCAGTCCAAAGCACTCGCTTCCCAAACTCACAGGCCCAGAAATACTGCAGCCTGTATGCCGACTCCGCCCCCACCCGACATGTGCGACTCATGGGGGCCGCCATCTTGGCAATCCTCCATGCGGCCGGTCATGTGCGACTCATGGGGGTGGCCATCTTGGGCTCCATCCTCTTCAAACTCTAATACTCACCTCAAAGACTATGACCTCAGCGGACAGTCATCACGGGGCCACTCCAGCACAGCTGATCGAGCCGCAGACTACTCGCAACTCAGCGCAGTTACGTTGGACTAGTCACGTCCGAAACACCTCCGCAACTCGATGATGACCGTTAAAATCAACGGGTACAGGACACTGTGCCTCTTTGACTCCGGGAGCACCGAGAGCTTCGTACACCCAGATCTGGTAAGACGCTGTTCGCTCCCTATCTTCCCTGCACGGCAAACTATCTCCCTCGCTTCGGGCTCACACTCTGTTCACCTCCAAGGGCGCGCCGTCGCGACCCTAACGATTCAGAGCACTAGCTACTCAAACTTCCAGCTATACGTACTCCCCGAACTCTGCGCCCCACTCTTACTGGGACCCGACTTCCAGTGCAACCTCAAAAGCCTCACACTCAGCTTCCACGGGCCCCTGCCCCCACTCACTATCTGCAGTCTAGCGACGCTAAAAATCGACCCCCCTCCACTCTTTGCCAATCTCACTCTGGACTGCAAATTCGTAGCCACTCGCAGCAGGCGATATAGCCTGCAGGACAGGGTGTTCATCAGAACAGAGGTCCATAGGCTTCTACGTGAGGTTATCATAGAGGCCAGTAATAGCCCCTGGAGAGCTCAGGTGGTGGTTGTCAAGACCGGGGAAAAATTCCGAATGGTAGTGGACTATAGCCAGAATTGGTTCACGCTCCTCGATGCGTACCCCCACCCCAGGATTGCAGACATGGTGAATCAGATCGCACATTATCGCATCTTCTCCACGGTGGATCTGAAGTCTGCATACCACCAGCTCCCAATCCGCCCAGAGGACCGCCACTACACGGCGTTCGAGGACGACGGCTGCCTCTCCCACTTCCTCCGGGTTCCCTTTGGCGTCATGAATGGGGTCTCGGTGTTCCAACGAGCAATGGACCGAATGGTGGACCAGTACGGGCTGCGGGCCACGTTTCCGTACTTGGACAACGTCACCATCTGCGGCCATGATCAGCAGGACCACGACGCTAACCTCTATCGATTTCTCCAGACTGCCCAGAAACTCAACCTCACGTATAACATGGAGAAATGCGTTTTCCACACGACCAGGCTAGCCATCCTCGGCTATGTCGTGGAAACGGAGTCCTGGGCCCTGACCCGGACCGTATGCACCCCCTCTGACAACTCCCTCTCCCTCACTGTCCCAGGGCCCTCAAAAGGTGCCTGGGGTTTTTCTATTATTATGCCCAGTGGGTCCCTCAGTATGCGGACAAAGCCCGCCCACTATTTATGGCCACACTATTTCCTCTATCAGAGGAGGCTCGCCAGGCCTTCATCTGCATCAAGGAGGACATCGCCAAAGCGGCCATGCGGGCGGTGGATGAATCCGTCCCTTTTCAGGTTGAGAGCGATGCCTCAGAGGTCGCTCTAGCAGCCACATTAAATCAGGCAGGGAGACCAGTCGTCTTTTTCTCCCGAACCCTCTCCGCTTCAGAACTTCGACACTCCTCAGTCGAAAAGGAAGCACAAGCCATTGTGGAAGCTATACGACACTAGAGGCACTACCTCGCAGGTAGGAGGTTCACCCTCATCACCGACCAAAGATCGGTTGCCTTCATGTTTGACAACTCACAAAGGGGCAAAATTAAAAATGATAAAATCCTGCGGTGGAGGATCGAACTCTCCACCTACAGGTACGATATTATGTATCGACCGGGGAAGCTCAACGAGCCCCCAGATGCCCTGTCCCGCGGCATGTGCGCCAGCACGCAAGACGACCGCCTGAAAGCTATCCACAATGACCTCTGCCACCCGGGGGTCACCCGGCTCACCCACTACATCAAAGCCCGAAATCTGCCTTTCTCCACCGAGGAGGTAAAAGCCATCACCGGGGATTGCCCGATCTGCGCGGAGTGCAAACCGCACTTCTATAGACCAGACAGGGCCCACCTGGTAAAGGCATCCCAGCCCTTTGAACGCCTGAGCATCGATTTCAAAGGGCCACTCCCTTCGACCAATCGGAATATGTACTTCCTGAACGTCATCGACGAGTTCTCCCGCTTCCCGTTTACTATCCCGTGCCCCGATATGACCTCCCACACAGTCATCAGAGCCCTGCACAGTATCTTCACCCTGTTCAGGTTCCTCAGCTACGTACACAGCAACAGGGGTTCGTCCTTTATGAGCGACGAGCTGCGTCAGTACCTGCTCGACAAGGGCATCGCCTCGAGCAGGACTACCAGCTACAACCCCAGGGGGAACGGGCAGGTGGAGAGGGAGAACACGACAGTCTGGAAGACTGTCCTACTGACCCTCCGGTCCAGGAATCTCCCGACCTCTCACTGGCAGGAGGTCCTCCCCGACGCGCTCCATGCTATTAGGTCCCTCCTATGCACAGCCACCAACCAGACCCCGCACGAACGGCTATTTGTTTTTTCTAGGGGCACTACCACGGAGCTTTAGCTCCCAGCATCGTTGAAGACACCAGGCCCGGTTCTCCTCCGGAAGCACCTCCAGGCACACAAAACTGACCCACTCGTAGAAAGAATGCTCCTACTCCACTCAAACCCCCAATACGCTTTCATCGAATACCCTGACGGCCGTCAGGACACTGTTTCCCTCCGGGACCTGGCGCCTGCAGGATCCAACTCCACCACTACCGCCGAGGTACCCCACCCACTACACCCCACCCAAACCTCCGCGCCCCTGCACCTACAGGCTCACTGCCCGTGCTCCGCGCCCCCGCGCCTATAGGTTTTCAGCGCTCCCCGTCGTAAGTCGAACCAGTCGGGTACGAAGCTCAGACCGAATCACCCCCGGAGTCCACTATCGTATACTCGCCGACCGCCCCCACCCAGCCACCCAAAGAGGCTGCAACCCCGGTGCTCCACCGATCCCAAAGGATGACTCGGCCGCCAGACCGGCTCAATTTGTGGACCCATCACCCCTGCTGGACTTGATTTTTTACAGGGGGTGAATGTGGTGAATTATAAACCTAATGTGTTCTATACTGTGTTCTATTATATGTATTGTGTCCTTGTGGGTTCTGTATACGAGCCGTTGCGCGGCTCTGCCCATAGGGGGAGATGATGAGTTTGTACTGGGCTCCGCCCATGGCTCCTCCCACTAACCGGAGGTATAAAGCTCTGAAGTCATGAGCCTGCTGCCAGTTCATCTCGTCGCAGGCAGGCTCTGTTGTAAGATTATTAAAACCACTGTTTACTTCCAATCACGTGTCTTGTGAATTGATGGTCACATCAGTAGGAAAAGGTGGATGTGTTGGGGATGACAGAGGAGTGAACCAGGCTTTCGCAGCGGGAACAGTTCCTTTGGAATGTTGAAAGGGGAAGATGTGTTTGGTGGCTGAGGCTATTGGGGTGGAAAGTGAATATGAGGGAAACCCTATTAAGGTTGAGGGAAAGGAGTGAGAACAGAAATGCAAAAAATCAAATGGACATAGTCAAGGGTCAATCAGGGTGGTGTACCCTCAGAACAGATTTGACAGAGATGGCGATACTGGGACACTGGAATGGAATTATTGCAGGCTGGGAGGAAGTGTTCAAGTGGTCAAGTTAGTTGTGGGGGACAGTGGGTTCATACATATTGCTCAATAGCCTATTGGCAGAAACTGAGGTAGACGGTCAAGGAAAGGACTACAAGAGGTGGAGATGAGCCATGTGATAGTGAGGAAAGGGTGACAATTGAAAGCAAAGTTGACAATACTTTTCAGTTGAGGATAAAAGCAGAAATTTACACTTTAACAGTCGATAATCTATTAGAAAAAGAGGTGAGGAGGGGACCTGAGTATACTAGAGCAAAACATATTCCGCATCTCACAAAATGGCAGGAATAGCTCAGCCCCATTGGCCAGATTCTCCATTCCTGAGACCAAGGGCTGGATTCTCCGATTTTGAGGCTATGTCCGGAGGAAGTCTCTAGTTTTACGATGAAAAAGTCAGCGGCGCCCCCGCACCGTTGCTACGCCCGGTCGGGGGCTAGCAGCTGCACCACGTATAACTCCCAGCGCTCCCAACATAACCAGGCGGAGAATTGCCGGATCCGTGACCGTGTATGTGCAGGGCGATGACCTACAGTGGGGAGCCACTTTGGCTTATTGTTAGGGGCCGTAAAGCCAGAAAAATAGACACCATTAGGTTGGCACGGATGCAGGGCACAGTTTAGCAATAGGGGCTAGGGCACAAATCTGTATGTATGTTTTCACATTAAACACCTGTGCACAATATTACAACCTGCCTTGGTGCTCTGTTTAGAAGGGTGGGCTGGGCTGGTTTGGCTGCAGAGGGGCGCTAGTGGGTGGGGGAATGGGTGGATGTTGGGGGTGGGCTTGGCCCAGGGAACATGGTTCAGCCAGTGCTCACCCCTCCGCTGTCCCATCCACCAACCTCCTACCTCCCCCCGCAACATCCTCATCTCCGCCACCCCAGGGATTCAACGGGACTGTGTGATGTAATGGCCAGCTCGCAAGTAGAAATTACACAGGTGGACAGTGGGAATTGCTACCGTGGGCGGTAGGAGTCAGACCTGGTTAAATGATGCATGGAACCAGAGCGTATCCAGGAGTGGGTTATCATTATCCTCCATCCCATGGACCATACATGCTGTTATTGCCAACCCTGCACCCACACTCCTTAGTGAGGCAGGCAGAAATCACAGTGGGGGTTGCAGGCAGTGGGTGTGGTTGGGGCAGGGGGGGGTGGGACGAATGATGGTGGGATGTGGTGCCTGTACCCCTTGCCAGCTCCCCCACCCTCGTCGGTGAACCTGGAGGTTTGCCCTGGCTCACACATTGTGCGGCCTCCCGTGCCTGCCCAGCCCCCATGTCCTGCCCATCCTCTCCCTCTTCCGCATCCTCCTCACCGGATGAGGACTGGCATTCAACCTCCTCCAGCACATCACTTCTCTGCTGCGCGATGTTGTGGAGGATACAGCAAGCCAGCACGATGTGGGCAATCCACCCAGCTCTGTACTGGAGGGCACCTGAACCTCATCTTCAGGATGCCGAAGCAAATTCCACCATCTGCTGTTGGATTTGAACCCAGGTCCCCAGAGCATTACCCTGGACCAATGGATTTGCAGTTCAGTAACACTATGCCTCTGTCGGCCCATCTTACCCATATGTATTACAATACATAATTATCATAAAACCTCAAACCCACTCTATGCCTTTCTCAGTTTCTATACATCTTTTGTTTTCTGTGCTCATTTATTTCTAAATTGGAGGCATGAAAGAAGCACAATAGGAAAAGGAACATATGGAGGAGATTGGGAGGGACAAGGCCAGAGAAGAATGTTAAGGTGAGTATATGAGATTCTTATATCTCCATTTTTGGAGTATAGCAAGTATAACTGAACAAGGGTAGATTGCATAGTGCAGTGAAGAGTATGGTTATGGAGAATCAACGTGTGTGACCCAGAAAGAAAAGCATTTGAGAGAATCAGCATTGAGGTAATAAAGGAAAGGTTTAGGGTTTTGGTGTAAAATTACAAACAGAAAGGTAGAGAATTCAGTTGTTGCAGAGTTGAAACAAAAACGAAGCTGAAGGAAACTGAACTCGGGAACAAACTTCCACACCTATGGGCTTAGCCTGAAATGGCAGATGGGGTGCCCCATGGGACTATATGATTACAAGACAGATTTTGCACAATTAAGTTTACTGTCTGCATTGAACAAATCACTGTAAATAGAAGCTCCTGGGTGAAGAACCCTGAGACTTGCAGAAGCTCCTAGTACTCTACTCACGGGTGAGCGCTGAAAATTTCCCCCTCACCCGGGATGCAGCCACCTACTCAGAAGAGATGGCGCTCCTAAAAGGACATAACGTTAAACCGGTGAATCAAGTGTACGCCAGGCACCTCCTGACCATGAGACAGCAACTCTCCGAGGAGACCATGGATGATTTCTTGCGGGCCCTGCAGATCCTAGGTAGGAACTGTGACTGCCAGGCAGTTTCGGCAGTCCAACACGCCGAACTTTTAATTATGTCACGGGCATGAAGTCTGCATACGCCCGCCAGTGGCTACTGGAAGGTGGTACGCTCGATCTTGCGGGGACTAGGCAACTCGCTAATTCATTAGAAGTGGCCTCCCGTAATGGGCAATCCTACGCCCCCGACCGTGCAGCACCCTCGTGCACATTGTGGGCCCCACCAGCTGCTGACTCCAGCTCACTGCAAGCCTGTGCCACGCAGCAGCCAGCCAACTTGGGCTTGGTGGGCCCGAGTGCTATTTTTACAGACAAAATAAACACCCCAGGCAGCGCTGCCCGGGGCGGAGCACGACCTGCAATGAGTGTGGGAAGAAAGGACACTTAATTTCTGTTTGCCAGGCCCGGTCGGTCGCCGCTGTTTCCAGGCAAGGTATTTCTACACCCCCCACGTGTGACCCAGGGACACCGCCATCTTCCCCACTGCAAGCCATGTGTGGCCCATGGGCGCCGCCATCTTTGATGCCGCCCACCACGTGCGCCCCGTGGGCGCCGCCATCTTTGCCGCCATTTTGGGCCACGCCTCAGGACCTCTGCTCGCCTGACCGTTCGCCGCCGACTGCCACCTCCGCCACCGCTGACCAACCCGGGACTTCCCAGCATCTTCCGTAGCTCGCCTCTATCACCTGGATCAGTCTCGGCCCCGCAACCTCGCAACCGCCACGACGACGGTGAGATCAATGGGCATGAGACAAACTGCCTCTTTGACTCCGGGAGCACAGAGAGCTTCATCCACCCCACTATGGTAAGGTGCTGCTCCCGGTACACCCCGTCACCCAGAAAATCTCCACCTCCTACAATCAAACCCGCAGTACGCCTATGTGGCACACCCCGACGGGCGGCAAGACACAGTCTCCCTCTGGGACCTGGCACCCACTGGGTCCCCACCCACGACCCACGACCCGACACCCCCCCCACCCCCCCCCTCCGGTTACCTTATTCACCCCTGCGCCACTCACCCTCCCCCAGTGAACTTCATCGCAGCCCCCACCCCAGCAGGATCCGTCCTCCCACTGGATCCACTCAGGGGTGACGAAGACAATGACAACACGCTCCCAGAGTTGCTGGTGACCAAGTCGGCGTCTATATCACCTCTAGGACTGAGGCGATCGCGGAGGAGGGTTAAGGCCCCCGACATACTTAATTTGGAATGTTTCCGCCACCCCCACCGGACTGTTTTTTAACAGGGGGTGAATGTGGTGAACACCACTAATGGTATATTATATGTATTACGGCATTGCCCATATATTAGAGGTACAATGGTAAATCCCTGCCTGCTGGCTCTCCTGCGCTGCAGCCATTCTGGTTCCAGCCACAGGAGGCACAACATCTTCTTCAATAAAGCCTCGAATGTTCCACCATTCCCGTCTCGTGGTAATTGACGGTACATCAACGGTACATGACGGTACTGCAGCACGGAAGCATAGTGGTTAGCATCAATGCTTCACAGCTCCAGGGTCCCAGGTTCGGTTCCCGGCTGGGTCACTGTCTGTGCGGAGTCTGCACGTCCTCCCCGTGTATGCGTGGGTTTCCTCCGGGTGCTCCGGTTTCCTCCCACAGTCCAAAGATGTGCGAGTTAGGTGGATTGGCCATGCTAAATTACCTGTAGTGTCCTAAAAAGTAAGGTTAAGGGGGAAGTTGTTGGGTTGCGGGTATAGGGTGGATATGTGAGTTTGAGTAGGGTGATCATTGCTCGGCACAACATCGAGGGCCGAAGGGCCTGTTCTGTGCTGTACAATTCTAAATTCTGAATCACACTTTTCCGGAAGTACCGGACACGAAAACTTTCCAGGAATTGACAGACTTAGTCAAAGAGCACTATGACCCTAAGCCACCTCTGATCCTGCGAAGGTACCGGTTTTACTCAGCATTCCGAGACTCTGGGGAGTCAGTTACAAACTTTTTAACAAGATTAAGGCGATTAGCAGAGGCTTGCGAATTTGGCCTGAAGCTAAATTAGATGCTCCAAACCGGTTGGTGTACGGAATAAATAATTCAGCAATATAGAAATGTATGTTAGCAGAGACCGAGCTGGATTGCAAACAAGCACTGCAGCTGGCTTTGTCCTTCGAAAAAACAGTGAACAGAGCGCATGAGCTACACCAATGGAGGTAGACACCCATCCCAGTGAAACTGGTATGGGACTACGGCTGTGGGATAGGCAACTGTATAGCCACCCTTAGGAACAACTCAGGGACTAAGGTCGCGATTCTTCGCTCCCGCGCGGCATCGGGAAGGCCGTCGTGAACTCGGCCGAATTTCACGACGGCGTCGGAGACCACTCCTCGCACCCTATTCACCCCTCCCCCCCTCCCCCCCAGGGGGCTAGGAGCGGCATTGTGAGAACCTTGGCCGCAGGGCCTTGATGCTTGCGTCAAAGCGGCGCGCCGAGAATGACGGTGGCGCCTAAGTGACGTCAGCCGCGCATACGCAGGTTGGCCGGCTCCGATCCACGCATGCGCGGTTGCCGTCTTCTCCTCCGCTGCCCCGCAAGACGTGGCGGCTTGATCTTGTGGGGTGGCGGAGGCGAAAGAGTGCGTCTCTTGGCGACTCCGGCCGGCCCGACGATCAGTGGGCACCGATCGCGGACCAGTCCCCTCCCGAGCACGGCCATGGTGCTCAATCCCCTCTCAGCCCCCCACAGGCCCCAAACTTACCTTTCGCGCTATGTTCACGCCGGCAGCGACCAGGTGTGGTTGCCACCGGCATGAACAGGTCGGGAACGCCAGGCCGCTCGGCCCATCCGGGCCGGAGAATCGCCGGTCGCCGTGAAAAACGGCGAGATTCTCCGAGCGTGGGGGTGGGAGAATCACGGGGGGTGCCAGGGCGGCGTGCCGTGATTCGCCCGGCCCTCCCGCGATTCTCCCACCCGGCATGGGGAGCGGAGAATCGCGCCCTAAGGAACCCAGGCCCACTCGCAGAACCGCTCCCGAGTAAGGGAAAATTAGGACCAGCAGCCCCTGCAGCTTTTTGTCTGGCAAGATATTGTAGTTGTTGCCAGATATCGGAGCCAGAGGAGAGAAATAAAAGCCCAAAACCAAAATCTTGGAGAAGGACACGTAGGCTGGGGTGCAGGAGAATGCACACCCCAGAAGCCCCTCCTACCACTGACGAAGAACAACTAAATTGTGTAGCGATGGTAAAATCAAAACCCATTAAATTAACTGTAAGGTTGAATGAAATGAAATGAAATGAAAATGAAATGAAATGAAATGAAAATTGCTTATTGTCACAAGTAGGCTTCAATGAAATTACTGTGAAAAGCCCCTAGTCGCCACATTCCAACACATGTTCGGGGAGGCCAGTACGGGAATTGAACCGTGCTGCTGGCCTGTCTTGGTCTGCTTCCAAAGCCAGCGATTTAGCCCAGTGTGCTAAACCAGCCCCTGGACGGCCACATTAATGGAGTCGACACGGGAGCAGCCGTATCAGTGATAGGGGAAACATTATTCAATAACATTCGCATTGGACTCCAACCCTTATCCCTAACCAGGACCTCGGCAAAACTGAGGACATACATAGGGAACCACTGAGAGTGTACAACGTATGTAACTGTGGCTTATGGAGAGCAACTGGTTAGGCTGCCTTTAATGGTAGTGAAAGGTGTGGGGCTAGGCTTATTGGGTCCAAACTAGCTAAAATAGATCCAGCTGGATTGGGTAAACATTTTCCAGCTGGAAAATGATCGCCTGAGTGAACTCCAGTGCAGATACCCAGAGGTTTTCCGAGAAGAGCTCGGAACAATAAAGGGAGCAAAGGCAACATTACACGTAGACCCAGAAGCAGTCCCAAAAGTTTACAAGGCCCGACCAGTACCCTTCGCGTTAAGGCAAAAAGTTTGCAGAAAGGGCGGCATTTGTGATGCCTATCCTTAAGCCAGATGGCTCGGTCTGCCTTTGTGGCGATTTCAAACAAACGATTAATCGCTACTCACACCTGGACAAATACCCAATTCCCCTGACTGAGGATTTGTATGCAAATCTGGCTGGAGGATTCTTAATCTCAAACCTGGATATGAGCTACGCATATCTACATATGCATAGCTGGACAAAGAGTCGCAAAAATTCTCAACGATAAACACCCTGAAGGGCCTTTTTCAGTGCACAGCATTACCCTTCGGTGTATCGTCAGCCTGTGCGCTATTCCAGAGGACAATGGAGAGTATATTACGAGGGTTACCACAGGTCACCATTTACCTAGACGACGTCCTCATTATGGGAAAAACAAGGGCAGAACACTTGCAAAACCTGGAGGAAGTCCTTAAGAGATTTTCAGCAGCAGGCGTGTGCCTAAAGAGGGAGAAATGTGTTTTTCTAGCACCTCAAGTCACTTATCAGGGCTACAGGCTTTGGAGGATCGGGTGAGGGTGATTAAAGGTGCCCCAGCCCCCACCGCAATCCAGGAGTTAAGGACCAGGATTCTCCGACCCCGCGCCAATTAGGAGAATCCCCGGGGGGACTCGAGAATCACGCCCTGCCATCCCAGCGTCAGCCTCCTGTTCTCCCCCGCCAATTCTCGGGCGCCCGCATGATTCCCGCCGTACCAGTCAGGGGCCATTGAAGGCGGCCCCCCAGCGATTCTCCGGGCCCCGATAGGCCGCGTGGCCGCCGAGTTCGGCCGTGTCCCACCGGCGTGGGTTACTCAAGTCCCACACGGTGGGACCTGGAAGGTGTGTCTGTGGGGGCCATTCTGGAGGGGGCAGCGGGGAGATCCGACCCCGGTGTGGGGGGGAGGGGCTACAGTGGCCTGGCCCCCGATCGATCGACGGACGGGCTGGTTCTGTGGAGGCCTCTGTTCCTCCGCGTCGGGCCCCTGTAGGGCTCCGCTATGTTGCCCATGGGCCGACGCGGAGAAGGAAACCCCCCATGCATGCGTGGAATCGCACCGGCCGTAGCGTGCATGCGTGGAATCACGCCGGCAGTTCCAGCATGCGCGAACATGCGCTGGCTGGAGCTGCAGGGACCACTCTGGTGCCGACCTAGACCCCTAACATGGGGAGCATTCCCCATTATCGGGGACCATTGACGCCGGACAGGTTGGCGCCGCTTTTCACGCTGGCGTGGGGACATAGCCCCACTGTTGGAGAATCCCACCCAAGATCTTTTTTACGACTGGTGACATACTACGGAAAGTTCATCCAGAACAGGACTTCCATCTTGGACCCCCTACATCAATTACTAAAAAAAGGGGCACGCCTGGGAGTGGTCCGCCCGCCAAGACAGGGTTTGCAAGATAATAAAACAACAGCTCTCCTCAGAAAATGTCTTGGCACACTACGACCCAGGAAAGAGTTGGCGCTCACTTGCGATGTGTCCTGGCACACAGAGGCCAAAATGACAGGAACAGCTTCCAGGACATTAGCAGCAGCAGAGCAAAAGCCCAAATTGAAAAAGAAGAACTGGCTGTGATCTTTGCGGTGAAGAAATTTCACCGGTACTTGCTTGGGCGGAAATTCACAATAATCACAGACCACTAGCCGTTGCTGGCCTTGCCGAAAGAGATCAAAGTGGAGCCACCAACAGCTTCAGCCCGAAGCACTGCTGGGCCTTAATACTGGCAGCATACCAATATCAACTGGAGCATCGGCCAGGAACCCGGGTTGCACTAAGCAGGCTGCCATTACTGGACACCCCACCGTTGGTTCCCAGAATAGAAGAAACGGTGATGACGTTACATTTCCTGGACACCCTTCCAGTGGCCGCACAAAACATTCGTTTGTGGACAGAAAAGGGACCCGGTTTTAGCAACAATATAACACATGGTGCTAACGGGGGAGATGGAAAGACCAGTCCAGGTGGAATTCCACCCCTACTGGAGCAAAAGAGAGCAGATCACCGTGGAAGACGGGATACTGCTGTGGGGAGCTAGAGTAATATTTCCAAGTCAAGGCCTTCGAGCCATACTGGCTGAACTACATCATGGGCACCCCTGGAGTCTCAAACATGAAGGTGCAGCTATGTCTGGTGGCCGGGCCTGGACACAGACATAGCGGCATTGGTAGTTCGGTGCCAAGAATGCCAACAAGGGCTGAAGGTGCCACCGGCAGCCCCACTGCACCCATGGGAATGGCCAGGTAGACCATGGTCATAACTTCATGTCGGTTTTGCAGGCCCGTTTATGGCTTCACTGTTTTTTGTGATCGTAGATGCCCATTCAAACAGCTGTATGTCTACAAAACGAACTCGGCAAACACAACAGCAACCATAGAAAAACGTCGCACCTCATTTGCAACACATGGTATCCCGGAGGTGTTAGTTTCAGACAATGGATCGGTTTTCACCAGCCAGTATTTCTCAAAATTCATGAAGTCAAATGGCATTCGGCACATAAGAACGACACCATAACATCCTTCTATAAAGTGCATCATAAGTTTTAATTAAAAAGCATAAATTCTAGCCATAGGGAGAAAGTACAGCATTATGAACAGAGATTTAGGGCGCGATTCAACGGGAAAAAAATCTATGTTGGGTTTTGGGCGTGTTTAGTGGGGTGTTTCTCAGTGGCTGCAGCGCTGGGAAACAGCCGCTATTCAACGGCATTGCCGGTCATTTTGGCCTCAAAGTTTCTCTTCGCTGAGACCACACTTGAGTCATTTCCAGAAAGGCTCCTTGCAAATCGTGACTCTGTTTTCTTCGGCTGCCCCGATCTTTCCTCCGTCCCCAACCCCCGCCTTTCAGTGTCCTCCCCCCATTTTCAACCCCACTCCCCCCCCCCCCCCCCCAACCTCCTCCAGCAGGTAAGGTCTCAGACCCAATCCCTAGCAGTGCTAACCTGGCACCTGGGCACCCTGGCTGCCAGCTTGACAGTGCCAAGGTTCCCAGGAGCCAGAGAGAGTGCCATTGTGTTACCCTGCCCTGTCCCCAACCATCCAGTAGTCTCTAATGACCTGGGAGACCCTCCAGGTGTCATTATGACTGGTCCACGTTTGTGGAAACCAGTACTAAATGGCGTCCGGTGAGGTTTCCGAGGTGCGTCCATTGGGTCCCAGGAGGCTCCTGCGAACACTTATTTTGATGAGCCTAATGAGGGCGAGATCCAGATTGCTACATCCCGCGAGACTTTTTAAATCTCGCGAGGTGTTTCAAGCATCGCAAATCTCATCAGAGGCCGCACGCGAGATTCAATGTCCTCGTCCAACACCAAGTCGGCAGGCGACGCAGCCTCTAATTCACACCCGTAAGGTTGAAAAAGAGGAAGGTGGAACCAGCACCAGCATGCTGCCACCTTTGCCAGAAATTGCGAGAGGAATGCAAAAACCCAGATGTTAAAGGGACCCAATTTGCATGATTTTATGCTCACGTAACAAAGGAGCAACTTTAACATTTGAACTGGACTACTGTGCTGTGATCATAAATATCAAGCATAATTTTGATATATTATTTTTCAAAACCGTGGTGGGTTTTAATCGTATAGATACGGAATAACAGTTCCAATTGGACAGAGGCCACACATTTAAGGTAATTGGTAAAAAGGAGATTGAGGAGAATTTTTAAGCAGTGATTGTTATGATCAGGAACGTTTTGGCATTTAACGGTAACTTTCAGAAGAATTGACTTCCGATGGCGGCTCATGAGCCGACTGGCCGCATGAAGAGGAGGCTCCCGCTGTCGGATAGTTTTTTCTGCATTTTCGGAGTTTTTCCCCAGGCTTTTTTCCCCGATTTTTCTCAGCCTTTAGGGCTCGAGGGGTGGGCGCCAAACCAAACCGGTTTAAAACTGGTGAAAAACCCTGCGGGAGTGTCGGGCAGCCGGAGCAGAGGCGCCGAGCCTGGAATGCGGGGCACTTGGAACGGTGGGGGTGGAGTCTGACACACGAGGCATCGAGGCAGCAAAGGCCCGAATCCAGGAGTGAGGCAGCCGAAACGGTGGCAGAGGATGAGGCAGCTGGAACAGCAGGACTGAAAGCCGAGTGTGAAACAGCCGGAGCAGTGAGACTGAGGTCAGTGCTTGAAGCAACCGGTGGGGCAGGGCCCAGAACATGAGGCAGCTGAAGGCGGCATGTGGAGGGGTCAACACATGTCGAGTGGCTCCTGCTTGAGGCGTGTATGTATTTTTTGCTTTTTGGGAATTTTTAATGGCCGGTCCTGTGGGAAATTCATGAAGGACTAAGAATCGGCAAAGAGGTGAAAGATCAGAGGAAAGATCAGTCCAAAATATCAGAGGAAGGCAGCAGCGATGAGGGAAGAGAACAAGAGCTCGCCCTCGAGGGAGAAGATGAGCCCGGGGGCTGACAAGGGGGCAGAGGCTGGGCCGCTGGATGGAGCCACCCTGCTTACAGCAGAGATGATGGCTGAGGTGGTGTCTCTGGAGCTCGAAAAGCAGTTTGCAAAGCATATGGAAGTGATGAGAAAGGAGATGGCAGTGGCGATGAAGGCATTGGTAAGGAGGCAATTGCCTCGGTGAAGGTAGCAATTGCCCCAGTGAAGGTAGCTGTTGCAAAGGTGTTGGCTGAGGTGAGGGTACAGAGTGAGAAGATGAAGGAAGTGGAGGAGGCCATGTCGTGGCACAATGATCAGCTGGATGGGAGATGAACTGCAGAGGGTGGTTGAGGCCATTAAGGGGCTGCGAGCAAAGCTGGAGGATATGGAGAACCCCTCGAGACGACAAATTTTAAGGATTGTGGGCTTGCCCGAGGGAGCGGAGGGCCCGAGGCCGACAGAGTACTTTGCCAAGATGTTGGCAGAACTGATGGGGGAGGGAGAAGAACTTCCTCGGTATGAATTGGACCAAGCTCATTGGTCGCTGAGGCTGAAGCCTAAGTTAAACAAGCCGCAAGGGCAGGGATTAACAGATATCACATGAAGATGAAAGTATTGAACTGGGCAAAGAAGGAGCGGGAGGTGCAATGGGCTGGTGCCAAGGTTCGTATCTATCAGGACTTGACGGTGGAACTGGCAAAGAGGCGAGCGGCTTTTGTCCGATTGAAGGCGGCATTGTACAACAGTGGAGTGCGGTTTGGAGTGGTGTATCCAGAAAAGCTAATGGTGACCTACAGCTCCAGAGACTTTTATTTTGAAACGGTGGAGGTGGCGGAGGCATTTTGAAGACAGAAAGCTTGGGACGGAAGTAAAGCGTGGGAGAATGTATATATTTAACTTTGAATAATGTTCTTACTTCATGCTGTTATAGAGGTGAAAGATTTTTATTGCTGTTCATTGTAGCGACGGTTTTTTATGAAAAGTATCTGTTTGATTGTTTTTTGTTTCCTGGGACTGGGCGGGAGGGGAGGAAAGGCCTCAGCAGGGGCCCTCGCACTAGCTAATTTAAGTCGGCTAGTGAGCGGAGGTGTTGTGGTGGGAGGGGCTGCGGACATTTGAGCTTGGTGAGCAGGTTTCAATGGGCCGAGCAGGTGAGAAAAGGGAGGGGAGGGGTTCGACACAGAGTGGGGTTTCTTTGAGAGGGAGGTTTCTGGGAGGGGGGATAGGGGATGTCAACAATGGATAGGGACAGGTCAGGCTCAGTGGGTAGGGCCCGAAATTATGATGATGGTGGATAAGCGGGGTGGGGGAGACCCCCTGTTAGGATAGTTACGTGGAACGTGAGGGAATTGGGAGGCCCACTGAAGAGGTGGAGGGTGCTTGCGCATTTGAAAAGTTTGAAAGCAGATGTTGGAATGCTGCAGGAGACTCACTTGAGGCTGAAGGACCAGGGCAGGCTTAGAAAGGCTTGGGTTAGTCAAGTGTTTCGCTCGGGTTTTGATAGTAGGGCGTGGGGGTTGCGGTTCTGGTGAATAAAAAAGTGAGGTTCCAAAGGGGAAAAGTTGTGGCAGAACAGAGAGGTCGGTACATAATAATGACAGGGGCATTGGAAGGGAGGTTGGTGGCGTTGGTAAGCGTGTATGGTCCCAACTGGGATGATGCAGAGTTTGTAAAGAAGGTGTGTAGGGTCATCCCCGACTTGGATTGACATGAATTGATAGTGGGTGGAGACTGGAACATAGTGCAGGAGCCAAAATTGGACAGGTCACAACCGTGATCGCTTAACCAATCAGGGGGAGCGAAGGCCTTGGCTGGGCTAATGGTGGAAATGGGAAGAGTGGACCTTGGAGGTTCTTGCACCTGGGGGAGCGGGAGTATTCTTTCTTCTCTTCAGTTCATAAGGCCAATTCGCAGCTAGATTTTTTTTTTGGTAGGGAAGTCGACGTTGGCCGGGGTCAAGGGTTTCGGAATATTCGTTAATTGCGATATCGGACCATGCGCTACACTGGGTTGATATGGTGTTGGAGAAGGGAATAGTGCTGGGGGGGGGGGGGCTGTTGGGGGACCGAGAGTTTTGTGATAAGATTGGAATAGTGGGGTTAGTCCTGCTACCTCATGGCGCTGAGGTCCCAGGTTCGATCCCGGCCCCCGCCCCCTGGTGATGGGTCCCCCCACACCCCACCAGGGCAGCTGCGGACTGAGTCCACAGCCGCCGCGTGTGAGTGCCGACCGGCCAGACATGGTTAGATCCACGCCGTGGGGAAATCAGCCGGTCAGGAGCAGAGTATCGCTGGGAGGGCCTCTGGCAATGCCCCCCCCCCCCCCCCCCCCCCCCCCCAGCCGTGCGGCGTGACACGCGGGAGCGGTGCCGGGCCCAATTCTCGAGTAAAAGTCGATTCTCCGCCCCCGCACCAAACGCGACTCCGGCACGGGCCTGCGGCGAATCCAGCACGGGGATTTTGAGGAGTTCTATGAGAGGCTGTATACGGAACCACCGGGGGAGGATCGGTGAATGCAGATATTCCTGGATGGTTTGGAATATCCGAGGTTGGGGCCGGAGGATAGGACCATATTGGAGGATGTTGTAGGGGAGCAGGAGATAAAGGATGCGATTGGGAGGATGCAGTCGGGGAAGGTAGCAGGGCTGGATGGGTTTTCGGTGGAGTACTATAAAAAATTTAGGGATAAGCTGGTCCCGCTGATGGTGGGGATGTTTGAGGAGGCAATAGGGAAGGGGGTGTTGCCACAGACTTTGAGGCAGGCATGGTGCTCAAGAAGGATAAGGATTCGACAGAGTGTGGGTCGTATAGGTCCATCTCACTCTTGAATGTAGATGCAAAGGTGTTGGCGAAGGTGGAGGTAAGGGCTTAATTAAGTAGGGTGTTCTTTCCAAAGCCAGTGTAGACTCGATGGGCTGAATGGCCTCCTTCGGCACTGTAAGCTCTATAATTCTATGACCTCACAGTCTCCTCACTCAGCATCCAGGATCTTTTTATTTTCTGGGTCATCTGAAAACGGCCACCTGGCTGAACCCGATCATTATCTGTCACCGGGCAGAATAAGGGGCGGTATTCTCCGCTCCTGATAAAAATAGGGATGGCCGTCGTGAAATCGGCCAAGCTTCACGACAGCCTCGTGGCCCGCTCCCCGCACCCAATTCACCCCCACCCGGGGGGTTAGGAGCGGGCCCCCGTCGTTCCCGGCCCTGACCTCGTCGCGCCGGAAATTACGCGGGAACGGCGCTTTTCTGATGTCATCCGCACATGCGCGGGTTACCGGTTCCAATCCGTGCATGCGGGATGATATCAGCGGGCAGAGGGCACGAACCCACGCATGCGCGGTGCTGTCTTTCTCCTCCGCCGCCCGGCAAGACGTGGCAGCTTGATCTTGCTGGGCGGCGGAGGGGAAAGAGTGCGTCTGTTTTGGACGCTGGCCCGGTGATCGGTGGGCACCGATCACGGGCCTGTCCCCTCCTGAGCACAGTTGTGGTGCTCCCGTCCAAATCGGGCCCCTTGATGCCCCAAACGGGCATCTGGCATCCGTTTCACGAATGCAGCGACCAGGTGTGGTTGCTGCCGTGGTGAAACGGGCGTGAAGGGCCGGCCGTTCGGCTCATCGGGCTCGGAGAATCGGCGTTCGCCGTGAAAAATGGCGAGTGCCGATTTTTTTCGAGCCGGGGGGGGGGGGGGGGAGAGAATCACTGGGGGCGCCAGGGGGGCGTAAAAAATGTCGGGAGGCCCTCCCACGATTCTCCCACACCATGTGGGGAGTGGAGAATTCCGCCCAAGGTCTTTTGCCAATCCATTGGGCACCAGCCAACCAATTGAACAAAATCCCTCCAATTACTGGGGTGCCAGAAAGTCTGAGATCTTAGAATAATTATAATAATCTTTATTGTCACAAGTAGGCTTACATTAACACTGAAGTTACTGTGAAAAGTCCCTCGTTGCCACATTCCGCTGCCTGTTCGGGTATACAGAGGGAAAATTCAGAATGTCCAAATTACCTAAAGGTACGTCTTTCGGGACTTGTGGGACGAAACCGGAGCACCCAGAGGAAACCCACGCAGACACAAGGAGACCACACAGACAGTGATCCAAGCCGGGAATCGAACCTGGGACCCTGGCACCGTGAAGCAACAGGGCTAACCACTGTGTTACTGTGTCGCTTTCATGCAAAAGCTAAATCTTCATAGCACAGCTAAATCTTCATAGCACAGTGTACTATTTTGTAACTTTTGAGTTCCTCACTTCCTCTGCTCGACTTAAAGGTATATATCCATGAAATACTCATGGATCAAAAATGTTAATGACAATGTTAAAGAAATGGGAAATAGGGGAAACAACATGAACGGGCCGTACATACCACCATTCCTGAAAGTATGAAACTTCAGGGTATGGTTGTTTCATTATGAGGTAGGTAAGACGTAAATCACAAACATGTATCCATTCATCCTTGCTCATTATACAGCTTTCCCCCCGCAGTTCATACATTGGTAACTAGTCAGCCCTTAAACCCAAGACAAAGCATCGGCTATCACTTTATCCCTTCCGGAGATGTGTACAATTTAAACATTGAACTGTTGTAACAGTAAACTCAAATGGAATAATCTTGTGTTTCGGGTTTTAACATTTCTATAAACGCAAGTGATTTATGGTCTGTATAAACTAAGCTTTGTTTCTTGTCATGCGGATATATACTTCAAAGTGCTGAAGGGCGAGTAGCAATGCGAAGGCTTCCTTTTCAATGTGGAACACTTTCTCTGTCATGGAATTAGTTTTTTGAAAACTATCACCTGGCCTCTCTATTCCTTTTTTAAATTTAGAGTACCCAATTCATTTTCCAAATTTAAGGGGCAATTTAGTGTGGCCAATCTACCTACCCTGCACATCTTTGGGTTGTGGGGGCGAATGCCACGCAAACAGGGGGAGAATGTGTAAACTCCACACAGACGGTGACCGAGGCCAAGATCGAATCTGGGACCTCGGCACTGTGAGGCAGCAGTGCTAACCACTGTGCCACCGTTCTGCCCCTGGCCTCTCCATTCCTGCATCGTTGTCTTGTAGTTGCGCTGCCCCCACCCCAGGTTGCTGGTATCTGTGGCCAATTTAAAAGATTTGGAAAAATCCTGGGCAGCCAGCACTGGTTCGTTCACTAACATGGCCCTCAATCTCCCAAACTCGACTTTGAGTTCTGTGGACCAGACCGATTTTGCTTGTTTCTACAACATATCCAACATGGACTGCATGTCCGCCTCTAACTGAGTCCTGAATTTATTTTGCTGCATCTTCATTTCATTTTCCACTTTTAAAAATTCCTTCTCATGCTTGTACTCTACCGAAATCTCTCCAGCTCAATTTCCAGAAAATGTCTTTGATGCTACACTGCTTCGTGGGCTCTCTTGTGTGTCTAACAGATCCAAGCACACAACCGATATATCATATATCTCTACTTTCTTAGCTTTAGCTGGCACCTCTATTTTTAATTCACTTGCCAATTCAATTAGCTTCTCTTTTGAAGCCCTTGTACATAATTTTCAGGTCCTCCACCTGAAGAAAGGCCTTTGCAGCTTCCAGAACCATTCTGTTATAGTGTAACAAACCTGGTGCCTCTTCATACTGTACCCCAAAGGTCACTATTGCCTATTCCAAAGATCACGGAATTGAGTCTCCAAATTATGTTACAAAACCCTGGGCTAGTGCCCTGGTCAATTCCAGCCCCATTTAGAATCATAGGAGGAGGCCGTTCGGCCCATCCTGTCCATGCCAGCCCAAGGACACCAAGATGCCTTTTCTCATCCCTGCACCCTGTCCATACCCCTGTAGCTGAGAGCACTTAAGATGCAGATCCAAGTACTTTTTAAGAGAGTTTAGGGTCTCTGCCTCCACCAGCAACCTGGACAGCGAATTCCAGACTCCCACTACCCTCTGCATAAAAAAGTTCTTTCACATGTCCCCTCTACATCTTCTGCCACTTCTCTGGAATCTCTGTCCCCTGGTTCTAAAATTCTTCACCAAGGGCAACAATTTATTCTGTCCACCCTATCTCTTCCCCTCACAATTTTGTACACCTCAATTAAGTCACCCCTCACCCTTCTTTGACCTGGAATCACAACACAATTGAACTTAACTATTAATTTTTAGAAAATACAAGACTTCCGGTTGCGGCTATGCTTAGGTAGGTCGCACGGTCGGCAGCTCCCGCCGATAATGGACTTTTGGGCCCTTTTAAGGAGCTCCAGCGGTACTTTGACGATGATTCCCGGAGTGGGAAGGAAACAGTGAGGGTCCCCCAGCGCTGTATGGAGTGGACTAGGAGTGGGACGGTCAAAAAAGCGGGTTTGGAGAAGAATGGAGAACGGGCACGAAAAAGCAAGATGGCGGCGGGCGGAGATCAGGCAGCGTGGGCCCAGTAGTCACAGGAGCAGCAGGAGTTTTTAAGAACCTGCTTTGCGGATTTAAACATGATGTGGAGATGCCGGCGTTGGACTGGGGTGAGCACAGTAAGAAGTCTTACAACACCAGGTTAAAGTCCAACAGGTTTGTTTCAAACACGAGCTTTCGGAGAACGGCTCCTTCTTCATCTGAAGAAGGAGCCATGCTCCGAAAGCTCGTGTTTGAAACAAACCTGTTGGACTTTAACCTGGTGTTGTAAGACTTCTTACTGTGCGGATTTAAAGGCAGAGATGCTGGCCCCTTTGAAGGCGTCGATTGAAAGGTGCACGGAAAGGGGGTGAAGTTCGGGCTGTTACAACCGGCGAGGCTGTGTGTTACATATCAGGACCGACACCACTATTTCGACACACCGGACGAGGCGTGGACTTTCATCAAGAATGAGAAGCTGGACTCGAGTTAATGGGCTGCAGTATGTTGTGGGGGTTGCTGGAGGGGGCGATGTTATGTTGGGGTTTTCCCCGTGTTTTCTTGTGTTTTTGTGGCCCCTTTGCCTTGGGCCCTCGAGGCTCTGGGCAAGGTCGCAGTTCGGAAGAGCTGCGTCACAGGAGGTGGGGTCGGCCCAGATAGGGAGCGCGGTTTACCCGCAAAATGGTGGGGGTGGAACCTGAGGCTGGGGGTTTGAGTGTACGGTACTTTGCTTTGTTTTTCTCTCTGTTCACACGGGGTGTATGCGGGGGACTCTCTCTGCCCCACTTAGGTGGGGGGGGGGGAAGGGGGGGGTTGGAGACTTGTAAGGGGAACCCACAGGGGGATTGGAGGTGGAGGCGGGAGCGGTCGGGGTCAGCATGAGTCAGCTGACTTACAGGAGTGCAATCGGGGGGTAGGGGGATTAAGCGGATGCTTGACTGGGGGGGGTGGTTCGGGGGGGGCTGGGATGCTGCTGTGCTGACTGAGGGGGAATCGATGTTAAAGGGGAGAGTCGGGACGGGGAGCCTCCGCCTGGGGGGCTGGAGGGTACGGGGAGCGCGGGCACGTGGCTGGCCTAAAAAAGGAGATGGCTAGTCGGCAGGGGGGAGGTGGGTAGCCCCCCGACCAGGCTGATCACGTGGAATGTGAGAGGCCTGAATGGGCTGGTCAAGAGGGCCCGTGTGTTTTTGCACTTAAAGGGGCTAAAGGCAGACGTGGCCATGTTACAGGAGACGCACCTGAAGATCGTGGATCAAACCAGGCTGAGGAAAGGATGTGTGGGGCAGGTTTTCCACTCAGGGCTGGATGCGAAGAACAGGGCGGTCGCAATTTTGGTGAGCAAGCGGGTGGCATTTGAGGCAGCGGGTATTGTGGCGGATAAAGGGGGTAGATATGTTATGGTGAGTGGCAGGTTGCAGGGGGCCCAGGTGGTGCTAGTGAATGTGTATGCTCCGAACTGGGACGATGCAGGGTTCATGAAGTGGATGTTGAGTAGGATTCCAGATCTGGAGACATGCAGTTTGGTAATGAGGGGGGGGGGGGGGGGGACGACTGTAACATGGTCCTGGACCCAGCACTGGATCGGTCTAGGTCGAGATCGGGTAAGAGGCCGGCAGCGGCCAAGGTCCTGAGGGGGTTCATGGACCAGATGGGGGGAGTGGATCTGTGGAGATTTGCCAGGCCAAGGGCGAAGGAGTTTTCTTTCTTCTCCCATGTGCATAAGGCGTACTCACGTGGATTGATTTCTTCGTGGTATGAAGGGCGCTAATCCCGAGAGTGGAGGGAGTGGAGTATTCGGCCATTGCGATCTCGGACCATGCCCCGCACTGGGTAGAGTTGGGGCTGAGGGACGAGAGAGGCCAACACCCTCCGTGGAGAATGGACATGGGACTACTTGCGGACGAGGACGTCTGTGGGCGGGTTCGGAGGTGTATCCAAAGCTATGTGGAGACCAATGACAATGGGGAGGTTTTGGTGAATGTGGTCTGGGAGGCGCTGAAGGCAGTTGTCAGAGGGGAGCTAATTTTAGTCAGGGCCCACAGAGAGAAGAGGGATAGGATGGAGAGGGAGAGATTGGTGGGGGAGATATTTAGGGTGGACAGGATGTATGCTGAATCCCCGAGGAGGGGTTGTTGAAGGAGCGCCGGAGCCTGCAGGCGGAGTTTGACTTGCTTACCACGGGGAAGGCTGAGGCTCAGCTGAGAAAGGTACAGGGAGCAGTGTACAAGTATGGGGAGAAGGCAAGTAGGATGCTGGCGCATCATCTGCGGAAGAGAGAGGGGGCCAGGGAGATTGAGGGAATTAGAGATGGGGGAGATAACACGGTGCTGAGCTCGGCAAGGATTAATGAGGTCTTCAAGGACTTTTATGGCAAACTGTACGAGTCGGAATCCCCGGTGGGTGGGGGGGGGGGGGGACGAGGCAGTTCCTGGACCAGCTGAGGTTTCCACAGGTGGAGGAGGGGCGAGTCGAGGGATTGGGGGCCCCGATCGAGATGGAGGAACTGGTTAAGGGGTTGGGGGTATGCAGGCGGGCAAGGCCCCAGGACCAGATGGGTATCCCGTAGAGATTTATAGGAAATTCTCCGAGCTGCTGGGTCCGCTGTTGTTGAGGACTTTCAATGAGGCTAAGGAAAAGGGAACCCTTCTCCCGATGATATCGCAGGCTCTGATCTCACTTATCCTCAAACGAGATAAGGACCCGTTGCAGTGTGGCTCCTATAGGCCGATTTTGCTCCTTAATGTGGATGCCGAGCTATTGGCCAAGATTTTGGCCACTAGGATTGAGGACTGTGTCCAGGGAGTGATCAATGAGGGGCCTCACGGTAGCATGGTGGTTAGCATCAATGCTTCACAGCTCCAGGGTCCCAGGTTCGATTCCCGGCTGGGTCACTGTCTGTGTGGAGTCTGCACGTCCTCCCCGTGTGTGCGTGGGTTTCCTCCGGGTGCTCCGGTTTCCTCCCACAGTCCAAAGATGTGCGGGTTAGGTGGATTGACCATGCTAAATTGCCCGTAGTGTAAGGTTAATGGGGGGATTGTTGGGTTACGGGTATACGGGTTACGTAGGTTTAAGTAGGGTGATCATTGCTCGGCACAACATCGAGGGCCGAAGGGCCTGTTCTGTGCTGTACTGTTCTATGTTCTATGCTCTATGTTCTAGGATCAGACGGGGTTTGTGATGGGCAGGCAGCTGAACACGAATGTGCGGAGGCTCCTGAATGTGATCATGATGCCCTCGGAAGGGGGGATGCAGAAGTGGTAGCGGCAATGGACGTGGAGAAAGCCTTCGATCGGGTGGCGTGGGAGTATCTGTGGGAAGTGTTAGGCAGATTTGGGTTTGGGGAGGAATTCATAGGGTGGGTTAAATTGTTGTATCAGGGCCCCGGTAGCAAGTGTGTCAACACGAACCGGCTGTGGTCGGAGTACTTTAGATTACATCGAGGGACGAGGCAGGGGTCCCCCCTGCTGTTTGCCCTGGCAATTGAGCCACTGGCCATAGCGTTGAGGGAGTCCAGAAACTGGAGGGGGCTGGTTTGGGGGGCGGAGGGGGAGGGGGGGGGGGGGGGGGGGGGGGGGGGGGGAGAGGAGCATTGTGTTTCACTGTTTGCGGATGACCTGCGGATCCGGTGGAGGGGATGGGGTAGGTCATGCAGATTTTAGGGATTTTGGAGACTTTTCGGGGTATAAGCTGAATGTTGGAAAGAGCGAGCTTTTTGTGATACATGCGAGGGGCCAGGAAAAGAGACTGGGAGAGCTACCGCTTAAGATGGTGGAGAGGAGCTTTCGCTACTTGGGCATTCAGGTGGCTAAGAGCTGGGGTGTCCTGCGCAAGCTCAATTTAGCGCGGCTGGTGGATCAGATGGAGGAGGACTTTAAGAGGTGGGACATGCTGCCGCTTTCCCTGGCGGGCAGGGTCCAGTTCGTAAAGATGACTGTCCTCCCCAGGTTCTTGTTCGTCTTCCAGTGCCTTCCCATTCTCATCCCCAAGTCCTTTTTCAAGCGGGTAAATAGGATTATTGCGGGATTTGTGTGGGCAAACAAGATCTCGCGTGTTAAGAGACTGTTCTTGGAGCGCAGTCGGTGGGGGGGGGGTTGGGTTGGCGCTGCTGAACTTTTGCAGCTATTACTAGGGCAGCGAATATATCCATGATTCGGAAATGAGTAGTGGAGGGAGAGGGGGCGGCATGGAAACGGTTGGAAGTGGCATCTTGTAAAGTTACTAGCTTGGGGGCACTGATAACGGCACCGTTGCCGCTTCCGCCGACGCGGTATACCACGAGCCCAGTGGTGGCGGCGACATTGAGGATCTGGGGGCAGTGGAGACGGCACAGGGGGAGGTAGGGGCTTCAGTCTGGGCCCCGATACGGAATAATCACAGGTTCGTTCTGGGTAGAATAGACAGGGGATTCCTAAGTTGGCACAGGGCGGGTATTAAAAGGATGGGGGACTTGTTCATTGATGGGACTTTTGCTAGTCTGAGGGCGCTGGAGGAGAAATTTGGGCTACCCCCCAGGGAATACCTTTAGGTACATGCAGGTTTGGGCGTTCCTGAAACAGCAGGTGGGGGAATTCCTGCTGCTGCCTGCCCGGAGGATACAGGGTGGTCTCGGGCGTGAGGGTGGGGGATGGCAAGATATCGGAAATATATCAGGAGCTGCAGGAGGTGGAGGAGGCCTCGGTGGAGGAGCTGAAGGGCAAGTGGGAGGAGGAGCTGGGTGAGGAGCTGGATGAGGGCCTGTGGGCTGACGCCCTGGGCAGGGTCAATTCCTCCTCATCTTGAGCCAGGCTTAGCCTGATTCAGTTTAAGGTGGTGCACCGGGGCACATATGACAGTGGCGAGAATGAGTAAGTTCTTTGGGGTGGAGGACAGGTGTGTGAGGTGCTCAGGGAGCCCGGCAAATCATGTCCATGTGTTCTGGGCATGCCCGGCACTTACAGGATTTTGGAAAGGCTTCGCAAAGGCTATGTCCAAGGTCTTGGACACTGGGGTAAAACTGAGCTGGGGATAGCGATATTTGGGGTATCAGACGATCCGGAAGTGCAGGTGTCGAAAGAGGCCGGAGTTCTGTCCTTTGCCTCCGTAGTAGCCCGGAAAAGGCTCTTGTTAATGTGGACGGACGCGAATCCCCCAAGCGTAGAGGCTTGGGTCAGTGACATGGCGGGATTTCTCAGGTTAGTGAGGATAAAGTTTGCCTTGCCAGGGTCCTTGCAGGGGTTCTCCAGGCGGTGGCAACCGTTCCTTGACTTTCTCGTGGAATGTTAGGTGGAGGTCCACAGCAGCAGCAACCCGGGGGGGGGGGGGGGGGGGGGGGGGGGAGTTGGGGGGGTGGCTTGGGCGGTGGATGGATCTCATTTGTAAAGGGCAAATACCCCGCCTTATTTTGTTAAATTATTAAAGGGTTAAGTTGTTTTCTGTTTTATTGTTACGTTTTCTTTTCGTTGTTTTTGTTTTTGTAGTGGTTTGTAAAAATTATTGAAAAATTTTGAATAAAAACAAATTAAACAATTTTTTTTTCGAAAATACCCAGTCATTAGTATTTGGTTGCCCAGTAACTACAGCCACCAGGTTTGTAAATGTAAACACAATAAATTTTTACTAATAACAATAACTATAATTAAGTCGGCAGAAAATGTGGTCTACTCGACACTGGAGAGACTAAACGCAGACTGGGTAACAGCTTTGCAAAAACACCTCCAGTCCGTCCACAAGCAGGAACCAGATCTTCCTGTCACTTGTAATTTTAACTCACGGTCCTGCTCTCACATCCACATGTCCGTCCTTGACGTGCTGCAGTGTTCCAGTGAAGATCAGCGCAAACTGGAGGAACAGCACCTCATCTTCCGGAGAGGCACATTACAGCCTTCCGGACTTACCGTTGACTTCAACAACTTCGGAATGTGAACTCTCTCCTTCACCCCATTTTTATTTCTATCCATTTATTTTCATTTCTTCCATTGTTGTGTTTTTCCCTCACCATTGTTCCCTCTCCCCACTCCACACGGGCCAACTGTTCCTGGTTGCCCATTGACACACCGCTCTCCTTTGTTCTGCCATTCATACATTTTAATCTCTTTATGTGCCACTATCAGCATCCTTGGTAGCCTTAATCATCCCCATGTACATTCCTTTTGTCTTCTGTCCTCGACATCTTTGTCCATCTCCACCTATCGCTGGCACCCTATCCAGCCCTACCCCCCCCCCCCCCCCCCCCCCGCCCCCCCAACAGTACAAATCTAACCCCATTTCCAGTTTTCTCTAGCTTTGACAAAGAGTCATGCAGACTCAACACGTTAGCTCCCTTCTCTCTCCGCAGACGCTGTCAGACCTGCTGAGATTGTCCAGTATTTTCTGTTTTTGTTTCAGATTCCAGCATCCGCAGTAATTTGCTGTTATATAGGCAGAAAATACAACTGGTTAACTATTATCTAATTTCTAACCCCCTGTCTTTAACCAGCACCACCCTCTACATTAACACAAGGCAGATAAACACAGGGGGAAAGAGTGGGGGGTGGGGGAAGAAAATATCACAAAAAAGTGAAAAGATAAAAGTCTCTGCTTCAAATGGACATCTTCCAATACATCTTTCCTTTTATCCTTGGCCTTCAGTTGGGTGTTTTTGCTTTCAGTCTGTAATGATTTTCACTGTCGATTCATCACGTTGTCAAACCTCTACAGATTCAGAAACAGCAGGCAGGAAGTAATTTTGGAGAGAGAGAGAGAGGAAGAGGAACTCACAATCTCCTCTCTCACTATCCAGGACCTTTTCGTTTCCATGGTCTTCTGAACACCCCCATCTGGCTGAATCCAATCACTTTCTATCGCCGGGCAGAATAAGCTCTTTGGCCAATCCAATGGATGCCAGCTATTCAATCAAACTAAACCCCTCCGATCTTTGGGGTGCAAGAAAGTCTGGGTTCCTCTATTCAAAGCTAAATCTTCACAGCAGAGTGTACTATGTTGCAACTTTTGAGTTCCTCACTTCCTCTGCTCGACTTAAAGGTATGTCCACTAAATACCTATGGACCGAAAACGACAACGACAAAGTAAAAGAAATGAGAAATAATGGAATCAAGAGGAAGGGCCCTCACACCAGCTTGCTTGCTACTTCCTCAAATTAGAATAATTAGTTAAGCATGATTTCCTCTTCACAAACCCATGTTGACTTTACCTGTTCACATTATGATTTTTTTAATATTCTGCTATAATATCCTTAATAATGGTTTCTAGAAATTTCTTATGGCAGACGTTCACTAACTTGCCTATAGTTTCCTGCTTTCTGTCATCCTCTTTCCTATTTCCCAATCCGCTGGGATATTTTCAAAATATAAGGAATTTTGCAAAATTATAACCAATATATCTGCTATCTCTGCAGCCACTTCTTAAGACCCTAAGATGCAGGCTGTCTGGTCCTGGGGACTTGTCAGCCTTTACATCTAATGGTTTTATCATCACCTCTTCCCTTCTCTACAGAGAATTGTGTCCCCTTCACTATACTTTCTCTACTAGCACTACATTTCTTTTTCTCCCACATTTGAATGGCTTCCTGTATCATGCTGTCATGGCCAGTTTGCTTATCCACCCTGCAGCCCACACTCTCATCCAAACAAACTGAGAGAATTTCAAATGTATTGGACAACTGCAAAGGCTGAGACTCCTCCATTGTTTTAAGTTCCTCCCCCCTGCTCACCTCTTGATTTTCAAGTGTATTTGGGAAACTTTCTTCTGCAATGAAAAGAAACTCAAAATATGTGTTCAACACCTTTGTCATTTCCTTGTTTTTTGTTATCAGTTCTCCAGGCTCACGGCCTTGTTCTATTCTTTGATTTGCCACATATTCCTAAATTTGATCCCTTTCTCCCACCATTTAGTTTAAAACCCTCTCTACTTCCCGAGTTATGTGGCTCACGAGAACACTGGTTCCAGCATGGTTCAGGTCTAGAACATCCCAATGGTACATCCCCCACTTTCCCCAGTACTGGTGCCAATGCCCCAAGAACTGGAACCCACTTCTCCCACACCAGTCTTTGAGTCACACAGGGATTTCTCTAATCTTATGTACCCTTTGCCAATTGGCATGTGGCCTTGGTAATAACCCAGAGATCATAACCTTTGAGGTTATGCTTTTTAATTTGGAGCCTGGCTCCTCATACTCTCTACTTTAGTTCCTCTGTCCTATTTCTACCTAAGTTGGTACCTACACGAACCACAACAACTTAATTCTCCCTCTCCCATTCCAAGTTTCTCTCCAGGCCTGAGCAGATGTCCTGAACACTGGCACCGGGCAGGGGATACAACTATCTAGACTCTTGCTCTTTGCTGCAGAGAACTGTGTCCCCTTCACTATACTGTTCTCTACTAGCACTACATTTCTTTTTCTCCCCACATTTGAATGGCTTCCTGTATCATGCTGTCATGGCCAGTTTGCTTATCCACCCTGCTGCCCGCACTCTCATCCAAACAAACTGAGAGAATTTCAAATGTATTGGACAACTGCAAAGGCTGAGACTCCTCCATTTGTACCTTCTCAGTCCCCACACCTAGCTCACTTGCAATCATACCCTCCTGTCCCTGACCACTGATTAAAACAGGAGACCCTACCCTAAGGGGTGAGACTGCCTTCTGAAACAAAGTGTCCAGGCAACTTTCCCATTCCCTGATGTGTCAGTGTCTGTAGCTTGGCCTCCATCCAGCTCATTGGCTCTGAGCTGAAGCTCCTCAGGCTGCAGGCATTTACTGCAGATGTGACTTGGATCACATTAGCTTCCACATCCTGCAGCCGCAACATGTCACCTGCCCTGCCATCTTTATGTGTTAATTAATTTACTTTGTCTTAATTTATGTTGATCCTATGTTTCTGCTATGGTACTTTCTCCCCATTGTCCTCCCCCCCCCTCCTGTTGCTGTTCTCCCCATGTTTCCTTCCCCCCTGTTTCTTCCCCTAGTTTCCCCCCCCCCCCCCCCCCCCCCCCCCCGCCTTGCTGATGCATATCCCCCACCTTTGCCAGGCACTCTCTCCCTTTCAGGAGATGTGCCGCAGCCTCATCTATCGCTCATGCTTTCTAACACTAGCCTTCCCGCTAGTGTGGTGCCCCCCTCCCAGGGTCGGTTATGTATCAACTCATCGCCCACTATCTGTTCCCCCTACCTGCCGTTCTCCTCACCCTTTCCTGAGCTTCACTCGTTCCTTCCTCTGCTGCAACTCCCGTCCTCAGAACGAGGTAATGCAGTCTCGTGCAAAATGCCCAAGTTGGTTAAATAAATTAATAAAGTCTCTTCTGGTCCTCTTTCTCACCGCTGTCCCTGCTGCTGTTTCTCCAGCCCGTTTTCCAGGACAAACTTGTCCGCAGGGGCTGTGAAGAAATGCCCCCTGCCTTGGAATGTGATCCAGAGTTTGGACAGGTACAGCATTGCAAATTTTACGCCGCTCTTGTACAGTGCAGCCTTCGCCCTGTTGAATTCTTCCCGGCGCTAGGCCAGGTCAGCCCTAATGTCCTGGTAGATCCAGATCCGGTGACCTTCCCAGTTACAGATCTTTGTTTGCCTTGCCCAGCGCAGGATTCTTTCATGGTCTTGGTACCTGTGCATCTTGGCAATTATCGCCCTCGGCTGCTCTCCAGCCTTGGGCCTTAGGCAGGTGACTGGTGGGCTCTATCTATTTCATGAGGATAGGGGAAGCTATTCCTTCCCACCAAATATTCCAGCAATTGTGTCACATATTCTGGGGAGTACCTGCCTTCGATCCCTTCCGGCAGGCCCACTTTCGTAGGTTTTGGCGCCTTGATCAGTTCTCCTAATCTTCTGTATTTCCCCTCAGACTCCCCTGCGTCGCAACCAACCTTGTTATTTCCTTTTCCAGGGTGGTGATCTGGTCACTCTGGTCTGTTGAGGCCTTTTCTAGATCCTTTGTGGTGTTCTCCTAGGCATCCAATCGCCTCTCCGCCTTGTCCAGTGCCACCTGCATGGTCGCCAGAGCTTCCGTGACCGTCACCCTGGCCGCAGCCTGCATATCAGTCTTCGTCTCCTCGGTGCTCTCACACCACTCACACACCGCTCTCGCACCGCTCTCACACTGCTCTCACACCGCTCTCGCACCACTCTCACACCGCTCTCGCACCGCTCTCGCACCGCTCTCACACCGCTCTCACACCGCTCTCACACCACTCTCACACCGCTCTCACGCCGCTCTCACACCACTCACACACCGCTCTCGCACCACTCACACACCGCTCTCACATCACTCTCACACCGCTCTCACATTGCTCACACACCGCTCTCGCACCACTCTCACACCGCTCTCGCACCGCTCTCGCACCGCTCTCACACCGCTCTCACACCGCTCTCACACCGCTCTCACACCGCTCTCACGCCGCTCTCACACCACTC
This sequence comes from Scyliorhinus canicula, assembly GCF_902713615.1. Lineage (NCBI taxonomy): Eukaryota > Metazoa > Chordata > Chondrichthyes > Carcharhiniformes > Scyliorhinidae > Scyliorhinus > Scyliorhinus canicula. The sequence continues at coordinate 77,399,882 of NC_052147.1, read as the reverse complement.
ACACACCGCTCTCGCACCACTCACACACCGCTTCTCACCATCACTCTCACCCCCGCCCACCCCTCATACATGCTCACACACCGCTCTCGCACCACTCACACACCGCTCTCGCACCGCTCTCACACTGCTCACACACCGCTCTCGCACCGCTCTCACACCGCTCACACACCGCTCTCACACCGCTCTCACACCGCTCTCACACCACTCACACACCGCTCTCACACCGCTCTCACACCGCTCTCACACCGCTCTCGCACCACTCACACACCGCTCTCACACCGCTCTCACACCGCTCTCACACCGCTCTCACATTGCTCTCACACCGCTCTCACACCGCTCTCACACCGCTCACACCACTCTCACACCGCTCTCACACCGCTCTCACACCACTCACACACCGCTCTCGCACCACTCTCACACCGCTCTCACACCACTCTCACACCGCTCTCACACCGCTCTCACACCGCTCTCGCACCGCTCTCACACCACTCACACACCGCTCTCGCACCACTCTCACACCGCTCTCACACCACTCTCACACCACTCGCACACCTCTCTCACACCACTCACACACCGCTCTCACACCACTCACACACCACTCTCACACCACTCACACACCGCTCTCACACCACTCACACACCGCTCTCGCACCGCTCTCACACCGCTCTCGCACCACTCTCGCACCGCTCTCCCACCGCTCTCGCACCGCTCTCTCACCGCTCTCGCACTGCTCTCGCACCGCTCTCGCACCGCTCTCACATTGCTCTCACACCGCTCTCCTACCGCTCTCACACCGCTCTCACACCACTCTCACACCGCTCTCACACCGCTCTCACACCACTCACACACCGCTCTCGCACCACTCTCACACCGCTCTCACACCACTCTCACACCGCTCTCACACCGCTCTCACACCGCTCTCGCACCGCTCTCACACCGCTCTCACACCGCTCTCACACCGCTCTCACACCGCTCTCGCACCGCTCTCACACCGCTCTCACACCGCTCTCACACCGCTCTCGCACCGCTCTCGCACCACTCTCACACCGCTCTCACACCACTCACACACCGCTCTCGCACCGCTCTCGCACCGCTCTCGCACCACTCTCGCACCACTCTCGTACCACTCTTGCACCACTCTCCCACCGCTCTCACACCGCTCTCGCACCACTCTCACACCGCTCTCACACCACTCACACACCGCTCTCCCACCGCTCTCCCACCGCTCTCACACTTCTCTCACACCGCTCTCGCACCGCTCTCCCACTTCTCTCACACCGCTCTCACACCACTCGCACACCGCTCTCACACCGCACTCGCACTGCTCTCGCACCACTCTCACACCACTCTCACACCACTCACACACCGCTCTCACACCACTCACACACCGCTCTCGCACCGCTCTCACACCGCTCTCGCACCGCTCTCGCACCGCTCTCCCACCGCTCTCGCACCGCTCTCTCACCGCTCTCGCACTGCTCTCGCACCGCTCTCGCACCGCTCTCACACCCACTCACACACCGCTCTCGCACCGCTCTCGCACCGCTCTCACACCACTCTCGCACCGCTCTCGCACCGCTCTCGCATTGCTCTCGCACCACTCTTGCACCACTCTCGCACCGCTCTCCCACCGCTCTCGCACCGCTCTCTCACCGCTCTCGCACTGCTCTCGCACCGCTCTCGCACCGCTCTCACACCACTCTCGCACCGCTCTCGCACCGCTCTCGCATTGCTCTCGCACCACTCTTGCACCACTCTCCCACCGCTCTCACACCGATCTCACACCACTCACACACCGCTCTCACACCACTCACACACCGCTCTCACACCACTCACACACCGCTCTCACACCACTCTTGCACCGCTCTCCCACCGCTCTCGCACCGCACTCCCACCACTCTCGCACCGCTCTCACACCGCTCTCGCACCACTCTCACACCGCTCTCCCACCGCTCTCGCACCGCACTCCCACCACTCTCGCACCACTCTCACACCACTCTCGGACAACTCTCTCACCGCTCTCACACCACTCGCACACCGCTCTCACACCGCTCTCACACCGCTCTCACACCGCTCTCACATTGCTCTCTCACCACTCGCACACCGCTCTCACACCGCTCTCACACCGCTCTCACATTGCTCTCACACTGTTCTCACACCACTCGCACACCGCTCTCACATTGCTCTCTCACGGGTCTCACACCGCTCCCTCACCGCTCTCACATTGCTCTCTCACGGGTCTCACACCGTTCCCTCAACGCTCTCACATTGCTCTCACACTGTTCACACACCGCTCCCTCACCGCTCTCACACTGCTCTCACACTGTTCTCACATTGCTCTCTCACCGCTCTCACATTGCTCTCACACTGTTCTCACACCGCTCCCTCACCGCTCTCACATTAATCTCACACTGTTCTCACACCGCTCCCTCACCGCTCTCACATTGCTCTCACACCGCTCTCACATTGCTCTCTCACCGCTCTCACATTGCTCCCTCACCGCTCTCACATTGCTCTCACACTGTTCTCACACCACTCGCACACCGCTCTCACATTGCTCTCTCACGGGTCTCACACCGCTCCCTCACCGCTCTCACATTGCTCTCTCACGGGTCTCACACCGTTCCCTCAACGCTCTCACATTGCTCTCACACTGTTCACACACCGCTCCCTCACCGCTCTCACACTGCTCTCACACTGTTCTCACATTGCTCTCTCACCGCTCTCACATTGCTCTCACACTGTTCTCACACCGCTCCCTCACCGCTCTCACATTAATCTCACACTGTTCTCACACCGCTCCCTCACCGCTCTCACATTGCTCTCACACCGCTCTCACATTGCTCTCTCACCGCTCTCACATTGCTCCCTCACCGCTCTCACATTGCTCTCACACTGTTCTCACACCGCTCCCTCACCGCTCTCACATTGCTCTCTCACGGGTCTCACACCGCTCCCTCACCGCTCTCACATTGCTCTCACACCGCTCTCACATTGCTCCCTCACCGCTCTCACATTGCTCTCACACTGTTCTCACACCGCTCCCTCACCGCTCTCACATTGCTCTCACACTGTTCTCACACCGCTCCCTCACCACTCTCACATTGCTCTCTCACGGGTCTCACACCGCTCTCACATCGCTCACACACCACTCGCACACCGCTCTCATATTGCTCTCACACTGTTCTCACACCGCTCCCTCACCGTTCTCACATTGCTCTCTCACGGGTCTCACGACACTCGCACACCGCTCTCACACTGCTCTCACACCGTTCTCACATTGCTGTCACACCGCTCTCACATTGCTCTCTCACCGCTCTCACACCTCTCTCACACCATTCTCACACTGCTCTCACACCATTCTCACACCGCTTTCTCATCAGTCTCGCACTGCTCTCACACCACTCGCATACCACTCTCGCACCGCTCCCCCACCTGCTCTCGCACCGCTCTCGCACCAGTCGCACACCGTTCTCACACCATTCTCACATTGCTCTTGCACCGCTCTCACACTCCTCTCAAACTGCTCTCACACCACGCGCACATCACTCACACCATTCTCACATTGCTCTCGCACTGCTCTCACAACACTCTCACACCACTCGCACACCGTTCTTGCACTGCTCTTACATTGCTCTTGCACCGCTCTCACAACGCTCTCACACCACTCGCACACCGCTCTCACACCACTCGCACACCGTTCTTGCACTGCTCTTACATTGCTCTTGCACCGCTTTCACAACGCTCTCACACCACTCGCACACCGTTTTCACACCATTCTCCCATTGCTCTTGCACTGCTCTCACAACGCTCTCACACCACTCGCACACCGCTCTCACACCACTCGTACACCACTCTCGCACGGCTCTCACAACGCTCTCCATTCTTGCACGGCTCTCACAACGCTCTCACACCACTCTAGAAGTGGAAACATCCTCTCCATGTCCACTCTATCCAGGCCTCGCAGTATCTTGTAAGTTTCAATAAGATGGGGAGCACGGTAGCACAGTGGGCAGCATGGTAGCACAGTGGGCAGCACGGTAGCACAAGTGATTAGCACTGTGGCTTCACAGCGCCAGGGTCCCAGGTTCAATTCCCTGCTGGGTCACTGTCTGTGCGGAGTCTGCACGTTCTCCCCTTGTCTGCGTGGGTTTCCTCCGGGTGCTCCAGTTTCCTCCCACAGTCCAAAGATGTGCGGATTAGGTAGATTGGCCATGATAAATTGTCCTTAGTGACCAAAAAAAAGGTTAGGAGGGGTTACTGGGTTACGGGGATAGGGTGGAAGTGAGGGCTTAAGTAGGTCGGTGCAGACTCGATGGGCCGAATGGCCTCCTTCTGCACTGTATGTTCTATGTAAACTATGTAAAGATCCCCTCTCATCCTTCTAAACTCCAACTAGTACAGACCCAGAGTCCTCAACTGTTCCTCATACGACAAGTTCTTCATTCCAGGGATCATTCTTGTGAACCTCCTCTGGACCCTTTCCAAGGCCAGCACCTCCTTTCTTTGCAGCCATCTGGGATGGCCACTTCCAGAATACAAAATGGACGCGCGCAAAGAATGTAGGGAACTGTGGACAATGTTAGGAAAAAAAGCAGAGAGATTGCATGCGTACTAACAGGGATATATGGTAAACCTGAGAGATTTTGTTGCATAAAACTGTCGGGATGTTTTGTAGGCCGGAAAATAGCGTAAGCCGTACCCGTGTTTACATCACCACTTTATCACCCCCTGTTCCAAATTCAGTAGAAACCAGAGATAGCAATAGAAATTGCAATGAAGGCAAAGGAATGCCTTATGAACCCCCAGAAATTCGAGGGCGCAGCGACCAGTAGAGTAGGACAGTGTCCCATATGGGAAGAAGAGATTAGAAAATATCTCAAAGGGAAAGGATGGCCCTTTTGGAGTGAATTTTGTGCGAATGATGAAACAGGTCCCAGAAGTATAGGGCATACTTGGTGGGAGAACCTGACAGAGATTTATAAAAAGAGCTTAGGGAAAGCTCGCAAGCCGATGGCAATCGTGTCCTGCTTGGCACAATTGCGAGGCACAGAGGAGTTCGTGAGGACGCTCCGCAGAGAGATCAAAGAGAGAGATAAGAATAGTGAGGGAGACGTGAGTGAGTATGAGAAAGAAAACAGGGAACTGAGAGAGCAGTTAGTGGCGAAGGACAAGGAGATGGCTGGTGTCAAATGGGCACACCAATCTTGTCTCGCCCATTTAAGCAGCTTTCAGTCGCAATATGATAAGGCCTACCAAGACACGCAACGCGAGGTGTTGGTACGAGAAGAGACAGAACACCAAGTCGAGCAATTAAAGAAACAACGTAACGATCTAAAAGCAGCCCTACGAGCACTCCACCCTTCCATGACGGAACAACAAAGGCAGAGTTCGGTAGATCAAGCATAATGCCGGAAGCAAATTGCAGACCTGCAATCTCTGCTTTCTGTTCAGAATGGAATCCAGAGCACATTTGGACCCCAGTTAGACCAAGAAAATGGCCCCGATTGGCAGGAGTTAAATGAGACTGCCCTTAGATATGTACATGGCACATGTATGCAGGACAAACCACAGAAAAGGAAAGCACCCCCACCCCCCGACTGCACAGGCAGAACATACCCCTATGAACCCTGTAACCACACAGCACAGGGCCACAGCGGAAGGAAACCCAGATTTTCTATACACCACCCCATTAACCGTCACTCAATTAAGAGACGCGTGCAATAAGATTACACCGTTCCTACCCACAGCGGACCCATACCATTATTTTGCAAGAGTCAAAAAACAGGCGACCATGTACGGCCTGGATGAAAAGGAGCAAGTGAAGCTCACAGTTTTGAGCCTCGACCCCTCAGTCGTGGCAGCCCTTCCTGACCCACAGAATGTAGAAGGAGGCACCCTCCAAGAAATGCACACAGCGATCCTAGACGCGATCGGCTACAACAAAGGAGGCCTAAACAAATGTAGGCAGAAAATGACAGAGCACCTCACAGCGTTTGCTGGACGCTTGTGGATTCATTTCACAGCGGTATTTGGAGAGTTAGCCCACGCCCATTTGAACCCAGACAATATGGCCAAATGGACCCGCATCCTAGTCTCTCAATCGACAGAGGCAGGACAGAGAGCTTGCGCAAATTACGACCCCTCAGACGAGGGACTTGTAAAAAATAAATGAACAAAATGAATAAACCCCCCCCGAACTTGAAACAAAAAGCTGCGACCGTTTAAAACAATAACGGCAGCACTGCGCATGCGCGGCCGAATTTGTTTTACATGTTCGTGGCCATTTTAAAGGTCACATGCAGACGGCGTTATTAAAAGCCTGCTGTTGTGCGGGGATTTGCGCGATCGGGAGCGCCGCGAAGGACAGCTCCGCGACCCTCCCGACACCCGCCCACGACCCATCCACGGGTCGCGCCCCCCGAGTTTGAAGAACACTGCCGTAGCGTATATTCTAGAGCAGCCCGACTTCGTTCCCGACCCCAGCCGACATATATTCCGACAGTCTATATTTCTGCAATAGTTTAACAGAATTCCTACCCCTGTGGGAATCTAGAGGATTTGTTTCCGCAGACGGAAAACGCCTACCCTCAGCCCCATTACTCTAACATATCCTAAAGACAGCAAAAGACCGGAAATATGGGATTATTAAAGTTCGTAGCCACCATCGTTCTTACCCATCCTGATAACGTTAAGGCAGACGTCCGAGCAAAGGCAGGATCCAGACACGGTTACTTTTGGAATCCCCCCGAGAGTGCCCCAGTACACGCGGTTCAGGTCTCACAGACCAACATTCAAGATTTAGCACAGGCCCGAAAAAAAGACGCACAGCTCAGGGAAGTTTTAAAAGGCAACTTCCCAGCCCGCTACAATAAATACAAGAACACATTGACAACACGTGACGGTGTGATTTTAAAAGAAGGAATTCATGTAGTCCCCAGCCAGGACAGGAATCAGATTATTTGTCAATTCCATGATAACCATGGACATCATGGGATAGAAGCATCCCTCGCCCACCTCAGGCCTCTCTGCTGGTGGCCCGATTTAAAAGCCAATATAACGTACTACATTGAAAACTGTTCAATCTGCACCCAGAACAATCTGGACAGATATGCAAGGACAAGTCAGCTTAGTCACACCCGCCCCGTTAATAGCCCCTGGACGAACTTGCAAATCGATTATATAGGACACCAACCCCACTGCAGGAATGGTTTTAAGTATGTGTTGGTGGTTATCGACACCTTCACAAAATGGGTGGAAGCCTTTCCATCCAGAACAAATACAGCTACAACGACGGCCAAAATCCTCACTGAGCACATCTTTGCAAGATGGGGACTTCCCCGCAACATAGGGTCCGACCAAGGCTCACATTTTACAGGACGAGTGATGAAAAACGTCCTTACAATTTTTTTCGAAATCAAACAAAAATTCCACATTGCATACCACCCCCAATCGAGCGGAATAGTAGAGAGAATGAATAGGACTTTAAAAGCAACCCTAAGAAAAATGGTGCAACAGCACAATAGCACCTGGGACACAGTTCTCCCCTTTGCACTGATGTTCATAAGAAACACGGTATACGCGTCGACAGGATACACCCCCTATGGCAAGTCTGGATGGTTTCACATAAACCAGCTTAAGGCTTATTGCTCGCAGAACAACCATTCATACCACATCTCGCTCGCAGCAGCAGATGAGCACACCCCACCCACGAACAATCTATTTCTACCCTCCCCCAACCAGTCCAGCCCATCCTCAGACACTACTTCGACTCCACCCCCAGAGGCACGACTCCGCCTCTCCCTTCATTCAACCAGCAGCAATAGCGACAGCTCCATAGCACCGTGACACAATTACACTCCTGCACCAGGCCCCACTCCCAGCGACTCCCAACAAGATTCCAGCGACCCCTTTGAGACCATGTACATTAAACCCCTGATCCAGACCCACCGCCCGACAATTATGGATTGCCCCCTAGCATCTCCAACCTCGACACGAAACATTGGCACCGAGACAATTCGTACAGGCTCATCCGGAATGATGAGATGGTCCCCAATTCGCCCCAAGCAGCTTTGGCACAACTACTCCAGTCACGAGTATGGCAACCGGGAGAAGATGATGACTTAGAGTCTGACTCGCTCCAGACGAGCCCCTTTGCGACCCTGTTCGTTATAGAGCAATGAGGTGTCCAGATGATGGTAAAAAGGAACCAATGGAGATTTATGGTTTCCTTTCTGCTGGAGCCTAAACGATTTTTGTTATGTTAGTTTGTTATGTTAAATATTTGTTATTGTGAATGTTAAATGTTGTTTGTGCACTTAAAGTTTTTCATGGCCCCACGCCACCACTCTTTTAATGCCCACTGCAGACAACCGATCATAACTACTCTCCTGATTTGTAGTTAGCCACAAAAAGCAACACCCACGACAATCAAAAATTCTTACCATTCTTGTCCAGTCACTCAGGCAGTGGAGTAATGGAACTGGTCCCCGCCCTGCCTGAGGACCCCCATCTGGTCAGCTACGCTCGGGTAGGGCACATAGGACACTGGTCACCGTCCTACCCGGGGATTTCACCCATTCTTACCCGCCGCGGCCCATACGCACCCCATTCGGAACTTTTGGTTCAAAACTCTTTTGTTTGTTTTCCGGTGACCCTGAGGTTGCTCTCCATATGCTATTTACATCCTCAAACATTGGGATGGTACACTCACCGCATCGACCGCACAGGCTGCGAGACTGCTGGCGCTGTGACAGTATTTTCTTCTCGATTGTCTTGTCCCAAAGTATTTGGTTTAAAAAAAAATGAGGGAGTCACATATGGTGACCAATTATAATGGGTAATTGGTAATAAAAGGACAGACAGACAGACAAAGGAGATTTTTTTTATTTGAAATAATGTTTATTGAGATTTTCAAAAAATATCAAAAACAGAAAATAACAACACAAAAACAGTATTAACAACACAAAAAGAGAGAAAAAACACAATAACCCCCAAAACCAACAGCCCCCCCCCCCCCCCCCCCAGCAACTACAAAAAGAAGAAATAGGTAAGCACCCGGCATATTCAATAAATACATGTACACATTTCTCCCCTCCCCCAAAACCAACCCCCCCCCCCCCCCCCTCCCCCCACCCCGGTTTGCTGCTGCTGCCGGCCTCTTTTCCTACCGTTCTGCCAGGAAGTCAAGGAAAGGCTGCCACCGCCTAAAAAACCCCTGTACTGATCCCCTCAGGGCAAATTTCACCCTCTCCAATTTGATGAACCTTGCCATATCCAAGATCCAGGCCTCCACGCTTGGGGGCCTCGCATCCTTCCATTGAAGCAAAATCCTCCGCCGGGCTACTAGGGACGCAAAGGCCAGAACACCGACCTCTTTCGCCTCCTGCACTCCCGGCTCCAGTGCAACCCCAAAAATTGCGAGTCCCCAGCCTGGCTTGGCCCTGGATCCTACCACCCTCGAGACATACGAGATGTTAAGCAAGATAATAACAGATATTATGCTTGTATGCACAGGAAATTCAGAACAACAGAAGGCACAGGAAGACCATGGAAAGAAGAAGAGAAGACGAAGACAGACATCATGGTCTACATTTGGATCTTCGCAGGATCCCTACAGTTGCACGCGGACGCGACCCTCCTGACCCCCTACCCCACAGGCTGTGAATGTTTCCCATCCCTGCACCCAGAGACAGCAACTGATTCACCAACCTGGTGTGACAAGTTCATCACCTGGTATTCCCTGTCCTACGTTGTAGAAGCACTGTTAGTTATTTCAATACTCTGGAGTGTCGTTCAGACACTAAGACTTAGGAAATGGCGGAGGAAGCCTCCCGCACTCAGGTATATACCCTCAGACCCCTATTTTCGGACTTCAGCAAACCCCCCACACTTTTTTTTTAACAGACAATTTTATTGAGGTATTTTTGGCATTGTAAACAGAACAATATACATTAGTGTGCAGATACCAATTACAGAAAACATAGTGCAAATAACAGTACCACTCTCGCAAATAGACCCGCCTAATCTTCCCTCCTACTCTACACTATTCTACCCCCCAACCCCCCGCTGACGATTAGTTCCCCGCGAAGAAGTCGATGAATGGTTGCCACCTCCGGGCGAACCCCGATAGTGATCCTCGTAAGGCAAACTTGATTTTTTCCAAGCCGAGAAAGCTTGCATGTCCGACAGCCATATTTCGGTCTTTGGGGGCTTTGAGTCCCTCCAGGCCAACAGTATTCGTCGCCGGGCTATCAGGGAAGCAAAGGTCACAACGTCGGCCTCTATCCCTGATGGAACCATCAATTCACGAGACACGTGCTTTAAGATATGACCAGTGGTTTTAATCTACTTACTACAGAGCCAGCCTGTTACCCGTTGAACTCTCGATGAACTGCAGGCTGGCTCTGGACACGGTTATTTACACAGCAGTCAAGGGGGAGGAGTCGTGGGTGGAGCCAAGGGTGGAGCCCTGTACAAACTCCTGAACATTCCCAGAGCTACTCCCCCTAGTGGTCGGATTACACTACTGTGCTTACAATGGTATTGGTAAATACAGTGTGAATTACTACGTTACATTCACCACATTCACCCCCTGCAAAAAAATCAAGTCCGGCGGGCGTGGTGGTCTACAAAGTAAGTCTGTCCGGTGGTCGAACTGTCTGCTGTGATCTGTGGAGCACCGGGGTTGCAGCCTCTTGCGGTGGCTGGATGGCTGTTGTGTGCTGGGGTACAATGGCGGACTCCAGGGAGGGTTGTGTCCGAGCTACATACTCTTCTGGTTCGACCGGGGACTGGGGGCGCTGGGGGCTGGCCGGCGCAGGGTGCACGGAACTGGTGGAGCGAGCTCGTGGGCTTGGGAGCGCGAGGGGGCGGCAGCATGGGGTGTAGGGTGAGGGGTCCTTCTGTGGGGGTAGAGGGGGCGCTGGATCTGGCGGGTGCCAGATCCCGGAGGGATACTGTGTCCTGGCGGCCGTCAGGGAACTCGACGAAGGCGTACTGGGGGTTGGAGTGGAGCAGGCGCACCTTCTCAACAAGGGGGTCGGTTTTGTGTGCCCTGACGTGTTTCCTCAGGAGTACGGGGCCCGGCGTCCTCAGCCATGCCGGAAGTGAGACCCCCGTGGTAGTGCCACTGGAAAAAATGAAGAGCCTCTCGTGAGGGGTCTGATTGGTTGCTGTGCATAAGAGGGACCTAATAGCGTGGAGCGCGTCTGGGAGGACTTCCTGCCACTGGGAGACTTGGAGCTTTCTAGACCGGAGGGTCAGTAGGACGGTCTTCCAGACCGTCGTGTTCTCCCTCTCCACCTGCCCATTCCCCCTGGGGTTGTAGCTGGTAGTCCTGATCAAGGCAATGCCCTTGTCGAGCAGGTACTGACGCAGCTCGTCGCTCATGAAGGACGAAGCCCGGTCACTGTGCACGTAGCTGGGGAAACCAAACAGGATGAAGGTGCTATGCAGGGCCCTAATGACTGTGTGGGAGGTCATGTCGGGCCACGGGATAGCAAATGGGAAACGGGAGAACTCATCTACGACGTTTAGAAAGTAAACGTTCTTGTTAGTTGAGGGGAGTGGCCCTTTGAAATCAATCGCGAGGCGTTCAAAGGGCCTAGAAGCCTTGACCAGGTGGGCCCTGTCTGGTCTATAGAAGTGCGGTTTGCACTCCTCACAGATCGGGCAGTCCCTGGTGACCGCTTTTACCTCCTCGTTGGAGAAAGGCAGGTTTCGGGCTCTGATGTAGTGGGCGAGCCGGGTGACCCCCGGGTGGCAGAGGTCGTTGTGGATGATTTTCAGTCTGTCAATCTGCGCGCTGGCGCATGTCCCGCGGGATAGGGCATCCGGAGGCTCGTTGAGCTTCCCAGGTCGATACTTAATATCATATCTGTAGGTGGAGAGTTCGATCCTCCACCGGAGAATTTTATCATTTTTTATTTTGCCTCTTTGCGAGTTACCAAACATAAAGGCGACTGATCTTTGGTCGGTGATGAGGGTGAACCTCCTACCTGCGAGGTAGTGCCTCCAGTAACGAATAGCCTCCACAATGGCTTGTGCTTCCTTCTCGACTGAGGAGTGTCGGAGTTCTGAAGCGGAGAGGGTACAGGAGAAAAATGCGACTGGTCTCCCTGCCTGATTTAGTGTGGCTGCTAGAGCTACCTCTGAGGCGTCGCTCTCAACCTGGAATGGAGTGGATTCATCCACCGCCCGCATGGCCGCTTTGGCGATGTCCTCCTTGATGCAGTTGAAGGCCTGGCGTGCCTCAGCTGACAGGGGAAATCGTGTGGCCTTAAAGAGTGGGCGGGCTTTGTCCGCATATTGAGGGACCCACTGGGCGTAATAGGAGAAGAAGCCCAAGCACCGTTTGAGGGCCTTGGGGCAATGGGGATGGGAGTTCTAAGAGGGGCGCATACGGTCCGGGTCTGGGCCCAGGACTCCGTTTTCCACGACGTAGCCGAGGATGGCCAGTCTGTGCGGAAATCGCATTTCTCTTTGTTGTAGGTGATGTTTAATTTCTGTGCTGTCTGGAAAAAACAGTGGAGGTTGGCGTCGTGGTCCTGCTGGTCATAGCTGCAGATGGTGACATTGTCCAAGTACGGAAATGTGGCCTGCAGCCCATACTGGTCCACCATTCGGTCCATTGCTCGTTGGAACACCGAGACCCCATTAGTGACGCCGAAGGGAACCCGGAGGAAATGGAAGAGGCGGCCATTGGCCTCGAATGCCATGTAGTGGCGGTCCTCCGGGCGGATTGGGAGCTGGTGGTATGCAGACTTCAGATCCACCGTGGAAAAGAGCCGATACTGGGCAATCTGGGGAGGGGATATGCGTCGAGGAGCATAAATCTATTTATGGTCTGACTATAGTTGACAGCCATGCGGAATTTTTCTCCGGTCTTAACGACCACCACCTGAGCTCTCCAGGGACTATTGCTGGCCTCTATAATCCCCTCACTGAGAAGCCTTCGGACCTCCAGCCCAAAGAATTTGCTCATCCGGGCCTCCGTCATGTGGGCCCGGTGAACCACCTTGAACTGAATCAGGCCGAGCCTGGCACATGTTGCGGTTGCATTTACCCTCCTCGGAGCGTCTGCCCATACGCCTCCCTCCAACTCCCCACCAAGCTCCTCCTCCCACTTGAGTTTCAGTTCCTCGGTCCCTGTGTCCTCCGCACCCATAAGCTCCTTATAAATATCCGAGACTCTCCCCTATCCTACCTCACTCCTGGAAACTACCTGTCCTGGATCCCCCCTTGGTGGAAGGCGTGGAAAGGACGGGACCTGTCTACGTACGAAATCCCGCATCTGCAAGTATTGAAAGTCATTCCCCCTCGCCAGCCCGAACTTCTCCTCCAGCGCCCTCATGTTCGCGAAGCGCCCTTCCAGCAACAAGGCGCCCATCCTTCCCACCCCCGCCCTCCGCCACGCTCGAAACCCGCCATTCATCTTCCCCGGGACAAATCAGTGGTTGTCACATACTGGGGACCAGACCGACGCTCCCACTTCCCCCGCATGCTTCCTCCATTGGCCCCAAAGCCGCCACCACTGTAGGGCTGGTGGAGTACCTGGCCGGCGGGAGCGACAGGGGAGCCGTGACCAGGGTTGCCAAGCTGGTGCCACTGCACGAAGCAGCCTCCACCCGCCCCCAAACCGGCCCCGTACCCACCATCCATTTCCTTATCATGGCTATGTTAGCCGCCCAGTAGTAGTTGCTGAGGTTCGGCAACGCCAGTCCCCCCTCACTACGGTTCCGTTCCAGCATCCCCCTCTTTACCCGCGGGGACTTCCTCGCCCAAACAAATCCCAGGATGATTTTATTGATTCTTTTAAAGAAGGACCGCGGAATGAAAATAGGGAGGCACGGAAAAATAAACAGGAATCTCGGGAGGATCGTCATCTTCACCATCTGTACTCTCCCCGCTAGTGACAGCGGGAGCGCATCCCACCTCCGAAACCTGCTCCTCATTTGCTGCACCAGCCTAGACAAGTTCAACTTATGCATCTTACCCCAGTCACGCGCCACTTGTATCCCTGAATACCTTAAACTTTCCCCAACCAGCCTAAATGGTAGCTCCCTCAGCCTATTCTCCTGACCCCTCGCCTGCACCACAAACATCTCGCTTTTTGTCATGTTCAACTTGTAGCCCGAAAACCAGCCAAATTCCTCTAGGATTTCCATAATCCCGTCCATCCCTGCCGCTGGATCCGACACATACAAAAGCAGGTCATCCGCGTAGAGCGAGACCTTGTGTTCTATCCCCCCACTGACCATTCCCTTCCATCCCTTTGCCGCTCTCAGAGCAATTGCCAGCGGTTCTATGGCCAACACAAACAGCAGTGGAGAGAAGGGGCATCCCTGTCTTGTCCCACGGTATTGTGTAAAATACTCAGATGTCGTCCTGTTCGTCCTTACACTAACCTCCGGGGCCTGATATAGCAATTTAACCCAGTCCACAAAGCCTTCTCCAAACCCAAATAGTCCCACTCCACCCGGTCAAAAGCCTATTCGGCATCCATTGCCACCACTACCTCCACCTCTCTGCCCTCCGGGGGCATCATAATCATATTGAGTAGCCTTCTTAGATTGGCTACCAGCTGCCTGCCCTTAACAAACCCAGTTTGGTCCTCCACAATCACGTCCGGTACGCAGTCTTCGATTCTGGATGCCAGGATCTTGGCCAGCAGTTTAGCGTCCACATTAATATGGGAGATTGGCCTATAGGACCCACAAACTTCCGGATCCTTCTCCCGTTTTAATATTAGTGAGATGGTGGCTTGCGACATCGTCGGGGGTAGCACCCCATTGTCCCTCGCCTCGTTAAACACCCTAACCAGCACCGGCCCCAGTATACCCGCAAACTTTTTGTAGAACTCCACTGGATACCCGTCCGGCCCTGGGGCTTTACCCGACTGCATGACCTTCAGGCTCCCCATTACTTCTTCAGCTCTAATCGGGGCCCCCAGCCCCTTTACCAACCCCCTGCCCATCTTTGGGAAGGTCAGCCCATCTAAGAAGCGCCTCATCCCTTCCGGCCCTGTGGGGGGTTCCGAGGTATACAGCTTGCTGGAAAAGTCCCTGTATACCCTGTTCAATCCTGCTGGGTCTCCCACTCGGTTCCCTGCCCCGTCCACTACCGTCCCTATTTCCCTGGCCGCCTCCCTCTTCCTAAGTTGCTGTGCAAGCATTCTGCTGGCTTTCTCCCCATACTCATACACCGCGCCCCTGGCCTTTCTGAGCTGCTCTACGGCCTTCCCAGTGGATAGCACCCCCAGCTCCGCCTGCAGTCTCCGTCGTTCCCTAAGTAGCTCTGCCCTCGAGGACTCTGCATATTCTCTATCCGTCCGTATCATCTCCTGCATCAGTCTGTCCATCTCTGCCCTATCCGTTCTGTCCCTATGGGCTCGGATTGAGATCAGTTCCCCTCTCGCCACCGCCTTCAGCTCCTCCCAGAGCACCGCTGCTGAGACTTCCCCTGTATCGTTGACCTGCAGGTAGTCCTGCATGCATTTCCCCACTCTCTCACACACCCTCTCCTCTGCCAACAATCCCACCTCTAACCTCCATTGTGGGCGCTGGTAACTTTCTTTGCAGACCAGCAGGTCGACCCAATGTGGAGCATGGTCCGAAATAGTGATCGCCGAGTATTCTGTATCCCTCACCCCCTCCAAAAAGTCCCTACTCATAATAAAGAAGTCAACACGAGAATAAACCTTGTGAACATGTGAATAGAACGAGAACTCCTTCCCTGTCGGTTGGCTGATTCTCCAGGGGTCTATCCCCCCCATTTGTTCCATGAACCCTCTCAGTTCCCTTGCTATTGCCGGGACCCTGCCCGTTCTGGAGCACGACCGGTCCAGGTCGGGATCGAGGACTGTATTAAAGTCCCCACCCAGAATCAACTTGTGCGAATCCAAGTCGGGGACTTTCCCCAGCAGCCTTTTGATGAAATCTACATCATCCCAGTTTGGAGCGTAAACATTCACTAGGACCACCCACACCTCCTCAAGCTTGCCCCGGACCATGAGAAATCTACCACCCCTATCCTCAAATTTAATCCGTTTGTTAATCATGATCGCGACCTCTCTGGTCTTAGCGTCAAGCCCCAAATGGAAGACCTGGCTAACCCTGCCCTTCCATAATCTAATCTGGTCCGTCACTTTCAAATGCGTCTCCTGCAACAACATTACATCCGCTTTCAGAGCCCGTAAGTGCGCGAACACATGTGTCCTCTTGACTGGCCCGTTTAATCATAGATAGAATTTTTATAGAATTTACAGCGCAGAAGGAGACCATTCGGCCCATCGAGTCTGCACCGGCTCTTGGAAAGAGCACCCTACTCAAGCCCATACCTCCACCCTATCCCCATAACCCAGTAACCCCACCCAACACTAAGGGCAATTTGAACTCTAAGGGCAATTTAGCATGGCCAATCCACGTAACCTGCACATCCTTGGACTGTGGGAGGAAACCGGAGCACCCGGAGGAAACCCACGCACACACAGGGAGAACGTGCAGACTCCACACAGACAGTGACCCAAGCCGGGAATCGAACCTGGGACCCTGGAGCTGTGAAGCATTTGTGCTAACCACTGTGCTACCGTGCTGCCCATTATCCTCTAACATTCCAGGCGACCTGCCCCCCCCATGCCGATCAGCCATCCCCCTTCTTGGGCCCACCCCCTGCCCATTTTCCGCGCCTCCCCTGTTCCACCTCTTGGCAGCTCCCATCCCCGACCCCTTCCCTGTTATCTGGTTCAGTTCCCTCCCTCGTCAGCAGATCATCTCCCCCCCCCCCCAGCAACAACCCCCTGTAACCTAACCCCTGCCATATACTGGCCGTATACACAGCCCCCACCTCGCTCCCGTTGACTAGCTCAAAGCAGATAACCTGATGGCTCTCAACTCCGGCACCACCATGTCTCCCACCTATTGCCCCCCCGCTCCCTCCCCCCCCCCCCCCCCCCCCCCCCCCCCCCCGCCCATCAACACCACCTCCCCAGAACAGCCCTGTTCGAGCAATCGCTCCGGGACCGAAACAGAGAGAAAACAAACAAAGAACAAAGCTCGCCCCCACCGTAGTGCAATTCAAACTGTGTAATGAGGTGGGCGCTACCACCCACCCCTCTCCCAATACTCCCAGAAAAAAGAAGCAAAAAGAACCCGAACAGCCCCCCAGCACCCAACAACCTAAACTTTAACTATAACTTTGGCTTTAACTTTAAAACTTTCAAACAGGCAAAGACAAACACAAGAACACCCCCAATTTTAAGTAAAAGAGCATGCCGAACGACATCGCTAACATGAAGGGCAATCTGCGAACAAATGCAAACATCCCTTAATACACTCTAACTTGAGTCCATGGGTCCTCAGTTCGGCACCAGTCCATGCCCCTTAGCGAAGTCCATCGCTTCCTCCGGGTCATCAAAATAATGTTGCTGTTCCCGGTATGTGACCCAAAGCCACGCCGGGAAAAGTAGCCCGAACGTGACCTTTTTAAACAGGATCTCTAATTTGTCTATAGGCTGCCCTCCTTCTGGTCACCTCCTGGCTCAGATCCTGGAAGATGCGCAGGACACTGTTGTTCCATGAGCAGCTCCTCGTGCTCTTGGCCCACTGTAGAACCCGTTCCTTGTCCACGAACCTATGGAACCTGACCACCATCGCACCCCCCCCCCCACCCCTCGTGGCTGCCTCGCCTGCACTCTGTGTGCCCTGTCCAGCTCCAACGGACGCGGGAAGAAATCATCCCTCACCAGCTTCTGCAGCATGTCTGCCACATACGCGGTGGCATCCACTCCCTCGGCCCCCTCCGAGAGCCCAATGATTCTCAGATTCTGCCGGCGAGACCTGTTTTCCAGGTCCTCCAGCTTGTCCATCAGCCTTGATTGCTGTTCCTTCAACTTACTAATTTCCACGTCCGCTACCGTTTGGAAATCCGTCTGCTCTTCCACTGTCTTCTCCAGTGCCTGGACCAGTATCCTGAGCATCCAGCCTCTGGTCCAGTCGCTCCACCGCTTTCTGGAGCGGTTCCAAATGATCCCGCTTCAGTGCTGCGAAGCTCTCTTTCATAACCTGCAGCATGTTGTCCAGTGCTGTTTGGACTGTCCTTTCCGTGATCCGTTCATCGGCCATCTTTCCTCCCACTTGAGCTTCCACACCACCTTTGTTCAGCCCCTTCTTCGCCTGTTTGTGCTCCTTTCTGCTCCTTAAGTCCATACAACTCTGTATGGATTCAGATCTAGAGTGCTATTGTTTTTCACTCCAGCGCTCAAAAGTTCAATAAAGTCAGGGAAAAAGGTCTTAAAGTCCGACCGGAGCGAGAGCCACCAAATGCGCGACTTACTCCCTCATAGCCGCCACTGGAAGTCCCCCCCACACTCAGTTTTTTTATTTGTTGCTTGTTCTAATAGAAATGTAAAACTCTGGGCGCGATTCTCCGCCCCCCACGACGGGTCGGAGAATAACGGGAGGGCCTTCCTGACATTTTCCCGACCACCCGCTATTCTCCCCCCCCCCCCCCCCCCCCCCCCCCACGGCCGCCCCACGACACGAATCGCTGCTCGCCGTTTTTTACGGCGAGCAGCGATTCTCCCCTAGCCGATGGGCCGATTTCCCAGGCCTTTACGGCCGTTTTCACGAACTCCAACACACCTGCTCTCACAGTTCGTGAAAACGGCCGCAAAGTATCGTTCTGGAGAACCATGCCACCGATTGGCACGGCCGCACCACGGCCGTGCCAAGGGTGGCATGGGCCCGCGATCGGTGCTCACCAATCGCGGGCGCGGGTCCGAACCCCGCGCACTCTTTGTTCTTCCGCCGCCCCGCTGGATCAGTCCGTGGGGCGGCTGAGGGGCATAACGGCCCGCGCATGCGCGGGTTTCACGCATATGCGTGATGACGTCATCTGCGCGTGCGCGGATTGGAGCCGTCCAATCCGCGCATGCGCGGCTGACGTCATTGTTTGCGTCAGCCGCCGTTAACCTTGGCGCGCAGGCTTAGCGAAGTTCGCTAAGCCTGCGATGCCGAGGTTCACGGGGCCCCGCTGCTAGCCCGGACCGGGGAGCAGAATCGGGTCCCGGGAGGGGGCGTGGAGGCTGCCGTGAAACACGGCCAGTTTCACGGCAGCCTTCATGACTCTCCGCATTTGCGGAGAATCGCGCCCTCTGTTCTTGACTGCCAAGCCACAGAGCCCTGTATTGCTGCTACGGTATAGTTTAAAATGTTGTACATGCTTTTCATTGATTAAGGATAGTTTAGTTAAGGATAGTTAGAGGTTCCCGTGTTTTTATTTTGTAAAGCATGCCTGAATGTCATAGTGCCCCGTAGAATTTTATAATGATGTGTGTATATAAAGCAATTTAGGTAAAAGTTCCAATTGATAGGACAGAGTAGAGTAGAGCCTGTCCTTGCTTATGGGTGCCCGACTTAGGAGGAGAACAAAGAAGATGCCTCCGAACACTGATCAAAAAGCCAATACACCAGTTAGTTAGTTTAAAGTCAATACAATTTATTTACTCACACAGTAAGATCTACTCATGCATAAAGTACTACAAACTAAACTAGCTCTAATGCTAACGCCTATACTTAACTTTGGGTGCCCACTCAGTCAGAGGAACAATGGCCGTTGTTCGGATCTGAGGTTGTTGGGTTCGAAGGGGTACAGGAGAACAGCTAAGGTTGTCTGTCTGGTAGTGAGCATTGACCTTGGACTTACTTGCTTCTGGTGACGCTGGTGGACGCTTTGAGAGCCAAGTCCAAGAGAGCGAATCTCTCGTGGGGGGTTCCTTCTTATACCTGGAGGGGCTTTGCGCGCTTTTAGGCGGGCCTTAAACTTGGCCCCAATTAATTGGGCCACTTCTCGATCACTGGTATTGATCTTGACCAATAAAGGGGTGGGTGCCCTGATGGCTGGGCGTGTCCTAGGTGGCCGTTGGCCTGGCTTTGTTTGTGCTTTCGGTTTGGGGAACTGGCACCGGGATGTCTGCAACAGTATCAACTACCTGAATGTTAGTCCTTTGTTTCCTGGAGATGGGCCATTAATATGCTAATCGACCCAGAGTTTCGAATCCGTCTGGTAACTGCTTCCCGAATATACATTCAGGCACTGTGCCTGCTTGTTTTCTAGCAATGTCCACAGTTCCCTATATTCTTTGCGAGCGTCCATTTTGTATTCTGGAAGTGGCCATCCCAGATGCTACACCTTAGATATGGGGCCCAAAACTACTCACAATACTCCAAATGGGGTCTGAACAGAGCCTTATACAGCCTCAGAAGTACATTCTTGGTCTTGTATTCCAGTCCTCTTGACATGAATGCTAACATTACATTTGATGTGGAGATGCCGGCGTTGGATATTGTATTTGCCTTCTGAACTGCTGACTGAAACAGCACATTAACCTTGAGAGAATCGTGAACAAGGACTCCCAAGTCCCTTTATGCTTCTGCTCTCCGAAGCAATTCCCCATTTAGAAAATAGTCTATGCCTAAATTCCTCCTTCCAAAGTGCATAATCTCACACTTTTCCACATTGTATTTAATTTGTCACTTCATTGCCCACTCTTCTAGCTTGTCCAAGTCCTCTGCAGCCCCCTTGCTTCCTCAATACTACCTGTCCCTCTACAGATCTTTGTATCATCTGCAAACTTAGCAATAGTGCCTTCAGTACTGTGCTGGGACCACAAAAGTTGTGGTCCCAGCACAGACCCCTGAGGCACACCACTAATCACCGGCTGCCATCCGGAAAAAGATCCCTTTATCCCCACTCTCTGCCTCTGCCAGTCAGCCAATCCTCTATCCATGCCAGGATCTTACCCGTAACACCATGGTTTTAACTTATTTAACAGTCTCCTCTGCAGCACCTTGTCAAGGGCCTTCTGGAAATCTAAATAAATCACGTCCACTGGTTCTCCTTTGTCTAACTTGCTTGTTACCTCCTCAAAGAACCCTAACAGATTTGTCAGACACAACCTCCCTTTGACAAAGCCGTGCTGACTCAGTCCTATTTTACCATGCATTTCCAAGTGCTTCGCGATCTCATCTTTAATAAGACTCTAAAATCTTACCAATGACTGAAGTCAGACTAACCGGCCTATAATTCCCCCTCTTCTGCTTCCCTCCCTTCTTAAACAGTTGTGTCTATACCAGTCTCACACTGCTCTGCTGCTCAGCCAATCTCACACCGCTGTCACACTGCTCTGCTGGTCTGCCACTCTCACACCACTCTCACACCACTCTCACACTACTCTGCTGCTCTGCCGCTCACACACCTCTCTGCTGGGCGTCACACTGACACTGTTCGCTGGCCTGCCACTCTCACACTACTCTGCTGCTCTGCCACTCACACTGCTCTGCTGGTCTGCCGCTCTCACACCGCTCTGCTGCTCAACCAGTCTCACACCGCTCTGCTGGGCGTCACACTGACACTGTTCGCTGGCCTGCCACTCTCACACTACTCTGCTGGTCTGCCACTCTCACACCGCTCTGCTGCTCTGCCACTCTCACACTACTCTGCTGCTCTGCCACTCTCACACCGCTCTGCTGCTCTGCCACTCACACACCGCTCTGCTGCTCTGCCACTCACACACCGCTTTGCTGGTCTGCCGCTCTCACACTACTCTGCTGCTCTGCCACTCTCACACCGCTCTGCTGCTCTGCCACTCACACACCGCTCTGCTGCTCTGCCACTCACACACCGCTCTGCTGCTCTGCCACTCACACACCGCTCTGCCGCTCTGCCACTCACACACCGCTTTGCTGGTCTGCCGCTCTCACACTGCTCTGCTGGTCTGCCACTCTCACACCGCTCTGCTGCTCTGCCACTCACACACCGCTCTGCTGCTCTGCCACTCACACACCGCTCTGCTGCTCTGCCACTCACACACCGCTTTGCTGGTCTGCCGCTCTCACACTGCTCTGCTGGTCTGCCGCTCTCACACTGCTCTGCTGGTCTGCCACTCTCACACTGCTCTGCTGGTCTGCCACTCTCACACAGCTCTGCTGCTCTGCCACTCACACTGCTCTGCTGGTCTGCCACTCTCACACTGCTCTGCTGCTCTGCCACTCACACTGCTCTGCTGGTCTGCCACTCTCACACTGCTCTGCTGGTCTGCCACTCTCACACTGCTCTGCTGGTCTGCCACTCACACACTGCTCTGCTGGTCTGCCACTCTCACACCGCTCTGCTGGTCTGCCACTCTCACACTGCTCTGCTGGTCTGCCACTCTCACACTGCTCTGCTGCTCTGCCACTCACACTGCTCTGCTGGTCTGCCACTCTCACACTGCTCTGCTGCTCAGCCAATCTCACACTGCTCTCCTGGTCTGCCACTCCCACACCACTCTGCTGCTCTGCCACTCACACTGCTCTGCTGGTCTGCCACTCTCACACTGCTCTGCTGCTCTGCCGCTCACACACTGCTCTGCTGCTCAGCCAATCTCACACCGCTGTCACACTGCTCTGCTGCTCTGCCGCTCTCACACCGCTCTGCTGGTCTGCCACTCTCACACTACTCTGCTGCTCTGCCACTCACACACCGCTCTGCTGCTCTGCCACTCACACACCGCTTTGCTGGTCTGCCGCTCTCACACCGCTCTGCTGGTCTGCCACTCTCACACTACTCTGCTGGTCTGCCACTCACACACCGCTCTGCTGCTCTGCCACTCACACACCGCTCTGCTGCTCTGCCACTCACACTGCTCTGCTGGTCTGCCACTCTCACACTGCTCTGCTGCTCTGCCACTCACACTGCTCTGCTGGTCTGCCACTCTCACACTGCTCTGCTGGTCTGCCACTCTCACACAGCTCTGCTGCTCTGCCACTCACACTGCTCTGCTGGTCTGCCACTCTCACACTGCTCTGCTGCTCTGCCACTCACACTGCTCTGCTGGTCTGCCACTCTCACACTGCTCTGCTGGTCTGCCACTCTCACACTGCTCTGCTGGTCTGCCACTCACACACTGCTCTGCTGGTCTGCCGCTCTCACACCGCTCTGCTGGTCTGCCACTCTCACACTGCTCTGCTGGTCTGCCGCTCTCACACTGCTCTGCTGGTCTGCCACTCTCACACTGCTCTGCTGCTCTGCCACTCACACTGCTCTGCTGGTCTGCCACTCTCACACTGCTCTGCTGCTCAGCCAATCTCACACTGCTCTCCTGGTCTGCCACTCCCACACCACTCTGCTGCTCTGCCACTCACACTGCTCTGCTGGTCTGCCACTCTCACACTGCTCTGCTGCTCTGCCGCTCACACACTGCTCTGCTGCTCTGCCGCTCTCACACCGCTCTGCTGGGCGTCACACTGACACTGTTCTGCTGGTCTGCCACTCTCACACTGCTCTGCTGGTCTGCCACTCTCACACTACTCTGCTGCTCTGCCACTCTCACACTGCTCTGCTGGTCTGCCACTCTCACACCGCTCTGCTGGTCTGCCACTCACACACCGCTCTGCTGGTCTGCCACTCTCACACCGCTCTGCTGGTCTGCCACTCACACACTGCGCTGCTGCTCTGCCACTCCCACACCCCTCTGCTGGTCTGCCACTCACACACTGCTCTACTGGTCTGACACTCACACACCGCTCTGCTGGTCTGACACTCACACACCGCTCTGCTGGTCTGCCACTCCCACACCGCTCTGCTGGTCTGACACTCACACACTGCTCTGCTGGTCTGCCACTCACACACTGCTCTGCTGCTCTGCCACTCCCACACCGCTCTGCTGGTCTGCCACTCTCACACCGCTCTGCTGGTCTGACACTCAGACACATCTCTGCTGGTCTGCCACTCTCACACCGCTCTGCTGGTCTGCCACTCCCACACCGCTCTCCTGGTCTGCCGCTCTCACACCGCTCTGCTGGTCTGCCACTCTCACACTGCTCTGCTGGTCTGCCACTCTCACACCGCTCTGCTGATCTGCCACTCTCACACTGCTCTGCCACTCTCACACTGCGCTGCTGGTCTGCCACTCTCACACCGCTCTGCTGGTCTGCCACTCTCACACCGCTCTGCTGGTCTGACACTCAGACACATCTCTGCTGGTCTGACACTCACACACCGCTCTGCTGGTCTGCCACTCTCACACTGCGCTGCTGGTCTGCCACTCTCACACCACTCTGCTGGTCTGCCACTCACACTGCTCTGCTGGTCTGCCACTCTCACACCGCTCTGCTGGTCTGACACTCTCACACCGCTCTGCTGGTCTACTGCTCTCACACTGCTCTGCTGGTCTACCACTCACACACCGCTCTGCTGGTCTGCCACTCCCACACCGCTCTCCTGGTCTGCCACTCCCACACCGCTCTGCTGCTCAGCCAATCTCACACTGCTCTGCTGCTCTGCCACTCACACACCACTCTGCTGGTCTGCCACTCTCACACCGCTCTGCTGGTCTGCCACTCTCACACCGCTCTGCTGCTCTGCCACTCACACACCACTCTGCTGGTCTGCCACTCTCACACCGCTCTGCTGGTCTGCCACTCTCACACCGCTCTGCTGCTCACACACCACTCTGCTGGTCTGCCACTCTCACACCGCTCTGCTGGTCTGCCACTCTCACACTACTCTGCTGGTCTGCCACTCCCACACCGCTCTGCTGGTCTGCCACTCCCACACCGCTCTGCTGGTCTGACACTCACACACCGCTCTGCTGCTCTGCCACTCACACACCACTCTGCTGGTCTGCCACTCCCACACCGCTTTGCTGGTCTGACACTCACACACCGCTCTGCTGGTCTGCCATTCTCACACTGCTCTGCTGGTCTGCCACTCTCACACCGCTCTGCTGGTCTGTCATACTGACACCGCTCTGCTGGTCTGCCGCTCTCACGCTGTGCTGCTGGTCTGCCACTCTCACACCACTCTGCTGGTCTGCCACTCTCACACTACTCTGCTGGTCTGCCACTCTCACACTGCTCTGCTGGTCTGCCACTCTCACACTGCACTGGTGGCCTGCCGTTCTCACACCGCTCAGCTAGTCTACCGCTCTCACACTGTTCTGCTGGTCTGTGATGCACAATCAATTGCACAAAGACTTGAGTTGGATACAACTGAGGCTTTATTTTTTTTTCAAAAAATATACTTCATTCATAAAATCTATAATAAACATGACAGAACATTTCAAATTGTCTTGACTGTAAATTTCCATCAAAGTTACACATTCCCTTGACTTTCTTCCATTCAGTTGGGATGACATTACACACGTATCCCTCTTTATGTTACAATTCTTTCTTAAATATTTACATCATCATGTTTCTTTTATACATTGGAGTGTTAATGACCCACACCAAGGGGTTTTACGCTGTTACCCGCCCGTTGCACCTTGGCAGCAGCTGCCCCAAGCTTGAGTGCGTCCCTCAGCACGTAGTCCTGGACCTTGGAATGTGCCAGTCTGCAACACTCGGTCGAGGACAATTCTTTGCACTGGAAGATCAGCAAGTTTCGGGCAGACCAAAGAGCGTCTTTCACTGAGTTGACTCCTTCCAGCAGCAGTTGATGTTTGTCTCGGTGTGTGTCCCTGGGAACAGTCCGTAGAGCACAGAGTGCTGTGTCACAGAGCTGCTCGGGATGAACCTTGACAAATACCACTGCATCTCTCTCCAGACCTTCTTTGCAAAGGCACATTGCACAAGGAGGTGGGTGACCGTCTCATCTCCCCCACAGCCACTCCGAGGGCAGCGTGCAACGGCGCTGAGCCTTGGGGTGTACATGAAGAATCTGACAGGGAGGGACCTTCTCACCACCAGCCAAGCTAGGTCTTGGTGCTTGTTTGATAGTTCTGGTGATGAGGCGTTCTGCCAGATGACTCTGACAGTCTGCTCAGGGAACCATCCAACGTCCTCCACAGTCTCCTTTTCCCTGAGGGCCTCGAGGACATTATGTGCTGACCACTGCTTTATTGTCTTGTGGTCAAAGGTGTTTTTCTTCAAAACTTTTTCCACGAGGGACAGGTGGTATGGCACGGTACAACTACTTGGAGCGTGCAAAGAGGTCAGGCCCATCCTTCGTAACACCGGGGACAGATAGAACCTCAGTATGTAGTGGCACTTGGTGTTTGTATGCCGGGGGTCCACGCACAGCTTGATGCAGCCGCTCACAAAGGTGGCCATCAGGATGAGGGACTGAGGCTTTATTGCTCTAAGATGTGTGGCCTCCCACAGCAGTTGGCAAAATGGCTGCAGCACGGAGGACACACATATTTATACTCAGGGTCTACCAACATACCTGTAGTACAGGTCCTACCAGACATCCTCTAATAGAGGTGCATCTGTGGTTTACCACATTCACCCCTGTTAAAATTAAGTCCGGCGGGGGTGGTGGAGAACTATATACAACAAATGGTTTTTACATTTACAATATTCGATAGAGAGAAAAAAGAAGTGCCTTTGAAGTCCAGTGGACCCGTTAGAGGTTTAACCGGTCCGGGGCCTTGATGTGCTGCTGGGAGCGACGTAGTGATGGCGGCGATGCCGATGCTGGTCTGATGTCCTGTGACTCCTGGAGTGTGCCGGAATCCTCTTCATCCTCGGGCGTGGGTAGGGGGATGACGGATGGTCCTGGAGAGGGTTGCTTCTGGGAGCGCCGGGGGAGGGGAGGGTGGCGCCGGGCTGGAGGTGTGTATGTGTGGAACCTGCTGGTGCCAGGTCCCTGAGGGAGACAGTATCCTGGCGGCTGTCGGGGTACACCACATAGGCATACTGGGGGTTTGCATGGAGCAATTGCACCCTCTCCACCAACGGGTCCGCCTTGTGGAGTCGGACGTGCCTAAGCTGGAGCTGTAAGCCAAGTCAGGAGCGACACCTGTGGACTTCCCGGGAAGGCAAAAAGACGTTCATGGGGCGTATTGTTATTGGCGGTGCACAGTAGTGACCTAATGGAGTGTAGTGCATCAGGGAGGACCTCCTGCCAGCGAGAGGCTGGGGGGTTCCTGGACCGTAGGGCCAGTTGGTTTTTACATTTACAATATTCGATAGAGAGAAAAAAGAAGTGCCTTTGAAGTCCAGTGGACCCGTTAGAGGTTTAACCGGTCCGGGGCCTTGATGTGCTGCTGGGAGCGACGTAGTGATGGCGGCGATGCCGATGCTGGTCTGATGTCCTGTGACTCCTGGAGTGTGCCGGAATCCTCTTCATCCTCGGGCGTGGGTAGGGGGATGACGGATGGTCCTGGAGAGGGTTGCTTCTGGGAGCGCCGGGGGAGGGGAGGGTGGCGCCGGGCTGGAGGTGTGTATGTGTGGAACCTGCTGGTGCCAGGTCCCTGAGGGAGACAGTATCCTGGCGGCTGTCGGGGTACGCCACATAGGCATACTGGGGGTTTGCATGGAGCAATTGCACCCTCTCCACCAACGGGTCCGCCTTGTGGAGTCGGACGTGCCTAAGCTGGAGCTGTAAGCCAAGTCAGGAGCGACACCTGTGGACTTCCCGGGGAAGGCAAAAAGACGTTCATGGGGCGTATTGTTATTGGCGGTGCACAGTAGTGACCTAATGGAGTGTAGTGCATCAGGGAGGACCTCCTGCCAGCGAGAGGCTGGGGGGTTCCTGGACCGTAGGGCCAGTTGGTCGGCCCTCCATACCGTCCCGTTCTCTCTCTCTACCTGTCCATTTCCCTGAGGTTGTAGCTTGTCGTTCTGCTGGAGGCGATACCCCTGCTGAACAGGAACTGACGTAGCTCATCGCTCATGAAAGAGGATCCCCTGTCACTGTGGATGTAGGCGGGGAAACCGAACAGCGCAAAGGTCGTGTTGAGGGCTTTGATGACGGTGGCAGACATCATATCGGGGCATGAGATGGCGAAGGGGAATCTGGAGTACTCATCGACCACACTGAGAAAATACGTGTTACAGCCGGTGGAGAGGAGGGGCCCTTTGAAATCCACGCTAAGTCGCTCAAAGGTGCGGGAGGCCTTCACCAGGCGCTCACGGTCCGGCTGGTAGAAGTGCGGCTTGCACTCCGCACAGACCTGGCAGTCCCTGGTGATTGTCTGTACTTCCTCGACGGAGTAGGGCAGATTGCGGGCCTTTATGAAATGGTACAACCGTGTGACTCCTGGGTGACAAAGGCTGTCTTGCAGGGTCTGGAGTCGGTCTACTTGTGCGCTGGCACATGTACCTCGGGAGAGGGCGTCTGGGGGCTCGTTGAGCTTAACGGGGCGATACAAAATCTTGTAATTGTAGGTGGAGAGCTCGATCCTCCACCTCAAGATTTTATCATTTTTGATCTTGCCCCATGTGTTATTTTACATGAAGGCTACCGACCGTTGGTCAGTGAGGAGAGTGAATTTCCTGCCGGCCAGGTAATGCCTCCAATGCCGCACAGCTTCAACGATAGCTTGGGCCTCTTTTTCAACGGATATGTGCCGAATTTCTGAGGCATGAAGGGTGCGGGAAAAGAATGCCACTGGTCTGCCTGCCTGATTGAGCTTGGCAGCTAGGACGACATCTGATGCGTCATTCTCTACTTGAAAGGGCAGTGTCTCGATCCTGCGTGCATCCGGGCCTTGGCGATATCGGCTCTAATACGGGCAAAGGCCTGTTGTGCCTCGCCCGTCAGGGGAAAATAGGTTGACTGTATGAGTGGGTGGGCCTTGTCCGCATAGTTTGGGACCCACTGAGCGTGGTACGAAAAGAACCCTAGGCAGCGTTTGAAGGCCTTGGGGCAGTGGGGGAGGGGGATCTCCATGAGAGGGCGCATGCGGTCGGGATCGGGCCCCAGAACTCCGTTCTGGACCACATAGCCGAGGGTGGCCAAGCGGGTCGTGCTAAACATGCACTTCTCCTTGTTGTAGGTGAGGTTTAGGAGAGTGCCGGTGTGGAGAAATTTGGCATGGTTGGCTTCGTGGTCCTGCTGATCATGGCCACAGATGGTGACGTTGTCTAGGTACAGAAAGGTGGCCCGCAAACCGTACCGGTCAACCATTCGGTCCATCTACCTTTGGAAGACCGAGACCCCGTTGGTGACGCCGAAGGGAACCCTGAGGAAGTGATAGAGGCGGCCGTCTGCCTCAAAGGCAGTGTATAGGCGTATTAATTCCTGGTTAATTTGCTGTCAGTCTAGATTCAATAAAATCTGAGATGGATTTGCAGGTATCATATAATTTAATAATAACTAACTTGCAAGGCTGCATCAATCCATAGGACCTGCAGAACACACATACTGTCTTCTGCAGAATCCAGGAGTAAGAGACTCTCAATACAAAGAACTCTGGAGATATACTTCAAAATTACATCAAGATTCGCATACAAACTTCCCATTGGTCATTTTACACACCTCCTGACCTGGCCCTATATCCTAATTGGCTCTCTTTATCCTGGGCACATTTTTAACCCAGCATCCTTTTCACTATTCTCCACGAGGCTACCATCCCCCGAGCCATGCTTTGCTCTCCCCTTTGTTCTCTGTCTGTGAACACATTACCCTCAGGGTCCTACTGTCCACCCTATTCGTTTTCTCACTTCCTCAGGCGGTCCGCCTTACGGATGGGGAGCTGGTGGTAGGCGGATTTGAGGTCAACCACTGAGAATACCCGGTACTGTGTAATCTGATTGACCATATCAGATATGCGTGGGAAGGGGTACGCGTCGAGCTGCGTGTACCGATTGATAGTCTGGCTGTAGTCCACGTCCATTCTGTGTTTCTCCCCAGTTTTAACTACTACCACTTGGGCTCTCCAGGGGCTGTTGCTGGCCTCGATGATGCCTCCCCGAAGCAGCCGCTGGGCCTCGGTCCTGATGAAGGCCCTGTCCTGTGTGCTGTCCCGTCTGCTCCTGGTGGCGACGGGTTTGCGATCTGAGGTTAGATTTGCGAAGAGCGAAGGCGGATTGACCTTTAGGGTCGCGAGGCCGCACATAGTGAGGGGTGGTAGGGGCCCGCCGAATTTCAGGGTTAGGCTCTGGAAGTTGCACTGGAAGTCCAGGCTGAGTAGAAGGGCAGCGCAGAGGTTAGGGAAGACGTAGAGGCAGAAGCCGCTGAATTCTACGCCCTGGACCGTGAGTGTGACCGTACAGTACCCTGATCATCACGGAACGGGATCTGGAGGCCAGGAAGAATTTTTGGGTGGCGGGGTGTACCGCGAGGGAGCAGCGCCTTACCTTATCCGGGTGGATGAAGCTTTCGGTGATTCCGGAGTCCAGCAGGAAAGAGGTAACGTGTCCGTTGATTTTAACGCTGTTCGATGCGGTGGCCAGGTTGTGCGGGCAAGACTGGTCGATGGTCACTGAGGTGAGTCATGGTCATTCGTCGCTGGTGTCGGCTGATGGAGAGCCCGGAGGGGCACAGGTCCTGGAACACTGGCAGTGCCCATGTGCCGTGGGGGAGACAAGAAGGCGGCGCCTGAAGATCTTGAGGAGGACAAGATGGCGGCGCCCATGGGCCGCACGTGTTGCTCGGAGAGGAAGATGGTGGCGCCCACTGGCCGGGCTTATTCTGAGGGGGAGAAGATGGCAGCGCCACTCGCTGCACGTGGTCCGCGGAGGTGAAGATGGCGGCGCCCATTGTCCATAAACGAGGGGGGTGGGGGCGATAGCGGCGACTGCACAGGCCTGGCACACCGTGGCGAAGTGCCCTTCTTGCTGCAAGCCTTACAAAGGGCAGCGCGGGCCGGGCAGCGTTGGCGGGGGTGTTTCTGCTGGCCGCAAAAGTAACATCGGATACCCCCGGAGTTCGCTGGCTGGCGTACGGCGCAGGCATATTGGCTGGGTAAGGCCCCCGCTGGGGTGGCTGTCTGTGGGGTCCATGATGCGTAGGAGGGTTGGGCCGCGTGGCTGGGGTTGTAGGCCTGAACGTTGCGCGAGGCGACCGTCATAGAGAGCTCCAGCTGCTTTGTCTCTGCTAGGTCGAGTGTGGCCCCTTCTAACAGTCGCTGGCGTATGAGGTCCGACCCAATCCCCGTAACAGACGCTTCCCGCATGAGGGGGTTTGAATGTTCGGTGGCCGTAATGGCCTGACAGTCACAAACCGGACGAGTTGGATTAGGGCCCACCAGAAGTCTTCTATGGACTCACCAGGGCGTTGAGAGTGAGTGGCGAGTACATGCCTGGCGAAGAGCATGTGTGTCTTCTGAGCGTAATTCTCTTTGAGAAGCATCATGGCTTTGGTGTAGTCGGCGCGTCTTGGATTAGCAGAAAGACGCTGGAGCTCAACCTTGAGTAAGGGATCTGTATCTTCTGAGCCTCCGAGACAGGGCTGGGCGCTGAGTTGGTGTATGCCTCGAAACAAGCTAGCCAGTGCTGAAAGCCCTTTTTGGCATCGCTTGACTGCGGGTCCACCTGAAGGCGATCTTGACTGCGGATCCAGCTGCAAACACCCACGCCAACGCTGCCCGGCCCGCGCTGCCCTTTGTAAGGCGATCCAGTTTGATACGGAGGTCCATCTTTTGAAAATCTTAGAGCAATAAATTGATGCATGATCAATTGCACAAAGACTTGATTTGGATACAACTGAGGCTTTATTGCTCTAAGATGTGTGGCCTCCCACAGCAGCTGGCGAAATAGCAGCAGCATGGAGGACACACATATTTATACTCAGGGACTACCAACACGCCTGTAGTACAGGTCCTATCACACATCCTCTAATAGAGGTGCAACAGTGGCTTACCACAGTCTGCCGCCCTCACACTGCTCTGCTGGTCTGTCACACTGACACTGTTCTGCTGGTCTGCCGCTCTCACACTGCTCTGCTGGTCTGTCACACTGACACTGTTCTGCTGGTCTGCCGCTCTCACACTGCTCTGCTGGTCTGCCATTCTCACACTGCTCTGCTGCACTGTCACACTGACACTGCTCACCTGGTCCACTGTTCTTTCACTGCTTTATGGTCTTGAGTGAAAAAGAGATTGTTTCCTCTCTGATACCCTGATCCACTCATCAATCATCCCAACACCTCTTCCCCTTCCCACAGTACCTTGCTATGTAACTACAGGAATTACATCAGCTAACCTTTTACCAGGCAGGTGAAACCTTTCTGGGTGAAACTGCATGTTCTTCTTTTAATATAAATACTCAATTGTCTGCTCACAATATGGTCTTCTCTTCACTGGGGAGACTAAATACAGTTTGGGTTTCCACTTTGCAAAATGTACAGTCTGCAAAAGTGACACCAAGCTTCCAGTCGTCTGTCATTTTAATTCTCCAGCTTGCTCTGACGGTGACTTCTCTGTCCTCAGCCTCTTGCAATGTTCCAATGAGATCAATGTGAGCTGAAGGAATAAACGCATCAGCTTTCAATTTGGCATTTACAACCTTCAGGACTGATTATTCGGTTCAACAATTTCAGACCATAACCTCTGCCCCCATTCTGTTTCTTTGCAGATTTTCCTTGCTTTTTATTTTGGAATTGGAGCTATTCAGAATCCTGCCATTCACACCTTCTCTCAACACATCTTTAGTTTCTTGTCCCATTACCACTCCCTTTCGCCTTGCACCATCAGCCGTCTTGTCATTTAATCTTCCCCGTCTTTCATCCTGTCACAGATCTTCCTTTTTGTTCTTTTTTCACCCTCCCTGATTCACTTGCTGAAACCATGACATTTCTAACCTTGCCCTATGAAAGGAAATTGATTTGAAGTGTTAACTCTGCTGAATATTTCCAGAATTTTCGGTTTTATTTCAGGGTTAAGGCATCTGTGGTACTTTTCTTTTCCTTTGGTGATAGAATTGGAAAGAAGGCAAAGATGTTGGTTGCAGAAGAAGATGGAAGGAAAGGCAAGGAGAAAGGTTCATGGGTTGAATTGTAGTCATCATCCATCATAGCTGCGTTTCTGACTTTGGAAACCCTGTGTTCCTCTCTGTGAGTTTTGAAGCTATAATGCAGACAGTTTTTAAACTCCTCTAGCAGTACTATTTATTTCTTCACAGGTGTGGTCAACCTTTAGAGCTCGGACCCACCGTCAAATACTAGCTGTTTAATTTTGTTGAATTCCAGGAAGGTCTGTGGTTTTTTTTACGGGAGTTCTGGAATTATTGGTGGTATGCCTCCGGAAGAGTTCACTGGCACTGATAATATCAGGCTTTGTTTTGTCATAACTGGCAGATCCCTCAGGAGGCAGCATGGAATAAACCTCAAAGGCCTTTCCTATTAACTGACCTTGTATCAGTGGGTTCCAAAACTCAACTGGCCACTGTAATTGAACTGCCAGGTTCTCAAAGGCTATAAAGAAAGTGTTCAGACCATCCTCTTCAAACTTGCAGACACATTGGGAATACTTCAGGAAATCAAAATTTGACTCTGGGTTAAGGGTATTTAAATGACCATCAGACAAAATAAGAGTCTCCCTGACTGCTGCAATCGGTCTCAGTTCCTGATGCTGTGTATCTAACACTCTTTCAAGCATACCAAGCTTGAAAGCCTACTTGCTCACTTTTTCTCTTTGTTGGAATTCTCTTGCCTCTTCTTTCTCCTGCATTCTCCTTTTCCGTCTGGGCTTCTCTTTCTTTCACCTTGAACTCTAACTCTAGCCTCCACAGTTCTCACAGATTTTGGCTAAGGTAAGCTGGTCTGTTTTAGGTTTGGTATCTTCTACCTGCTCTGATTTTGGAGCAAGGCCAAGATACTTGCCAGAATTTTTAGTACCTCGGGTCTCCATCCTTTATGGTTGAAGCACACCCTGCTTAGCTATGGCTTTTAGCAGTTGTGTGCTTAGGGATGCTAATTTATGCCTAGTTAAGTCTTTGCAGAAATGCTTAAACATCAAAAGTAGCCATCTTATTTACTACTGCTAGCATTAGGATACTGTAGTAAAACCCTTTGTCTGTTCTGTGTTCCTTTTAATCCCTGTCCTGCTGGCTGCCTTTAATCTACAGTTCTTGCTGGGCTGCTGCCATACTGAGACTTTTGCTTAAACTACAGTCTGAGGCAAACCTAAACAACCCTGGTCTGATGTACTAGCCCAGGACTTCCCTTTTAAGTTTGGTGGCAGAGCCATGATGACAGTTTGACAGACATGGCAAGCATCCAATCAGTGGGTTTGGAATACCAAGCCATCTCCTGTTATGGCTTGCGATTGATGAAGCCATTCGGAATCTTCTGGAAGAAAGGTGGGTCATGCAAAGAGCTCCATTTTGTCCTGAGTTCAGTGAGAAGAGATTCAGCCAGGAAGCAACTGGAAGGCACTCTCTCTCTCTCTGCCAGGCTATTTTAAAAACTCCTGGTCAGACCTGTGAATGCACTCCTTTTTAAAAGACAGACAGCAGTCAGAACTGTGAAATACCTACTGGACGCAAGTATCCTAGAGAAAGGGAACTGTAGTGACATGTATGACCGACTGGTAGACAGGGACGACACCGTACTGGACGCAACAAGAAGGAAATGGGAGGACGACCTGGGGATGGAGATAGGGTGGGGACTCTGGAGCGAAGCACTGCATAGGGTCAACTCCACCTCCACGTGCGCAAGGCTCAGCCTGACGCAACTAAAAGTGGTACATAGAGCCCACTTAACGAGAAACCGTATGAGTAGGTTCTTCCCGGAGGTGGAGGACAAATGTGAGCGGTGCCAAAGAGGCCCGGCCAACCACGCCCACATGTTCTGGTCTTGCCCCAGACTTGTGGAGTACTGGACAGCCTTCTTCGAGGCTATGTCCAAAGTGGTGGGGGTGAGGGTGGAGCCATGCCCGATAGTGGCGGTCTTCGGGGTTTCAGACCAGCCAGATCTATTCCTGGGGAGGAGGGCGGATGCCCTTGCCTTTGCCTCCCTGATTGCCCGCCGTAGAATCCTGTTTGGCTGGCGGTCAGCAGCACCACCCAGAGCTGCAGACTGGCTGTCCGACCTCTCGGAATCTCTCCAAATGGAGAAAATCAAATTCGCCATCCGAGGGTCGGACGACGGCTTCCACAGAACGTGGGAGCCATTCATGCAACTGTTCCGGGACCTGTTTGTGGCCAACGTACATGAGGAAGAATAGTCGGGTGGCCAAGAACCAGGGGAAAATGGGCGGGAATCGGGGGAAGGTAGCCGGGGGGAGGGGGGGGGGGGGGGGGGGGCTACGGGCTCGGTATGGGGGTTTGATGGCAAGCCAAGGCCCAAAACCAAACTATAAATAAATGCCTATAAACATGTGCCTCGGCCATATTGGGGAATGTAAAATATGTATGCTGGCTAAAGGGGGCGGCCACAATTATTGTTATGAAGATGCTTACCTGTAAATATTCATGTAAAAAATTTTTGTGTTTTCCTTTTTTTTTTCTCTCTCTCTAATAACTTGTAATTTGTCATATATAAAATATGAAAACTCAATAAAAAAACATTTATAAAAAAAAAAGAACTGTGAAATATTGCAAGAGTTTCTCACCAGGATTGTAATACTATAATCCTCTGCCTGAATGGCTGGGAAGAACCCAAACTGAGAACTATCTTTATAATACAGCTGGTGTTTCTGCACAAAGATCAGGTGAATGGAAAATATGTAATTCTTCAGGTATAAAGTTCCAGTAATATCTCAGGGAGACAAAGGCTCCATCTGATGGTTGGAGGTCAGAATTGCATCAATCTGAATCTCCTGTGCAAGTCTCCACCTGGTGCTCAGAGGTCAAAATTGCACCTCTCTTGTTTAAATCTATTCCCCAGAGGGTCGCATTCATAGAAGACCGGTATGTACAGAGCCCCAGCCCCAGCAGGGAAGATTAATCTCAAACCTTTTTTAAAAATATATTTTTGTTCTCCTACTTTTTCACATTTTCTCCCAAATTTACACCCACCAACAACAAACAATAATCAGCGACAAATATGTCAATCCCCATAATAATACCAATCCCATCCTCCCACCAAACCCCAAACATTAGCCCGCATGTTTACATAAACAAATGACAAAAAGGAATCAGGGATCACCCATAGTCACCCTTAATACACACAGCCCCCCTCCCCCCCCCCCAACCCTCCCATCCATCCCCCCCAACTAATGTTCGATGTTATCCAGTTCTTGAAAGTGCACAATGAATAATGCCCATGAATTGTAGAACCCCTCCATCCTTCCCCTCAGTTCAAACTTAACCTTCTCAAGAGTCAGGAATTCCAACAGGTCCCCCCGCCACGCCAGGGCACAAGGTGGAGAGGCTGCTTTCCATCCCAGCAGGATCCGCCTTCGGGCTATCAATGAGGCGAAGGCTACGATATCTGCCTCTGCCCCCGTTTCCAACCCTGGCTGGTCCGACACCCCGAATATGGCCTCCCGGGGACCCTGGTCCAGTTTCACGTGTACCACCTTGGAAATTACCCTAAAAATCTCCTTCTAGTAATCCTCTAGCTTTGGACAGGACCAAAACATATGAACGTGATTCCCCCACCCCCGCAATGCTCACATACATCTTCTACTCCTTCAAAGAATTGGCTCATACTCGCCCTCATGAGATGTGCTTTGTATACCACCTTCAGCTGTATCAGCCCCAACCTAGCACACGAGGTGGAGGCATTTACTCTCCGGAGCACCTCACACCAGAACCCCTCCTCTATAACCTCTCCCAACTCTTCCTCCCACTTTGCTTTGATCACTTCCAGTGGTGCCTTATGCTCTTCCAAAATAACTCTGTACACCGCTGACACTACCCCCTTCTCTAGTCCCGCTGTCGTCAGCACCTCCTCCAGCAATGTGGAGGCTGGTTCCTCTTGGAAGCTCTGTATCTCCTTTCTGGCGAAATCCCGAACCTGCATGTATAGAGAAATACAGCACAGAACAGGCCCTTCGGCCCACGATGTTGTGCCGAACTTTTGTCCTAGGTTAATCATAGAATTTTGGACACTAAGGGCAATTTATCATGGCCAACCCACCCAACCTGCACATCTTTGGACTGTGGGAGGAAACCGGAGCACCCGGAGGAAACCCACACACACACGGGGAGGATGTGCAGACTCCACACAGTATCTAAACATTTCCCCCTGCTCCAGCCCATACTTCGCTTCCAGCTCCTTCAATCCTGCAAACCGATCCCTAAGAAACAAATCTTTTAGCGTCTTAATCCCCTTCTCCCATTTCCAAAAAATTCCATCCCACCTCCCTGGCTCAAATCTGTGGTTCCCCCGAATCAGCATTTCCCTTGACCCTGTCCCCAACGCGAAGTTTTGGCGAAACTGCCTCCAAATTCTCAATGAAGCTATTATTACCGGACTCCCTAAGTATTTCCCCGGAGCTATCGGGAGCGGCGCTGTTACTAGTGCTTTCAGTCCCGACCCCCTGCACAAACTCTCCTCCATTCTGACCCACTGGGAATCAACCCCGCTGACCCAGCTCCGCACCTTCTCCACATTCGCCGCCCAGTAGTAGTACATCAGGTTCGGAAGACCCAAACCCCCTGCCTGCCTTCCCCTCTGCAGCAGCACCTTCCTCACTCTGGCCACCTTCCATCCCCATATGAACGAGGTAATCCTTCCCTCAATCTCTCTGAAAAAAGCCTTCAGCAGAAAAATCGGTAGGCATTGAAAAATGAACAGAAAACGCAGCAACTCATTCATTTTAACCGCCTGTACCCAATCCGCCAGAGGGAGACCAACCCACCTTGCCAGATCTGTTTTCACTCTCCCCATCAAATTAGAGATGTTGTACTTGCGAACCCTCCCCCACTCCCGGGCAACCTGCACCCCTAGATACCTAAAGTGAGTCCCTGCCATACGGAATGGCAGCCCTCGCCATACGGAATGGCAGCCCCCCCACCCCTGCCCCCACCCCCAGCCAAGACACCACAAAATACTCACTCTTGTCTCGATTCAGCTTGTACCCCGGGAAAGGCCCATATACTCGCAGTAGCTCCAATATTCCCCCTATCGACACACTCGGTTCCAACACATACAGCAGCAGGTCGTCGGCATATAAGGACACCCTATGCTCTATCCCCCCCAGCACTATTCCTTTCCATGCTCCCGAACTTCTTAATGCGATGGCCAACATAGGACATCTCTGCCTCGTCCCACGGTGGAGAGAAAAGTATCTCAAGCTGATGTTGTTTGTGCAGACACTCGCCTTCGGCTCCTTATAGAGTAGCTTTACCCAGTTTACAAATCTTGGTCCAATCCCAAACCGCTCCAGAACAGCCATCAAGTACCCCATTCTACCCGGTCAAATGCCTTCTCGGCGTCCGATGCCACAACCACCTCTGTTTCCTTCCCCTCCGCCGGTGCCATAACGACATTCAATACCCTCCTAATGTTTGAAAAAAGCTGCCTCCCTTTCACGAACCCCGTCTGATCCTCACCTATCACCTTCGGGAGGCATTCCTCCAGCCTATCCACCAGGACCTTCGCCAATACTTTTGCGTCCACATTCAGAAGTGATATGGGCCTATACGACCCATACTCCGTCGGATCCTTATCTCTTTTTGGCAACAGTGAAATTGATGCCTGCCCCAAGGTTTGTGGCAGCACCTCCTTCCCTATCGCCTCTTCAAACATCCCCACCATCAGGGGTGCCAGCTTATCCTTGAATTTTTTATAATATTCCACCGGAAACCCATCCAGCCCTGCCACCTTCCCCGACTGCATCCTTCCAATCGCATCCTTTATCTCCTGTATGTCCTGCTCCACTATTGCTCCTTCTAATGTAGCCCTGTCCCCCTCCCCAAGCCTCGGGTACTCCAACCCATCTAGAAATTCCTGCATCTCACAGTCTCCCCCGGGTGACTCTGACCTGTTCAACCTCTCATAAAACTCCTCAAAAACCTTGTTAATCAGATCGGGAACCACCACCAACTTCCCTGCCCTGTCCCTCACCTGAAGAATTTCCCTTGCCACTGCTTCCCTCTGGAGCTGACCTGCTAACATACACCTTATCTGCATGTTCATAAACTGCACGCCTTGCTCGTCTCAGTTGGTGCACCGCCTTCCTGGTAGACAATCGGTCGAAGCTCGCCTGTAGTTCCTTCCTCTTTTCCAGCTTCGCTGGGTCCCCATCTTCTGCATAACTCCTATCTACCTCCAACATCTCATCCATTA
Source organism: Scyliorhinus canicula (assembly GCF_902713615.1). Classification (NCBI taxonomy): domain Eukaryota; kingdom Metazoa; phylum Chordata; class Chondrichthyes; order Carcharhiniformes; family Scyliorhinidae; genus Scyliorhinus; species Scyliorhinus canicula. The sequence continues at coordinate 77,360,996 of NC_052147.1, read as the reverse complement.
CCCTCTGCCGCTCCAACCTCTCCTCTTTGTCCAACCTGGCCTTAAACAAAATTACCTCACCCCTCACCAACGCCTTTAGACCCTCCCAGACAACTGCCCTCAACACCTCACCGTACAGTTGAAACCTACATATTCCTTATTTACCTTTTCAATTTTCTCACAGAACACTTCATTCCCCAAAAGTCCACATCCAATTTCCACCCCGGCCTCTGCGCTACCCCCTTCTCCAGTACCATATCCACCCAATGTGGAGCATGATCTGACACTGCAATTGCCGAGTATTCCGACCCTTTAACCCCAGCCAGCAAAGCCTTCCTCACCACAACAAAGTCGATCTGTGAGTATACCTTATGGACTGCTGAGAAAAACGAGTACTCCCGTTCCCTTGGGTGCAGAAGCCTCCAAGGGTGCACCCCTCCCATTTCCACCATTAGCCCAGCCAGCGCCTTCACCCCCCTGATGGGACCAGCGAGCGCGGCCATGATCTGTCCAACCTTGGCTCCTGCACCAAGGTCCAGTCCTCCCCCACAATCAGTTTGTGTGTGTCCAAGTCGGGGACAGCCCCAAACACCTTCTTTGCGAATCCCACATCGTCCCAATTGGGACCGTATACACTTAACAGCGTCACTAATGTCCCCTCCAGTGCCCCTGTCACAATCACATATCTACCCCCCTCTGATCTGCCACCACCTTCTCCATCTGGAAGCGTACCCTTTTTCTGATCAGTACCGCGACCCCTCGAGCCCTTCCGTCAAATCCAGAGTGAAACACTTGACTAACCCAGCCCTTTTTAAGTCTCACCTGGTCCTTGATTAACCTCAAACCTTTTCCTTGAATTCTCATTGTTTTAATTCTTCCCCTCCTCTTACCATGTGTCTGCCTGTGTGTCTGGGTGGAGGGTGGGACAGGGTTTTGGGAATAGATAGACTAGTAGACCATAGTTCCAATTATTTACTTTATACGTTCATCTTTTACTCTTGTTGGAAATAAACAGTTTGATAAAATTTTACTTATAAATTTGGTGTCTAACACAATGGAACAGTCAGAGGTCAAGGATCTCAGGAAACCACAAATTATTGGTTCATTAACTTATGTTGGACGCCAGGGTGTGGGGCTGGGAATGATCACACCTCACCCAGGGTATCGTAACACCAGTATGGACCAAGCTTACTGTTGGAATGCATATGTCTCCTGTTTCAACAATTGTGCCTTTATCTTGCCTTTCCATTCTATTTCCAATTCCTTTCAAGTCATATTTGGTGAGAGTTTGGGTCAAGTTACAATCAGAGATTGATGGGAAATGGAATGAGCGTTTGGTCAAGTTAAAATCAGAGCTTGATGGGAAATGGAATGTCAAGTTTGTGTAATATGTGTACGTGCCTTGTGAGATTAATTACTTCTGTGTTCGGCTTGGTATGGCCTTGACGCGATCGTAACTGCCTGTGGGAATCTGTGAATTGTCTGTGGGAACCTGTGAACTGTCTGGGAACGAAACGCAACCGTGGGATGGGATACTCCTTCCTTGATAAAGAATTGCTATGAGATGCAACTAATGAGCTAACTGTGTGGCTAATGATTGAAAGAAATAATTATATGAAGGAGGGGTTTGAGGGGTTTTACAAGTATATAGTTAACTGTAACTAAGAGACAATTGCTCTTCACTTGCTGTAACTCTGAAGTTACACTTGTGTAGCCCCGCGGTAAATAAAAGGTTCTTTGAAGTTATCTGGTGTTCAACTGATGATTACCTCCAGACTGAAAATTTAGTATTATCATATGGTGGCCCATACTGGGATCTCTGGTGCGTCGAGAAGCAGACGGTGTTAACGGCAGATCGCCTCCGGACACGTGGGGAAAATAGGGCCCCCAAATGTGAGCATTTTTTCGCTTTGGTTTTTCCCCTTCGCTGTCCCGGTCGCGAGCCTGTCCTACTGCCTGCTGCTGGAGACATCCCTACGAGATTCAGGTCAGTCTGGCGAACCCCAGAAATTCAAAGAGCTTGGGTTAGAGTCCCTGAGGCTAAATTCCTCTAAAGAGCTGGGTTAGAGTCCCTGAGGTTAAATTCCTCTAAAGAGTTGGGTTAGAGCCCCTGAGGTTAAATTCCTCTAAAGAGTTGGGTTAGAGTCCCTGAGGTTAAATTCCTCAAAAGAGCCGGGTTGGAGTCCCTGAGGTTAAATTCCTCAAAAGAGCTGGGTTGGAGTCCCTGAGGTTAAAATCCTCTAAAGAACAAGGGTTGGAGTCCTTAAGAAATAGTTAAAAGAAGTAAAGAGGTATCGATGCCAACATGGTCCTTGTTATTACCTTCGCGATAAAAGTTTGTAAGACGGGTGACATAGAATCTTTACGGTGTCACCTTCGAGCTGTTAATTGGCTTGTACGGAGCGCGATTACTCCGTGATTTAAATTATAATCTCCTGCAGATGCGCATAACTCTGCTTAACAACACATAAACAGGGCAAAAGCTTGCGGACCCTGGCATAAAACATCACACACGTAATCTCCTTAATCAATTGAAAAACAGGGCAGGACAACCCTGTAATAAATTCGAAATTGGATTAGTGATCTAGGATCACTATTAAATTGTAATCGGAAGGACCATCCGGCATCAGATAAAGGGTGTAATGGGTAATACGTTAGACACCACTTTTGAAAGCGGCAGTGCACTGAAAACGCTTTGTAAACAGTATCCGGAAAGCAGCTGAGATTATCGGGAGAATTGCATAAAAATTTAGGAGAAGAAAAATGGCCACTGGGGGAAAACTAATGCATTAAAACTGGGTATAAAATTGACAGAGAAAGGAATAGTTAAAACAGCCAAGGTCTTGGAAAAAAGGAATGCGCATATGGGAAAAGAACCAAGTCATTAGGCTATCCACCTTGAATCTGTATACTAGTCCATGTGAGTTTAAGCTTAAGTGGGATAAGGTGCTGTCAGGGACTGCGGAGTCCCCAGATCTTATCTCCAAGAATTCTGACATAATAAACTGCTTTGTTACTGATACTCAGGTCTTCGTGTGAATATTTTCACCCCTAATATTTGGTGTAAGTCTGGAAGGATGTTGCTGAGCTGGACGCCGCTCGAGTCGGTGGACAAGGCGAGTAGTCAAACCTTCGACCGCCAAAAATTAGAGTCACTCGGCAAGGCGGACGGACGGTGAGGTAACATCCAACGAATCTGGTATCAAGGCCAAATGAGTAAAAGAGTCAGTTTAAAATTTTTCTTGGTTTTTGAAGAGCAAAATACTCTGGTACAAAATAAAACAATGATCAAAGATGGGTGTGATCTTTGTGGAACAGATAAAAATGGTGAGATACACAGAAGTAGAGATAAGACAAATAAAGTTAGAAGCACAAATTACATAAATTAAACCTTCACACCATTTGGGAAAAAGGCTAGTTTAAAGGAACTGAGCTCTGACTCCTTTAAGCATAGCAATAAAGCGAGTAAAGATAGCGGCAGTACAAATTGTGCAGACTGGCAAAAACATCACAAAACTGCCAACAATTACGGTTAACGACTGTCCTGGAATGTCTCAAGGAAAAAAAAAAAAATCAAATAAAGTAAAGTCCAAAAGATCAGAACTGGGCTAAAACACTCAATTAGTTTTTGTTCAGGAATATCTGAGGATGACAAATCCCCCTCCCAAAACGAAAAATGGGGAGTAAAGTCAATACAATATTAAGGTTAGGAACTTAACAATGGATTCTTGTCTAGAATAACTTCAGATCATTTCAGGCCGTCCAGATAGACTCGGCGGTGGTTCAGTTCATTTGAAATAAAAGAAAAATAAACATCCAGTAATGTCTCTTTCCAAAAACTGGTTAAATAGTGAACATTGAAAATTTAATTCAGTTTAAAGAACAAGAAAATAAATTTGAGTAAGGAAGGGATGGAGATGGCATCATGCCAAGTTCTCCACCACTTTCGATTCTGTACAAAAATTTTACCATTTCAGCAAGCAGGTCATCTGCACAAAGAAATATACGTCTCTAAGAATAGCTAATGTCTCTAATATTAATCAGTAGAAATTGACTTAAATGGAATAACACAGATAAAGTTTTCAAAGGAGAATGAAAGATTTTGTTCAGTATTTTAATTGAGCTATTGTGAAATTTCTGTCTCTTTACTCTGATATTTGTGACCTGTGAGAGTGTGTATGCTTGGTCTGTGAATGTTAATACCTCTCTGCTACGATTTATCTTCTGAGAAAGTAACCTTGGATTTATAATCTGGAATTTTAGAATAGGCTCCAGAAGGATTTTTACTTAACTGTAGAAGCCAGGTGCTTCTAAGACACCTCATAGAGGAAAAAATAGCTGTTTAAACGTAAAAATTAATTCCCAGTTCTAAAATTAAAGAAAACACATATTTTGCAGACTCATTGTCATAATTTTAAAAGTAACACAGAAGTCTGATTAGACAAGACACTTCTCATTACATTTCTCCAAGGACAAGGGCTGAATCCATGGCAACGAGGCGGTAGGAGTGAAGGATTCTATGGTTCTCACGCCGTTCGAGATTAGGGTGAATTAAATCGCATATTTATACTAGCTGAAACATTTTAGACTATGATTGACTTGTTTTTAATAAATGGACAGTTAGAACATCGGATCAAATATATGATTCCAACATTCTCAAAACAACAATTTTATAAAAGCAGCATAATTTACTTTACGAGATTGAAATAGACGGTTTGAATTATTATTTCGAAGTCATGTCCAGCATGACATAATGAGATAGCATGAGGTCTCCACTGTTACAGTAGTCAGGTCAGCATTAGACCAGTTTTTGCTGGCTTTGATAAAGCACAACATCGCATTCTTTAACATACACAAAAAAGGCAGCCAGGCAACAATTAGAAGTAATTTTACATATTGAAGATGGACAGCATGCCGTCAAATCAAATGTGTTTGAGTCTGGCCCAGGCCAGTTGGGATTGTATTGGGGTGTGATCAGATCGCTTGGGACAGATATGAAATAGTATACCATGGACAAATTTGCTGCCATTTTAGAGAGAGAGTTAGGTTAGGTTAGGTTAGAGAAAGAGAGAGAGCCAGAGACAGAGAGAGGGACTGATAGAGACAGCGAAAGTTGAGAGAGCAAAAGAGAGCGAGTCAGGGAGAGACAGAGACAGAAGTAGGTAGATAAAGAGAAAGAACGACAAGAGTTCCAAAGACAGACCAAGTTACGTAGAGAGGGAGGGAGAGAGATAGACAGAGAGAGAGAAAAAGAGTTTTAGGCATCTATACTTTGATTTGAACTATTCACTGTCTCTCTGTATTCATATTTCATTTTCAGACTTTAACTTCAGACTTTGACTTGACTTTCAAGTTGTAATCAATAGAAGACAAATAAAACAATTCTGATTTGCACCTGACAAGTTTTAACTTAGATTTCTACTGAGTTCCAGTAATCGCAAGTGCAGCTGGTAACCTTGAATTGATGGTTTCAAAATCCCTCAACTGACACAGTCTAAAATCCTTCACTAACTTATTGTGGTGTGTTGTCTGACATTGTGATTTAAAGATCATAGTTGAGTACAGTTAACAATTTTTTTCTTTTCAAAGGCTATCATTGACATTTCCGGGGTAATTTTGATACACAAGGAATTTTAATCAGGGTGCAAAATCACGTATGTAAGAATAAGAAAATATTAGTTTTATGGTGTTCAGTGGAAGTTAGGATAGTTGAAATACATATGACAAGTTGCAATTCATATGACATATGATCAAGCCGGTGTTTCATTTGTTCAGGGTTAAAACTTCCCTGACACAAATACTTTGCAGTCATCAGTGGGGTAAAACTAACCTGTCTCACAACGCAGATGTTTTAATTATGAGATTGCAGAATTAAGTATAAAGAACAGATGGGTAAATTAAATATGTCCATGATCATATTTCTAATTTAAACAAAAGTAGGATGATGACAACATGACGTCTGGGAAAGAACCACGATACAGCGCAAAATTGGTTCAGTCAGAGATTCAATAACATTGTGTTTGATATTTAAAAATAATTGTTCAAAATTAGCTTGGTGTAATAATCTACGGGAGGCAGGTGTTCCGTCACCACACTAATATTTATTTACAGTAATGATATTACAGGAGCAGCTACAAACAGTGCTGTAGCAGTCCAGTCAACTTAAGACTGCCCCACAAAGCCTACACATGTGATTATATGGGCCCCCTCAATGAGCTATCATTGAGGGAGCTCATACTCCAATTGGCCAACCAATAAAGCCAATTGGAGTTCATTACACTTGGAAATTAAAACTTCAGACAATGTGTGAAGCTGTTTTTATATTTAAAAAAAATCACACGGCTCTGATTGAAAGCTAATCTATATTCCAAAAGACAAATCGTTCTCAGACACCTGATAACAGGAACTTGGCAGCAATCCAACACTCCCGTGCTGGTTTGCCTGTCCACACTGAGCTCTGGCCTTGTAATTTTGATAAAAGTAATAAAAAGTCAAAACAGCTGAAGATTAATTTTTAGTTGGAACTTCTAAATCTTAAGTTTTGAATTTTCAGATATATTCAGATAATTAACCCATGCAGAATGGATCTTTGGTGTTAGAACATAGGACGTACAGTACAGAACTTTACAAGTAATTATAAGTGCCACGATATTTGCAGTAGCTTCAGGAATTTGAGATAGTTGAGTTATTATAAACTGGCTAATTAACCGGGCAAATGCAACATAACTAGGAAAATGGATATGAAAGGTTTGGAATATATATATATATATATATATATAAGGACAACTAACCCCTGCATAACACAAGTGTTCGGCCCATACAGGAAGAGTTTCATACGGACAACATCTAACACCTGGTGACGACCAGGACACTTTTCCTTTAAATTTTTAGGTTAAACATTCAGGAAAGGCTGGCATGGCAGCAGCACCTGTGGAGACTTGTGATGACTCTTGAGATCTCAGAACAACTACAAGTACTTCAAGGCACTTGAACATCATTGACTTCACAACGTTCACAGGATACATGTAGCTATATGAACTATGGGGATTTATATAATTTATTGATGGGATATGCATCCCAGCAGTCAGAGACTGGACCAGGGATATAGCTTATTTTAATGCTTGGCTGCAGCTACATTCGGGGAAAGACATCGGATGCGTATACAACTTATGTCTGCTTCTCGCGCGTTCCGGTATTGTTTATAATATGAATTAAATATGTACAGTGTTTTAGGTAAGGTTGTTATGGAGCAGGCTGCCAATGACGCGGGTGCCACTAGATTTTGAGGGCATGACGACCTACACAGGGTTAGAAGAGGTATAATCAATAATGTAGTGACTTGATTTAAGACAGAAACTTCGATGGTAAATTCACTAGACATGCAAAGGTTGAATGCGAAGGTAGAACTTAGATATTAATGACACAAAATGGCTGAACAAGCCACATTCCCTGTAAACTGTCTTATGAGACCCAAGCGTGGGTATGTACAGGCAGTATCCGCTAAAACAACAAGCTATTCCCAGGCTGGGCTCTCATTCAGTCACGGCCTTACTAGGCCAACTCCAAACTCAGCATCTCACCATGGCTCGACAGAAAAAGTATGAGATTTATCTCTTAAACAATCCAAAGCTCCAATGTCACTTATAAAGGAAGATTCATCTGTCAGGGAGGACCTGTTGGATGCCCCTCTTAACGACCCAGACCTGACCATGTTCACAGATGGAAGTGCTTCCATCGGTGAAAGGGGGGAGCGGTTATCCGGATATGCGATAGTAAATCAGGACGGGAAAACCTTGGAGGCAGCAGCCTTTGGGACAGATCAATAAGGAATTTTGTACTCAGCTGGGAATAAAACAACAATTACATTGCGCGTACCGACCCCAGGCAGCGAGAATGGTAGAAAGAGCTAATCAGACATTAAAAACGAAACTGGCAAAACTACAGGCAAAGACTAGAGACTGGAGCCACCTGGCTCAAATTATTGCCTATTGCCCTCTTCCAGATACGTGCAACCCCGGCCGGAAAGACACGACTGAGTCCCGCCGAAATTCTATACGGCAGAGCCTTTCGAACTCCCTGGGATCAAGAAAACCCCAAGGACGTCCGATTCCACCACATGACTACTGAAATGGCCAACTATGTGATAACCTTAACTAAGGTGTTGAAAGGCCTCCATTCACGGGTGCGAGCTGCTTATGAGGAAATACCTCCCTTGTCCAGTTCTGTCACTATTAATCTGGGAGAGTATGTCCTGATTCGTAATTGGATTAGGAAAGGACTGGGGAAAAATGCCTGGATCCACATCCATCATTGTAAGGCCTCGAAGTGAAATGAAAAGTAACCTTTTTTGTTTCCAAGTCCTAGGTTACAGTTCTACCCAGCCTGTAGAATGAAGTACCTACTTAACACCGTAGTCCTGCTGGGACTCTTGGAGACAAATAGGGAGGACAAGCAAACAACCTGTGGAGGCAGCGGAAAATGAGTCCATCACCTTATCGGGAGGACAATTTACGCTGCATCAACAACGACCCTGAGGAAGGAGGATCCTGGAATTTGACCCCGGTGGACGGATGTTCGGCCTATGTGTGACGACCGCACCAAACCCTGCTCCTTGATGGAAGAACTGAAGGAAGATTGCCCTGCCATCGGATTGAATGTAGATGGGACTATAGTTGCAAAAACAGGCATAGTACCGCCAAGACAAAAGTATAAGGGAGAGATGTGTTAGTGAAGAACAACCCTTATTGGCAGGAAAGTGAAAGGGATCAAACATCAACTCTTCAAAGGACAAGGCATAACGTAAACAAAAGGCAGAAAAGGGAATTACATATAAACACGTATCTGGGCGGATCATGGGGGTCTTACCTGGTGCATGGATTAGTGATGCTGGGAGTTGTAATACTTGTAATAATCATGTTTAGCTTCCTAATGAAATGCTTGTGTAAAAGTGTCAGTGCAGCAGTAATTCCTCAACAGTTAATACAGCAACATGAAGTGAGCCTAATGGATGAGAAAGAAGATGCAGAGAGAAGGAGGAAAATGATAGAAGTGCAGATAGAATAGGAAAGACTGAGGCAAGTGGCTATGGATTAAAAGTTATCATGAAATGATAAAAGGGGGGACTGAGAGTTTGGGTCAAGTTAAAATCAGAGATTGATGGGAAATGGAATGAGAGTTTGGTCAAGTTAAAATCAGAGCTTGATGGGAAATGGAATGTCAAGTTTGTGTAATATGTGTACGTGCCTTGTGAGATTAATTACTTCTGTGTTTGGCTTGGTATGACCTTGACGCGATCGTAACTGCCTGTGGGAATCTGTGAATTGTCTGTGGGAACCTGTGAACTGTCTGGGAACGAAACGCAACTGTGGGATGGGATACTCCTTCCTTGATAAAGAATTGCTATGAGATGCAACTAATGAGCTAACTGTGTGGCTAATGATTGAAAGAAATAATTATATGAAGGAGGGGTTTGAGGGGTTTTACAAGTATATAGTTAACTGTAACTCAGAGACAATTGCTCTTCACTTGCTGTAACTCTGAAGTTACACTCGTGTAGCCCTGTGGTAAATAAAAGGTTCTTTGAAGTTATCTGGTGTTCGACTTATGATTACCTCTGGACTGAAAATTTAGTATTATCATTGGCATCTTTGCAATCAATACAATCCTACACTCACACACATTTTGTGTGACGGTTGGAGGATTTTCAGAATATTGGATTCTAAATATTGGAGCAATTTAAGGTTTAAAAGTCTGGGGTTATAGCATGTTTGACTGCAGTGGCCATGTTTTTAAAATTTTGCAGGACCTGAGATTTCTTAGGAACCAGAAGGTGAAATTGACCAGAAGAATGCATTTTAAGCCTGGGCTAATGCACTGTGGTTTGACTAAGGAAAGTCCCTGGGGAATTAATGTGTTTTCAACTTGGATAGTTAATTTGTTTCTCAGCTTGGGGAGATGATGTCATTGCTGGGTGGAGCTAAAGGATTCAGATAAACATTTTGAGGAAGCTTTGGAGAGAAAGTAAAATCTGATCTGTCTGACACTGAATCCACAATTTTCTTCCAGTCAGATAGTTATAAAAAGAGTAATAATATTCAAAGCAGAGCAGTCTTGTCTGAGGACAAGAAAGAAGCTGAACCACGGAACGTGAACTGCTTTTTGAAGATATTCAGCCAGAGTCTGAAGGGGTTCTGACAAGAGTCACATCATAAAGCAAGTATTATTCTGTGCCACGCTGATTTTAAGATGGATTGACAGCTGTATGTTTCTTTTCTTGTTGTTTAATAGGGAATTGAGTAGTAGTGTTTATGGGGTAATTGTAAGCTGTTGTTTAATATTGTATTCATAATAAAGTTTTGTTTTAAAATATCCGGCAGAATTCTCCATTCCTGAGACTGGGTTTTGGCAGTGGGGCAGGATTCGTGGACTTCTACGACAGCAATACTGGCACCTCGCTGGACTGATTCAGCGACCGTTGAGAGGCTAGCAACGGCGCCACGTGGCATGCAATTGATTTCAATGATAAACGGTCCGGGATTCACCGGGTTTGTGATTGACAAGCTGCAGCTGCATATACACACCACCCCAACAAGATGGCTGCGAGGAGAGCGGTACTCTGTTTTTGGATGCTGAGCTTGAGACCCTGCTGGACACCGTGGAGCAGAGGCGGGCTACCTGCGGCCTAGGAAGGAGGCTGCCAGCCACTGCCATTGGCCATTCCTGGGCGCAGCTGGCAGAGTGGTCAGCGCCGTCAGCAACGCTGTCCCGACCGGCCAGCTATAGAAGAAAAAAATGCACGATCTCCTCAGAGCGACCAGGATGAGTAGACAACACTGTGCCCCTCGCACCAACTCCCATCCCACACACCATTGGCCCTACCCCTCACCAGTAGGCCGAACCCCCATCCTTCACTACATGCCGGAACCTGTATCGGCCACCTTTGCTGGGTGCCCTGGCCACTGAAGCCACCAGCTACCCACCCTGCAGGTGCTGTTGGAGGAATTTTACCGCATGCAGGAGCAGGAGGTGGTGCCAACTTGTGTGCCACCCAGGCCAACACCCCACAGATTGTGTCCACGGTGGGGGGTCTTGGGGGCGAGCATTTTCGCTATGGATCAGCAGGACCAAGGCCTGGGATAACCTGTGCAAAGGTGGCCGAAGCCCCGCACAGGGCTACTGCCTTACAGGCAGCCATGTGCCAGAGCCAACTGGACATTGCAGTGGTGCTCCTGAGTGGGTCCAGTCACAACGGGTCATGGCTGAAAGCATCGGTGGCATTGCCCAGGCACTGGCCGATGTGGCACAGAGACAGAGAGGGGTGGCCTAGTCTTAGAGAGAGATGGCACTGTCACTGTCACAGAATCAGAAGGCGGTGGAACAGTCAATGTGTGATGTGGTGCAGTCCCAGACGGAGGTGGTCCACTCCCTGTGCTCCATGGCCGCGAGCATGCAGTCCATATTGAGGGGCAGTGGGCCTCCAGGACTGGCAGTGCGAGGTGGTGGGGAAGCCTCAGGGGATAGCCCGGTTCCCACCTCCCATGGAATAGCCCAGAGAGCACTGGGTACACTGAGGGTGGGGAGTGATGGGGCCCGTGCCGGTGACTACCCTCTCCTGTCCCTGGCACATCTGATGGACAGCGGGCTGAACAGAGTGGTACTACCCTGTACACCCAAGACGCAGCCGGACACATCGCCCCAGAAGACGACCGTCAATTGGGCACCCAGTTCACAGGAGAGGAATCACTGCAGGTCACCTCCACTCCTGATGTATCGCCTGGGGATCCACCTAGACATAGTGTTAGGGCCCGTAAGGCCAGAAAAGTAGACACCAGTTAAGTTGACACGGGTGCAGGGCACAGTTTAGTGATAAGGGCTCGGGCACGTATCTATATATATGTTTTCACATAAAACACCTGTGCATAATGTTACAACCTGTCTCGGTGCTCTGTCAGATGGGTGTGAGGGGTGAGCTGGTCTGGGATGGCCATAGAGGGTGCGTAGTGCGGGGGGGGGGGGGGGGGGGGGGGGTGAGGGGGCTGTGGTGTGGAATGGGCGGAAGTTGGGGCTTGGCTCGGTGGGTATTGTTCAGCCAGCGCTCACTGCGCGGGTGTCCCATCTCCATCCTCCACCCCCACTGCCTCCACCCCCTCCATTGCCCCACCTCTGCCATCCCAGGGAATCGACGGGACCATGTGATGGAATGGCCAGATCGCATGCAGGGATCACTCAGGTGGAGGGTGGAAAGTGCTACCTTGGGCAGGAGTTAGGCGTTGTCAAACGATGCTGAGCAACAGAGCTCATCCCAGAGCGGTTATCCCCATCCGCCATCCCATGGATCAGACCTGCTCTTGCTGCCACCCCAGGGCCCGCACCCCATATTGCAGCATGTTTGTATCATGGAGGGGATTGCAGGTGGAAAGTGGTCAGCTAGGGGAGGGGGTTGCTGTGGGGTGGGATGTATTGCCCAAGCTCCTGGCCAGTTCCCCCCCACCCCTATTCAGTGAATCTGCAGGTGATCAGATGTCCCGTACCCATTGGCCAGTGCGCACACTTTGTGCAACTTCCTGTTCCTGCCCTGGCCTCATGCCCTGTCAATCCTTGGCCTCCCCGCATCTGCCTCATTGGGCGAGGAATGGCACACGTTTTCCTCCTCCAGCAGATCACTCTTCTGCAGCGCGATGTTGAGGAGGACAGAGCAGACTGCTGCCTCCCAGCATCATACTGGTGGACCCCTCCAGAGTGCTCCAAATACCTGAACCACATCTTCAGGATACCGATGCAAGGCTCGATCATGCCCATGGTGCTGCATGGGCCTCGTTGTAGTGGTTCTCCGCGTTCGGCTGCGGCCTCCGGATAGGTGACATCAGCCATGACCGCAGCGGATGACCCCTGTCAGCCAGCAGCCAACCCGCCAGCCAGTGATGCACCTCAAAGAGGCTGGGAATTGTCAAATGTGCCATGATGAAGGCATCGTGTGCACTGCCCGGGTATCGGGCGCAGGCGTTCATGATGCACATCCGATGGTCACACACCAGCTGCACGTGGAACTTCTTTCAGTTTGTGTCGAGCGGCCTGTCATCTGCAGATGCTCATAGGGTGACATGCACCCCGTCGATTACTCCATGGACCCGGAGCATCTCAGCGATGACCGCGAACCCAACTGCCCAGACATCCTGGTGGGCTTGGTCCACATTGAAATGGATGTATTGTGCTGACGGGGTAGTGCACAGAAGTAGGATGGCCGCAACTGGCGAGCACCCAACACTAAGCCCAATTAACAACACACAACAAAAATATACTAATAATCATACAATCCCCCAACAATAAATCACAACCAACATCAGTACAAACAGTTCATATAATTAATTGGGCCACCGCCCTACTGCTCTCACAGTTCTGACATCCAGTCTCCAGACGCCATGCAGTCTAAAACTGCAAATACGAGTCCATTCCACTCCACTTTCAGCCCGACAGCAGGCCAACCAAGATCCGGTCCTCGCTCCACTCCAAGCTGAACAGCAGAAAGGCAGCCAGTGACAAGAATGAGTCCCAGGTGTGGCAATTGCAGGCAAGCACTCTCCTCTCTCTCCCCTGCAAGCAACTGGCAGCAGCAACAGGCTTCCCTTTCCCACCATTCAACCGGTCGCAACACCGTTCCCCTTGCCATAGTCCAGGCTTCGAAGTCCAGAAAAGGCAGCCAGCATACAGAATAGCACACCAGGTCTGGAAGCAGGGTTACAGAGGCAGCAGGAGCTCAGAGACAGATTCCCCTCCTGCACCTCAGAGTGTGAGCTACTCAGGTGGAGTATGAGCTCCCATAGTGAGTTTCACCTGTATAAATAGAGCTGGTCAGTGTAGTACCAGCAAGAGTAGGAAGCAGTAGTGAACTACTTCTGCTGTGTATATATTATTATAAATAAAGTTATTTTCTTTTTAACTCTACAAACGCATGCTGGATTCTTCGTGGCCCTCACAAAACCCACCAAATCCCTATTTCTTCATGCAATCACTACGGGAGAAAATCATTCTTTCCGCACAGTCTTACTAAATATTGGGCTTTCAATCCAGTATTCTAGCCTCTGTTGAGGTCTCGTCTAGGATCGTAATTTTTGTCACAAAAAAACTTTTCTTATTGTCCATGACCAATTATCTTTTCATTTGAGATGTGTGTAATTTAATTTCATCAGAGTGGTTGTTCCAAATTAAATATTACCAACAGCACACCTTTTTGTTAGTTTCAAAATAAAGAAGGCTATTTATCATCCCACACTTGCACCATCTCATTAACGTACCTCTTACACACACGTTCACTCTTTAGATTAGATACAGATGAAGACAAAAAAATATATAATTGTAAGTATCTTTGTCTCAGACTCTCTTTTATGGCAGGCCTTTGGTTTCTTAGATGAGTTCATGCTTTTGATTGAAGAGAAGGTGTTCAGGACAGGGCTGATTGTAAATGCTGAGTTGTTCTGTGAAGGGAAACAGCTGCTCTCAACTGTATTTTTGCAATTTGATATGAGGATTGATTTGCAATCCAGAGAATGATGTCCCAAAGCTTTTGTGATTATATTAATAATATAAACATTTAATTATTAAATGTGCGCAGTTCTGGTCACTAAATCATTGGGAGGATATGATTGCACTGGAGGGGGTGCAGTGGATATTCAGCAGGATGTTGCCTGGGATGGAAAGTTTCAGCTATGAGGAGAGGCTGGATAGGCTGGGTTTGTTTTCCCTGGAGTAGAGGAGGCTGAGGGGGATCTGTACAAAATGATGAGAGGCCTGGACGGGGTAAATCGTAAGAACCTTTTTCCTATGGCAGCGATGTCTAAGACCAGAGGCTATAGGTTTAAGTTGAGGAGTAAGTGGATGAGAGGGGAACTGAGGAAACATTTTTTTACCCAGAGGATGGTGGAAATATGGAACGCGCTGCCCGAGAGGGTGGCGGAGGCAGGTACTCTCACAACATTTCAAAGTCATCTGGATGGGCAATTAAATCGCCAAGACATAGTAGACTATGGACCAAGTATTGGTAAATGGGATCAGTATAGATTGGTATTTGATGGTCGGCATAGACATGGTGGGCCAAAGGGCCTGTTTCTGAGGTGTATGACTCTATGAGGATAAACAACAATAAACTAGAACTATACTAGAACTGAGACAATGGCTGTACACAATATCACTATTTTAAGCAGTTACAAACAATTGTAACTTTTTTTTAGAAAATATTTTATTGAGGCATTTGTAATTTTCACCATTTAACAAATTAACATTCTCAACAGCCTAGCGGCCCGACACATGCAACAATATTACAATGCAGAACAAGGCCAGCAGCGAGGGTTCAATTCCCGTTCCAGCCTCCCTGAGCAGGTGCCGGAATGTGGTGACTAGGGGCTTTTCACAGTAACTTAATTGAAGCCTACTTGTGACAATAAGCGATTATTATTATTATAACATAACCAACTACCCCCCCCGCCTTAGCTCCTAACTACCCATATATTAGAACACAATTTTAACTTAACCACCTTTAGAGCGAACTCTCCTCAAACTGTTCCACAGCACCTTTTTAAAAAATAAATTTAGAGTACCCAATTTCTTTTCCAATTAAGGGGCAATTTTAGCATGGCCTATCTACCTACCTTGCACCTCTTCTGGTTTGTGGGGGTGAGACCCACGCAGATACAGGGAGAATGTGCAAACCCGGAACACGGTCCTCGGCAGCATAAGGCAGCAGTGCTAATCACTGCACCACCGTGCTGCCCCGACACTAATAAGTTCTGGTCAGGTTCTTGCCATTTTTATTCATTTACGGGATGTGGGCATTGCTGGTTAGGCCAGCATTTATTGCCCATCCCTGTTTGCCCTTCAGAAGGTGGTGATGATTTGCCTCCTTGAACCGCTGCAGTCCTTGAGCTGTAGGAACACCCACCGTGCTGTTAGGCAGGGAGTTCCAGGATGTTGCTCCAGCAACAGTGAAGGAGCGGCGATATATTTCCAAGTCAGGGTGGTGAGTGACTGGAGTGGAACCTCCAGGTGGTGGGGTTCCCAGGTATCTGCTGCTCTTGTCCTTCTAGATGGTAGTGGTCATGGGCTTGGAAGGTGTTGTCGAAGGAACCTTGGTGAGTTACTGCAGTGAATCTTGTAGATGGGACACACGGCTGCCACTGTTCGTCGGGTAGTGGAGAATTAGAATGTTTGTGGAATGGGGAGCTATTAATATGGCTTGTCCAGTTCAGTTTCTGATCAATGGTAACCCTTGTAAACCTTCAGAGTCAGTTGTGGATTGCCTCCCCCTTCATTTTATTACTTTGGAATAAAGCTTTGAAACCTGTTTGAAAGACTAACCCCCCCCCCCCCCCCCCACCCCCGCCATTATAAGGTCAGAAGTGGGGATGTTCACTGATTATTGCCCAATTCTCAGCATCATTCACAACTCTTCAGACCCTGAAGCAGTCCTGCCCATATGGAACAAGACTTGGACCACATTCAGGCTTGGACTGATCAGTGGCAGTAACATTCGTGCCAGACAATGACCATCTCCAAGAAGAGAGAATCTAACCATTTCCCCATGACATTCAATGTCTCACCCCCCATAACCCAAAATGATGTGCAGGGTAGGTGAATTGATCACGCTAAATTGTCCTTTCATTGGAAAAAAAAAGAATTGGGTACTCTAAATTTATATTTAAAAAAAGACCTCAATCTCATTAGCGAAATTGAAGGGGAATGCTGTGATCTCCCATTATACTCCCGTTGGAGGTCCTGCAGGCAGGAATACTACTGATCCCTAAAAGCTAGGACCAGGGAGCAAGGGGATGAGTACCCTCCAGGGTGCCAGTGGCGGGGGTTGGGGGGTTCTTTCAGCATAGGTGGGGGCTGAGGGCTTGGTCTGGGCTGGAGGGGCTCAGGTCAGGGGTCTTTCTCGGGATGGGGGTTGTGTGACAAGTCTTCCCACTATTGCCTGCAAAGCTTTACATCTCTTCCAACATGTCAATGTCAAAGATCTGTCAGATATAGGTCTTCCCTTTAGTGTGTTGGAAACCTTTGAGGTTCTTTTTTAACATTCAGTTTCATTCTCCTTTAACATTTTCAAGTATCTGGGTTTGTTGAGAACAGCATTGTTTACATTCAAATTCATGGTCCATTATTATTTTTCAGACCTTTTGTTTGACAGTCCAGGCTATTTCAAAGGAGGGATTAGCTTTGTTTGTTTTTATAGCTCTTCACGGTGCCTTACCTTTTACAAGCTCTTGATTGACAGATCCAGGTAATTTCAAATAAGGGTTTAGCTTTGTTTTTATAGTAACTCATAGTCTATTAACTCTGGAGTGATTCCTCTTTTGAGCAGGTGCCGCTTTGAAACATAGTTTTTTTAAAGGCTTTTTCTTCGTTCTGAAGTGCTTCCTAGAAAGAGGTGTTATTTGTAACTGTATTTCTTTTTATAAAGAAGAGGCTGTTTCTTTGTTCTTGCGCTTTCTAGAAAGGGCAAGTTTTGTTTGTAACCGTATTTTCTTTTAAATAGGCTGTTTCCTTGTACTGAAGTGCTTCCTGGAAAGAGGTGATATTTCCAATTGCAGTTTTATTTTATGCTGGGGTCTCCTCTGAAACAGTATTTTAATTAATATTAGGTCCCATATTGAGATACAAAAGGTCTAAAAAGTGAGGGATGCAGCTAGTGACAATTAATTATGAACTCAGGCACGAAGCCTTTAATCAAGGAAACCCCTTCTCTTATAAACCCCAGAGGACTAGGAGGGACAGAAAGTGGGGGAGGGACGAGCAATGGAGTAGGACTAAAAAGGATAATAATAATGAGAATTCCAGGTGCCCTGAGCAGGTCAAGAAGGAAGCAGCAGAAGGTAGTAATGATTCCCAAAGACCAAACTGTCATAAATCAAGGCACACGTTAACTGACCTGTTAACTTGATGTTGAAGGATAAAATAATGGGTTTTGTTAGATTCACAAACAGTCCATGAAAGGATGCTCTAACAGGTGGCACGATGGACAAGTCTGTGGCCCTAATCATGGTGATTGGTCCCTTTAGGAATACCACCATGGGTGCAATAGTGACAAGTCCCTTAGGGATACCAGGGTTTTGATATTAAGGGAAAGGTGCCCCTTTAATGAAACAATCAAGCCCGTTGTCCTTCTCATTGATAGAGAGGCCACCCAATAATTAATGCCTCACCATCCTAGAGAGAATTTGGAGAATGCTAAGATGTTGGTAAAGGATATTGAAAGTCCGTACATATCGGGCCCACCTTAATTGTGACCTGGTTTCTGGACTGGTTATGGTAGGGATTATCCCTAGTCTGCCTTTGGTTGGGGTAGCTTTGCTACAGAGTAATGATTTAGCTGGGGTAGAGTGGCAACCCCCCTGGTAGTTTTAGACAAGGTATATTAGGTTGGGGAGATGGAATAGTTACAGGAGGGTGTCCCTGGAATATTCCATAACTCTATTGTAACCAGTTCCCTGGCAAAAAAAGCTCCGCAAGAGAGAGAATTAAGCCAGTACTTTGGACGTATGTCCCAAAGGCCTGGTGTCCGAAACTTGTTTTGGAAATTTAAATGAGGGAATGGAGGTGCTCAGCAGATGCATCTTGATTGAGACACAACAGCCAAACCAGACTTAAAAAGAATAGGACAGACGCCTTTTCCAAGGCAGAAGCAAAAGGGGTTCTTGAATGTAATTATCTGAAAATGGGGTAGTGATGAGGAAGTGGATACATCCTCAGTGTTCTGCAGATGAGGAGTGAATAGTAATTCACCAATTTGTAGTTCCTCTCAGATATCGAAGGGAAATCCTGAGGATCGCCCATGAAATCCCAATGGCTGGGCACATGGGTAACTGAAAGACCCAGGACCGAATAAGCCAGCACTTTTACTCCACAAAGATGTGGTTGAATTTTGGAGACTTGCCATACCTATCAAGCGGGCTGGTGCCAACCTTCCCTAGTGTTGTTGGAGCAGCACTCATCCAAGCAACGGAAGAGTTTCCATCCATTCTTGACTTGTGTCCCGTAGATTATGGAAAGGGTTTGGGATGTCAGGAAGTGAGTTATTCATCATAGGATTCCTTGCTTCTGACTTATTTTTGTAGCCAGTGTTTATATGGCTAGTCCAGTTAAGTTTCTGGTCAATGGTAGCCCCCAGGGTTTTGCTAGTAGGGGATTTAGTAATGATAATGCCATTGAATGTCAAGATGGATGGTTAGATTCTCTATTGTTGGAGATGTTCATTGCCTGGCACTTGTGTGACATGAATGTTATTCTGATTGGCCTTTCGTAAACCCCAGTAGCCAAGGGATTGAAGATACCTCAAACCCTGGTAGCATGGTTGCACAAGTAGATAGCACTGTGACTTCACAGCGCCAGGGTCCCAGGTTCCATTCCCCACTGGGTCACTGTCTGTGCGGAGTCTGAACGTTCTCCCAGTGTCTGCGTGGGTTTCCTCCGGTTTCCTCCCACAGTCCAAAGACATGCAGATTAGGTGGATTGGCCATGATAAATTGCCCTTAGTGAACAAAAAAAAGAGGGATAATTGGGTTAACAGGATAGGGTGGAAGTGAGGGCTTAAGTGGGTCATGTTGACTTGATGGGCTGAATGGCCTCCTTCTGCACTGAATGTTCTATGTAGTCCTGGTTTCCAGGGTATTGAGGGGTATTTTACTGACCCGTGTCCAGGGTATTGAGGAGTCCTTTACTGACCCCTAGTGTCCAGGGGAATGAATAACCTTTTACTGACTCCAGTATCCAGGGGCTGAGGAGCCTTCCACTGACCCCCAGTGTCCAGGGGGTGAGGAGCCTTCCACTGACCCCCAGTGTCCAGGGGGGTGAGGAGCCTTCCACTGACTCCCAGTGTCCAGGGGGTGAGGAGCCTTCTACTGATCCCCAGTGTCCAGGGGGGTGAGGAGCCTTCTACTGACCCCCAGTGTCCAGGGCCTTGAACTGAGCCCCGCCCCCAGATATGAAACAAAACAACTGTGAACAACCTTCCACTTTTGTTATTTTTGGGCTGTGCTCCGACTAGGATATGTCCCGTGGTTACTTTTTGTTAATCTATTCAATTGTCCTACCCATTAACATCATGTGTACGAACCCTTACCGCACACTCAGCTAAGTGACCGTCCCTTGCAGAGAGGGGCTGCCTTCCAGCCTGTCTGCTTTCACAACCTGGCGGCTCCTATTCACCAGCTGCTCGCTCAGGGTAACCCGAGCGTGTGAGCAATGGGGGCGGGGCTTGGTTGACCCCGGAAGTGGAAGTGGCCAGTCGGAGGTCATGGCTAATGGTGACGTTTGTTAGTCAGTGCAATAGCGGGCCCGGAGTGTTGGGGTAAGGAGGACGCCGTCCCCTCCCCCTGCGTGCGGTGTTTTTTTGGTTGGAATGGGTGTTATTTGAGTGTGTCTGTGTTTCAGGCCGAGTTGGTGTGCGGACGGCGGGCTGCTGAAGGATTTCCTCTGCCTGGGCTCCGGGTGCTGGTAGTTGCCTCTCCGGGTCAATGGAGTAGAGTCGGCCAGTTGTAGCCGAGTGGCCCAGTTGAACCCCCTCCCCGAGGTTGTGGAACCGCAGCAGGGCCTCTCTCCCTCTCCCCTTCCTCGCTTCCCGGCCCGTTTCTCTCTGGTAAGCCGGCTGGCGCAGCTGGATTCGGATTGATGTTTGTGTTTTTTGTTTAAATGTCGCCATATGGCGTCAACCGACTGCTGTCAGATCTTCTGCCTTGTTTGTTCCGACAGAAGGGGCTGAACGTGAAAAGCGGCGAAAATGGTGTTAGCGGATTTGGGGAGGAAAATTACCTCCGCGCTGCGATCCCTGAGCAACGCCACCATCATCAATGAGGAGGTACTTTCTTTTCGTCACACTGGAGGGATGCTGTTTTTTGGCGATCGTTACCCAACTAAACCAATTCTCGCCTTTCCCTGGGATAGACAGGGCCGCATAGTTTTGGGGCATTTAAAGACTTCGTAATAATGGGATTCAAAAGTTCCATAATATTGCCAATCTGAAATAACGGCTATTACACTCCAGCAATAATTTCAGATGCACCTTTTTTTTATGACGAGCGTAATTAAGAAGACTTGCTAGTTATAAATTAGATCTTAAGTTGTGATGCCTCAATGCTGAAAACTGTTAAGCACATTGACGATTATAGTGCAATTTGACAATATTTCCATCGTGTGTGGGGTGAATTATGTAGAATTTCAGCTGAAATGAAATTATTTGTGAAGAGGCAGGCATGTTACTTAAAAAGTTGGCAACAATATTCAATAACAGCCTTTAAAAAATGTTTTAATTAAGTAGCCTCAGCTATTCATTTAATATGCTGGATAAGTAATTCTAAATGTGTTACCTGAAACAGAATTTCGGCATGAACATATAATTGGGCACAAGAGATTAGAACAAACCCTTTGTGATAACTCTTTGCTTCCTTCTCTGACTCCCTCTGCTTTTCTCATGCATTTATAACTGAAATAAAAATCAGAGTGGCATGGCATTAGCCATAAGCATTCAGGTCATCTTTGAAATGTTTGTATTGATACAGTAATTAATTCCTTAACTTAATGTCATCACATGGTATGAATTCTGTAATGCACTGGTTCTATAATGTCAAAAGATAAATTAGAGAACAATATATTACATTAAGTATGCCATTTTGCTAATTTCCACGCATTTGTCTTGTTTCTATCTGTTATTTCTTCTGCCCTGTCTAAGGTTTTCTCTGTTGCATACCTCCTATATGTTTTGTACTCCTACCTGTGCCTATCCTTTTGCTGTCCCTTCCCCAGGAGACTACCAAAATAGATTTTTCTTATGTTGAATTTGTAATTTGCACTTTTGAAATGGTATGTATAGAAAAGTAATCCATTCAGTGCAGAAGGTTAGCAAGCAAGTAATCCACAAGTTGCAAGTTTTGGAAAAAAACATCATGTTTGATAGCTGTTTAAGGTGCGAGTGCAGTCTGGGAATGTGGAACTGCCTGGCTACATGGTGCAAAACAGGCTTGGAATGTGGGGATTGCTGTTTAGGAGCCACATGACTGATTACTGTCCCAGAGTGGCAATTATTTCCTGTATCGCTGAAGTACGTCTCCCCCAACAGGTCAACAAACTGCACTGACGCTAAACTACATTTCAGTGAATAGTGGGGAGATTTAAAAAAAAAACACTAACCTGAACTGCTCTGTGTTCTTAAAGTTAGTTATTAAAAATTATTAATATTGTCCTTAGGTTTTGAATGCTATGCTAAAGGAAGTATGTACAGCTTTACTTGAAGCAGATGTCAATATAAAACTGGTGAAACAGCTTAGAGAAAATGTCAAGTAAGTAAAATTAATTTAAAATGGTGTTTTTCCTTTATGGTCAAGTAAGTTACTTAAGCTGAATCGGTAGGCTGGCAAATACAGACTTTTTTATAGACTGATCATTGCGCAGTTCAATTCTTTATCGCTGAGCAAAGTATTTGGGAGAAGACAATGTACAACCTCAGCTTTGTTGATATGGGGATTTACAGTTTTGTAGTAGATGAACAATATTCACCAAAAAATTACCGATTCTCTAAAGTGTATATATTTTACATTACAATTTTAATGCAGTCTCTTGTTAATATGTGCTCGCTACATATCAATTGTAAGCTTAAATGTTCATAAAAATGGAAAAGAAACTTTGATCATGTCTCAGTTCCGTGCAAACAAAAATTATGTATGTAATATGATTATGTATATGTAATATAGGGATGGCATGGTGGCACAGTGGTTAGCACTACTACCTCATGGCGCCGACGTCCCAGGTTCGATCCCGGCCCTGGTTCACTGTCCGTATGGAGTTTGCACATTCTCTCCGTGTTTGCGTGGGTTTAACCCCCACAACCCAAAAATGTGCAGGGTAGGTGGATTGGCCACGCTAAATTGCCCCTCAATTGGAAAAAATGAATTGGGTACTCTAAATTTATTTTCTTTTAAATGTATATGTAATATCACATATATAATCATTATGTACACATAATATCACACGTGGTCAAAACAATCTAATGGATCATGCTACCTAGTTGTAAGTATGGTACTTTGAGAACATTGCTCCTAAAATAAACAGGAGCCAAATCAGTTATTTGTCCTCCAAAATACTATTTGAGAGATTTGTTTGAGAGCTTTCGGCTGTGGTTTGTTGTAACTAAATTTGGGATTTGCTTAAAATTTCCATTTAGCAATTTGTGCTTACCATGTTTACAATACTGTTCATAACTTTACACAGATAATTAGTTGAACAGTTACCTGGCAATTATTTTAAAAGTTTATTATGTTGTTTTGCTAAACTTTATTTTAGAGCAGCCATAGACTTGGAAGAGATGGCTTCTGGCCTCAACAAAAGACGAATGATCCAACATGCTGTATTTAAAGAACTTGTCAAGGTATCTGAGCTAAAAAGGAAACAATTTTATACATTTTTCTAGTATGAATTCAATCTATTGCCATTTATCTATTATTTAGCTTGTAGATCCAGGAGTTAAAGCATGGACCCCCACAAAAGGAAAACAAAATGTCATCATGTTTGTTGGCCTTCAAGGTAGTGGTAAAACTACAACATGTACAAAGGTATTTGCTTTTCTTAACTGTTGGGAATGTCTCTTTGAACTGTTATTTCCTTTGTTGAGGTTTGAAATTGAATTCCCACTGTTACCTATCAACTGGGAGGTAACGGGGAGAAAGAATACTACCCTAATAAAACAAAGATTGTACATTCTCCATTGGCGTAAGTTTAGAAATAGAAATGGTGCAAACATGTTAAAATGTAAGGATGAAAGAATGTGACTATCTTGGAGCCAGGGATTGAACAAAATAAAATGATTGTTTTACTAAATATGCTGGAGAGTTGCATGTTAAATGCTGAATAGTTGCATGCTGAAAACCTGAAAGATGAGAGAGGATCCTCTAAATTTATATATTTTTCTAATAAAAGGCAACCAGTTCAGTTTTTTGGTGAGTAAATGAGCTTAAACCCATCTTTTTTCCCCAGAGAGATTTTACATTTCAAACTAATGATTCCCAAAACATTTTTTCATCATTTCTGCGTGAAATAATTTTGAAAATTGGAGCTTTACAACTTGTAGAATCCGAAATAAAAGTGTATTAATTTTGAAGAATGTAAAATTGAAACTGAGCCACTTGCATCATATTTATTTATATGGAATACGATCTTTTAAAATTGAAAACACAACTTAATAAAAATTCTGAGGCTGTCTTTGCTAGTGTTGAATCAAAGGTATTTTTCAATTTCTGTCAAGCCCAATTCTGAACTCTTTTCTTCTAGCTAGCGTACTACTTCCAAAGGAAAGGCTGGAAGACTTGTTTAATATGCGCAGACACATTTAGAGCAGGTGGGTAAATTATTATGCAACACAAATGCTTGACGATCTAAAATTAATCAGACTTAATTCTATGTTTAAGTTTGAGATTCTCACCCTCAAAAATGTGAAATTCTATCATGTTATGATTACTGTTGCTGCTGGGCTCCTTTACTATGAAGTCATTAATGAATTCTGTTTCACTGCACATTACCATGTTTCAAGTAATCTGCTCCCTGGTTGGCACGAGAACCTACCGCTCCAAGAAATTGGACCGAACACACTTCCAGGCTGTTTCATCCAATATATATATAAAGATAAAAATCACTCATGACTATTGCAGTGCCTTTCTTACAAGTCCCCATTATTTCTTCCTGTGTACTCTACTACAGTGCAGCTAATGTGAAGACATGCAAAATACTTTCTCTAAGTCTCAGTTATTCCCTTGTTTCCCACTATTAACTCACCGGAGTCATCTTCTGAGGGATTACTGCTCACTTTAGCTGTTATTTTCCTTTTTATATACAGGTAGAACCTTTTACTCCTTTATATTTCTTGCTAGTTTTTTCTTATACTCTAATTTGACCCCTTTTTTTAAAAATCATCCTTTGGCTTCTAAAATGTTCCCAATCTTCTTGGCTTAGTCCTAATCTCGGCAGCCTTGTTCACCTTTTTTCTTTTAATTTGATATAATCTTTAACTTCCCTAGTTATGGATGGTTCATCCATCTCAGTCTTAGATGTCACTTCCACAGATATATAGATGGTTATAAACATAGGGATTTTTGGAAGGACATTACTACTTCTCCATATTTACTTGCATGTAGTTAAGAACATGTCCGGGGGAAATATCTTCTGCTTTTAAAGACTTGTTGTAATTAAATACTTGCTCATTAATTCCTGAGAAAGGGGAAAATTAATGTTCTTTTACTTGGCACTAAAGGTTTTCTGCACATCGAAGTCTATATTGCTAACTTTGCTTGCAACTGACTTCAACATTAAAATATTTTTGCATGTGGTTTAGGATATCTCTTCTTTACTGATGAATCAGGTCATTAATTTTTTTAAAATAAATTTATAGTACCCAATTATTTTTTTCCAATTAAGGGGCAATTTAGTGTGACCAATCCACTTAACCTGCACATTTTTGGATTGTGGGGGTGAACCGCAGACACAGGAAAATGTGCAAACTCCACAGACAGTAACCTGGGGCTGGGATCGAACCTGAGTCCTCGGCGCTGTAGGAAGCAATGCTAACCACTGCGCCACCGTGCTGCCCTTGTGTCAAATCGTTACGTTGTCATTCTGATGGGACTTGGTTTATCATACAGCTATTAGTGTCCTAGGCCTAACCACCTTCCACTGCTTCATGAATGAGCTTTCTGCCATCATACAGTCAGAGTGAGAATGTTTGCTGCTGATTACACAATGTTCAGCACCATTTGTGATGGTGACTCAGATGTTGAAGCAGTCCATGTCCAAATGCAGCAAGACCTGGACATAACCTAGGCTTGAGGTAACAAGTGGCAAGTAACATTCATACCACACAGGTGCCAGGCAATGACCGTCTCCAAGAGTGAATCTAGCCATCGCCCCATGATATTCAATGGCATTACCATCAATCACCTGAATCCACCACCATCAACATCCGGGGGGGTTATCATTGACCAGAAACTGAACTGGACTAGCTGTATAAATACTTTGGCTTCCAGAACCGGTCATAGACTACGAATCATGCGACCAGTAACTTTCCTCCTTACTCCCAAAGGCTGTCCACCATCTAATAATAATAATAAAAGCAAGTTACTGCGGATGCTGGAATCTGAAACCAAAGAGATAATGATGGAAAATCTCAGCAGGTCTGGCAGCAACTGTAGGGAGAGAAAAGAGCTAATGTTTCAAGTCCAGATGACCCTTTGTCAAATACGTAACAATAACATCGTCTACAAGGCGCAAGTCAGGAGTGTGATAGAATGCTCTCCTTTTGCCTGGATGAGTGTAGCTTCAACAACACTCTAAGCTTGACCCCCATCCAGGACAAAGCAGCCCTGGTTGATTAGCACCTCATCCACAAACATTCACTCCTTCTATCACTGATGCACAGTAGCAGTAGTGTACACCATCTACAACATATACTGCAGGGGCTCACCAATGCTCCTTAGCATCTTCCAAACCCACTAATCCAGAAGGACAAGGGTGGCAGACACAGGGGAACATGGCTACCTGTAAGTTCCCCTCCAAGCCACTCACCATCCTGACCTGGAAAACATATCATTGTTCCTTCATTGTCGCTGGATCAAAATCATGGAACTCCATCCCCAACAGCACTCTTGTGTATTTGCACCACAGACTGCAATAATTCAAGAAGACCACTCACCGCTACCGTCTCAAGGGCAAAAGGGGTTGGATAATAAATGCTGGCATAGCCAGTGAAGCCTATATCCCATGAATGAATAAACTTAAAAAAATAAAAAATCTGGTACCCGTACAAAAGCAGTAAAATGAATATCCATTGTCAAATTGCCTCATACATTAGAATTGGTTTTAAAAAGCCAGTGGTCTGAATTTTGGAGAAGACTCTTTAGCTGGGTTCTTCCTTAATTGTGGAGAAATCTATGTGGAGAAAACTATCTTGTGGTGAAAAGTTGAATATTTACAGTAACTTTTGAAGTTTTTTTGTTACATTTGGAAATAAAATGTTTATACACAATGTCCTCAACTGAACAGGCCGACAATTTGACTCCTGCTTTGCAACATTTCAATTAACCTATAATGAACCAATGAAAATAGATTTAAGTTTAAAAGATGATGGAGCTTGGAACAAAGAATTTTTTTTTATATTTCTGGCCTGCAGGTGCATTTGACCAACTGAAGCAGAATGCAACCAAAGCAAGAATTCCATTCTATGGAAGGTAGCCTTTCTAACCAAAGATATTTAATATGTAGTATTAATTGAATAGTAAGTAAACTATGTGTAACTGCTGTTAGTCGTAACCTATGGCACTTGTAAATAGGTTTGAATTGTCCAGAGTTTTTTTTTGAAGCTGCTGGTAAGATGTGCTGGAAAGTTGCAGGTGTAGAGAACCCGTATGAAGTTTTGGTATATTGGGGAAACAATTGAACTTTAAGATCATAGTGCAAGAACCTCTTGTTCCCAATGATTTGTTCTCAGAGTTACTATTTCAGCTTCCTATTCACCTCCGTAAAAACCACAAAACAAATGTTCCCCTTATGAAGTATTTGATTGTCATAAAACTAAAAAAGAAAATAATCCACTACGAATTCTAAAAACAAAAGCTGATAATACTGTGTGTGTCTGACAGCAGCATCAGTAGAGAAGGAAACAGAGTAACTTGGTAGGTTGTGGCCTTTCATCAGAACTCCCACCTATAATTTGAGTTTGGCAATGTAATCTCACCATTACTCTTGAGGGTTGTTATCATAATGAAACATAGGTCAGTCAGCTTCAACAGTTTAGTCCGAATCATTGCTTCATCCTAATATTCTAAAAGCTTTATTTGAATGTTCACAAGTTCTATTTTTGAATTTGAAGTAAAATTTGAAAACTTATAACTGAATTCAAATGTATTTTGTTAGCAACCAAGCAACAAAGTCTGAGTATGTTTCTGGTTCTTGTAATCCAATAATTCAGCCAGATTTTTGGCATTTTCTGAGAACTAATGAGGGAAGGTAGTGATTGGAATGGTAATACAATGTTGGGTTGATTTTTGGTGGGGGCGGGGTGGGGAGAGATGTGGGGCAAAGTGCAAATAGAGTTTGTGCTAGCACCTCGCAGTGAAATATCTCTGCTTAGTGGTGAGCATGTATGCTCATTGTTGGAAATGTTGTGGAAGCGCAAATCAGAAATAAATCCTGTATTCTTTTAATTAGCTATACAGAAATGGATCCAGTAATCATAGCTGCCGAAGGTGTGGAGAAGTTTAAAAAAGAAAACTTTGAGATAATAATTGTTGATACCAGTGGTCGACACAAACAAGAAGATTCTTTATTTGAAGAAATGTTGCAAGTTTCAAATGCCATAGTAAGTTTTAAATGTGATCATGAAAACATACTTAGAAAGTTGTTCTTGTGGAAAATAGGTGTCTAACCTTTTGAAATCCATTTTAGCAACCAGACAACATTGTTTACGTTATGGATGCATCAATCGGTCAAGCTTGTGAAGCACAAGCAAAAGCTTTCAAAGATAAAGTGGACGTTGCATCAGTAATTGTAACTAAGCTCGACGGTCATGCGAAAGGAGGTGGTGCTCTCAGTGCGTAAGTGATCCAGTTTCCTTTCCATTAAAAATTGTTTGATTTTTGTGCGTGGCAATTTCATAAGTGGTTCAGTCATGAAGGATACAGCAGTCCTTTTCAAATTTGCTTTCATAGAATCCAAGTTAGTAGGTGAAATGTTAGAATTTTATAAATATGGTGAGCATACAATGGATTTTTTTCTTAATACTAGGTTCATGTCTTAACGGTGAATGTGCTAGTTTGACAAAGGAAGACATTCCTTTTTAAAGTGAATGAAGTTGGTGCATTTTCTTGTGGCATGACTCGCATATTTGTCACTTCAGGTGTTGTCTTTCATGCTTTCTGTTTTTTGTTTTAATTCGCTTATTTTGAAGCTCATTTTACCACAACCTATTACTTGCATTTACCTGTGGCTGACATTTGCTTCTGGCATGATCTTCCACGACGTTGGCCTTGGTCTTCAATACAAAACCTTTGCCCTGCTTAATAACATTGAAGAGTAAAAGGTGTTTTTAACGGGAGTTATTTTTGTCATCTTTGGTTCATATTTCTTAGAATGGGCAACAAAATTCAAAATGGTGAATCATAGATAATTGACTTTTGCTGCTATTTTTTGGCTAAAAATTCAACCTAGCCAAAAGAGTTATATTTATGTTCCCAGCAATTTTTAAAGTTTATTTCAAGGAGATACATAATGGGTCCAAGAGTAAATCTCACAGTCCATCCAAGTTTAATCCGCTATTCAATAACATTATGGCTGATCTGGTCTCAGTTACATTTGCCCAACTGTTTCTTGTAATCCTTGATACCACAATAGTTCAAAAATCTGTCCATCGAAACCTTGAAGAAATTCAATGACTTGGTCTTCACAGTGCCATTGAATCGCCTTGTATCTTTTAACTACTTCAGTAAAGTTTTACTTGAAGCCTCCAGATTCCAAAACACCTGGGTTTGAATTTGTTAATCATGCCCCGAGCTGTGAGGGTGTGAGCTGAACTTGAATTGTGTATATTGGTCATGTGCATTAATTATTCTAGGACTGTTGACACAGTTCAAGTGCTGGAATACATTTCTTCACCTTTTAGCAATTCTGTTCTTCAACAAATGAAAATCCAGAGGACAATGTCTAAGAATTATCAAGTCTTTTTTGAGAAAATCTGTGCATATGGGGAAAAAATATGTACTGATTAAACCGGTAGCTTTCGTTTTGTAAACAGCAGCAAATACAAAGTTTATCTCCTTATTCTGATTTAGTTGATTTTCAGGCCGAACACTAGTTGAATTTTGAAACAAATTGAAGTTTTCAAATTATCTTGCTTTGTTTTGTTGACACCTGTGAGAAACTGAGTTAAAAGCGACATGTGTTAAAGTGTCATATTTTCTTACAGTGTGGCTGCCACCAAAAGTCCAATCATTTTTATCGGTACCGGAGAACACATAGATGATTTTGAACCATTCAAAACACAGCCCTTCATTAGCAAACTTCTTGGTATGTTTTCCAATAATGTTTTGTGTACATATTTGTAAATAATATATCATTCACTAAAACGTCAGTTTTCTCTATTCCAGGTATGGGTGATATTGAAGGTTTAATTGACAAGGTAAATGAGCTGAAATTGGATGACAATGAAGAGTTAATAGACAAGCTTAAACATGGTAAGCTTTAATTTAAAATGGGAGGAGGGCAGAGAAGAATGTGAAACAAAAAAATGTAATAGCTTGCTATTTGTTTCATAGGCCAGTTTACACTCCGAGATATGTATGAACAGTTTCAAAACATTATGAAGATGGGACCTTTCAGTCAGATAATGGTGCGTTTTTAAATGTTTTCTACCCTATAAATAGGTGAAGTGAAATCTGGTGTAACAAATTCAACAAGCATTCTTATTTTAAAAAATCTTAAGGGATAAATTATGCTTGCACATTGGCATTTGCAAGAATTATGTACTGAATAATTTTGTACTGAAAGGGCATTGCCTTGTGTAACTGCATGGCTGTCATCGTTGCATTTGGTTTTGTTTCAGGGTATGATCCCCGGCTTTGGAACTGATTTCATGAGCAAAGGCAATGAACAAGAATCAATGGCGAGGCTAAAGAAACTGATGACCATAATGGACAGTATGAATGACCAAGGTATTTCAGCACACTGTGTGCTGTGTTGGACTTATGGATCAAGATAGGCATATGATGGTTACTGCTAATGTTTTACAAAAGCTGAACATATTTTGGTTTCTGTTTTTTATTTTGAACTCCTTTAGCCTTACTCATCTTTGAACTTTCAAGCTATTGCCCCTGTCTCGAATCTCCTCCTCCTTTGCTTAGCATCTCCTTTCTCTGTATCTATCTCCTGCAAGTCCATTCCTTCAAGTCCAACTTCCACTCTTGTAGCACTAAACAGCCAAAGTCACAAATGACATCCTCTGTGCTGTGTTCCCATGGTGCATCACCTCTCCTCATCTTCCTCGACCTGTCCATATGTCTTCTCTATTATCTTCAAATAACTTTGTGGTTGTGTACATTGCTGACAATACTAAAGATTATTATTATGATGAGTTAGGTTTCTCAAAGTATGAGGTAATCTGCTTTGGATCAAAGAAGGCTAGGTGGGTAAAGTGAGACTGCTATTCCCAGCCAGAATATTGTTGATTGGGTAATTATGTTAATGACACTTGGAAACAGCACTGTTATAAGTGACTGGGATTGACGCATTCCATGCACTGTAGTTTACTGACAAATCGTTCCTAGTTACTTACACTAAAATGCGCCCGCACCTTTCTCACCTGACTTTGCATGTTGGACCAAGTGAGAAAGGTGCAGTGCAGCAGGTTCTCGTGGCCTTGAGTCGTGCAGAAGAGTGGAGGGCAAGAAAGTATTTTTGCAGAACCAGCTGGGAGAGGGGTAGTGATCGGACTGGTGGGGGTGTTATTTTTTTTGGGGGGGAGGGGTGATCAGAGTAGTGGAGGTTGTAGTTGGGGATTCTGATTAGGGATTAAATGGAAATCTCAACCCATCCACCTCCAAAATTGCTCTGGATGGTAGGTCAATTAAATTTTTTTAAGGCAAGTGTTTAAGAATCATCATAGAATTTACAGTGCGGAAGGAGGCCATTCGGCCCATCGAGTCTGCACCGGCCCTTGGAAAGAGCACCCTACCTAAGCCCATAACTCCACCCTGTCCCCGTAACCCCACCTAACCTTTTTTTGGACACCATGGGCAATTTAGCATAGCCAATCCACCTAGCCAGTAAACCTAGTCAGTCAGTTTAAGGCTGACAGAATCAAGATTAGTAGATGGAGTTACGATGCAGATCAGCCAGGATTTATTTGAATGATGCTACTGTTTCTGTCTAGAGTCGTTTGTGGGTAGATGTGCTCTCTGATTACATTCATGAATCGCCTGGCTTTAATTTTAAGATTGTGCTCTTTTGTTCTGGATTTCCCACAAGATTTCCAACCTACCTAATCCATTTATTATGTCAAAGGCCACTATAAAATCACTCGTCGGTCCTCTATACTGAAGGGAAAAGGAGCCAGGTCGAGGAATATTGTCCTCCACAATTTAACCCTTTCAGCCCTAGCATTCTAAGGAAACAGCAGTACATCCCACCAATGTTAGCATGTCCTTACTGAGGTGGGGTACCAGCAATTGGTCATTTTGATCCTGTACCTTTTCTGCAATGCAGCAAGATCATGGCTGATCTGCAACCAAACTCCATATGCTACTTCTTACCAGAACTCAGCAGTGCACAAGATGTTGTCTAACCTGCATCTCTAGATAAAGTGAGCACAACTTCCTCCCTTTGACATTACAGACCCTTTGAGATAAAAATCAACTTTAACCTCTTATTTCTGCATCTGTCCATTAGCATATTCATAGGAGGTTGGAATTAAAAACATTGTGCATTAAATTAGATTAGTCACTAACTGACACTATCACACTCATCCCCACCCCCCAGAACTGGACAGTAAAGATGGTGCTAAACTCTTCAGTAAACAGCCAGGAAGGATCCAAAGAGTGGCTCGAGGAGCTGGTGTTACAACCAGAGATGTTCAGGAACTTCTGACACAATATACAAAGTTTGCTCAAATGGTCAAAAAAATGGGAGGAATCAAAGGTCTTTTCAAAGGTATGTAAAATCTCCATAGCACTGTAGAACTCAGAATAATCATGATCAATGTTTACTGTATTAAGGCTTCATAAGCTTGCCAGTGCTCAGTATCATTTGAGACAACGCTTGCTACTGAAGCAGTCCAGATCCACATGTAGCAAGACCGGCACAGTGTTCAGACTTGGGCTGATAGTGGCAAGTAATATTCATGCCACACGAGTGCCAGACAATGACCATCTCCAACAGGACATACTCCAACCCACTCCCCATGACATTCAATGGCATTACTATCATTGAATCCCCCACCATCAGCATCCTGGGATCTACTATTGACCAGAAACTGAAGTGGACTAACCATAGAAATACTGTGGTTGCAACAGCAGGTCAGAGGTGAGGAATCCTGTGTTGAGTAACTCGCCTCCTGACTCTCCAAAGGATGTCCACCATCTACAAGGCACAAGTCAGGAGTGTGATGAGTGCAGCTCCAACAACACTCGATAAGCTTGACCCCCATCCAGGACAAAACAGCTCACTGGATTGGCACCTCATCCACCACATTAAACATTCCTTGCTCCACCTTGGGAGCATTGTGGCAGCAGTATGTACCATCTGTGCGATGCACTGCAGCAAAGCTCCTTTGACAGCACCTTCCAAACCCGTGATCTCTACCATTAGAAGGACAAGGTATAGGGTCAAACCTATGGGAACACCACCACCTGCAAGTTCCCCTCCCGGCCCCAGACAAGTGCAGGAGTCAGCCATTTGGCCTGTTGAGCCTGCTCTGCTATTCAAACAGATGATGGTTGATCATCTACAATTACACAAATTTTCTCCATCATCCCCATATCCCTTGAAGCCATTAGTATCCAGAAATGTGTCTATTTCTGTTGTGAAGATGCTCAATGATTGAGCTTCCACAGCCCACTGGGGGAGAGAATTCCAACATATTCTGACTTGGAACTACATTGCCATTGACTCTCAATCCTGGAACTTACTGCCTAACAGTACAGTGGGTGTACCAGATGAAGTGCAGTGGTTCATGAAGGTGGCTCATCACCACCTTCTGAAGAGCAGTTAGGGCAGAAATTGCTGGCCTTTCCAGTGACACCTTTAAAAAGCCACTGAGGCTCAAAAGTGCAATCATAAGCATTGCGTAGTAAGCACGATTGCAGCCCATGAATTTTGACTATTTAAAAACACAGATTTTTGTAATTTACTTATGTTTCTTATCAAATTTGATAATTCAAGTGCACTTTCTTGCAATATATAAAACTACCTTTTTGCTGTGTAGGTGGTGATATGTCCAAAAATGTCAACCCATCTCAGATGGCCAAACTCAATCAGCAGATGGCTAAAATGATGGATCCAAGAGTTCTTCATCACATGGGCAAGTATCTCAATAATGTAATTGAAATGTTGTTTGCATATCCTTCCTATCAACACAATTTGCATTGTTGAATTCTGTCGCATATTTTGTAACTTTTCCTATTTAGAAATAGCTGTATCCTAATTTATAATGTATTTTGATTATGGAAATGGTCCAGTCTGGTTATCAGGTTCTAAAACTTGGTTTAAAATGTATCCTTTCATGGGATGTGATGTCACTGGTCATTTATTACCCATCTCTACTTGCGTTCGGGAGGTGGTGAGCCACCCTCTTGTACCACTGCACTGATTAGGCAATGGAGAGTTTCTGATCAATGGTAACCACCCAGGGACAGCATGTTGACACAGCACTCAGTGCCAGGGACCTGGGTTGAATTCCAGCCTTGGGTGACTGCGTGGAGTTTGCACTTTCTCCCCATGGTTACGTGGGTTTCCTCCTCACAGTCCAAAGCGCAGGTTAGGTGGATTAGCCATGCTAAATTGGCCCTTGGTGTTCAACGATGTGCAAGTTAGGTGTTCGAAGATGTGCAGGTTAGGTGGGGCTATGTTGTTACGGGATAGGTGAGGGGGGGGGGGGGGGGGGGGGAGTGGGCCTTGGTAGGGTGCTCCTTCATGGGGACGGTGCCGATTTGATGGGCTGAATAGCACCCTTCTGCACCGTAGGAATTCTATGGTTCTGTGGATGTTGATAGTGGGGGGTTTTAGCGATGGTAGTGCCATTAATGTTCAGGGGAGATGGCTAGATTCTGTTCTGTTGGAGATGGTCATTGTTTGGCACTTACATGATGGTACGGCATGGTAGCACAGTGGTTAGCACTGTTGCTTCACAGCTCCAGGGTCCCAGTTTCGATTCCCGGCTTGGATCACTGTCTGTCCAGAGTCTGCACGTTCTCCCCGGGTTTCCTCCCACAGTCCAAAGATGCACAGGTTAGGTAGACTGGCCATGCTAAATTGCCCTTAATGTCCAAAAAGGTTAGGTGGTTACGGGAATAGGGTGGAGGAGTGGGTTACATAGGGTGCTCTTTGCAAGGGCCTGTAAATTCTATGATTCTATGACCTGAATTTTACGTGCCACTTGTCAGCCCAAGTCTGAATGTTGTCCAGGTCTTGCTGCATTTGGATATGGACTGCTTCAGTATCTGAGTCATGAATGATGCTGAACATTGTGCAATCATGAGCAAACATTCCCCCTCTCTTCTGACCTTATTATGGAGTGAAGGTCATTGATGAAGATGGTTGGGTTGGCACTAACCTCAGGAACTCCTTACTCCCAGGATATTGCTGCTGATGATGGATCTCTAAAAACCACAGCCATCTTCCTTTGTGCTAGGTATGACTCCAGGTAGTGAAGAGTTTCCCACGTTTTCTAAACCTCCTTGATGCAACACTCGGTCAAATGTTGCCCTAGTGTGAAGGGCAGTCATTATCGAGTTGACCTCTTTTGTGCATGTTTGGACCAAGGATGTAAGGTGATCCTAGTGGAACACAAACAGAGTGCCAGTGAACAGCTTATTGCTGAATAGTTTTAAACAAAAAGGCACTAGAGAAATTCATGGGACTTAAAAGTAGATAGGTCCCGTTGACCTGATTAACTACATGCCAGAGTGCTGAGAGAGGTGGCTGTAGAGATACCAGATGCATTGGTAGTCATCTTTCAACTCTGGAATGGTTCCAGGAGATTGGATATTGGCAAATGTAACCTCACTATTTGAGAAAAAAGGAAGAGAGAAGACCGAGAACTACAGACCTGTCAGCATGACATCAGTTGTAGGGGAATGCTAAACTCCAATAGAGAATGTGATAACAGGTCACTTAGAAAATAATGATATTTGACAGGGTCAACATGGATTTATAATAGGGGAACTCTTGTCTGACAAATCTGTTGGAGCTGTTTGTGGATGTAACTAAAGGAATAGCCAAGGGAAACCCAGTGGATGTGGTATATTTAGATTTTTAGAAAGGCTTTTGATAAGGTTAATGTGAGATTAGTAAACAAAATTAGAGAATGTTAGATTAGGAGTAATATACTGTGAAGGTCCTCACCGCACAGGACCTTCAACCGACGTTATACACCAGATACATCAATGACATTTCTTTTCCTTTGGACCCACGGCGAAGAATCACTGAAACGACTGCACAATGACATCAATAAGTTCCATCCCACCATCAAACTCACCATGGACTACTCTCCAGAATCTGTTGCATTCTTGGACACGCTCATCTCCATCAAGGACGGTCAACTCAGCACTTCGCTTTACCACAAGCCCACGGATAACGCAATGATGCTCCACTTCTCCAGCTTCTATCCTAAACACTAAAAGCAAAGAAGCCATCCCCTATGGACAAGCGCTCTGTATACACAGGATCTATTCAGACTAGGAGGTGCGTAACAGACGTCTACAGATGCTGAAAGATGCCCTCGTACAAACAGAATATGGCACTCGACTCATCAATCAACAGTTCCTTTTTAAAAAAAAATAATTTTTCTTCAAATTTTTCAACAACAAATTTTCTCCCAACAATAAAATAAACAAGGCATAGAAAAAACAGGAAAAAAAAGCCCCCCCCCCCCCCAAATACAAAGCAATAAATTAATAACAAAA
Source organism: Scyliorhinus canicula (assembly GCF_902713615.1). Taxonomy (NCBI): domain Eukaryota; kingdom Metazoa; phylum Chordata; class Chondrichthyes; order Carcharhiniformes; family Scyliorhinidae; genus Scyliorhinus; species Scyliorhinus canicula. The sequence goes on along the minus strand of NC_052147.1, from coordinate 77,324,328 downwards.
AAGAAAGTAACAAACATAGTTGCAAAAACAAACCCCCTTAACAGGCCCATACTCTTCCCCCCCCCCCCCCCCCCCGGGTTGCTGCTGAGATTGACCACCCCCTAACACTCCGCCAGGAAATCAAGAAAAGGCTGCCACCGCCGGAAGAACGTGCACCGACCCCCTCAGTGCAAACTTGACCCTCTCCAGTTTAATTAACCCAGCCATGTCGTTAATCCAGGATTCCGGGCTCGGGGGCTTCGCGTCCCTCCACTGCAAAAGAATCCTACGCCGGGCTACTGAGACGCAAAAGCCAGAATACCGGCCTCTCTTGCCTCCTGCACTCCCGGCTCCGATGCTACCCCAAATATAGCGAGCCCCCAGCCCGGTTCCACCCTGGAACCAGCCACCTTATACAAGGTCCCCGCCACCCTCTTCCAGAACCCCTCCAACGCCAGACACGCCCAGAACATGTGGGTGTGATTTGCCGAGCCTCCCGAACACCTCCCGCACCTGTCCTCGCCCCCAAAGAACCGGCTTAGTCTGGCCCCAGTCATATGTGCCCTATGCAGCACCTTCAACTGAATTAAGCCGAGCCGTGCGCAAGAAGAGGACGAATTCACCCTCCCCAGGGCGTCCGCCCACGTCCCCTCGTCGATCTCCTCCCCTAGCTCCTCCTCCCACTTCGCTTTTAGCTCCTCCACCGAAGCCTCCTCCCCTCCTGCATCACCTGATAAATTGCCGATATCCTACCCTCACCGACCCACGTCCCCGAGATCCTGCACCCCCCCCCCTTGACGGCAATAGCGGAAACTCCGCCACCTGCCGCTTAACAAACGCCCTAATCTGCATATACCTGAAAGTATTCCCAGGGGGGAAACTCCACTTCCCCTCCAACTCCTCTAAGGTCACAAACTTCCCGTCGAGGAAAAGGTCCCCCATCCGCCTGATGCCTGCCCTATGTCAACTGAAAAACCCACCATCTATTCTCCCTGGTGCAAACCGGTGATTGCCCTGTATCGGGGTCCAAACTGAGGTCTTCACTTTCTCCCCCCCCCCCCCCCCTATGCCGCCTCCACTGCCCCCAAATTTTGAGGGAAGCCACCACTACAGGACTCGTAGAATACCTTGCCGGGGGGAGTGGGAGCGGGGCCGTCACCAGTGCCTCCAAACTCGTGCCCACACAGGACGCCACCTCCAACCTCTTCCTAGCGGCACCCTCCCCCTCCATCACCCACCTACGAATCATTGCCACATTCGCCGCCCAGTAGTACCCACACAGGTTGGGCAACGCCAAACCACCTACCTCCCTGCCTCGCTCCAGGAATACCCTCCTCACTCTCGGGGTCATCCGCGCCCACACGAACTCCAGAATACTCTTATTAACCCTCCGAAAGAAAGCCTTTGGAATCAAGATGGGGAGACACTGGAAGAGAAACAAAAACCTCGGGAGCACCGTCATCTTAACCGACTGGACCCTGCCCGCCAAGGAGAGTGGCAGCGCATCCCACCTCCTAAACTACTCCATCTGCTCCACCAGCCTCGAAAAGTTTAGCCTATGTAGGGCCCCCCAGCTCCTAGCTATCTGGAAGCCAGGATATCTAAAGCTCCTCTCCGCCCTCTTCAACGGGAGCTCCCCTATCTCCCTCTCCTGGTCCCCCAAGTTCAGCACAAACAGCTCGCTCTTCCCTATGTTGAGCTTATAGCCCGAAAAGTCCCCAAATATCCTCAACACCTCTGGCATCCCCCCGCCGGATCCGCGATGTACAACAGTAAATCATCCGCGTACAGCGACAACCAGTGCTCCTCTTTCCCCCCCCCCCCCACTCCCAATCCCCCTCCAGTTCTTCAAATCCCTCAGCGCCTTGGCCAGGGGTTCAATCGCTAACGCAAAGAGCAGGGGAGATAGCCGAAAGTCCTCCAACCTCCTCCCATTCCTCACCACGCTCGCTACCGGGGCACTATACAGCAGCCTCACCCAGCTAATTAATCCCTCACCAAACCCAAATCTCCTCAACACCTCCCACAGGTAGCTCCACTCCACCATATCGAAGGCTTTCTCCGCATCCATTGATGCCACTATTTCCGCCTCCCCATCCGCCGACGACATCATCATAACGTTAAGAAGCCGCCGCACATTGACATTCAGCTGCCTCCCCTTCACAAACCCCGTTTGGTCCTCGTGGATAACCAGCGGGATCACATCTGTCCACCCTCCTGGACAGTATCTTAGCCAACAACTTTGCGTCCACGTTGAGGAGCGAGATCGGCCTGTAAGACCCATACTGGAGGGGGTCCTTATCCCGCTTCAGAATCAGTGAAATTATTGCTCTAGACATCGTCGGGGGCAAAGCCCCCCACCCCCTCCCTCGCCTCATTCAGGGTCCTCACTAACACCGGGCCCAGCAGGTCTGAGAACTTCTTATAAAACTCCACCGGGAACCTGTCAGGTCCCGGTGCTTTCCCTGTCTGCATGCTCCCCAGCGCCTCCATCAGCTCCTCCAACTCGATTGGGGCCCCCAGACCCTCCACGTGCTCCTCCTCCACTCTTGGGAACTCCAGCTTATCCAGAAAACGGTCCATCCCGCCCACCTCCCAGCTCCTCGTAGAATGACCTGAACACCCCATTAATGTCCCTAGCACTCCGCACCAGGTTCCCTCCTGCATCTGTGACTCCCCCTATCTCTCTCGCTGCCTCCCGCTTCCGGAGCTGGTGGGCCAGCGTCCAACTTGCCTTCTCCCCGTACTCGTATACCGTCCCCTGCGCCCTCCTCCACTGCGCCTCCGCCTTCCGGGTGGTCAGTATATCGAACTCCGCTTGGAGACTGCGACACTTCCTCAAAAGCCCCTCTTCCGGGACATCCGCATACCTCCTGTCCATCCTCACCATTTCTTCCACCAACCTCTCCCTCTCAACCCTCTCCCTGTGCGCACCAATAGATATCAGCTCCCCTCTAACCACCGCCTTCAGCGCTTCCCAGACCACCCCAACTTGCACCTCCCGATTGTCATTAGCTTCCAAATACCCCTCTATGCACCTACGTACCCGCCCACATATTTCATCCTCTGACAGAAGCCCCTCATCTAACCTCCACAGCGGGCGCTGATCCTTCCCCTCTCCCAGCTCCAGGTCCACCAAATGCGGAGCGTGGTCAGATATGACTATTGCCGAATATTCCGCCCCCACCACTCTCGGGATTAGCGCCCTGCTGAGGACAAAAAAAATCAATCCGGGAATAAGCCTTGTGGACATGGGAGAAAAAGGAAAACTACCTCCCGGCCTCAAAAACCTCCAAGGGTCTACCCCTGCCATCTGATCCATAAACCCCCTCAGCCGCCGGCCTCTTGCCCGTCTTAGACCTCGAACGATCCAGAGCTGGGTCCAACACAGTATTAAAATCCCCTCCCAAGATCAAGCCCCCTATTTCCAGGTCCGGAATCCGGCTCAACATTCGCTGCATGAAACCTGCATCGTCCCAGTTGGGGGCGTACACACTGACCAGAACCACCCGCTCCCCTTGAAACCTACCACTCACCATTACGTATCTGCCACAGCTATCCGCCACCACACTCGACGCCACGAATGACAAGCTCTTACCAACTAAAATCGCCACTCCTCGATTCTTCGCATCTAGCCCCGAGTGAAACACCTGTCCAACCCAGCCTCTTCTCAGCCTCACCTGATCCGCCACCTTAAGGTGCGTCTTCTGGAACATAGCCACGTCTGCTCCCAGCCACATCAAATGCGGCAAGACCCGGGACCGCTTCACCGGTCCATTCAGCCCCCTCGCGTTCCATGTGACCAGCCGAATCTGGGGGGTCTGCCCCCTCCCTCTGCGCCGGTCAGCCATAGCTCCCCCTCGGCTCACCACGTGCCCGCAGAACCCCCCAGGCCCGTTCCCCACGGTGGCAGACCCCCCCCCCCCCCCCCCCCCATCACCAGCAGTTCCCCTTCGGCCCCTCCAGCAGCAACCCGGTACCCCCAAGCCCCCCCCCCCCACCCAAGCTAGGGCCCCCCTAGCTGTGTAATCCCTTCCATCGTACTTCCGTAAGTCAGCTGACTCCTGGTGACCCCGGCTGCTCCCCCCCCCCCCCCCCCCCCCCCCCCAACTGCGCCTCCAGAGCGGGAAGAAAGCCCGTACTTCCATCTTAGACCCCGCCCCACCCGATCCAACACGCGGGAAAAAGAAGGGCCCGTGACCCAGAGGGCCCGCGAACAGCTCGCCAGCCCTCCACCAGTGAAAAACAAGAAAGCACCAGAATAACTAAATAACAGCCCCAAAAGAGCAAAAAAGCATCAACAAGCACAACCAGAAAAACGTTAGGATACCCAGGAGGACAAGGCCTCCGGACTATGCACATCAGTCCTCGGTTCGAGTCCAACTTCTCCGCCTAGACGAAGGCCCAGGCATCCTCCGGGGAATCGAAGTAAAGCTGGCGATCTTGATACGTGACCCAGAGGCGATCCGGCTGTAACAGGCCAAACTTCATCCCCTTCTTGTGAAGCACAGCCTTCGTCCAATTAAAATCAGCCCTTCTCTTCGCCACCTCCGCGCTCCAATCCTGATAAATCCGGATCTCTGCATTCTCCCACTTGCTGCTCCTCTCCTTCTTCGCCCATCTCTGCACACACTCACGGTCAACGAAGCGGTGAAAACGGACCAGCACCGCCCTAGGCGGCCCGTTCGGCTTGGGCTTCCTCAACAGCACTCGATGGGCACCCTCCAGCTCCAAGGGCCCCTGGAACGACCCCGCGCCCATTAACGAGTTCAACATCACGGCCACATAGGCCCCCAAGTCCGAACCTTCCAGCCCCTCTGGGAGACCCAGGATCCGCAAGTTCTTCCGACGGGAGCGGTTCTCCATCTCCTCCATCCTCGCTAGCCATTTCTTGTGGAGTGTCTCATGCGACTCCACCTTCACTGCCAGGCCTAGGAGTTCGTCCTCGCTCTCCGAGGCCTTTTGCCGTAGCTCTCGGTTCTCTGCACCCTGAGCCGTCTGAGTCGTCATGAGCTTGTCCAGCGAGGCCTTAAGCGGTTCCAAAAGCTCAGCCTTCAGCTCTCTGAAGCTGCTCCTGCGCCCACTGCTGCCACGCTGCCGGTTCCCCGTACTCCGCCATCTTGTTTCTCCTGCCTCGCACCTTCCTCTGCTCCAAAGCTGATTTTTTTTAACCGCTCCACTCCTGTCCATCCACCGGCAGATAAGCGCAGTGGATGTGTTCCCACACTGGGAAAAGTCCAGCCAGCACCGCTACAGGCCCTTAAAAGAGCCCGAAAGACCGAAAATAGCGGGAGCTACCGAACGTGCTGCTTAGCTCCACATCACCGTAACCGGACGTCCCATCAATCGATAGTTCCAACGCGTCACAGCAAAAAACCACACCGACCTCCTCAGAAGACAAACACTCGATACAACCGACCGAGTACCCTTCGTTGTCCAGTAATTCCCCGGAGCGGAGAAACTACGATATCTTATTTGCAGCCTTCAACATGTCATCGATGAAGATTAACATCTTGCCAAGATCATCCCCACACCCCCACTACTTGCTATCAAACAACCTCGCAACCTCAAACAAACCATCGTTTGCAGCAAACTACCCAGCCTTCGGAACAGCGACCACGACACCACACAACCCTGCCATGGCAATTTCTGCAATACGTGCCAGATCATCAACATGATCTTATTAAGTACCACCGTTACATGTGAGAACACCACCCACCAGGTACGCGGTACATACTCGTGCGACTCTGCCAATGTTGTCTACCTCATACGCTGCAGGAAAGGATGTCCCGAAGCGTGGTACATTGGCGAGACCAATGCGACAACGGATGAATGGACATCCACGCCACAATCACCAGGCAAGAATGTTCCCTTCCAGTCGGGGAACACTTCAGCAGTCAAGGGCATTCAGCCTCTGCTCTCCGGGTAAGTGTTCTCCAAGGCGGCCTTCAAGACGCGGAACAACGCAATATCGCCGAGCAGAAACTGATAGCCAAGTTCCACACATGAGTACGGCCTCAACTGGGACCTTGGATTCTTATTGCATTACATTCACCTCCCACCATCTGGCCTGGGCTTGCAAAATCCTACCAACTGTCCTGGCTTGAGACATTTCACACCTCTTTAACCTGGGGTTACCCCTTTCTCTGGATCTGTAAAGACTTAATTACCTGCAAATGCTCGTATTCAAGGTATCGTCTTGCATCTTTGACTTTGTCTATATATCTGTTTCTGGAACATACTACTTCATTCACCTGAGGAAGGAGCAGTGCTCCGAAAGCTAGTGATTTGAAACAAACGTGTTGGACTTTAACCTGGTGTTGTAAGACTTCTTACTGAGTAATATACTGGCATGGATTCAGAACAGGCTAATGGATGGAAAAAAAGAAGAGGAATAAATTGGTTATTTTCAGGTTGGCAGGCTGTGAATAGTGAGGTACTGCAAGGATTAGAGTTTGGCCCCAGCTATTCTCAACCTATATCGATGATTTGGATGTGGGGATTGAAGGTTATATTTACAAGTTTGTAGATGACATAAAACTAGGTGGAAGTCTGAGTTGTGAGGAGGATTCAAAGACACTTGAAAGGGTATTTGGAGCGGCTAAGCCTTTGGCAAATGGAATACAATGTGGAGAAATGTGAGGTTATCTATTTGGTTGGAAAAACCGAAATACAGATTATTTCTTAAATGGTGAGAGGTTAGGAAGTGTTCAACTTCAAAGGGACTTGGTTGTCCTTGTTCATGAATCATTGAAAGCTAATGAGTAGAAGCAGCAAGCAATTACGGCTGATGGAATGTTGGCTTTTATTGCAAGAGGATTTGAGGACAGGGGTAAAGAGCTCTTACTGCAATTTTGTAGAGCCCCGGTGAAACTGCAACTGGAGTATTGTGTGTAGTTAGGTCTCCTTACCCAAGGAAAGGTATACTTGCCATACAAGATTCACTATATTAATTCCTGGGATGGAGAGGTTGTCCTTGAAGGACAAGTAGCTAGACTGGGCCTTTATTCTCTGGAGTTCAGAAGAATGAGAGGTGATTTCACTCAAAAACACAGAATTCTTCCAGGGCTTGACAGGATAGATGCAGGAAGGATGTTTCTCCTGGCTGGGTGTCTGTAACCAAAGGACACCGTCTCAATAAGGGACTGAGATGAGGAGGAATTCCCGACGGTGATTCTTTGCAATTCTCTGTCCGACGGCTGTGGAGAATGAGTCGGTGAGTATGTTGAAGACAAGATTTTCACATATTAAAAACATCAAGGGACATGGGGATAGTGCAGGAAAATGGTATAGAGGTAGAAGATCAGCCATGATCTCATTGAATGACAGAGTGGGCTTGGAGAGCTGAAATGGCATGCTGCTCCTCTGTCTAAGAGAAGTTTAGAAAATAAGTTACAGAGCTTAAGCCTAAGGAGGGGAAGACCAACCTGTCAGTAGCAAGGCAATAAAAATGTAGAATGCATAAAAGGCCAGATCTGGAGGGGTATGTGGCTGGGCGAGTTTACCAAGATGAAGGCAAGACCATGAAAATATGTGAAAACAAGTGAGGAATGTAAAAACAGTGGGTCAGAGTTTCCAAGCTCCAATATGTCATTTTTGGGGAGTGTAAAGTCTCAGGCAAGTAACGATTCGGAAGCGATGGCTGTAGAAAAATTTTGATTTATTCTCCTTACTATTTACACCTCCACCTCCCGGAAGAGTCTCCTGTGCCTGGCCCACACTTGGGCCGGGGTATTTAAATCCCAGCAGTCCCGGGGGGGGGGCGGGGGGCTGCTATCCATCTGGGTAAAGGGTACCGGTGAGGTCACAGGGACTCTGAATTTGCAGATCCCTGGGCCTCCTGTAAGGTTATAACGGAGGATGTTTCCAGTACAGGTTGCACGACAATTGCCTGGGAAGTTCAGACTTGCCATGGGCAATTGCCCTGCACTGGGACTCATCTGAAAATGCAACTTAAATTACAAACTTCGGAAGGTTCTGACTGTGTTACATCAGCAGTTACTCAGCTAGAAAATGCAAACTAATTCTAGCTTAAGGGGTACAATTGTACAGTCCCACACCGATCCCCCAGGGGCCTTGTACACACCCCCCTCCCCCCCACTTTCTGTACTTACGGCCCATGTATATCAGTGTGTATATCAGTGAGCATAATGGCCGTAGATGAAGAGGCCTTGGTGTGAACTAGGTGAGGGACAACAGTTTTTTGAATGTGCTCAAGTTAGCCAAGGATGCAATGTGAGAAACCAGCCAAGAAAGCAATAGAATAGCCCCAAGACTTGACGCAACAAAATCATGTCTGGAGTTTTCAGCAATAGGTGACTGAATCAGGGGCAGAGACTTGCTCCCCATTATTTTGGATTTCAAACCTACCTCAGCTTTCATAAAACCTTTCCAATTCCTGTAACCCTGTTGAGTCTATTATTAGATCCAGAGACCTCTCCACAGGCTTCCTCCAGTGCTGACAAATCTTTGGGCATTGAGTTGTATGACAAAAGATCTATTTGTGCAATTTGAAAGATTATGATTGCTTTCATTTGAAGAAGTTGTACTAATGGTTCTTTCCTTCCATTCTAGGTGGTATGGCTGGTCTACAGACAATGATGAGACAGTTTCAGCAAGGTGCTACTGGCAACATGAAAGGCATGATGGGGTTTAACAACCTTTGAAACAAATGCCTTAAATAAACTGGCAAGTGTAGAAGTTGGGACTATATCATTTTTTTCATTTGTTGGGAGGGGGGAGGATATGGGGCAGGGAGGAAGTGGTCAAGAATTTTTAAACTTTCAAGATTATTGAATAACATTGGTACACAATTTCTTTCCTTGTATTCCATTTGGATTTGTTGAATAGAAACAAAAATTGAGATTTGTTTCTGTAATGGCTAAAGTTTCACTGAATGGAGAGCTCACTTAGTATTGGGTGAAATAAAATATTCCTTTAGCCAATATTTTCCAAGTATGTTTCTCTTTATGCTGTAAAATACAAATATAAAACATTTAATTAAATTAATCATGTAAAAGTAGAATTACATTAATTTACTTCTGAAAGAAAATTGTTTGCACAAGGAAGCAAACAATGTATAATTTGTAAATGCTTTGTTCAAAAACAATGAAGTTTTTCATAAATGAATTTGCTTCTTACAAAAACTATTGTGTGAATTTTTTGTGCCTTTACAGAATTTTCATGCCTCAGCATGTTGAGGATTGACCTCCTGCACCATGAAATGCTGACAGTTTCACAGTCACAATTCCTCGCATGTAAAAGTGCTTGGCTGAGCATCATGGGAAAGTGGTAGATGATTGGCGTTCTTGTAGCTGAGAGACAAGTGTCAGGCTGTTTTTGTCCCCTTAACTGCAAAGCCATTTTATGCTTCTAATGGGTTTAAGAGGTGGCCGTACCCCTGTAGGAAAAGAGGTGATTCAAACTCTCTTCCACATGTAGCAAAAAAGTTGTAGGAAATATTAGCCCACTTTTTTCATATTTCTCTCTAAACATGGAGGGCACAAGTTTCAGTTGTATTGCACCATTTTAGCACACTGAAACATTCCAATATCCTTTGTAGAAGCATAATAAGAAAAAATAAGAAATAATGTAACTTGGTGAAAAGAGGTAGTTTTGAGCCTGTGTCTTAACAGGCGAACATGGTGGAGACGCAAAAAAGGTTGTGGTTAGGGAAGGGACATCCAGGGCTTTGGATGTTATTTAAGAAACCAGTATTCATAGAATCCCTACATTGCAGAAGAAGGCCTTTCGGCCCATTTGAGTCTACACCAACCCTCCAAAAGAGGACTCTGCCTAGGCCCACTCTCCCCTCTCTATCCTTATAATTCCATGCATTGATCATGGCCAATCCACCTAACCTGCACATCGAATCATAGACTATCTACAGTGCAGAAGGAGGCCATTTGGCCAGATCCAAGTCTGCATCACACCTCTTGATAGAACCCCTGCATGCTAATCCCGTAACCCCAATTAACCTGTGGACTCTAAGGGGCAATTTACCATGGCCAATCCACCTCACATGCACATCTTTGTATTGTGGGAGAAAACCAGAGCACCCAGAGAAAACCAACACAGACACTGGGAGAAGGTGCAAACTCCACCCAGTCATCCAAGGCCAGAGTTGAACCCAGGTCCCTGATGCTGTGAGGCAGCAGTGCTAACCACTGTGGCCCTGTTCTGGAGGGAGATTGGGCTCTGAAGGAGAACAGAGATGGGGAGAGGAGAAGCCATTGTTTTCTGATGTAAGGGACACTTTCGTTTGAAACAGACCATGAGGGGGAACATTGGGTATATTTCAATGTCATCAAATAAATGCACTCTGCAAGTGTCCTTCCTATTTATGGTGAATGAGGGTACCACGGGCAGCAGGGTAGCATGGTGGTTAGCATAAATGCTTCACAGATCCAGGGTCCCAGGTTCGATTCCCGGCTGGGTCACTGTCTGTGTGGAGTCTGCACGTCCTCCCCCTGTGTGCGTGGGTTTCCTCCGGGTGCTCCGGTTTCCTCCCACAGTCCAAAGATGTGCGGGTTAGGTGGATTGGCTATGCTAAATTGCCCGTAGTGTCCTAATAAAAGTAAGGTTAGTGGGGGGGGGGGGGGGGGGGGGGGGGTTGTTGGGTTACGGGTATAGGGTGGATAAGTGGGTTTGAGTGGGGTGATCATGGCTCGGCACAACATTGAGGGCCGAAGGGCCTGTTCTGTGCTGTACTGTTCTATGTTCTACGGTCAACTAGTACCACATTCACCAAGTGCAGTACTAATCACATTTGACATATATCCTTACAATAGGACGGCTGTACAAACTCAGAATCTATTCAAACTAAAATAAGCATACCTTAATATCATGTTTCGGTTTAGAACATGGAGCTTAAGGTGCCTGCTGATTGGAGAAATGTTAGGGCCTCCTTTGGATTGAAAAATGCATGAAATTTGCCATTTTCTTCATGACTGGATCTTGCAAGTACTTCACTGTCCTATTATTCCTTTGACAAATTACAATTTCCATATTTGCAATACTTCTAGCATTCTCATTCAATGTTTTTAATTTCTAAATTTCTCATTTTTTAACTTGGTAAATAGTACTTTTTGTTAAAAAACAAACAGCTTTGTGCTGAAAATGCAAAGCCGGTTAATTATTGAGTTAGTCCTGAAACTTTATACCATGAAGTGCTTTTGCTGATTGATCTGTACATTTTCTATTTTTATTTGGATGTTTCCCTAGTTTTCTCACCTGCTGCAAATAGAGGTTCACTTTTGCTTCCAAGGTTCACTAGTTGTCCTCATACTTTGATCAAGTTGCCATTCTATCTATTAGGCTCAATAGGAAGACTGTTTGACTCTGGGATTCTCTCGGTCAATTCTAATCTCAATCATATGGCCATTTTTCAATAGTGGGGCAGGAATAGTTATTAAACTTTTAAAGACTGCTTTTCCTTTGTCTTTATTTCCTTCCTTGGCCTGGAGGTACTGAAGCTAATTGTAGAACCTTTGCTAATCTGGTTAAAACAAATAACTCTATATCATGGAATTCTAGACCAGGGTTTTTCAAAGTGCAGATCGTGAACATGGCGGGTGTCTGGAAGGCCACGGAGCGATTGGTCACAGGGTTCCTGCAGTGGTCTTGATCACGGGAGAAGGGCCCAACATCAGCTCCCAGCATTTCTATTGGGAATGGTGGCTGCTGCCACCTTTTTAAATAATAAGGAAATTGGGCTGTATGCAGTCTTCTGACCATAAGCAGCAATAGTGAGCAGGTCACAGGCAGCACGGTAGCATTGTGGATAGCACAATCGCTTCACAGCTCCAGGGTCCCAGGTTCGATTCCGGCTTCGGTCACTGTCTGTGCAGAGTCTGCACGTCCTCCCCGTGTGTGCGTGGGTTTCCTCCGGGTGCTCTGGTTTCCTCCCACAGTCAAAAGATGTGCAGGTTAGGTGGATTGGCCATGATAAATTGCCCTTAGTGTCCAAAATTGCCCTTCGTGTTGGGTGGGGTTATGGGATTATGGGGATAGGGTGGAGTTGTTGACCTTGGGTAGGGTGCTCTTTCCAAGAGCCGGTGCAGACTCGATGGGCTGAATGGCCTCCTGCACTGTAAATTCTATGATTCTATGTGCACCTGACATCAAACGCCTTGTATGTACCTGCTTTTTGCACCAAATCACAGAGCAGAGCTTCCATTTTCTAGCTGCTGGCAAGCATGGCAAAAGGCATGTGAAGATGAATTGTTTTCTTACAAGTAAGAGACAACCAGAGACACAAATGGGTACCTACTGGTCAGGAATACACAACTGAAACTGCTGGAGAGAGCTACCTTGGAGATTCCAGGGTGTGGGACAGAGCAGTTGCTACTGTTGGCTTTGTACAGAGCTCCAGTGCCTCTGGTTAACAGCCTACAAGAAGAAACTTAACTCAGAATCAAGTATAAAGAAGATTTCGTAGTTGGTCAGTTGTGTAAATGCAAATTTTTAAAAAATGTTTTTAATTTGGGTTTTGAACATAGTATATTTAGTTATGTACACAGAATGAAATATAAAAAAAACTGGTATAAAAAACACCAGTGAGCAATATTATGTTTTAACAAATAAGTAGACACATGTTTGCGGGGAGGGTAGAGAGAAACTGGGGAGGTATATATATACATTTAGGTGCCGAAGAAACAATTACAGTAGTTATGTCCAATACAGGGAGGGCAATACGAGAGTGGATCTGGGTGTTCAAATGCAAATAATGATGCAAAGCCCATGCGTGTCAATTGCAGGGAAAAACGTGAATGAGAGTAGAAGGTTCAGATTTTCAAAGAGAAGTAGTGGTGCAAAATTCCTTTGGAGGTTGAGACACCAGAGTCCGTTGTTTATTTACAGCTAACTCCAAATGAAAAATAGATGTTGTTGTGTCCAAAGAAGTGCAGGTTAGGTGGATTGGCCCTTTGTGTCCAAAAAGATTAGGAGACGTTCTGGGGATAGGGTGGAAGTGAGGGCTTAAGTGGGTCGGTGCAGACTTGATGGACTGAATGGCCTCCTTCACTGTATGTTCTATGTTGACCTGTGATAGCACAGTAAAAACATGGCAAATTCCATAAGGCTCTGCCCAGGAGGTTCAAGTGCTGAGTAAAACAAGCATTTTGTTGCGATTACCCTTCACGACAACCTACATGGGAGTTTGAATTTTCAGTTCTCGTGAAGATGGTGCAAAGGCACTGGCTGAACTCTTCATCTGATATGTGTATTACCCCATCTCATGTAAATATGGTTGCAATGAGATTGTGAGGATCAAGCAGGCTCACCTGTCACACTGAAGGTAAGCAAACTGGCATGTGTGTCACAAAGCTCGACTGGCTTTGCTCCTGAAGATTAGCCGGTTGGCAAAATCTTGGGTCCTGGAAAAAAAGTTTGAAAAACACTGCTATAAACTACCAACCGGTGCGCATTTGCTGCTGGTGGTAGAGTTTTACAGCACAGAAGGAGGTCCAGTGATTCAGAAGGGAACCTCCAGATTTGACAGTGTTATCCACCTGCAGAGTGTCGCCCTTCTCGAGGGTCGGCGGGCTGGACCCTCCGCGCTGAAAGAGCAGCAAGTCGGGCTGAGGAGCCAGCTGAACAAGCGCTTTCTGAGAGGCCCAGTCTACCGTGTCGGTGCCGTGGCAGGTCACGCCCACTAATCAGACGCACCAATCCCAAGCTCCGTCCCCTCCTGATTGATGCCGCCCAGAATCCCAGCCCTCCTGGTTTTTCCCGCCTCCCCACCCCGCCCCCCCAGGATTGCCCCGCCCCCAGGATTGCCCCCCCCCGGATAGCTCCGCCCCCAGGATTGCCTCCCCCCAGTATTGCCCCGCCCCCCCAGGATAGCTCCGCCCCAGGATTGCCCCGCCCCCCCAGGATAGCTCCGCCCCCAGGATTGCCTCCCCCCAGTATTGCCCCGCCCCCCAGGATTGCCCCGCCCCCCCAGGATAGCTCCGCCCCAGGATTGCTCCCCCCCAGGATAGCTCCGCCCCAGTATTGCTCCGCCCCCCCCCCCCCCCCCCCCGCCGTTGGCGCCGCCTCCTGCCGCTACGTGGCAGAATCTGCCATATTGACCGCGTCAGCTGTGCTCGCGGAGCGGGTTACTGCAGTAACTGAGGCCGGCAGCGCAGACGGGCCCCGGCGACTCTCACACCGGTTTTCGCAGCGGTAAGTCACTGTTTTTACATCAGTGTAACAGGGACATCGGATCCTGTGCCAGAACCGGAGCATCTCCCGGGAACCGATCACATCTCGAGCTTCAGGTGTGTCATGCCTGTATCACTGGGCTCTGTGTGAGGTGCCTGGTATCACTGGGCTCTGGGTGTGTGTGAGGTGCCCAGTATCACTGGGCTCTGGGTGTGTGTGAGGTGCCCGGTATAACTGGGCTCTGGGTGTGTGTGTGAGGTGCCCGGTATCACTGGGCTCTGGGTGTGTGTGTGTGGTGCCCGGTATCACTGGACTCTGGGTGTGTGTGAGGTGCCTGGTATCACTGGGCTCTGGGTGTGTGTGTGAGGTGCCCGGTATCACTGGGCTCTGGGTGTGTGTGTGAGGTGCCCGGTATCACTGGGCTCTGGGTGTGTGTGTGTGGTGCCCGGTATCACTGGACTCTGGGTGTGTGTGAGGTGCCTGGTATCACTGGGCTCTGGGTGTGTGTGTGTGAGGTGCCTGGTATCACTGGGCTCTGGGTGTGTGTGTGTGTGTGAGGTGCCTGGTATCACTGGGCTCTGTGTGAGGTACCTGCTATCACTGGGCTCTGGGTGTGTGTGTGTGTGTGAGGTGCCTGGTATCACTGGGCTCTGGGTGTGTGTGTGTGTGTGAGGTGCCTGGTATCACTGGGCTCTGTGTGAGGTGCCTGGTATCACTGGGCTCTGGGTGTGTGTGTGTGAGGTGCCTGGTATCACTGGGCTCTGGGTGTGTGTGTGTGTGTGAGGTGCCTGGTATCACTGGGCTCTGTGTGAGGTACCTGCTATCACTGGGCTCTGGGGTGTGTGTGAGGTGCCCGGTATCACTGGGCTCTGGGTGTGTGTGAGGTGCCCGGTATAACTGGGCTCTGGGTGTGTGTGTGAGGTGCCCGGTATCACTGGGCTCTGGGTGTGTGTGTGTGGTGCCCGGTATCACTGGACTCTGGGTGTGTGTGAGGTGCCTGGTATCACTGGGCTCTGTGTGAGGTGCCTGGTATCACTGGGCTCTGGGTGTGTGTGAGGTGCCCGGTATCACTGGGCTCTGGGTGTGTGTGAGGTGCCCGGTATAACTGGGCTCTGGGTGTGTGTGTGTGGTGCCCGGTATCACTGGGCTCTGGGTGTGTGTGTGAGGTGCCCGGTATCACTGGGCTCTGGGTGTGTGTGTGAGGTGCCCGGTATCACTGGGCTCTGGGTGTGTGTGTGAGGTGCCCGGTATCACTGGGCTCTGGGTGTGTGTGAGGTGCCCGGTATCACTGGGCTCTGGGTGTGTGTGAGGTGCCCGGTATCACTGGACTCTGGGTGTGTGTGAGGTGCCTGGTATCACTGGACTCTGGGTGTGTGTGAGGTGCCTGGTATCACTGGGCTCTGGGTGTGTGTGTGTGAGGTGCCCGGTATCATTGGGCTCTGGGCATGTGTGTGTGATGTGCCCGGTATCACTGGCCTCTGGGTGTGTGTGTGAGGTGCCCGGTATCACTGGCCTCTGGGTGTGTGTGTGATGTGCCCGGTATCACTGGGCTCTGGGTGTGTGTGTGTGTGGTGCCCGGTATCACTGGGCTCTGGGTGTGTGTGTGTGGTGCCCCGGTATCACTGGGCTCTGGGTGTGTGTGAGGTGCCCGGTATCACTGGGCTCTGGGTGTGTGTGTGAGGTGCCCGGTATCATTGGGCTCTGGGCATGTGTGTGAGGTGCCTGGTATCTTTGGGCGTGTGTGAGGTGCCCGGTATCACTGGGCACTGGGCGTGTGTGAGATGCCTGGTATCACTGGGCACTGGGTGTGTGAGGTGTCTGGTATCACTGGCCTCTGGGGTGTGTGTGTGAGGTACCTGCTATCACTGGGCTCTGGGTGTGTGTGTGTGTGAAATGCCCGGGTTCACTGGGTGTGTGAGAGGTGCCTGGTATCACTGGGCTCTGGCGTGTTTGTGTGAGAGGTGCTTGGTATCACTGGGCTCTGGGTGTGTGTGAGAAATGCCCGGTTTCACTAGGCACACTGGTGTGTGTGAGGCGCCTGGTATCACCGGGCTCTGGGTGTGTGTGAGAGGTGCCTGGTATCACTGGGTTCTGGGTGTGTGTGAGGTGCCTGGTATCACTGGGCTCTGGGTGTGTGTGAAGTGCCTAATATCACTGGGTTCTGGGTGTGTGTGAGGTACCTGGTATCACCGGGCTCTTGGTGTGTGTGAGGTACCTGGTATCACTGGGCTCTGGGTGTGTGTGAGGTACCTGGTATCACTGGGCTCTGGGTGTGTGTGAGGTGCCTGGTATCGCTGGTCTCTGGGTGTGTGTGAGGTGCCTGGTATCGCTGGGCTCTGGGTGTGAGATGCCCGGTATCACTGGGCTCTGGGTGTGAGATGCCCGGTATCGCCTGGCTCTGGGTGTGCGGTGCCCGGTATCGCTGGGCTCTGGGTGTGCGGTGCCCAGTATTGCTGGCCCCTGGGTGTGTGGTGCCCAGTATCACTGGCCCCTGGGTGTGAGATGCCCGGTATCGCTGGGCTCTGGGCTCTGGGTGTGAGGTGCCCGGTATCGCTGGGCTCTGGGTGTGTGATGCCCGGTATCGCTGGGCTTTGGGTGTGAGATGCCCGGTATCGCTGGGCTTTGTGTGTGTGATGCCCGGTATCGCTGGGCTTTGGGTGTGAGATGCCCGGTATCACTGGGCTTTGGGTGTGAGATGCCCGGTATCGCTGGGCTTTGGGTGTGTGTGTTCTGTAAAGGTAGCTGGACCAGATGAGAGCTCGACAATTTCACAATTTGTAAACTGAGGGAAGGATACTTCGCTCTAGGAGTGATTCCATTGACAGCCAGCGATCTTTTATATTAAAACAAACTTTATTATTAACACAGGAATAACCCCATTAACATCCAGGAAACAACAGCTTTTCAATTAAGTTGAACAGTTCTTTTAAAAAAAATCAAGAGCTTACTTTCCCATTGACTTCTAAACTTTCAATTAAGCAAAATCCACACCCACAGGTCAAATACCACTTAATACTCAGTGGCTTACAAATTTATGCACAAAGTCCTTGGGGGGGGAAGGTTTCAAAAGTCAGTCTGAGATACACGACCTCCTTTCCTCAGATTCTAGAGCAGAACTCTAAAAGTGAAACAAACAACAGGCACAGGGCATGGCTGAAAGCGAAACCAAAACAGATCCAGTCCCAGCTCCCGAGTGACATCACAGCCTGCCTAGCTTATAACACCTTCATCACAGCTTTAGCAGAGTTAAAATCTGTATACCTTAAGCTAAGTTACTTTAATAACATTACTGCAACACACATAATACAATATATATAAACATTTCCTGCATTCATCAGTGCGTGAGATGCCCAATATCACTGGACTCTGGGTGTGTGTGTGTCAAGTGCCCAGTATCACTGGGGTCTGGGCCTGTGTGTGAAGTGCCCAGTATCACTGGGGTCTGGGGGTGTGTGTGAAGTGCCCAGTATCACTGGGCTCTGGGTGTGTGTGTGTGAGGTGCCTGGTATCACTGGCCCCTGGGTGTTTGTGTGTGAGACATGCCGGGTATCACTGAGCTCAGGCTGTGTGTGTGTCCGATATCACTGTGCTCTGGGTGTGTATACATGTGCCCTGGGTACTTGGGCTCTCGGGTGTGTGCGGTGCCTGTGTTCTTCACCTCAAGCTCTCTCAGTACGTACTCGGACGTTTGCGTGTGGAACCCAAGATCGAATGGTTGTTTAATATCCTCAGTGATCTAGTGAACTGGCTTAATCTGTGTATCCTAGATCTTTGCCTTTGAGTCAGAAAGATCATGTGTTTGAACCCCACCGGACCACATAGTCTCGGCTGACAGTGTGCCACTGTACTGAGGGAGGGCTGCACGGTCAGAGATGTCCCCTTTCCGGTGAGATGTTAAACCGACATCTGATTGCCATTAAAGATGGTGTGAAAAATCATAAGGAACTCGTCGATAGAGTGCAAGGTAACCTGCTAGTGACCTGACCAATATTTATTTCTCACTAACTGTTCCAGCCAGATGATCTATTTGCCTGTTTCATTCCTGTTTTTGAGATCTTGCTGTGGGCAGCTGTGTTACAACACTGACTACAGTTTAAAAGTTATTCATTGGTCAGGACTTCCCAAGGTTGTAAAAGGTGATGCAAAAATCCAATTTCTTTCCCTGTCTAATATTGAATATCCTTATCACTCAGTGTTTTTCATGTTGTTTTAGTATTCTTTAGTTTACTTGGAATTTAGTTGGAATATGGAATGTTTCTTCGGAGTTGAGGAGAAATGGCAGTGTAACATGAGCTGCTTATACTAAATTCTAGTCCGTCTGTTGCAAGTCCCATGCATTTAAGTGAATTGAATTGTTCCCTATCACAAAATATACAATGTGATGAATGAAAAAAAAATTTTCATGGGCAACCAGCTGTTTGTGAGATTTATCTGTGTGGTTTAAAAAAATACCGACTGATTAGTGATCCACTTAAACAAATGCTGAATGTGTTTCTTTTTAAGAATGAGGTAAAGCAAAATAAGTGACACTTTTAAATCAAAATTGGTGAGATTTGTCAGGTATAAAAATGTTAGTAATGCAATAAATTGACACAGATCATGCACTAAATAATGTTTTACATTTTCTTTAACTCATGATTGTGGGTGAACATTTACTTATGTAGCTTTTGGGTTGAAGTCAACGCAGGTGTGAAGGAAGACATAAAAGCAAAATGCTGCAGATGCTGGGAGTCTTTAAAAAAAAAAAGAAATACTGGGAATGTTTGGCATCTGTGGAGAGATGAAATGGAATGAATGGTTTAGTTCAATGACCTTTTCATCAGAATCGTGAAAAGTAAGTGAAATGGATATGTGGGAAAAATATGAAGAAGGACGTCGGGTGGGTGACTGGAGGTTAAATGTCAAAAGGGTAGGTGGTGCAAAGCCAAAAGGAGTGTGATGAACCATCAATCGAACGCGAGACGAGTTGCTGTACAAACGTTAGGCTTTAATAAGCTAGACGTTAGCCCTGTGGTCGACTACAGTAAATGGACGACCGCAGGGCGTTCTGGGTATTTATACCTCGCTCTGGAGGCGGGGTTAACTCAGCCTCTCGACCAATCGGGGAGCCGTCACATGACTGGTCTCAAGCAATCGGTCGAGAGGCACATGACCGACCAGGGCCAATGGTAAGCCAGTGTTCTGCACCAATGGCAGACAGCTATGCAAATCATACCACCACATTCACCCTTTGCGGAGAAAGAAGCCGGGGGGGGGGGGTTTATCAACGAGAGCCGGGGGGGGGGGAGAACTGGTGGTATGAGTAGCAGCCAGAGAAGGGAGAAAAAAAAAATGTTGGCTTCCCACTGGCCCAGACAATTAACAATAGTACATATTGTCCATACAAGGTACATGGAGTTGTTGAAAATTAAATGGACTCGATCAGCCTTTTTGTGGCCCGTGGAGTTGGTGGCGTTGGTTCAGCCGATGGAGGTGGTTCCGCTGATGTCCTGGAGTCCGGGAGCGATGGTCCTTGAACAGTCTCCGTCACCCGGGCTGGTGGTGGAGACGCCATGGATGGGGAAGGGGTGGGGCGCTGGGGGGACAAAAAACAGGGGGGGGTCTGTGGTGAAGGGGGGGAAGGGTGGAGGGAGCGGAGGCGGTCTAGCTGCGTGCTGGCGCAGGTACCGCGGGACAGGGCATCAGGAGGCTCATTGAGCTTCCCAGGACGATACAAGATCTCATAGTTGTACATGGACAACTCGATCCGCCACCGTAAGATCTTGTCATTCTTAATCTTTGTGCATTATCAAACATGAAGGCCACTGACCGTTGGTCTGTGAGGAGGGTAAACTTCCTGCCGGCCAAATAGTGCCTCCAATGTCGCACAGCTTCGACTATGGCCTGGGCTTCCTTTTCCACAGAGGAGTGGCGGAGTTCGGAAGCCTGGAGGGTTCTGGAGAAGAAGGCCACGGGTCTGCCCGCTTGGTTCAGGGTGGCCGCCAGAGCTACTTCTGATGCGTCGCTCTCGACCTGGAAGGGGAGGGACTCGTCGCTGGCGCGCATCGTGGCCTTTGCAATGTCCGCTTTGATGCGGCTAAAGGCCTGGCAGGCCTCTGTCGACGGCGGGAAGGTCGTGGTTTGAATGAGGGGACGGGCCTTGTCGGCGTAATTGGGAACCCATTGGGCGTAGTAAGCGAAGAAACCCAGGCAGCGTTTGAGGGTATTGGGGAGAGGGAGTTCCATCAGGGGGCGCATGCGTTCGGGGTCAGGGCCTATCACTCCGTTACGCACTACGTAGCCGAGGATGGCTAGACGGTCGGTGCTAAACACGCACTTATCCTTATTGTATGTGGTTTTAAGGAGTTTTGCGGTTTGGAGAAATTTCCGGAGGTTGGCGTCATGGTCCTGCTGGTCGTGGCCGCAGATGGTGACATTATCGAGATACGGGAAGGTAGCCCGTAATCCGTACTTGTCGACCATTCGGTCCACCTCCCGTTGGAAGACCGAGACCCCATTTGTGACAGCGAATGGAACCCTAAGGAAGTGGTAGAGGCGCCCATCAGCCTCAAACGCGGTCTACTTGCGGTCACTCGCGCGGAGGGGGAGCTGGTGATAAGCGGACTTAAGGTCCACAGTGGAGAAGACTTTGTATTTCGCGATATCGTTTACCATGGCGGAAATACGGGGGAGTGGATACGCGTCCAGTTGCGTAAACCGGTTGATGGTCTGACCATCCGGTTTTTCTCCCCAGTCCGGACTACCAGCACTTGGGTTCGCAAGGGACTGTTGCTGGCCTCGATGACCCCTTCCTTCAGCAACCTCTGGACCTTGGACCTGATGAAGGTCCGGTCCTGGGCACTGTACCGTCTGCTCCGTGTCGCGACGGGTTTGCAATCGGGGGTGAGATTAGCAAACAAGGAGGGGGGGTCCACTTTGAGGGACGCGAGGCTGCAGACAGTGAGGGGGGGGTATAGGGCCGCCGAATTGGAAGGTCAAGCTCTGCAGCTTGCACTGGAAGTCCAGTCCTAGGAGTGCTGGTGCGCAAAGGTCAGGGAGGACAAGGATTTTGTAATTTTTAAAAACCTTCCCTTGGACCGTGAGGTCCGCGATGCAGCAGCCGGTGATGCGGACGGAGTGCGAACCTGAGGCTAACCCGATTTTGTGTTTTACCGGATGGACAGGGAGAGCGCAGCGCCTTACCGTGTCAGGGTGAACAAAGCTTTCCGTGCTCCCGGAGTCCAGCAGGCAGCCCGTCTCGTGGCCGTTGAGGTGGATCAGCGTCGTTGTTTTGGCGAGCATGCGTGGCCGTGACTGGTCGAGTTGAACTTGCGTGCCAATCCAGGATGGTGGTGCCCAGGATCCGCACGTGGAGTCGGGGTCCCAAGATGGCGGCGCCCAGGACCCGCACGTGGATTCGGGGCCCCAAGATGGCGGCGGCCAGGACCCGCACGTGGAGTCGGCGCCCCAAGATGGCGGCGGCCAGGACCCGCACGTGGAGTCGGCGCCCCAAGATGGCGGCACCCAGGACCCGCACGTGGCGTCCGGGGCCCAAGATGGCGGCGCCCGCGGGGCCCTCGTGGTTGCTGGGGGCTACCTACAACGGTGCTGGCGGGCCGACCGGAGTGGCTGAGAGCGGGGGCAGAGAGGCGCTCAGAGGCCCGGGGGCGGCGAGGAGAGAGTTGCGCGGTGCGCTGGAAGGGCCCGGAGGAGAGGGGAGGCGCGCAGGCTGGGTGCAGAGGAGGGGGGGGGGGGGGGGGGAGAGAGATTGGCGCGGTGTACTGGAAGGGCCCTGAGGGGGGGGATCCCCGGTCGCTGCGTGGTACAGCAGCGACCGATTTGGCCTGGCAGACGGATGAAAAGTGGCCGCCCTTCCCGCAGCTCTTACAGAGGGCGGAGCGGGCCGGGCAGCGCGGGCGAGGGTGTTTAGCGAACCCACAGAAATAGCAGCGAGGCCCCGCGGACTTGTCAGGGTGTCCCGCGGCGCAGGCCTGAGGGGGGTCGGGAGCGGCGGATGGCGGTGGGGAAGCGTGCCAGGAGGCCCAGGGTGCTGCAGCGCGGCTGGGGACATAGGTGCGGGCGTTTAAATCGGCGACCTCCAGGGAGGTGGAGAGAGTCCGTGCCTTAGTTAGGCTGAGGTCGTCTTTCGCCAGCATACGCTGGCGGATAGCGGCGGACTGCATCCCAGCCACGTAAGCATCTCTAATCAGAAGTTCCATGTGCTCCGTGGCTGAAACTTGGAAGCAGGAGCAATTCCTCCCCGGGGCAGCGAGGGCCTGGTAAAATTCGTCTAATGACTCACCGGGGAGCTGTTGTCTGGTAGCCAGCAGATGTCGGGCGAATACTCTGTTTACCGGTTTAAGAAACTGTCCATTCAGCTTAAGCATGGCCGCATTGTAATCTTTTTCCTCCGCAATCATCACGTAGGCTACCGTGCCCACGCTGGAGTGGAGGCTGTGAAGCTTCTGTGCCATGGTGGGGGGGCTGTTTGTGGACGCCAGGTATCCATCGAGACATGCCAGCCAATGTTGAAAGATTTCTGGAGCGTTCTGAGTTTGCGGGCTGATGCGGAGGCATTCGGGCTTGATCCGGAGCTCCGTCTTCAAAATTCTAGCTCATTAAATTGATGAACCATCAATCGAATGCGAGACGAGTTGCTGTACAAATGTTAGGCTTTAATAAGCTAGAAGTTAGCCCTGAGGTCGACTACAGTAAATGGACGCCCGCCGGGTGTTCTGGGTATTTATACCTTGCTCTGGAGGCGGGGTTAACTCAGCCTCTCAATCAATCGGGGAGCCATCACATGACTGGTCTCAACCAATCGGTCGAGAGGCACATGGCCGACCAGGGCCAATGGTAAGCCAGTGTTCTGCACCAATGGCAGACAGCTATGCAAATCATACCACCACTGAGTGGTAATGGAACGATTAAAGAAAGAAGTGTCTCGAGGAGGTGTGAATGACAGAATAGTCAACAGTTTGCCATATGAAAGCAAATAAATGAGAAAAACACCATAGAACCAGAAATGTAATGGGGAAGGAAACAAAACGTTCACACAAGTTGCAGTCTGCAATTGTTGAACACAATATTTTGACCCTGGAATGCTGCAAAGTGTCTATTTTGAAAGATGTCGTTCCATTCCTCAAGTTTGTCTTGAGCTTTATTGTCGCTTGGCCTCCTATAGAATGTTCCAGAGAGGTCAGCATGGGAGCAAGGTGGATAATTAAAATGACAGGAGACCGGAGCCTCAAAAATCACACTTGGAAGACTGAATGGAGGTGTTCTGCAAAACGGTCACCCAATCTGCATTTGGTCTCCCCAGAGAGATCAGATGGCATTGTGAGCAGTGAATATAGTATACTGAATGGAAAGAAGTACACATAGATACTAGTTTCACTTGGAAGGAAATCTTGGGGCCTTGGATCATGAGGAGGTAAAGGGCAGGTGTTCCAAAGAAAACACACCTGGGCTGGAGCATATTTAGAACAAACAAAATCCCAGAAGACAACGTATGTTTAATAAACTATTTCCATTTGAAGTCCTAGGAGAAATAGAGGTTTCAATTACTAACAAACATGTTTTTGCTGAAATACCTCAAAACACCTCTGGGGATTTTTGTTAAAACAATTATTATTCAGTAAACAATGGGATGTAACTTTCTGCAACTGAGCAAGACATCTTAAAATTTGCTAACCTACAGAGGCACGATTTTGAACATGTTCTGTAGTGCTGTTGCATTAGGCCAATGTGTTCTTGTAAAGTTTGTACTCTGGATATTTTGTAACTGCATCTTTTGTGAAAACTTCATCCTGTTACTATTCTTAACCAGACCAGTGCATGACACTAGGAGTTATCTTGAGGTTATTACCCTTTGAGGCCTTGCACTTTAATCTATCTCCTAATTGCAAAACTCCCTTTGCAAGATGCCAAATTTTCTTTTTCTAGTGCCATTAGTTCCAACCAACATTGCTCTATGTTTACGGGTAAGCAGTAATGCTGCAGTCAGGAATGTGCCATGCAGGAAACAAGCAGTCATATGCAAGCAGCATTGCCTTTAAGATGCACATATGTATGGCTATCGTGTTGAGCTTGTGTAAGACTAGTTAGGCCTCAGCTGGATTGCTGCATTCAGTTCTGGGCGCTTGAGGAAGGATGTGAAGGCATTGGAGAGAGTACAGTGGAGATTCACAAGAATGATTCCAGGGATAAAGAACTTTAAAGAAAAGAAAGTTAAGAGAGACTTGATCGAAGTATGCAATATCCTGAGGGGTATGGACAGGGTAAACAGTGAGAAACTTCCCACTCAGAGCATCAAGTAGGTGCAGATTCAAAACAAAAGGCAAAAGGAGTACAAGTGATGAGGAAAAAGAATTTCACCCAGAGGCTAGTTGCAGTCTTGAATAAACTTCCTGAGAAGGTGGTGATGAAGATAGGTTTGATGAAGGTATTCAAAATTGAATTGGATTGCTATCTGAAAAGAGAGAATGTGCAAGGTTACAGGGGTCAGGCAGGAGAGTGGGACTAAGTAGAATGCTCATTCAGAGAGCCAATGCAGACTTCCTCGGCTGTTGTTTGTAAATCATCAAACACTTCGACCAGTTTATTATTAAAACATTTGCCCAGGTGCCCTTATTTGCGAGTTGAACAAAGGACAAACACAGGTTCACAATTGAACCCAAATTTATTCACAAACACCATAAAATAATTATTCTTCCAAATTATGCCAAATCTAATCTGCCCAAGATTCTAATACCACCCCTGCCAATGAACTGGATCGAGCTACAGGTTCAATCCTCTGAGCCTCCGTCATCTCAAAGCCCTCGTCTGCAAAGGTGGGTCTTGCACATCTCTTCTGTCCATTCTCTGGTCCGCCGGCGAGCCTTCTCCCTTACCTCTGGGTCGAGTCTTCACAGGGGATGGTCTCTAGGTGTCTCCTCCTGCCCCCTCTTTGCGCCCTTCCAGAGGTTTCTCTGGCCCTCAGCTAATTAGATCGCACACCCAATGGAGTCGCCGACTGCAACTCTGCAGGACACCAGGACCTTCCCCTGCATCTGCCCCCCCCCTCCCCGGGTCCATCCTTCGGTGCATGCCCACACGTAACCGTATCCCATATAAGGTAAAGGTAGGAAATCTAGGTGCTAGAAAGTCTGGCATCATCTTGCCCATCCACAACCATTGATCTATTTGAATTGGGCCGATTATCTTCTGAGGTCCTAAATTTACGGGTAAGCAGTCATGCTGCAGGCAGGAATGTGTCACGAAGGATGCAAGCAGCATTCTCTTTAAGGTGCACACATGTACTTGTCCCGGCTGTTTGTCTCTGTCCACTTAAGTCGAATTTGGCTGTTTGACTTCCCATCAGGCATGGTTCTGACTGGCTTTAATAAAGTGTCCAATTCTTCATCTTCAGTGTTCTGTTCTGTGTCGGGTCTAAAATTCAGGCCGTTGGCCTCCCTCCTCTTGACCCGGTGAGCATCAGCGAACACAATCACACAACTCTAACTGAATCCCTGGATGGGCAAGTACCAGAGTTTCAGGCAAACAATCCCTAGCCCAACATATATGCATTCTGTAGACATCAGAAATATAATACAGAATTAGACTGCTTGTATATGAAAATAAATTGCGTCAAATTAGTTCCTTCTCCAAGGCATGTTAATTCGATCTTCCTGTTGCGTCTCCTTTCTTCTGTGGGTCTTTATCCTTGTGTCTATTCAGGGGTGAAGAATCCCAAGCAATACACCACCGTGCCTAATACATTCTGAAAAAAGATCTGAGTAGCATCTGTCGCTATTCCCCAATATCTGATTCCTCCTTCCCCTTATCCCGCCCCACGAGATGCTGGCTCACGCTCTTTACTGATCCCTCCTTTTTTAAAATAATACCTTTATCACAAAATCTGAGGTGGCCAGGCATCCGTATTTAATTTAGTGCCTTCTGGGGACGATGAGTTGAATGGCTAATACGACAATGCAGAGTTGCAAAGCGGAAGAGAAGATGGCAGAGGTTCGCCGACCTCAGACGTGTGCAGGGTGATAAGGTTATCTGAGGGTATGTGGGTTGCTGATGGCTACCAATCATACTGGTGCTGGTGGCGTGCTGGTAATCGACACCAACCATTTTTGTGTGATGGCACTGAAGTGGAAACTCGTGGAGGGTTATACTGACCTCCCAAAGTAACAGACAACAAACGTATATAAAATTCCAGGTAAACCTGAACCCGGGGAAGATGTTTATTCATTAAATGCAACCAGTACCTGCTGTCATCTCAAGAGATTTTCCTCACTGAGATGAAAGAAGGGGGGAAAATGTGCATCAAGGGAAAGAAGACGAGGGACTTGTTCAGAGGAAAACGGACACTGTACATGTTATTTACAATTAGGGACAGTAGGGTTCCTTGATTCTTCTGAGGTGGTGATCTATTTGAGTGGTGGGGCTCTGGCTACTTGGGACCTGCTCTTCCACCACCTGCCTGTCTGAGCGTTGTGCCAAACACTTCCAGGATCCCTGCGGCAGGTGCCCTCGAGTGTATGTGGCTTGATAATGACTCGATTTCTACCCTTCCGGGACATTAGATGGAGCTTTGCGTCCGGGGTCTGTGGGGATGGAACTGGTAGCAAGGAACCAGGGTCGGGATTCCGGGGGTGTGGGCTGCTACCTGAATTCCCTCTAGCAATACATGGTACTGCCGGTAGTTGTTTTGGGAGCCAAATGCCTTCATTTGGTTCACATGGTACCATTCTGCTTTCCCGGAATCCATCAGTATCTGGTAAACGGATGGGATCGCCTTATCTACCACCAAGTAGGGTCACTTGTATCTGGGGGATAAGAATATGCCTGGCTGGAAAACTGAGAGCATTACCTTCTGCTTGACCGCTGACTCCAGGGGTTCACCTTGCCATTGAAGTATGCTTTACTCTGCTTTCCTTTTTCCCATTTCAACAACGGCTGCCGGATTTGCAGCTTGAACATTTTCCAGCAGTGTTTTCACTGCAGTCTCGTGGCTGAGAACTCGGGTTCTGATAACTCCAGCCCAGCAAGGGTTAGATCCCTCATAGTTCGCCTTGTCATGAGTACATGGGAAGTGAACCCGGTGCAACTGGATACTGAGTTCCGTACTATCACGAGAACAAATGGCAGGACTTTGTTACAAGTATGGTTATTCTTCTGGACGGTCTTGCGGATCATTTCTTTGAGGGTGTGGTTAATCCTTTCCACTGTTCCGTTGGATTGAGGATGATACGCAGTGTGGAACGTTTGGTTGATTTGAAATAAGCTCATTACCCATTACATCACCTGGGCAGTGAAATGAGTGCCATGGTCCGAATGTGTACTATGAGACACCCCACCTCGTGAAGATTTGCTGCACTTGGATATCTGCCATGACTTTGGCCGTATTGATTAAAGTGGGGAAGGTTTCTACCCACTTGGATGTATTTGTAACCTCCTGTGCCAGGTGTTAGAGGACCGATATAATCAATCTGTAGATTTGTCCAGGCGTCTTCTACAGGTCAGGTGTGCCTCAGTTCTCCTTTGTACATATACCTGTTGGGATTATTTTGGGCGCAGACCAAACATTTATTGATGTAATACCCCCCATCTTTATATATGTCTGGCCACCAGCACAATCCCTTAATTCGTTCACCCGTGGCTCATGGCCCTGGACATTGTGATGTTGATAAGTAATTTGGTTGCAGTCTCTAGTCAATACCATGTGCCTTCTGAAGGCCTGGCCTCTATCTCTCTCGCCCCCACCTTGGGTGCATCATGTGGGAATCGACTGAGGTAGGGATCTGGCTTTCACTAAATTCCCTCCCACAGTTTACCCAACTCCCTTGACTAGCCTAGTTCTGAATACATAGTTTGTTCACCTCGTGTTACAGACACCTGGTTTATGACTTCCTTCTCAATACAGGCTCGGGCTGGATGCAGGAGAGTACAAGATTAGTGGATTTGAATTCAGAGCAATTGGGCACTTACCGAAGCCCACCCAGGGACACCACTGTTGTTTGTAACTTACCAGACGAGTTGAACAAAGGACAAACACAGTTTCGCAATTCAACCCAAATTTATTTACAAACACAATAAAACAGTTATTCTCCCACAGGATCCCAAATGTAATCTGCCCAAGATTATAATATAGCCCCTGCCGATGAACTGGATCGAGCTGCAGGTTCAATCCTCTGAGCCTCAGTCGTCTCAGGGCCCTCGTCTACGAAGGTGAGTCTCGCACATCTCTTCCGTCCATTCTCTGGTCCATCGTCACGTCTTCTCCGTTGCCTGAGTCGAGTCTTCACTGGGAGGGACCCTGGGTGTCTTTTCCTATTCCCCTCTTTGCGTCCTTCTTGACGTTTCTCTGACTCTTAGCCAATCAGGTGGCTGGGCGGGGGTTGCAACAGCAAATGGAGCTCCCCTCCACTTCCCAACCCCCCCCACTCTTTCTCCCCCACCCCAGTGGGGGGGCCACAGGCCGTCAATTTTAAAAGGGGGAAATACACACTTATCTGCACTCTGATATTGTGCCCAACCTTCCTCTCGGTGTGGTAGCCTCGGGCCTCCAGCACCCTGGTCTCCGCAGGCTCCAGCGCGTTGCAGAAGTAATGCAGCTCTGCCTCCTTTGAATGGACCAGCTTGGAAATTCTCATTTGGGGAAGGCATTTAAACAGCAGATTTATATTCAAGGCAACAGGCAGCATATTTAAGAAGTATTCTAAAGATATGTAGAAGTTTTCTTTAACCAGTTTTTTTGCTCTTTCTTTTATGGCATTGCTGTTGTTATTGATTCTTTGAAAGTAATTAATTTTTTTATGATTCAAGGTGGTTATTTACAAGTGAACATAGGTTTGGTTATATGTTTTAAATCTGTGAAATTATAGGGCAGCATAGTGACGCAGTGGTTAATACTGCTGCCTCGTGGCGCCGAGGTCCCAGGTTCGATCCCGGCTCCGAGTCACTCTCTGTGTGGAGTTTGCACATTCTCCCCGTGTTTGCGTGGGTTTCGCCCCCGCAACCCAAAGATGTGCTGGGTAGGTGGATTTGCCACGCTAAATTGCCCCTTAATTGGAAAAAATGAATTGGGTACTCTAAATTTAAAAAAACAATCTGTGAAACTATTTAAATCTGCACTATTATTATGTAACTTTCCATGTGGCATGCTTAAAAGTGTTTGTATGTTTTAATTTCTAATGTGTCAAGATTTTCAAAGCTCCCAGGACATTTTGCTGTCACTGTCCTTGCAACATCTGATATTTTTGTGTTTACAGCAACACCACAGTGCAGAAAAGAGCCATTTGGCCCATCGAGCCTGCACTGACGCTCCAAAAGAGCACGCTACCCAGGCCCACGCATCCGCCCTATCCCCGTAGCCTCACCTAACGTTTGGACGCTAAGTGGCAATCTAACCAGGCCAATCCACCTAACCTTTGTCAGAACCTTTGTCACCTAACCTAATCTTTGGATTGTGGGAGGAAACGGTGGTGGTATGGTGGCACAGTGGTTGGAACAGCTGCCTCTCAGCGCCAGAAACCCAGGTTCAATTCTGGTCTTGGGTAACTGTTTGTCTGGAATTTGTACGTTCTCCCAGAGCCTGTGTGGGTTTCCTCCGGGTGCTCTGGTTTCCTCCCACAGTCTAAAAATGTGCAGGTTAGGTGAATTGGCCATGCTTAAATTGTCCCTTAGTGTCCAAGGATCTGTAGATTAGGTTCTGGGGATAGGGCAGGGGAGTGGTCCTTGGAATGGCACTCTTTCAGAGGGTCAGTGTGGAGTTGATGGGCCGAATGGTCTCCTTCTGCATTGTAAGAATTCTATGATTCTATTCCATGGTTTTAGGAAACCCATGGAGACACGGGGAGAATGTACAAACACCGCACAGTCACCCAAGGTCCGAATTTAACACGAGTCCCTGGTGTTGAGGCAGCAGTGCTAACCAGCATACCACTGTGCTGTTATGTTTCTGCCTTCAGTTATCTTCATTTATTATTATCTCATAATTAAAGATTGTAAGAGCAGCACGGTGGTGCAGTGGTTAGCACTGCTGGCTCACGCGCTGAGGTCCCAGGTACGATCCCGGCCCTGGTTCACTGTCCGTGTGGAGTTCGCACATTCTCCCCGTGTCTGTGAGGACTTCGCCCCCACAACCCAAAGATGTGCAGGCTAGGTGGATTGGCCATGTTAAATTGCCCCTTAATTGGAAAAAATTAATTGGGTACTCTAAATTTATAAAAATAAAAAAAATAATTAAACACTGTGTTTTGATGTTTCAGTAAGATGTTTATAGAAGCTTGTAAAGTTTAATGTAAAACATATAGTAACAAATAATTTTATAAATACAAAACTTCGAAACCAGTTAATATTTAACAGTGGAACAATGACATTAAACTACCTCAATTGTTACAAATTTCTTGAAATAACCTATATTTTCTCACTTGAACACAGCGGCCAATAAAATATATTTCCCCGCATAAACATAATGGTTCTGTCTATTTGTAAGAGGGAAAGGGGAGGGCTTTGACATATCAATTGTTAATGTTACAAGATCAAAGTCCTGGCACACATCTACTCTAACATCATTGTGGGATGTCCTTTGGCAGTACACTCTTAGGGGTTGGTAATTGATTCGCTGTAATAACTGTCAGAGAGAGAGTTCACATTAGCTTACCAGAAGCTTCCATATGTCAACAAAGGCATTAAACTCTGATACAACATTTGAAGTAATCACTGAGGCCTGCACGGATAACATGACATCAGGGAGATTCGTAAACAACACAGCATTAAATACATTGCAAAATCCAAATGTACTTTAACTCTGTCTCAGCTGGGAGGACAGGCGGGCTAACATTTGTGTCCATGAAGGAGTCCATAGCACCAGTATTGAGGCCATGATTGTCCAAAACCAACTCCGCTGGGCCACCCATATGCTTAGGATGTCAGAGTCCTGACTGCCAAAGCAAATAGAACGATACAGCGCAGTACAGGCCCTTCGGCCCTCGATGTTGCACCGACATGGAAAAAAAACTAAAGGCCATCTAACCTACACTATGCCCTTATCAACCATATGCTTATCCAATAAACTTTTAAATGCCCTCAATGTTGGCGAGTTCACTACTGTTGCAGGTAGGGCATTCCACGGCCTCACCACTCTTTGCGTAAAAAACCCACCTCTGACCTCTGTCCTATATCTATTACCCCTCAATTTAAGGCTATGTCCCCTCGTGCTAGCCACCTCCATCCGCGGGAGAAGGCTCTCACTGTCCACCCTATCTAACCCTCTGATCATTTTGTATGCCTCTATTAAGTCACCTCTTAACCTTCTTCTCTCTAACGAAAACAACCTCAAGTCCATCAGCCTTTCCTCATAAGATTTTCCCTCCATACCAGGCAACATCCTGGTAAATCTCCTCTGCACCCGTTCCAAAGCTTCCACGTCCTTCCTATAATGAGGCGACCAGAACTGTACGCAATACTCCAAATGCCGCCGTACTAGAGTTTTGTACAACTGCAACATGACCTCATGGCTCCGGAACTCAATCCCTCTACCAATAAAGGCCAACACACCATAGGCCTTCTTCACAACCCTATCAACCTGGGTGGCAACTTTCAGGGATCTATGTACATGGACACCGAGATCCCTCTGCTCATCCACACTACCAAGAATTTTACCATTAGCCAAATATTCCGCATTCCTGTTATTCTTTCCAAAGTGAATCACCTCACACTTCTCCACATTAAACTCCATTTGCCACCTCTCAGCCCAGCTGTGCAGCTTATCTATGTCCCTCTGTAACCTGCAACATCCTTCCGCACTGTCTACAACTCCCCCGACTTTAGTGTCATCTGCAAATTTACTCACCCATCCTTCTGCGCCCTCCTCTACGTCATTTATAAAAATGACAAACAGCTACGGCCCCAGAACAGATCCTTGTGGTACGCCACTCGTAACTGAACTCCATTCTGAACATTTCCCATCAACTACCACTCTCTGTCTTCTTTCAACTAGCCAATTTCTGACCCACATCTCTAAATCACTTTCAATCCCCAGCCTCCGTATTTTCTGCAATAGCCGACCGTGGGGAACCTTATCAAACACTTTACTGAAATCCATATACACCACATCAACTGCTCTACCCTCGTCTACCTGTTCAGTCACCTTCTCAAAGAACTCGATAAGATTTGTGAGGCATGACCTACCCTTCACAAAACCATGCTGACTATCCCTAATCATATTATTCCTATCTAGATGATTATAAATCGTATCTTTTATAATCCTCTCCAAGACTTTACCCACCACAGACGTTAGGCTCACCGGCCTATAGTTACCGGGGTTATCTCTACTCCCCTTCTTGAACAAAGGGACCACATTTGCTATCCTCCAGTCCTCTGGCACTATTCCTGTAGCCAATGATGACCTAAAAATCAAAGCCAAAGGCTCAGCAATCTCTTCCCTGGCTTCCCAGAGAATCCTAGGATAAATTCCATCAGACCCCGGGGACTTATCTATTTTCACCTTGTCCAGAATTGCCAACACTTCTTCCCTACGCACCTCAATGCCATCTATTCTA
The DNA here is from genome assembly GCF_902713615.1 of Scyliorhinus canicula. Taxonomy (NCBI): domain Eukaryota; kingdom Metazoa; phylum Chordata; class Chondrichthyes; order Carcharhiniformes; family Scyliorhinidae; genus Scyliorhinus; species Scyliorhinus canicula. The sequence continues at coordinate 77,291,668 of NC_052147.1, read as the reverse complement.
ATAGCCTGGGTCTCAGCATTCTCCTCCACAATATTATCTTTTTCCTGAGTGAATACTGACGAAAAGTATTCATTTAGTATCTCGCTTATCTCCTCAGCCTCCACACACAACTTCCCACCACTGTCCTAGACTGGCCCTACTCTTACCCTAGTCATTCTTTTATTCCTGACATACCTATCGAAAGCTTTTGGGTTTTCCTTGATCCTACCTGCCAAAGACTTCTCATGTCCCCTCCTTGCTCATCTTGGCTCTCTCTTTAGATCCTTCCTCGCTTCCTTGTAACTCTCAAGCGCCCCAACTGAAACTTCACGCCTCACCTTCACATAGGCCTCCTTCTTCCTCTTAACAAGAGATTCCACTTCTTTGGTAAACCACGGTTCCCTCGCTCGACCCCTTCCTCCCTGCCTGACTGGTACGTACTTATCAAGAACATGCAATAGCTGTTCCTTGAACAAGCTCCACATATCCAGTGTGCCCAACCCTTGCAGCCTACTTCTCCAACCTACACATCCTAAGTCATGTCTAATGGCATCATAATTGCCCTTCCCCCAGCTATAACTCTTGCCCTGCGGGGTATACTTATCCCTTTCCATCACTAACGTAAAGGTCACCGAATTGTGGTCACTGTTTCCAAAGTGCTCACCTACCTCCAGATCTAACACCTGGCCTGGTTCATTACCCAAAACCAAATCCAATGTGGCCTCGCCTCTTGTTGGCCTGTCAACATATTGTATCAGGAAACCCTCCTGCACACATTGTACAAAGAACGACCCATCTAATGTACTGGAATCATCTTCATCCAACCCCAGGAAGGATCCCGAACAAGAGGAGGACAAAGGAAGCCCTTCAAAGACACCTTGATAGCTTATCTCAAGCAATGGAACATACACATCAATGCCTGGAAAACCTTTGCTAAGAAGAGACTTCTTTGGAGGAACCTCTTTATTGAAGGATCACAATCCTTCGAGAGCACCTGACGGCAGGACGAGGTCCAGAAAAGGAGCCTTGGAAAGGACTACCCGCGACCTAGCATCCAAGCACTGATCCCACCTTTTGGAAACTCCTGCCAAATGAATGACTGAAGATGTGGCTCTAGTATCGGGTTCATCAGCCATGCAAGGACCCACAGAATCTGAGGCCAGTAACACGGAGTATCTTAGGTGGATGATCATACTCGTTAGCGAGTGATCATTGCATTCTATCCATATCGTTCCTTTAATGGAATTAATTTCCTCATAACAAACCAAAGTTTTAAAAAAATCTTTCTTTCACTTTCTGTGACTGAACTCATGTTATACAGCAAAGTACCCTTTTAATGGAATTGAGTCTCACGACAAAGTTTAATAAAAATAAATCTTCCTTTCACTTTATTTGCATTTTAAACATCTTGAGAAACACTAAACACTAATAATATAAAATATTAGCTTGACCGAAAAGTGAAAAGTACAATGAAGAAGGTGTAAAAACTCTCCTGACATTGGGGCAAGTTAGTGCTGTCCCTGGATTTTTTTATTCAGCAGCTCCAACAGGGCTTCAAGCAGGGGGCAAAAAAACACCTGAGCATGTTTGCCCGTATGCCCATACTTCCGGGTCGTCTCGCAGAGCATGTGCAGCGGACCAGCGACTTAAGTCACTGACCCAAGAGGAAGTTATGGGCTTTGCTTTGGAAGCAAAGTTTACAGATTGCTGTGAGTTAAATAGCAACCAAGTGATTCAAATTTTTCAATGTGCAATATACTGTGAAATTTAACTTTCAAATTGAAAGGGGTTCAGTGATAGGATCTCAAGTATGTCACGTTTACAAATAAGGCAAACACTTTTGCAACAAATGGATGAATGCCTTGCATTTCATCTGAAACTCTATTTATCCAAACTGCTTTATGTTCTTAAAAAACAAAATGTGATACCACGGAGAACAAAGTTCACTAGTAATAAACAGCCACCGTTTATGGTTGTTGTATGACATGGCAAAAATAAAAGTACTAAATTAAGGGAGATCTAGGCATGTGGCTAGAATGGTGTGGCACAAAGCCATGGATAGGGGTTTCTCTGAATTGAAATGTTGTTACATGAGCATGCCGAGAAGTTGTAGGGAAACACCAGTTAACAAGGTATGCAAAAATTTAACTTGTATTGAAAATCATAAAATGTATTTGTATAAAGTATCTTTGTTGTTACTCTTAAACCAAGGCTTATTTGCTTGTTCCAGTAGTTCAGGCGAATATTAAAGATCTAATGGCAGAGTTTAAAATTCTTCAACCTACCAGTACCATAAACTTAACTGGAAATGCATTGCTGTTTATGTGAACCTACTGTGCATAGAATCCGATTAATTAGTTTCATGTCACGTGCTTTGGGACATTTCAAGGAGATGTGATGGGCATCAGTATATATGCAAATCTTTTTGATAAGTTATGTAAGGTGAGGATCCCATTGTCGTGGTCCATGTAGATACCAACGGCGTAGATAGAACAAAGGTTTGGCGAAGAGAGTTTGAGGAGTTAGGCACAAAATTAAATGTGGAACATCCATGGTTATAATCTCTGGATTATTACCTGAGCCGTGTGTAAATTGGCATTGGATATGTAAAATTTGAGAGATTAATATTGGTGTAGGAGAAGTAAGTTTTGGTTCGTGTGTGCTGGCATCAGTACAGGGATGAATGATGGCTGCACCATTGGAACGGCCCACATCTGAATAGTGCTGGGACAAGTATTCTTACAAACTGCACAACTAGGGAAGTAGAGGGGGCTTTAAATTAAATAGAGAGTGGGGCTGGTTGTGTAGAGGGGATAGATAAGCAAAATGACATGGCAGCATTGCAAGGGAGGGGCGGACATTAAAAAACAGCAGCAATTAGGATCAAAAGGGGAAATAATGGTAAAAATGCAAAATTGATTCTTTATTTAAATGCATGCAGTATCTGGCACAAAATAAATGAATTAACGGCACAAATTGAGGTCAATGGGTATGATCTTATAGCCATTATAGAGACATCAGTACAATTAGAAAAAAAGCTGGGAACTAAACATTCAGGGGAATATGACTTTTTGTAAGGGCAGATAGGAAAGAAAGGGTGGTCGGGTAGCTTTGTTAGTATTAGATGAAATAAGTACGATAGCAAGAAAAGAACTTCGATCAGAAGATGTACAATCCCATGTGTGGAGATGAGAAATAACAAGGGGAAGAAGACACTGGGGGGAGTGATCTATAGGTCCCCTAACAGTAGCTATACTGTAGGACAGAGAATAAATCAGGATAATGAGGGCAGTAAAAAAGGCAGTGCATTAATCATGAGTGACTTTAATCTTCATGGGGATTGGGAAAATCAAATTGGCAGAGGGTTGCCATGAGGATAAATTCAGTGTATTTGGGACAATTTCTTAGGACAATATGTTGTGGATCCAACCAGGGATCAGGCTATTTTGGGTCTGATGATGTGTGATGAGGCAGGTTTAATAAACAAGCTGAGTAACAGGTCCCCTCAGAAACAGCGACCGTAACATGGTCAAATTTAGCATTCAGCTTGAGTGCGTGAAACTTGGGACAGAAACAACTGTGCTGAACCTAATTAGGGTAATTACAAAATAATGAAGATAGAGTTGGCTGAAATGGACTGGGAAAGGTGTTTAGCAGAAAAACAGTTGATCAGCAATTTCTGTAAATAGTTCTTGATCGCAATAAAGATATGTCCCAGTGAAGAAGAAGGATTCTAGGAAAGGGATAAATCAACCATAGTTCACCAAGGAAATGAAGGATAGTATTAAACTGAATGAAAAAACATAATGTGACAAAGATTAATGGTAAACTGGAGGAATTGGGAAAGTTTTAAAAACCAAAAAAAGACGACCAAAAATTATAAAGAGGAAGAAGATAAACTATGAGAGTAAATTAGCAAGTAATAAAAAAACAGACAGTAAGAGCTTATTTAAATGTATAAAAAGGAAGAGAGAGACCAAAGTGAACATAACCTCTTAGAGAATGGCTGGGGAAATAATGGGGAACCAGGAAATGGCAGAGGAGATGAATAAATGCTTTGTGGCAGTCTTCATAGTGGAAGACACCAATAACATTCCAAAAATACCAAATAATTAAGGGGGTTAAGGGGGGGGGGTGGGGAAGGAGAAGAATAAGTGCAATAATTATCACTAGAGAAAGGTACTAGGGAAACTAATGGTAGCTACACAAATAGTGAAAGCACCGGAAATAGCTACAGAGATAATGGATGCACTGGTAATATTCCAACAATCCTTAAATTCTGGAAAAGTCCCAATGGAAAACTGCCAATGTTACACCCTTCAGAAAGGGAGGGAGACAAAAAACAGATATGTATAGGCCATTAGCTTAATATCTGTTATTGGGAAAATGTGGGAGTCCATTATGGAGGATGTCATAGCAGCACATTTAGAAATACATAAAATAATCCAGTAGAGTCAGCATGGCTTCATGAAGGGTAAATCAGGCCTGGTTTTGGAATTCTTTGTGGTGATAACGAGTAGAATAGATGAAGGGGTACCAGTAGGTGTAATATACTTGGATTTCCAAAAGCGTTCAATAAGGTACCACACAAAAGGCTACCTAATAACATAAGATGTAGTTGGGGTAGTATATTAGCATGGATAGAGGATTAGCTAACTGGTAGAAGACGGAGAGTTGGGATAATAGGAGCATTTCCAGAATGGCAACTTGGGGAGTGGAGTGGAACAGGGATCAGTGCTATGGCCATAATTATTCACAAAATATACTAATGACTTGGACAACGGAAGTGAATATACTATTGCCAAGTTTGCAGATAAGACAAAAATTGGTGGGAAGGCAAATGGTGAGGATAACAAAATGAATCTGCAGAGGGATATAGGCAGGTTAAGTAAGTGGGCAGAAACTTGGCAGATAGAATATAATGTAGGAAAATGTGAAATTATGCACTTTGGTGGAAGAATAAAGGAACTGAATATTATTTAAATGGAGAAAGACTGCAAAGAAATGCAACACAGAGGGATGTGGGGGTCCTCTTGCATAAATCACCAAAAAGCTAGCATGCAGCTTTGGGTAATAGGAAAGACAAATGGAATGTATGGCTTTATTTCAAAGGGAATGGAGTATAAAAAGTGGGAAGTCTTGCTAAAACTATACAAGGCATTAGTTTGACCACACATGGAATAATGTGAACAGGTTTGGTCCCCTTATCTAAGGAAAGATATACTGGCATTGGAGGCAGTTCAGAGAAGGTTTATTACGTTGATCCCAGGAGAGATTTTCAAAAGAGGAGAGGTTGAATAGGTTGGGCCTGAGTTCATTGGAGTTTTAAAGAATGAGCGGTGACCTTACTAAGACATATAGGATTCTCAAGGGACTTGAAAGGGTAGATGCTGAGAGGTTGTTTCCCCTTGTGGGAGAGTCTAGTTCCAGAGGGTATAATCTCCGAGTAAGGGGATTGCCCATTTAAGACCGGGGAGATGAGGGGAATTTCTTCTCGGAGGTTAGAAATTGTGTGGAATTCTTTATCGCAGAATGATGTAGAGGGTGGGGCATTAAGTATGTTCAAGGCTGAGATGGACAGATTTTCAATCGGGGAATCTAGGATTATGGAGATGAGGCCGCAAAGTGGAGTCAATGATTATATCAGATCAGCCATGATTTCATTGACTGGTGGTACAGACTCTATGGGTCGAATGGCCTACTTTTGCTCCTATTTATATGGTCTTATGATTGCATGATAATGTTCTTTCATTATAAAAATACGATTGATGTATTTATCGTGGTGATAGTCACACCAGACTCTGGAATAAAGGCAAAACACATGGTTAACAGTTTTTAGAATTCATCCAAGACTCCTTCCTTGATCTATATGTTTCTCAGCCACTGTGGGAACAGTTTCCACCTGTCTGTTCTACAGAGTAGTATCAAGAATTGTTTCCCTCATTTCATCTGTTGCATCCTTTCCCTCGACCACCACAATGAGACAGATTGAGTTTTGATTTTATGAATATTTGTCTGCTATAGAATGTCAGTTCAGTGTTGTTCAAAGTGTCAAAGATATTTTGTTTGACAGAGTAAATAATTAAATGTCCGCAAGATTGTTTGTGTCAGTAGACTGAGAGTGCTGCTGAGATCCATAGTTTTGATTGGTCTCTTTGGAGTACATTGATTGCTAATTTTATGTAGTCTGAGGAGAATCCAACAGTCATCTGTCACAGTATCTAATTGTCTTGTTCACCCCATGAACAAAGCTCAAGGAACTTATCTGATGTTTTTTAATACTTGTGATCTGTAAGGTCAAAGTCTGAATTCATGTACACTCAGCTCAACGTGTCACTTTATATGATAGTAGATTGTCATGCAGTCCTGTTAATGTACAAGTGTCAATAGAAAGAACGTGTTACCCAAAATAGTAAAATAAAAATGCACCATTTTGTTTTATTTTAAATTTTCTGTGGGTACTTTCAGGATCTGATCTTTTGCACCTTTGTAAGTGAGATAGTTCTGAATATTTAAATGCTTGGTATGTTTTACTAAAATTCCATGTCATTTCTTGGAAAAAACCCAATATCAAATCTTGACTAGGGATAGACCACAAACCTCAGGTATTTGGTTATGGTGACCTTCTGTAATGTACAAGTGGATCCAGGACTGATGGGTTGAATGTTCAATTACTACTTTCCTCTCTCCTCTTCACTGCATTGTTGTTTGAAGAGTTCAGTATCGAACCATAGAAAGGTTACACCACGGAAAGAGGCCATTCAGCCCATTGTGTCTATGTTGGCCAAATAACAGAGAAAACAATCCCACTTTCCAGAATCTATTTTCCCCAGTGATATATCCACATTCAAGGATGTCAGTCCTTCCAGTACTTCCTCTCTCACTATACTTGCTGTCTAATATTTCACATTCTTTCTCTTTAACTAGAATGTCTGCATCATCCCTCTCTTTAATAGAGAGGCAGACAAAGTACTCATTAAGAACCCTGACCACATAATTTGCATCAATGTATAATTTGCTATGTGCATCTCTGATAGGTCCTACCCTTTGTTGCCACTTTTATTATCAGACCACAAGCTGCGAGTATGTTTCTTGTATTGACCAAATGACCACACAACCAGTATGTTAGTTCAAAAGACAGTTTATTGTAAAACACAAAACTGATATCTATGTACAATGATGCACGCGGCTATGTATTGTTGCTCGTTTTACTGGAGTGTATTAACACGCCTCCGTTTAAAGGCCGTGTGCTTAACACTACTATGGCTCTGTGTATGTAATTATGCTCAGGAGTCGCCAGGTGCTGTATTTAGACACCTCACAAGTGTATCGAGGTCAGGTTCAAAGTAATAAATCTGTACACCGATTAGTAAGTCCAAACGATTGATATTTATTATGCCAAATATAATAAATACACATGCATACGCTAAAGAGACTAACTTCTAATACTAAACAACTAAAATACTTATCTAGACAGGAACAGGCAAGGTCAGGGGACAAGGCCTTCGTCCCGTTCTTGGTCTGCAACTCTCAGGTACTTAAAGTTGTCAGGATCTAGCAAGGTCTGGATCACGTAGCGATCGTTGTATTGGCACTTACAGTTCGATGGCTGATGCTCAACGGCCGGTGCTGAAACTGGAGTCAGGATGCGATGTAACAAGTCTGGGCCGGAGTCTGGAAGCAACAGACGAACCATGTGCGGGGTCTATTCTTATAGTCCCTAGAAGTCCGTGCCCCTTCGGGGCGGGCCTTTTACCTGCCATGTATCGATTGGGCCTTTCCCAATCGATATCTTCCAAACCCCCCAATCTGAGGGTCGTTTCTCGATGGGTGGGCTGTCCTATGGTTCTTTGTGTTGGATACAGTGGTGCCGTTCTATCTGGGCGTCTACTCAAAAGTATCCATTCATACTTAAATGTTTCTATTGTGTGGGGTCTGGATCTGGATCACCTCATTACTATGTAGATCTTGTTGCCATTTAAACCTTTGGCTGAGACTCTGCACCTGGCCACAAACTGGTTTCTGTACGTGCAGAATGCTAATTAGTCTTCTGCAAACTGCTTGTCCTTGCTAAGACTGTTTTTCCCTGCAGCCTTAGCAATTCCCCATTTTGTAGCCCAGTGTCCATCTTAGGTGGCTACATTCCCTCCTTGTGATCCTCACAAGAAATTGTGAAGGATCACCTATGCATGTTTCTTCGAGTGCCTTTGGGTGCCCTCTTTGGGTTCCCTGACCGTAGCAAGTTCCTGGGCGTCTACTCTGTCTTTAACTATGGGAAGAAAAATTTTATCTGACATTTCTACTTGGCGCTATGTCAAAGGGGACCTCTACCTATCACAAGTACTATCCTTATCTTACTTTAAACATTTTATTACAGTCTAAAAACCTTATCCATTCACACCACATTACATATCACTTTCTGACTCGGCAGTCGAGTTCAGAACAATATAATACATTGGTTTCTTTATTAACATATTGCTTTATTCATTGAGGGGCTGGGGGGATTGGTGAAAACCGAAAATAGGGGATTGAACTCCGTAGATGGTTGAGGGGCAGGAACGGGAGGCTCTCCTTCTCCATTTCCTCAACCTGAGGGTCTGTACAATTACGCAGAGGATTGCAATCACCAACAGTGATTCAATCACGTACGACATTGAATACCATGTCATAAATTTTGTGCACCAGGTCTGAACTTCGCTGATCAGAGCTGAGCACGGGGGAGTTGGTGTGAGGGAAACATTGATGGCGGGGGTTGTGGGGTAAACGTGACTTGCTTCCACATATACAAATATAACGTTTAACAGTAATAGGTAGGCTTCCATCATGGTCTTCTCTTCGTTCTCTTTGTTCTCTTCCTCCTGTATGGCCGATCCTTGCCGTGAACCCTCTTTCGACTCTTCGAAAGCTATGGGATCAAGCACAGTATCTGTCAATACACAGTTTAATATCCGTACTTGTTAGTGTATCTGTCCTCTCATTCCAATTGACCCTTAAATGACTGGCCAAGTCACACCCTGTGACTCCCCTCATTTTTTTTTTCAAAAGCGAATTTTAGGAACAGAATACACCTAACAACTTTCCTCCTGCGAGCCGTCTCGCAGGCCTTGCAAATTTACCATCCGAATGTTCCTGGATGTAATTAGCATGTGGGATGGCGGCCTAAGGGCTACCTAACGAAAAATGAAAACAAATTTTGAAACAAAAGGTCGAATGGGTTGCGTATGGGCTGCTACGGGTACGATTTGAATGGAATCCCCGGGTAAGGCGTGCTGTGCCGTACCCGAGCTTGGCTGACCAAAGTGGGTTCTCAGACAGGGCGGGTCCTCAATGCCATTTCTCCACTGCCTGAGTAACCTGGAATGAATGGGCAAGAATGTGTTAACCGTGGGTTTGCAGCCTCTATTCACCGAATAGAGGGGCACCTAAAAAACAAGGGAGGAGCCAAGATGCTCCAACATCTAAAAACAGGGAACAAGTCGTGAACCGTGTCGGTTCACCAGAGGATACAACTGAGGTTCTCAAAGGTTTCAGCGGAGAAACTAGTGTGCGTGTAAGGTGGTCACAATCTTTTCAGCTGAAAAGATCTGCAATCAAAACCCTTAACATATCAACAAGCAAACAAACATAAACTAGCAAACAAAACATACGTGCAGGTTCCATCAGAAAGGACATCGCTTCCCTCAAGCGGTTCCTATCTTACATCATCTGGACACCTCACTTTTCCTCTGCCTCTGTGAACAGGGTCACAAAAGGGTTGCCGTATCGGGATTCAGACACCGTGTCGTCCTGCTCTCCCGGATCCCACACCCTTGTGTGGATCAGGCATGCAATTTTGGAATTATGTGACCGGGGGTCACTTTCATCGTTACGGACAAGTCTGTATGAATTGTCCCTGTGCCAAAGTGTTGGGTCCAAACTTAAATGGGCATTGTCGGGGTAGTCGGGGTCAGGTGGTGGGTCTGGATATTTGATATAGGTGACTTCCATGGGGTCACTAGAGTCGGGGTCATAGTCGCTGCAGTAGGGTTGTGTGCTGTGGCTGTCCTCAAAGTCAGTGTCAGTATCGCTGTCTCTGCTGTGGCACCTTGTGGGCGTTTCAGGGCGTGGTCTGTTGTGGTCAGTGGGTGGAGTCGTGGGCGAGTCCGATGATGAACTGGTCTGTGAGGGGGATGGTGGAAACGTGTCTCTAGTGGGCGGGGCGAGGTGTTCTGCTGCGTCTAGCAGGACATGGTGTGCGTGGTTAGACTGTGTTCCATATGCCTTCAGTTGGTTAATATGGAACCACGCAGTCTTTCCATTGGGGTATTTTATCCTGTAAACTGAGGGGCTAATTTTGTCCGAAATTGAATATGGGCCTGAGAATTTTGGTGCCAAAAAACTGCTGGGGTTATACACAGATAGCATTACCTGTTGCCCAACTTGGAATTCTGTGGGGTGTACGTTCTTATTAAAGCAGGCTGTGCTTTGTCTGCGGCGTTTTCCTAGTTGAACTGTGGCTGCGATCTGTGCAGACCTCACAGTCTCAACTAAGTCTTTAACAGCTTTCTCGTGTGTGAGGGCCGTCACTTCGGGGCTCGTCATGTCCAGTCCTAAAAGGAATTCTGTACCTTTCATAGGGCGTCCGGTCATGAGTGTGTGTGGGGTGGATCCTGTTGATGTTGAAACCGTGTTTCGGATAAACATTAGTGCAAATGGGAGTACTGAATCCCATGTAGAATTGTTCTCTTGAACCATTTTTCTAAGGGTAGATTTTAGGGTCCGATTCATGCACTCTACAATCCCGCTGGGCTGTGGGTGATACGCAATGTGAAAATTTTGTTTAATGCCGAATATGGTCAGGACGTTCTTCATGACACGTCCTGTGAAGTGAGATCCCTGGTCCGAATCTATACTTCTAGGTAAACCCCATCTCGTGAAGATGTGGTGGGTCAGGATCTTTGCAGCTGTCTTAGCTGTATTCGTTTTTGAGGGGAATGCCTCTACCCATTTGGTAAAGGTATCAATTACAACCAGCACGTATTTATAGCCATTCCTACAAGGGGGCAATGGTCCTATAAAGTCGATCTGGAGGTTTGTCCAGGGGCCATTAACTGGTCGAGTATGCCGAAGCTGTGCCTTCTTGGAATACCTCTCCGGGTTATTCTGGGCGCAAATAAGGCAATTCTCAATGTAATGGGTTACATCGGTCCTTAGGTTAGGCCACCAACAGAGTTGCCTGAGGTGCCTCGTGGTCGGGTCGATCCCTTGATGTCCATGACTGTCATGGAACAAGGCAATCATTTGGTTTCTGTCCTGCTGCGGGACCACATAAAGCTGGTCCTTGATGATCACACCCTCATGTGTGGTCAGAGCGTGTCGGAACTTATCATACTGGGGCACAAAATTCCCTTTAAAAATCTCCCTGAGATCTTCATCCTGCTTCTGTGCCTCTGCTAAATCCTTAATGTCTGTCAGTGAGACTTGAACTGCACTCACAGGGGCGCTAGCTGGTGCGCTAGCTGGGGGTGTCCAAAAGTGTCCTCGCCTGGAACCTGCTTTAGCCAGTGCGTCGGCTTTTACATTTCCAGGGGGGGATGACCTATGGTGGCTTCTAACTTTTATAATGCCAAAGGTCCTATCCTTCGCTTTGTCTAGGATGTGGCGGAGCAAAGGGGCTGATGGAAGGGGTTTCCCGTCTGCGGAGACAAAACCTCGTGTCCTCCACAGGGGTAGAAAATCTGTTAAGCTGTTGCAGACATATAGACTGTCCGAATATATGTCTGCCGGGCTGGGGAAAGAATCGGGGTGGTCCACTATGTAAGCTATGGTCGCGAGCTCTGCTGCCTGCGCGCCTAAGTGACCTGGCAATTTTAGTGCTATTTCTTCGAGTGCGCGACCCTGCGCGTCCTCGACATAGATGCCGCATCCAGTGATACGCTCACCATCTAAAACCGTGGATGAACCGTCCACGTATATCCTCAGTGGGCCACACGTGTCTGTGTGTTGGGGGCTTTGTCTTGGGTTCCCTATCTTCCTGGGTGGTGTCTTCGCTATGAACGGTCCTGTGTTGTGTAGGGGTGCTACAATTTCACATTCATGGGCTGTCCTGGATATTGGAGGTTGTCGGCTAAAAATGTGTGTGTCCGGGTCCGTTTAACCGTAATGCCGCGTCCTTGTAAAAGTAGTGTCCACCTAGCTGCCCTAATCTGGCTAACTGAACCGTCCTTCAGTCGACCGTCTAGGAGTAACTGTGTGGGGGTGTGCTCGGTCAAAATAGTGATGGGGTTGAGTCCGGTGTAGGAAAACTATTGAACTGCCCAGAAAACTGCAAGGAGGTGCCTCTCGCAGGCTGAGAATCCTTGTTCTACTGGGTCTAAAAGTCGGGAGGCATAAGCCACTGGTCTTAGCTGCTCGTGCCGTTCCTGAAGTAACACGGCCGAGAGGGTCAGATCTGTGCTCGCTACCTCTATTGCATAGGGGGAGAGTTGGTCTGGGACTTGTAGCGCGGGTGCTGCGCTAAGGGCTTTCTTTAAATCTTCCACAGCTTCTGTATGCTGCGGAAGCCATTCCCAAGGGGCTCCTTTCTTAAGGAGGTCTGAGAGTGGGGCTGCCTTTGTCGCGAAGCCATCGATATGGTTCCGACAATAACCAACCAGTCCTAAGAACGACCGGAGGGCTGAAACATTCTGGGGAAGGGGCAATTTGACAATCGAATCAATCCTTTTGAATTCGATCTCGCGTTTGCCGTGCGTGATGACTGTACCCAAATACATCACTTTATTTTCCAATATCTGGGCCTTTCTGGGGTTAACTTTACATCCGATTGAGGTTAAAAGTTCCAGGAGCTCGGCCAGAAGCGTAATGTGCTCTGCCTTTGTATCTGTCTGCAGTAATAGGTCGTCCACATACTGTACCAGACATTCGGGGCGGGAAAACTTTTCTAAATCATTCGCCAGCTGTCGGTGGAAAATGGAGGGGGAATTGTGGAATCCTTGTGGGAGGCATGTCCACGTATACTGCTGTGTTTTGAACGTGAAGGCAAATTTGTACTGGCACGCCTTTGCCAATGGGATTGACCAGAAGCCATTGCTAATGTCCAATACCGTGAAGAATTTGGAGTTGAGTCCCTGTTTGAGCATGGTCTCGGGACTTGTTGCTACCATGGGGGCTACTGCTGGGGTTACTTTGTTGAGCTCCCGATAATCAATGGTCAGACGCCATGATCCGTCGGGCTTTCTCACTGGCCAAATAGGAGCATTATTGGTCGAGGCTACTGTTCTAAGTACACCTTGCTCCAATAAGCTACCTATTACTTTCTCTATTTCTCCCTCTGCTTCTAGGGGAAATCTGTATTGTTTCTGTGGTCGGGGGTCAGGTCCGGTAACGTGAACTTGTCCAGTCATTCTGCCGCAGTCGTGCCGGTGACTGGCAAATGCTGTCCTGTGTTTGTTTAAAACTGCTCTCACTTGTCTGTCCGTGTTTAGTGTAGTCAGGTCAAATGAATAGTCGCCTACTGCGCTAATCCGATTAGCGTACTCTCCTACTGTGAGAGTAGCGGGTGCTCTGTCTGATCTTGCCATTCGCCAGACACACTAGTTAACTGGGTCGAACGACAGGCTATGGGCATTCATAAAATCTATTCCCAGTATGTGTTCTGCTGAACGGGGAAGATTTACTAAAACGACTGGGTGTTTGGTGGAAATGTTCCCTAGCTGGATTGCTACGGGTGCTGTAATGTGTCCCTGCTGCGAGTGACCTGTGAAACCGCTAGGTGTGATGGTGGAGGTGGTCGGCCACGTGTCTGCCTGTGCCGTGGTGGTGGAATTAATTGTGGTGCGGGACCCTCCTGTGTCCCAAAGTAACTCTATGGGCTTCCCTCTAACCTTAGCTGTGACTACCGGTCTTCCGGATTGATCCCAAAGAGTGTCACAGACCCAAGTGGGGGAGCCCGAACACCGTCAGTCCGTCCCGTCCACATTGGTCTGTCCTGACTGTATCCCTATACTATGGATCGGCTTTGCTTTATTTCTATTCAGAGTGCCTGTCTGCTGGCCTCTCTGTGATCTTTGGGGTGCATTGCATTCCTTAGCCCAATGTCCTAACTGGCCACAGTTGTAGCATTCAAGCGACTTCTGTGGAGGGCTGTTCTTTCCTTCATTTACCCATGTGGGGCTTTGGTGTGCTCTCACTGCCTGAATGTCCGCTGCAGCCTGAGCTTCCTCTGGGGACTTTACTTTGCCTTTGCCCTGAACTGATTGCTCCCAAGCGCGGGACAATCTTTTCAGGACCCATTTCTCATTGTGGGCCTCTTCTGAGGGGTCATAACTGTTGCAAGCACTCTGTCCTGCATCTGTGGCATGGGAAATTATGGTGCGCGTCCATTTAACCATGTTTTCACGGTTCAAATGTGCTCTATTTAAATCGCCGAATACTGCGTTAAAATGGATCCACAGCCTTCCTGCAAATGCTGTGGGGTGCTCTGTTTTCTTTTGTCGGCACTTGTTAAGTCCTTCAACTGGGTCACCTCGGTTATACCCTATGGCATCTAAAATGGAGGTGTGCATTTCCTCTAGGGTGCCTCCGCCAACGTTCTGTGGGTCGGGGAGGGCTGCTACAACAGATTGGTCTAAGCTCAGAACCGTGAGCTTAACCTGCTCTCTCTCGTCCAGGCCGTACATGGTTGCCTGTTGTTTTACTTTCGCGAAAAATTGGTGGGGGTCTGCGGTAGGGAGAAACGGAGTGATCTTCTCACACGCGTCCCTGAGTTGGGTTACAGTTAAGGGGGTGGTGTAGGTGATATCGGGTGCGCCTTCTGTGGTTGCTTTCCTTTGGGTGGTGACTGGATTCATTGGTGCGGTAACTATCTGATCTGTGGGGGGTTGGGGTGCTTTTCTTTTCTGCTGCGCTGCTGGCGCACATGTTCCTTGAACATAACGCTGCGCTGTCTCACTTAATTCATGCCAGTCTGGGGCATTCTCCTCATCTAGCCGTGTTCCAAAAGTACTTTGGAACCCATTCTGCACTGAAAGCAGAGATTGCAGTTCCGCAATCTGCTTTCTACACTTCGCATGATCCACTGTACTTTGTCTTTGTTCTGTGGTGGCAGCATGGAGTGCTCTTAAAGCTGCCTTTAGGTCAGAGCATTGCCTCTGCAATGCCTCTACCTGCTTCTCTGATTCTTCTCTTATCAGGACGGCACGTTGCATGTCCTGATAGACCTTTTCGTACTGGGTCTGGGAACTGCTGAGATGGGCTAGACATGACTGATGTGCCCTCTTGGCATCATCTACCTCGCTACCCTTCTCTGCCAGCTTCCCTCTAAGTTCCATATTCTCTTTCTCGATGTCCCTGACATCCACTTTGCTCATCCTATTTTGTTCTTCTAATTCTGCCCGGAGCGTCTGAACGACCTCCTCAGTGCCTCGCAACTGTGCCAAACAGGACACGGTTGCCATCGGCTTGCGTGATTTACTAAGGTTTTTCTTATGAATTTGAGAGAGGTTCTCCCACCAAGTATGTCCTATACTTCCGGGACCTGTCTCCTCATTCATACAGAACTCTTTCCAAAGGGGCCATCCCTTTCCTTGCAGATACTTGCGGAGTTCCAGCTCCCACACGGGACACTGACCTACTCTGCTACTGCTGGTCGCTGCGACCACAAACCGTTCTGGGTTCATGAGGCGTTCCATTGCCTGCATGGCCATTTTGTCATTCTCTTCACCTCAACACCCCCTGTTCCAAATTTATGTTTTACAAGACGAGTAAGGCTTACGCTATGTTCCGTTCACAAAACTCCCGAAAGTTCATCGCAACAAAAGCTCTCAGGTTTTCCTTACAACCCTGTTAGTACGCATGCACAAAACGCACTTCCGAATTATGTTTATTCGTTTGAACACCTTGATTACTTGTGATTTTTCCTTTTTCTTTACTCAGATTTCTAATTCAAATTTCTGGGTCCTCTACGAAGTGGGGGTGCCACTTGTAACCGCGTCCCGTCAGGATGTCGCCACTAAATGTTGCTCGTTTTACTGGAGTGTATTAACACGCCTCCGTTTAAAGGCCGTGTGCTTAACACTACTATGGCTCTGTGTATGTAATTATGCTCAGGAGTCGCCAGGTGCCGTATTTAGACACCTCCCAAGTATATCGAGGTCAGGTTCAAAGTAATAAATCTGTACACCGATTAGTAAGTCCAAACGATTGATATTTATTATGCCAAATATAATAAATACACATGCATACGCTAAAGAGACTAACTTACTTCTAATACTAAACAACTAAAATACTTATCTAGACAGGAACAGGCAAGGTCAGGGGACAAGGCCTTCGTCCCGTTCTTGGTCTGCAACTCTCAGGTACTTAAAGTTGTCAGGATCTAGCAAGGTCTGGATCACGTAGCGATCGTTGTATTGGCACTTACAGTTCAATGGCTGATGCTCAACGGCCGGTGCTGAAACTGGAGTCAGGATGCGATGTAACAAGTCTGGGCCGGAGTCTGGAAGCAACAGATCGAACCATGTGCGGGGTCTATTCTTATAGTCCCTAGAAGTCCGTGCCCCTTCGGGGCGGGCCTTTTACCTTCCATGTATCAATTGGGCCTTTCCCAATCAATATCTTCCAAACCCCCCAATCTGAGGGTCGTTTCTCGATGGGTGGGCTGTCCCTATGGTTCTTTGTGTTGGATACAGTGGTGCCGTTCTGTCTGGGCGTCTACTCAAAAGTATCCATTCATACTTAAATGTTTCTATTGTGTGGGGTCTGGATCTGGATCACCTCATTACTATGTAGATCTTGTTGCCATTTAAACCTTTGGCTGAGACTCTGCACCTGGCCACAAACTGGTTTCTGTACGTGCAGAATGCTAATTAGTCTTCTGCAAACTGCTTGTCCTTGCTAAGACTGTTTTTCCCTGCAGCCTTAGCAGTTCTCCATTTTGTAACCCAGTGTCCATCTTAGGTGGCTACAGTATTAAACTACGCCTATCAACTAAGATGACCTTTACTTAAACTTCTGGATGACCGGTTCTGTGCAGGTAGATAAGGCCTTTAACTGAGTCCCTACGTGTGTCGGCTGGAAATGGGTTCGTCTCGGCTGCGGTTCGTCTCTCTCTCAGGTAGCGATCGCGGGTCTTGAACTTGGCTGGCCGTTATGCTGCAGTTGATATGGGCACAGAGCGATCCCAAAAGATCGATCCCTAGTGTGCAGGGCTTCTTATCGTTCTCTTTCTTTCGTGCCCTTTTGGGCGGGGTTAACATGGGGTCCAATGGATCGATAGAGTCTCAATCACTGATCGATCCCGGCCAATTAGGGGTGGGTACGTTGATGGCTGGACTGGCTCTAGTTGTTATTGTTCCAAGTGTGTATGCCTTTCCAAATAAGGGGGAGCGGCGCCGGGGAGTCTGCTACTGTTGCTATTCCTTGATTTGAGTTAATTGTCCTGAGCTTCTCTTTAAACACCCAATTTTGGGGCACCCTTCATTCATCAGTTCCCGCCAATCCCTTTTTCCAGTTGTGCTAATGTAGCATGCAGATGTGTTCCTGTTGGGCCTTTTGTACATTGCCCTTTGATTGTTACACCCAAATAGGATGCTTCTGTTGGGTTTTCCCCATAAAATACCATCCTCACATTGCCCCGCACTTGGTGGGGTGAACCATAATAAGTTCAAGTTTTGTTGTGCTCGGATTTCAGCGATGATCAGTGTGAAGAGTCGGAGTCCTAGATTCATTCCGTATGTTGTCTGTCTTTGTCTTTTATCGTGTATTCCTAGGGAATAAAGCATAGCATTGTGTTATTATTTTGGTTAATATCTGTATTTATTAGTCTTTCTCTCTTAATTCCAATTACCCTTTATGATTGTCACCATGTGTAATCCCCCATTTTAAAATGGAGACTGTATAGTCAAGGCGTGAGTTGCCTTCTTGCTGACGTGGCTGGCAATCGTGATCTGGCCTATTGCTTTTTTGGGCGGGGGGGTTATAGGTCGCTCCTGTGGTCTCGTATCGGTGATTGGGTGGGGGGGTTTTGTCTGCAATCGCGGGCGAAGTGTCCTGTTTGTCCGCAGTAAAACATGACCCTTGTGGTGCGTGAGGTGAACCTTGTGCTCCGGGGTACTGTTCCTCTCTCCTACCTTCATTTATCCATGCGGGTTCATAACTCGGTGTGACTGGATGCATGGTGCCTTCTAATCTGTTCTGATCTATCTGCTCCTGTAGTGACTGTTCCCATGCCCTAGAGAGACGTCTAAGTACCCATGCCTCATTATGTGTGTGATCTGCTGGGTCATAGCTTGTACAAGCCTTTTTACCTGCTTCTGTTGCATGTGAAACTTGTATTTGGGACCATTTAGTGGTTTCTTCATCATTTAGGTTAGCGAGGTTTAATTTGCCAAAAACTGCTTTGCAATGGATCCAGAGGTGATCGGCAAAAGCCATCAAGTGGTCTCCTTTCTTTTGCCTACATTTGTTTAGTAATTCCACTGGGTCCCCTTTGTTATACCCGATAGCAGCTAATATGGAGTCCTTCATTTCATCTAGGGTTCCTCCTACATTTTGGAGTTCAGATAACGCTGATCTTACTGACTGGCAAAGGCTCATTACTATTAATTTTACTTCCTCCCTCTCATCTAAACCATTTGTTGGCGCACCTCCTCAAAGAAGCTATGTGGGTCTGCAGTGGGTTCAAATTGTGTTATCTTATTGCAGACGTCCCTTAACTGGGTTATTGTGACCGGGGTGGTGTAGGTGATAGGTGGACCTATATGATTCCCTATCCTTCTTTCTGTAGTGACTGGATTTATGGGTGCCGGGGAAATTTCACTACGTGTGGGGGTTGGTGCTGTCTGTTCAGCCTGGGTTGCGTGCTTTTCTCTTTGGTATGGGTGGTGGTTGCTTTTGACCTTCAGTTCCATCTACGTATGTGTGCGTGCGCTCTCTTTTCACTCTGCCCAATCAGCCGTCTCTTCCTCCTCTTTCCCTGCTGTTGAGAAGGTACACATGAATCCATTCCTAACCGAAAGTAACGATTGAAGTCTGTCTATCTCTCGCTGGCACTTGGTGTGATCAGCGGTACTTTGCTTTTGCTCCTTAGTGGCCAGGTGGAGCGCTCTTAAAGTTGCCTGTAAGTCGGCACATTTGTTTGTTAATTGAGTGACCTTTGGTTCAGTCTCCTCTCTTACCAAGACCGCACGTTGTGTGTCTTGATAGGCCTTGTGATACTGGGGCTGAAAGCTGCTAAGGTGTACTACACAGGACTCGTGGGCGCGTTTAACATCGGCGATTTCCCTTTCCTTAACAGCTAACATTTCCCAGAATTCCTCATTGTTTCTCCTATTTTCTTCCTCCTCTCTTAACTGACCACGGAGTGTCTCTAGGAATCCTCGCTGACTCGCAATTGTGCCAAGCTGCGCACTATTGTCATTGGCTTTCTAAACTATACTTAAATATTTCCTCAACACATCCTCCCATAGGGGCACTGCTCTGACATATTGACTACTGTAACCTCGGGTTGCGGATTCATGATCCTTTCTCCTAATTGCGCTGCCATCTCTTCTCTACTTTTAATTTGGAACAGGCGGGATAAGGAGTCGATCGAACGATACGGCTTACGGCTATATTCCGGTTCACAATCCCTCTAGATTTGCATGCAAGTCTGACGAGTTTACCGTACCCTTCCCTGTTAGTTACGCATGCGGTTAGTGCACACATCTGAAATTCGGTTATTTGGTCAAAACAAAACTTGCTCTTGTGGTCTGTTTTCCTATTTCCCAATTTAATTCAAAGTTCCAGGTTCTCTCTCGGAGTAACAAAGTCACTTCTAATCGAGTCCCGTCAGAGTCGCCAATAAATATTGCCACTTTTATTGTCAGACCACAAGCAGCGAGCGTGTTTCTTGTATTGACCAAATGACCACACAACCAGAAAGTTAGTTCCAAAGACTTTATTACAAAACGCAAGACTTATTTCTATGTGCCATGATGCACGTGGCTATATATTAAACTACACCTATCAACTAAGATGACCTTTACTTAAACTTCTGGATGACCGGCTCTGTGCGGGTAGATAAGGCCTTTATCTGAGTCCCCACGTGTGTCGGCTGGAAATAGTCAGGTTCGTCTCTGCTGCGGCTCGTCCCTCACTCATAGCGATTGCGGGTCTTGACCTTGGCTGGTCGTTATGCTGCAGTCAGTGTGGGCACAGGCCGGACCCAAAAGAGACCGATCCCGAGTGCGCAGGGCTCCTTATCCTTCTCTTTCTTTCGTGCCCTTTTGGGCGGGGTTAACTTGGGGTCCAATGGATCGGTAGAGTCTCAATCACTCTGATCGATACCGGCCAATTAGGGGTGGGTACATTGATGGCTGGGCTGGTCCTCGTCGTTATTGTTCCAAGTGTTTATGCCTTTCCAAATAAGGGGGAGCGGCACCGGGGAGTCTGCTACTGTTGCTATTCCTTGATTTGAGTCCATTATCCTGGGGAAATCGGTGATTGACCTTTAACAGGTGCAAGTTTCAGTTCGGTCTGGTTTTTCCTTTGCACAATACACTGTGCACTGTCTGTGTCCCAGCTTGACCACAATTCCCATTACCCCTTGCAGGCGGCCATTTTAGATGGCCTCACCGTCCCTTAGTTATTCTCTTGCTCTTAGTGTACTGGATTTTACCTGTCAGTTTTTTTGTATCCTTTCTATTGCTTTTCTAATTCTCATTTTTACTTCACCCCTGGACTTTCTATACTCCTCGGCTTTCTACAGTATTAAATTTTTTGTTCCTGTCATAAACTTTTTCTTGCGCTGTATGTTTGTGGTTAATCTAGTGAGCATGAGATTTAGAAGAACCTCCTTTTTTCTTTGTTGGGATAATGTCTACACTGTTCCCTTAGAATCTCGCTCTTGAATGCCTCCCACTGACATTTTTCTGTTCTCGTAGCTGTATTCAGTCAACTTTTGCAAATTCAGGCAGCATGTAGCACAGTGCTTAGCACTGGATCTACAACACTGAGGACCCGTGTTCGAATCCTGGCCCTGTGTCACTGCCCGTGTGGAGTTTGTACATTCACCCCGTGTCTGCGTAGGTGCCCCCCCCCCCCCCCCCCCACAAGCCTAAGATGTGCTGTTTAGTTGGATTGGCCACGCTAAATTGCCCCTTAATAGAATAATAGAATTTACAGTGCAGAAGGAGGCCATTCGGTCCATCGAGTCTGCACCAGCCCTTGAAAAGATCACCCTACCCAAGCCCACACCTCCATCCTATCCCCTTAATCCAGTAACTCCATCTACTGTTTTTGGACACCAGGGCAATTTCCCTCCTCACAGTTGTAATTGATTATTTAACCAATAATGCTACACACCCGCATTTCCTATCCCCCCCTCTTCCTGCCTGAAAACTCTTCATCAGGAATGATGAACTGCCATTGTCACCATTCTTTAATCCAAGTTTCGTTTATAGTGATGATATCATACTACTGTACCATGTTTCTATCCGTGCTATCAGCTCATTTATTTTATTTGCTATAATCCTTACATTTATGTACATGCACCTTTTGACACTGCCAAATTCCTGTGCTGTACAGTTTTTAACATGTCCGCCTTCTGACACTGCTAAATTCCTGTGCTGTACACTGTTTAACATGTCCTCCTTCTGTTTTTGAGCCAGTCACTCATTTCTTATCTCCCGTACCCTGCTCTGCATTTGCCCTCAGGTTCCCATTCCTGGGCCAATCCAGTTTAAAACCTGTTATGTGACTATTGGTGGAGCAAACTGTAGCAAGCTGTGAAATTGAAGTGTTATTCAAGCCATGCAGATTTATTGGACCAGATTTGCTCTGTTAGTATTATCTCACTCTGGGGGTGATTCTCTGGCTTTGTCGTGCTCTCGCTTGAGCGAATCAAGGCCAGTGATAAGCAGGAAAATGAGAACCTGCTAGAAGTCAAACAGTTTGCAATGCGACGATGTAGACGAGATTTAGTGTACCCAATAATTTTTTTCCAACTAAAAGGCAATTTAGCGTGGCCAGTTCACCTACCCTGCACCTCTTTAGACCGTGAGGGTGAGATCCACGCAGACATGGGGAGAATGTGCAAACTCCACACAGACAGCGACCTGGGGCCAGGATTGAACCGGGTCCTTGGTGCCGTGAGGCAACAGCAGGAACCACTGCTCCACAGTGCCGCCAGTTAATTTCCAATTAAATGTAAATATTTGCTTCTTGAATACACAAGAGGAGCCATAGCCAGCCGCATATCATATTTCACTTTTGTCATCAAGGTTCTTGCATTCGCATGTCAAATTAAAGTGTGAGCCTGAACTCCCACTAGCACCAAACCTTCCCAAGATTTCAAATAATTTTACTCAGCAAAAGTATGTATTTTATGGGAAAGAAAACCTCTTGTCCAACAGCTCTTCAAGATCGAACATCCTTCTGACCAAGATCATTTTCCATTACTTTCTTATAGCTCAAGATTCAGTTCTTGCTACTCAGCTCAAATTTCTAACATCTGAAATTACATGAGTTCAAATGCAACAGAAGCTAAGAACTACTATTTAAATGTTGCATTTTGTAATTTGTACCTTCATTAACATTAAAACAGACAAGCATGGAAACGCTGTTTTGGAAGTCAGAATATCTGTGCTGGTAACTTCATTTTGACACTTTTTTAAAAGTGGATTTCTCTTTTTCAGATTTACGATTGTGCAGTCACAATGGCAACTTTTATAGAGTTCATTCAGCAGAATGAAGATCGGGATGGAGTCCGGTTAAGCTGGAATGTTTGGCCGTCAAGCCGTTTGGAAGCAACCCGAATGGTTGTTCCCTTGGGTACCTTGTTTACACCTTTAAAAGAGCGACCTGACTTGCCACCAATTCAATATGAACCTGTGCTTTGCAGTCGAGCAACCTGCCGCGCAGTTTTGAATCCATTATGGTAAGCCAGGAATACAAGAGCAAAAGAACTGACCAAAGTATTTGTTATAAACTGTCAATAAAGACTTCACAAATTTTGTTTTGGTAAAAAGGATTGAAATTCATTTCTAAACATTTCTTTCAAGATCCTTGCAATTTGAGTAAGTAAAGCTGAATAGGGAGAAATTGCAAATTCTGGAAATGCTGCCTTTCGGACTTGAAACCATATTGCTGTACTTTGTCGCTGGATCCAAATCCTGGAGCTTCCTTCCTAACAGCACCATGTTCCCACAACAAAAGGACTGTAGTGGTTCAAGAGGGCAGCTCATCGCCAACTTCTCAAGGACAATTGGGGATGGGCAATAAATGCAGGCATAGCCAGCGACCCCCACGTCCCCTAAATGAATAAAAATTAAAAAAAGACAAGTTAACAATTTGAGCATGTACCTTCTGAGCACAATGTTTTAATAAATTCATATACTTAAGTTTATAATCTAGTAATTCAGGCTTGCTTTAACACAACTTGGCACCTCAACAATGGCTGTTAGGTTGAACTGATGATGACTTGTTGAATAAATGGATAATATGGTGAGGCACTGAGCCGTACACAACCAGAAAGGTCCAATATTTGACCCCTAATCTTAGCTAATGTTCTCCTACTAGGGAGGTGGTAAAGTGGAAAGTGTTCCCACTTCGCACACGAGTTGGAAATTTGCACCTGTGGATTTTGCATGATGACCTTGATGGCAATTTGGTATTCTGACATGCTGTGTTAGCTTACACCAGCAGAATTGGCATTCGGGTCAAGTTATGGTGTGATCCTATTAGAGCTATACCCTGTATGAGTCATTGCCTTAAGGAGAGAAAATTAGCGATGGCTACTGATTTGTGAAAAAGTTTTAGATAAAACTGACTCCATTTATAAATTGAGTAAGGCTATGGTTGAATAAGCTTTACTGATTTTTTTTTTCCTAACTGATTTGTATTTGCTTTCAGCCAAGTAGATTACAAAGCAAAACTGTGGGCTTGTAATTTCTGCTATCAGAGAAATCAGGTAAGATGTACTTTATGGTTGTTAGTATGATAGTTTGCTACACTATCTGTTAAAAAAAAAAATTATAACATGAATATATCATAGAACATAGAACATACAGTGCAGAAGGAGGCCATTTGGCCCATCGATTCTGCACCAACGCACTTAAGCTCTCACTTCCACCCTATCCCCGTAACCCAATAACCCCTCCTAACGTTTTTTGGTCACTAAGGGCAATTTATCATGTCCAATCCACCTAACCTGCATGTCTTTGGACTGTGGGAGGAAACCGGAGCACCCGGAGGAAACCCACACAGACACTGGAAGAACGTGCAGACTCTGCACAGACAGTGACCCAGCAGGGAATTGAACCTGGGAACCTGGCGCTGTGAAGCCACATTGCTAATCACTTGTGCTGAGATAAATATCATATGGGAAGTGTTAATGATATGAATCTAACCCTTGATAATGTCCTAATTACTGGAAAAATATGATTTTAGATCCATGTGTTAT
The DNA here is from genome assembly GCF_902713615.1 of Scyliorhinus canicula. Classification (NCBI taxonomy): domain Eukaryota; kingdom Metazoa; phylum Chordata; class Chondrichthyes; order Carcharhiniformes; family Scyliorhinidae; genus Scyliorhinus; species Scyliorhinus canicula. The sequence goes on along the minus strand of NC_052147.1, from coordinate 77,267,271 downwards.
TCAACCATTTTATTGGAGAGTAGGAACATAGGAACAGGAGTTTGGTGCTTGAGTTAGTTCTATTGCTATTCAATCAGCTCATAACTGATCTGGACCAAACCCCATATTCCTTAGATTTTGGTTAATCAAAGGTATCCTTCAGGTCAAATTTAAGCATAACAATGGATTCAGCATCGCTTCTATCCCCCTTTGTGTGTAAGAGTGTTTCCTAATTTCACTCCTGACAGATCTGGTTCTGATTTCTTTTGTGCCCCATTTATTCTAAGAGTTTCAAATCAATGGCAATAGTTTCCCTCTATCAGTTCCCCTTAATATCTTGAAAACTTTGATCAAATCGCCCCTCAACTATTTAAATTCCAGGGGATGCAACCCCTAATTTGTATCATCTCTCCTCTTAATTTGGGAGTCCAGGCATGATTTTGGTACATTGACACTGCACTCCCTCCAAGACCAACATATCCGTCCAAAGGTATGGCACTGAGAACTGATGGTCGCAGTAGCCCAGATGTGATCTAGCCACTGCTTTGTACAGCCGGAATTAGACATTTATGTCATTCTTCGTTTAAAATTACTTTCTTCTATCCTTTTTTGGTTCAAAATGGATGACCTCACATTTTCCTACATTTAGGTTCAAAGTGAATGACCTCACATTTTCCGACATTTAAATCTATTTGTCAGAGTTTTGTCCATTCATTTCGATATCTATTGATATCTTTATTATTTTCCACTTACAATGAAATTTATCTTGTGTCATTAGCAAATGTGGACAGTTCACTTTCTTTCTTATCATTATTGACTGCTGTCAATAGCTGAGGTCTCAACACTGATCCCTCTGGCACTAGTCACCTCCAGTCACATCTTGCCCATTATCCCTATTGTTTGTTTCCTGCTGCTAAGCCACTTGCTTTAGCTGATTAATCATTTGCCTTTGATTCTATGAGATTCGGCTTCAGATAACAGTATCCTCTGCTTCTCATGTTTTCTGCCCAAAGGCAGGTCCAACCCACCGCACAAGATCTCCATGGGCAGGACAAGAATGCAGATCCCGAACCCACTCCAGCCAGAATGGTGATTGAACCTGTACTGTTGGCACCAATCTGATTCACACTGGCCATCCAACCAGCTGAGTAAACTGGTCCCCCAAGGAGACCCGAGTTGCTGTGCCAAAGTACAATTGTACACGCAGGTTGTAGCCTGGAGCTATGGATAGCGATGATAAAGGCTCCAATTTCTTCCATCACATGGCTGACCAGGAATATCTCCCTCTCTTACTGCCTGCCACTGGCATATGTTGGAAGGAATTACAAGTTGATATTGAACTGGTTTGGCTGCGTTATGAACCGTGGTCATCAAGTCCTTGAACCCGGAGCTTCTGGCTCAGAGGCAGGGATGCCACCCACATGCCACAATGCCACCTAGTCTTTTCTTCTAAGGACCAGTGCCTTCTGGAAGTTCATTTAATGATATCCATCAGCATTCCCTATCTAACACTTTTATAAAATTCAATCCGGTTCATCAGGGATGACACAAATAGCATTGACAAATCCATGTTGGCTATTTTCTGTTCAGCTGAAAAGTTTCAAGGTTTTCAGTGATCCAAACCTTAATTATAGACTCCAGTAATTTAACAACAACAGATGTTAAGCTAACTTTAAATTCCCTGGTTTCCCACTCCCACCTTTCTAAAGTAAAAGTGTGACATGAGGGCAGTTTCTAACCTAAAGAAACAGTCCTGGAATCAAGAGAACATTGGAGGATTGTATGTTGGGCATAAACCATGTTCCGCAATTCATTCAAATTGTATTTTGTACTCCATTCACCTGTCAAAGCACCATGCACCCGAACCTGTCTTCTAATGTTTCACATACATGGTTTAAATTTTTCTTTCCTGGTTTAAATGGGCTGGTTTAGCTCACTGGATTATTCAGCTGGTTTGTGATGTAGAACAAGTCCAGCAGCACGGGTTGAATTCCTGTACCAGCTTATCCGAGCAGGCGCCCGAATATGGTGACCAGGGGCTTTTCACAGTAAATTCATACTTGTGACAATAAAAGATTATTATTATTATGAATAATTACATTCTTCAGTTTTCTCTTTGCCCTTAGTACCTAAAGCAGTTTTTAACTGTTACTCTACTCTCTTTCCCTTGTGTTTGTTTTTGTTTATTATTTATATAATTTTTTTCCATCACTATCCTCTTGCCAGTTTGAAGTCCTTGCACCTGCTCTGTTTATTCCTCCCTCATATCAACGTAGTTCAGGTGGAACCCATGCCTAATCCGCTTATCGTTTCTCTAGTTTGTTGTACAGAATACAGCGTATCTCCGTGTTCTTCAAACTTTTTTTCCGGGGACCCATTTTTACCAACCGGCCGACCTTCGCGACCCACGCCGGCCGACCTTCGCGACCCACGCCGGCCGACCTGCGCGACCCACGCCGGCCGACCTGCGCGGCCCACGCCGGCCGACCTGCGCGGCCCACGCCGGCCGACCTGCGCGGCCCACGCCGGCCGACCTGCGCGGCCCACGCCGGCCGACCTGCGCGGCCCACGTCGGCCGACCTGCGCAACCCACCATTTTCTCTTGCCTTGTTTGCTACTGACAAAAATGGAGGAAATGGTTTTGAGTCCCTTTGGCCCTCGTACACGCTCCTCCAATGGAACCTGTTGGATGAAGGTGCAGCCTTCTGGTGTCAGAAAGTATGGAGTCTCCATCTGTCCAAAGTTCTGAATTTTGTTCCTGTAAAATTTTATCAAATAAAACCCCCCCGAACTTGTAAAAAGAATAAAATGAACAAAATAAATGAAAAAATAAAAATTAAATGAATAAAACCACTACAGAACTTGTAAAACAAAAAGCTGCAACCGTTTAAAAAAAAAAATAGCGGCTGCACTGCGCATGCATGCCCGATTAAATGCGCATGTGCGCTGATCACCGTGTGCACATGCGCAATGCAGCCAAATTTTTTTTTAACCATGTTCGCGGCCGCTTGCAGCCGACGTTATGAAAAGCCGGCTGCTGCACGTGGATTTACGCGATCGGGAGCGCCGCGGACAACGGCTCCGCGACCCTCCCGACACCCGCCCGTAACCCACCTGCCGGTCGTGCTACCGACTTTGAAGAACACTGGTGTATCTTACTGGGTCAAAAACTCACTAAGTGAGTGAAAGAGATGTTTTGCATGGAAGAGATGGTTTTTATCTGTAATTTTAAAAATACCTATTTTGATGCAATTTCTTTATTTAAAACACAGTTTCCTCCTTCCTATTCTGGGATATCTGAGATGAACCAACCAGCAGAGCTTTTACCGCAGTTTTCCACAATTGAATATGTAGTCCAGGTAGGACTGTTAAATCACAATTTATACTCGGTGATTGTACTGTTGGAAAATTGCTGAATTAAAAATCACTGGAAGGAAAGCTAATGTCTCCAATCCAAAACTGTTAAGTTAACTTGTGGTGCTGTGCCTCAACTTCTTTATGTGATTTGATACATTTAATTACTAGTTTCATTTTTATTTGCCCCACCTTCAGAGATTATGCAATATGTCTGTTATTTTGCAATTGCTTAACTAGAACTATTTAAAATGTCTTATCTCTTTCAATGCAATTAAACTTTACAATACCAGTGTAATACTAGTGGTGTGTGTTAACCCTGTTCAGATCAATTTGCTGAATAACTTTACACCTCGGAGCTATGAGACTTCATTTTGTCTTCTAGACAGCAGTGTTGAATGGCTGGATAGTCCAGGAGCAAGCAGTCCCAACCAATTATAATGGCGAAACTTAATTAGCGTGAAACTTGATAACTTCCTGATGAAAAAGGGCCGGGGAGGTGCTGATCCGCCATTAAAATCCAGTGAATGGCCCTTGGTCCATAGCAACTGATCCCAAGGGGAACCCGGGTCATGGGGAGGTGGTGGGTGTTGGGGTACAGGGAAGAGAAATGGGGTGAGGAATGTCAAGGGTGGGGCAAATACCTGTTTTTTGTCTTGACCACAAGGAAACCTTTTTTTAAACTTGCTGGGCCTTTCTGACCCTGGCTGCTGTTCCCCGCTTCTTCCCCACCCGGAGGCTGGGGAATAGCAACTGTGTGTAAAGAGGATCCCATTGTTTCAGGGTGGGTGTTCTTGACACCTGCAATTTAAAATTTCACATCTTTCGCACATCTCCCCACTTCTGTTTCACTGGACCTCACTGGGTTCCCCCGGCGCAGGCTGTTCGAATTGACCACACAGTGGAATGTGAATGCCGCGGGAGAAACATCACTACCATTAGCAGCTGTTGATAGATGCCAATGTGAAGAGAACCAAAGGAGAGAGGCTGGTAAACATAAGCAATAAGAAATAAAAACTTGCAAGATAGAGGAAGAAAAATGTTGTATGGAGATACAGAATGAGGAGCTATCATAAAATACTACAGCAAGGACCAACATCATGTGAAAACCTAAGCTGAGGAAATAAAGACAGAAAAACAAACAAAGATTGAAAGAGACTGAGTTTCAGATGCTGGTATCAAATATTGGCCAAAGAAATTACAGAGAAAGTTAAATTGAATTAGTGTAAATTTAAGGAGAAAATGTGATGCAGATTCTTTGAGACAATTCCAGGGTTTTGATAATTGATGAGTAGAAATTGCAAAACCAGTTGCAGAATTAATTGCACTGTGACCTTGGTGTAATTCAAGTCGGTCAGTCATTTTGAATTTCAAACCTTTACAAAACTAATTCTTCCCCACATCCCCAAACATTGGGAAGTACCTTTCGGGGCAGTGCTGAAGAAAAAAAATCCTTATTTATTTCATAAACAACTGTGTATAAAATTTATATAAATTGTTTGTCCCCATGTTTGTGAATTCTGATTTTTAAAATAATGTGGACCTGGCATTATTTGATAGCTGTGCACTAACATAACTGATAGCATGTCAAATAATGCAAAATAGAAGATAATTTCTATCTCACTTTAAAGCTGGAACACAGAGTTCTTGGAGAGTTGAAGGGTTTGAGGGCACAGATGTAGGTTACATGGACTTGCAAGATTACAATTTTTGAGTTTTAATGATGTCAAATTGGAAACAAAAGTTTGAGCATGCATGAACATCATTAGAATGTTGAAATTGATTTACTTAGATTGGCTGTTAATTTTTCAAAACAAAGGAACAGATGGTATAACTTTTATCTTTAATTTTATTGTTGGGCTATATTCCACTTTCTGCTGTGCATTGAGTGCCAAAAGTTAACCCAATAAGTTTGTTAGTAAACAGGAATCTTAAAATTTACGTCATAATGTGCCTAGAACCTTCAAGTTTTTCAGAAAATATGCACAATTGATCATTTAAATCTGTATTGAGCAAAGCTTATTTTTTCTCTTCAACAGCGTGGCCCTCAAATGCCTTTAATCTTTCTTTATGTTGTGGATACTTGCATGGAAGATGAAGATCTGCAGGCCTTGAAAGAATCCATGCAAATGTCCTTGAGCCTTTTGCCGCCTACAGCTTTGGTTGGTCTCATTACATTTGGCAGAATGGTGCAAGTTCATGAGCTTGGTTGTGAGGGTATTTCCAAGAGTTATGTCTTCAGAGGCACAAAAGACCTAACAGCAAAGCAGCTACAGGTAAGTACTCGTGTTGGTGTGAAAAAATGTTATGCGCTCGTGACTTTAAATCCTCATTATATGTTTGAAACTAACTTTTGAAATTAAACTTCAAGATTTATTTGAAAATTAAAAGTAGAGACATTGTTTGTTGGAAGAACATAGTAATGGCAGAACATTTGTCAATACCTCATTGGTAATTGTGGAACTGGAGGAATAGAGACTCAAATGGTGGGTCTATATCAATCATAAATACAAGAAAAAAATAACAATTGTTGACTTAACTGTGACAGGTTCTGTTGTAACGGAGAGGTGGCGCACAATGGTATTGCCACTTGACTGGTAATCCAGAGACATAGGGTAATGCTCTGTGGACCCGGGTTCAAATCCCACCACAGCAGATGAAATTAAACAAGGATCATGAAACCATTGTCATAAAAATTTGCCTTGTTCATTAATGTCCTTTGGGGAAGGAAACCTGCCGTATGTGACTCAAGACCCACAAATGTGATTGACTCTTAAATGCCCTCTTAAATGGCGACTCCAGTTGTATTTAACCGCTACAAAACTGGACAGACAACCCGGCATTGACTTAGACACCTGTAGACCCTGCAAAGTCCTCCTTCGTAATATTTGTGGGCTTGTGCCAAAATGGGGACAGCTGTCTTCCAGACTATCAAGCAATGGCCTGACATAGTCATGCTTGCCGAATATATTTTATCGATAATGTCCCAGACACCATCACTGTTCCTGGGTATGTCCTGCCCTGTGGATGGGGCTCTTCGATGTCCATCACCAAAAGTAGCTTGGTAATGCCATCACAGACTGAGCTGGTTGGGTCCAAAAGGACATAGCTGCTAGACTGGGACTGTGGCAGGTGGTGAGGGAATCAACAAGAAGGAAAAATAACCACAACCTGCCTGCCGCAGATGCATCTGTCCATGACCGTATCGGTAGGAGTGACTACCACACAGTCCTTGAGCTTACCCACCATCGTATTGTATGACACTACCATCTTGCTAAATGAGATAGATGTCAAACAGATATAGCAGCTCCATGGCATCCATGGGGCACTGTGGGCCATCAACAGCAGTAGAATTGTATTCATCCACAATCTATAACCTCATGGCCCAGCGTATCCCCCACTCTACCATTGCTAACAAGCCAGGGGATCAATATCTGGTTCAATGAAGAGTGCAGGAGGCATCGAATCATAGAATTTACATTGCTGATGGAGGCCATTCAGCCCATCGAGTCTGCACCGGCCCTTGGAAAGAGCACCCTACCTTTTTTGTTTATAAATGTTTTTATTCAGTTTTCATATTTTATATTGAACAAATTACAAATTGTTAGGAGAGAAAAAGAACAAAAAAAAACAAACAAACACGCAAAAATTAACATACATATTTACAGGTAAGCATCTTCGTAGTGGTAACTGCGCCCGCCCCCCCCCCCCCCCCCTCAACATGTTTATTTAGTTTGGTTTTGGGCCTTAGCTAGCCATCGAACCCCCGTACCGAACCTGTAGCCCCCCCCCCCCTCCCGCCACCTTCCCCCGACTATTCTTCCTCTTGTACATTGGCCACAAATAGGTCCCGGAACAGTTGCATGAATGGCTCCCACGTTCTGTGGAAGCCGTCGTCCGACCCTCGGATGGCAAATTTGATTTTCTCCATTTGGAGAGATTCCGAGAGGTCGGACAGCCAGTCCGCAGCTCTGGGCGGTGCTGCTGACCGCCAGCCAAACAGGATTCTACGGCGGGCGATCAGGGAGGCAAAGGCAAGGGCGTCCGCCCTCCTCCCCAGGAATAGATCTGGCTGTTCTGAAACCCCGAAGACCGCCACTATCGGGCATGGCTCCACCCTCACTCCCACCACTTTGGACATAACCTCGAAGAAGGCTGTCCAGTACTCCACGAGTCTGGGGCAAGACCAGAACATGTGGGCGTGGTTGGCCGGGCCTCTTTGGCACCGTTCACATCTGTCTTCCACCTCCGGGAAGAACCTACTCATACGGGTTCTTGTTAAGTGGGCTCTATGTACCACTTTTAGTTGCGTCAGGCTGAGCCTTGCGCACGTGGAGGTGGAGGTGACCCTATGCAGTGCTTCGCTCCAGAGTCCCCACCCTATCTCCATCCCCAGGTCGTCCTCCCATTTCCTCCTTGTTGCGTCCAGTACGGTGTCGTCCCTATCTACCAGTCGGTCATACATGTCACTACAGTTCCCTTTCTCTAGGATACTTGCGTCCAGTAGGTCTTCCAGTAGTGTCTGTCGTGGCGGTTGTGGGTACGTCCTTGTCTCCTTTCGTAGGAAGTTTTTGAGCTGCAGGTACCGTAGCTCGTTCCCCCCAGCTAGCTGAAATTTCTCTGTCAGTTCGTCCAGTGTTGCGATCCTGTCGTCCGTGTATAGGTCCCTGACTGTCAGTGTCCCCCCGTCCTGCCTCCACCTTTTGAAGGTGGCGTCAGTCAGTGCTGGTGTGAACCTATGGTTGTTGCAGATGGGAGCCCTGTTCGACATTTTGGTCAGGCGAAATTGCTGCCGCAGTTGGTTCCAGGATTGGTGGGTGGCTGTCACCACTGGGCTGGTGGAGTGTTTTTTGGGTGGGGATGGGAGTGCTGCCGTGGCGAGGGCCCGAAGGGAGGTTCCCATGCAGGAGGCCTCCTCCGCACGCACCCACTCAGCTTCTGGCTCCTGGATCCATCCCCTTACTCGCTCGGCTGTTGCTGCCCAGTGGTAGAATTGTAGATTCGGGAGGGCTAACCCTCCCCTGGTTTTTGTTTTTTGTAAGACCTTCTTTGGGATCCTAGCATTTTTACCCCCCCATACGAACGCCATGATGAGTTTGTCCAGCGCTTTGAAAAAGGCCTTGGAGATGTAGATCGGAATGGATCTAAACAGGAAGAGGAACCTGGGCAGTACGTTCATTTTGATCGTCTGAACTCTCCCCGCGAGGGAGAGCGGGAGTGTGTTCCATCTTTGCAGGTCCTTTTTAACTTCCTCCGTCAGGCTGGTGAGGTTCCATTTGTGGATCCCTTTCCAGTCATGGGCTATTTGGATCCCCAGGTAGCGGAATTTATGTCGGGCTTGATTGAACGGCAGCCCCTTTAGTGCTGCCCCCCCCCCCCCTTGCGGGTGTACTGGGAAGATCTCACTTTTGCTCATGTTGAGTTTTTAGCCCGAGAAGGCTCCAAACTCTTTCAGGAGCGCGATGATTCCGTCCATGCTGCTTTGTGGGTCCGAGATATAGAGGAGCAGATCATCCGCATAGAGTGAGACTCTGTGCTCTCTACCTCCCCTTCGGATCCCCCTCCAATTTTTTGCTGCCCTGAGCGCGATTGCTAGCGGTTCAATTGCTAGTGCGAACAGCAGCGGGGACAGTGGGCATCCTTGTCTGGTGCCCCTGTGCAGCTGGAAGTATTGGGAGTTGGTATTGTTGGTCTGTACACTCGCCATGGGAGCGTTGTACAGGAGCTTTACCCAAGCGGTGAACCCTGTTCCAAGCCCGAACCGCTCCAGTACCTCTATGAGGTATTTCCACTCGACTCTGTCGAAGGCCTTTTCTGCGTCCAGGGAGACGATCACCTCTTGTGTTCTCTCCCCGGAGGGGGTCATTATCACGTTCAGCAGGTGCCTGATGTTCGCGGTAAGCTGTCTACCTTTGACAAAGCCCGTCTGGTCCTCTGTGACCACCTCAGGTACACAGTCTTCTAGCCTCTTGGCTAGGATTTTGGCCAGTATTTTGGCGTCTGCATTCAGCAGAGATATGGGTCTGTATGACCCACATTCCGTTGGGTCTTTGTCTTTCTTAGGTATCAGCGAGATTGAGGCCTGTGCTAACGTGGGTGGCAATGTGCCCCTAGCTAGCGAGTCTGTGAACATCTCCCGCAGGTGCGGGGCCAGCGCTGTCGCAAATTTTTTGTAGAAGTCCGCCGGGAATCCGTCCGGTCCCGGCGCCTTCCCCGCCTGCATGGAGCTAATGCTGTCCATGATCTCTCCCAGTGCTAGTGGTGCTTCCAGATCCCGTTTTCTGCCCTCTCCCACAACTGGTATGTCCAGTCCGTCAAGAAACCGGTTCATCCCAGCCTTCCCCGTTGGGGGCTCTGAGGTGTACAGCTCTTGGTAGAAGGCCTTGAAGGTTTTGTTAATCCTCTCTGGTTCTGTTTCCAACGTGCCTCTGGTATCTCTGATTTGCGCAATTTCTCTGCTGGCTGCCTGCTTTCTCAGCTGGTGGGCCAACAGGCGGCTGGCTTTGTCTCCGTGTTCGTATAGGGCCCCGCGTGCCTGGCGGAGTTGGTGTACTGCTTTCCTGGTGGAGAGCAGGTCAAAGTTCCTTTGTAATTCTTTCCTCTCCGCCAGGAGTTCTACGGTCGGGGCCTCGGAGTATTTATGGTCTACCTCCAGTATGGAGTCGACCAGCTTCTGCCTAGCCACCCTTTCCTCCCTATCTCTTTGCGCTTTGTAGGCTATGATTTCCCCTCTTAGTACGGCCTTAAGCGCTTCCCAGAACGTGGAGGGTGAGACCTCCCCGTTTTGGTTGATCTCAGTGTACTCCGCTATGGCCCGCGCTATCCTTTCGCTGAAGGCCTTGTCAGCTAGTAAGGCACCGTCCAACCTCCATTTGGGGCGCTGGGCCCTTCCCGTCTCTAGCCGCACATCCATGTAGTGTGGAGCGTGGTCTGATATCACAATTGCGGAGTATTCCACCTTGTCTATCTCTGGAAGCACCGTTTTCCCCACCACAAAGAAGTCAATTCTGGTGTACACGTTGTGTACTGGGGAGAAGAAAGAGAATTCTTTCTCCCCCGGGTGGGCGAATCTCCAGGGGTCTACTGCTCCCATCTGCTCCATATAGTGACTGAGTTCCCTTGCCATGTTTGAGGTTTTCCCCGTTCTGGGGTTTGATCTGTCCGTCGTTGGGTCCTGTACACAGTTGAAGTCCCCCCCCATGATTAGTCGGTGCGTCGCTATGTCCGGGATTTCTGCCATGGTCTTTTGGATGAAGCTCGTGTCGTCCCAGTTGGGCGCATACACGTTAACTAGGACTACCGGCGCCCCATCCAGGGCCCCGCTGACCATGACATACCGTCCCCCTGGGTCCGTAACCGTCTTTGTCGCCCTAAACATTGTCCTCTTGCCAATCAGGATCGCCACCCCCCTGGCCCTTGCCCCATAACAGGAATGATAGGTTTGTCCCACCCAGCCCTTTCTTACCCGCAGTTGGTCCTGCTCCCTCAAGTGCGTCTCTTGGAGGAAGACTATGTCGGCCCTCATGTTTCTAAGGTGGGTGAGGACTCTAGATCTCTTCACTGGGCCATTAAGTCCCCTTACGTTCCAGGTGACTATTCTGGTGGGGGGCTTCTGCCCCCTTGCTCCTGTGGGGTTAACCATATTTGTCCGGTGGACGCGCCCCTGCCCTCTGGGGTTTCCCTTTGTTAGGGGGCCGTCCAGGATGTCCACTATCACTGCTCTCCCCATGCGGTCGGGTCCCTGCGCTCCGGGGTTCCCCCTTGTCCCGGGGACACCCGCCATGGCCGTCCACTGTGTGTCCGCCACGCGGGTAGTCCCCTGCACTCCGGGGGGCCCCTTCACCCACAGACCGTACTGGGTGGGTGTTTGCAGCAGTTCCCTGTTTCGAGCCCTTGTCTGTGGCACTTTGTGGCCCTTTTCCCTTTCTGGCCTCTTTTGTCCCTTCGTCCCTGCATTTCCCCCCCCTGGTCTCTCGCCCCCCGAGTGCCCCCCCCCCCCCCCGCTCTATCCCTTTCGGGGATACCCCTGTGTACCCCTCCATTGCCCCTCTCTCCCCCATTCCTGTCCCCATTTGCTCTCCCACCTTTGATGGGTGATCCCCCCCCTCCCCTGCCTGGCGCCTTCCCCCCTGTTGGGGGTGCGCTGCGGCCCTGCTCTGTTGCGCGCCCCCTTCGCTAGCTTTCCCGCTAGCACGGTGGCTCCCCGCTCGGAGGTTGCTGTCCCCCTTCCCCTCTCCCCTCTCCAGTACTCCCGTTCCCTCGTGCCGGGGCCTGGCCTCCCACCTGGAGCGGGCCCTTGGGCATTGGGTTGTTTTTCCTGGGTGTTCCTGCCAGGGGGGAGGGGGCTGGCTTTGCCTCGCCCCTCCCCACCCCCCCGTCGGCATGACGTATCTCCTTGCCATGGGCCCCTCGTCCCTACTTCCCATGGCGTTTTTCCAGCCCGTGCTCCTCAACGAATCTATTCGCCTCGGCAGGGGCTGTAAAGAAATATTCCTTGTGTTGGTATGTGACCCAGAGTTTTGCTGGGTACAGCATACCAAAACGTACTTTGTTCTTATAGAGAGCTGCTTTCGCTCTGTTGAACTCCGCCCGTCTCTTAGCTATGTCCGCTCCAAAATCCTCGTAGATTCGGATGGCGTGCCCGTCCCAATTGCAGGCTCTATTCTCCTTGGCCCAGCGCAGGATTGTCTCCCTATCCCGGTACCGGTGCAGTCTGGCTATAACTGCTCTCGGTTTTTCCCCTTCCTTGGGCTTCGGGCGCAGTGACCGATGAGCTCTGTCCATTTCCGGTGGGGTGGGAAAAGTTTCCCGCCCCACTAAGGAGCCCAGCATCGCAGCCACGAATGTTGTGGGATTTCTACCCTCTATCCCCTCTGGCAGGCCCACTATCTTAATGTTTTGCCTTCTCGAGCTGATCTCCTGGTCGTCTACCCTGCCCTTCAGGCTCCCCTGTGTTGCACTCAGTTTCGCCATTTCCCTCTCCAGGGACATGACCCGGTTGCTCACGTCAGTCGCTGCCTTCTCCAGCTCTTTAATGGTTGCCCCTTGGGCTTCCAGTATCTTCCCTTGGGCATCCACTTTCTCCTCCATTCTGGTCAGAGCCTGCTGCACCCCTGACATGGCCCTGGTCACTACTGCCTGTGCTGCGGCCTCTGTGTCTGCTTTTAACTCTGCCTTGATTGCCTGCAGCTGCTCCCTCACCACCTCGGCAATGGCTTCCTTCCAATTCACGCCCCCCTCTAACCCCAGGGGAGAGGTTGCCCGCCCGTCCAGCTCTTTTGGATGCGGCGATACATTCTTCCCACTGCTTCGCGTGTTGACTCGTTCGCCCAAGCTGGTTTGCCCTTTGCCCCGTCTACCTCCGGTGCCCCCTTTCTCTTGGGTCCCTTCTAGCATTTTTTTCTCCCCCTTCCCCTTCATCGTTTCTTCTCTCCTTGTTCTTCTTTTCCCCCTTTTCCGCACCCTATTTTAATTTTATTTATTAATATATATATATATATATATATATATATATATATAAAAAAATATATGTATATATTTTTTTTTTTAAATGAAAAATTTATTTCCCCCCTTCTTTCCTTTACCCCTTTATTTCACCCCTTTTCTCTTTACCAATTTTCTTTTGGGTTTTTATTTTAAAAAAAGAACAGAAATATAAGTCTCTTTTTTCTTTTGTTTTCTCTCTCCACTCGCCCAGGAGAGAGAGAGAGAGTCCCTTTGTCCTTGCCACGTGGTGGTCACTGCAGTTGGGGGGAGGGGGAGGGGCGAGTGGGCCGGGGCCCGCTGCTGGTTGGGGGGGGGGGGGTGGTGTCCCCGCTGCTGGTTGGGGGGGGTTGGTGTCCCCGCTGCTGGTTGGGGGGGGGGGGGGGTTGGTGTCCCCGCTGCTGGTTGGGGGGGGGGGGGGTTGGTGTCCCCGCTGCTGGTTGGGGGGGGGGGGGGGTTGGTGTCCCCGCTGCTGGTTGGGGGGGGGGGGGGGTTTGGTGTCCCCGCTGCTGGTTGGGGGTTGGTGTCCCCGCTGCTGGTTGGGGGGGGGGGGGGTTGGTGTCCCCGCTGCTGGTTGGGGGGGGGGGTTGGTGTCCCCGCTGCTGGTTGGGGGGGGGGGGGGGTTGGTGTCCCCGCTGCTGGTTGGGGGGGGGGGATGGTGTCCCCGCTGCTGGTGTCCCCGCTGCTGGTTGGGGGGGGGGGGGTGGTGTCCCGCTGCTGGTTGGGGGGTGGGTCCCCGCTGCTGGTTTGGGGGGGGGGGGGGGAAAGAGGGCCCGCCGCTGCCGCTCCGTTCCCGGCCCGCGTGGGGGGGGGGGGGGGGGGGGGAAGAGGGGTTGGACCTGCCGCTGCTGGGCCTCCCTGTCGCCGTTGCTCCTCGCCTCCGCCGCCGCCCGCTCCTCCTCAGCTGCCGCCCGCTCCTCCTCCGCTTCTCCTCCGCTGCCGCCCGCCGCTGCCGCCCGCTCCTCCTCCATTGTCGCCCGCTCCTCCGCCGTTGCCGCCCGCTCCTCCTCCGCCGTTGCCGCCCGCTCCTCCTCCGCCGTCCGGCCTGTCGGGGGGGTTCCTTCCTGGCGCTTGCGGGAGCCCCTCTCCTTGCGACCTCCTCGCTCGCCGCCCGGAAGTCGAGTCCAAGAGCACCCTACCTAAGCCCACACCTCCACCCTCCCTGTAACCCCACCTAACCATTGTTTTTTTTTTTTTTTGGACACTATGGTCAATTTACCTTCGTCAATCCACCTAACCTGCACATGTTTGGACTGTGGGAGGAAACCGGAACACTCAGAGAAAACCCACACAGACACTGGGAGAATATGCAGACTCCGCACAGACAGTGATCAAAGCCGGGAATTGAACCTGGGACCCGGTGGCTGTGAAGCAACTGTGCTAACCACTATGCTGCCGTGCATGCCAGGAGCAACACCAGGCAAACAAAACAATGAGGTGTCAACCTGGTGAAGCTATAACACAGGACTACTTGCGTGCCAAGCAGCATAAGCAGATTAAGACAGAGCTAAGCTATCCCACAACCAACGGATCAGATTTAAGCTCTGCAGTCCTGCTACATCCAGCCTTGAATGTTGGTGGGCGATTTTAAAAAACTCACAGTGAAGCGGTCCTGTGCGATGTGGAAAATCATGGAAGCGTCTGTTGTCCCTGGTGCGGGTTGTACCAGCTGCAGCTCCTGGCTAACCGAATTTCAGAGCTCGAGCTGAGGGTGGATTCACTATGCAACATTCGAGATGCTGAGCAAGTCCTGGATAACATGTTCAATGAGGTGGTCACACCACAGGTGACGATTGGACAGGCAGAAGGGCACGGTGACCACCAGGCATCCCCCTTTCCAATAGATCTACCATTTTGAATACTATTGGAGGAAATGTGCAGGGGAAAGCAGTGGCAGCCAACTTCTTTGCTCCATGGGTGGGTCTGCTGCATAAGAGGGAAGCAGGAAGAACAGTAGGGCTATAGTGGTAGAGGACGCAATTGCAAGAGGAACATACAGGCGTGTTTGCGGCCACAAAAGTGTGGACTGGGGAAGACACTTTTAGGTAAATCTGTAACAGAATAGTAGGACGCATTCAAGAAGCAAATAGGGAGAATACAGGGCCAGCATGTTCCAATAAAGAAAAATGGTGGGACCACCAAATCCAGTGAACGCTGGATATCGAGGGATACACAGCATGGGATAAAAATACAAAGGAAGGCTTTTGTTAGCTATCGAGGGCTCTTAACAGCAAAGCCCTCGAGGGGTATAGAATGTGTAAGATGAGCCAAAAAGGAAATTAGGAGAGTAAAAAGGGGACATGAAAAGATACCGGCAGGTAAAATAAAGGAAAATCCTAAGTAGGTTTACAAGTACATTAAGGGTAAAAGAATAACTAGAGTAGGGCCACAGTGGGAATGTGTGTATAGAGCCAGAGGGCGTAGGTAGGATTCTAAATGAATACTTTGTGTTGATGTTCACTAGTGAGAGGGACAGTGTGGGTATGGGACTGTGATAAAATTAAAGAAATTAACATAGACAGAGAGGAAGTTCTGAGTGGAATGGCAGGCGTAAAGGAGACAAATATCCGGGGCCAGATGAAATGTACCCAGGCTGTTGAGTGAGGCAAGGGAGGAAATAGCAGGGGTACTGATACTAATTTTCAATTCCACTCTGGCCACAGGGGAGGTATTGGAAGGGTGGAGGATAGCCAATGTGGTACCATAATTAAAGAAGGGAAACTACAGACCAGTCAGTCCAACCTCAGTGGTGGAGAAACTATTGGAGCAATTCTGAGAGACAGAATTAACCTGAATTATTAACCTGAATTATTAATCTGAATTTGGAGAGGCAGGGATTAATCAAGAACAGTCAGTATGGTTTTTTTAAGAGGTCATGTCCGACCAACTCAATTGAATGTTTTGAAGAGGTGACCAGGTGCGTAGATGAGGACAATGCATTTGACTTGGTCTACTTGGACTTCAAAGCTTTTGATGCGGTCCCACATGGGAGACTGATAGCGAAGGTAAAAGCCGTGGGATCCAAGGAAATTTGGCAAATTGGATCAATAATTGGCTGAGTGGCAGAAAGCAGAGATTGATAGTCAAGGGGTGTTTTTCTGACTGGAAGCCGGTGAGATCATTGTTGGGCCCTTTGTTTGTGGCTTACATAAATGATTTAGATGTAGGGGTGATCAGTAAGTTTGCGGATAATAAAGAAATTGGTTGGTGATAAAAATTTAGGACATAGCCTTCGATTGCAGAATAACCTTTGATTGCAGGAGGATAAATACAGGCTGGTCAGATAAGCTGATCAGTGGCAAATGGAATTCAATCCAGATAAGTGTGAGGTGATGCGCTTAGGCAGGACAAACAAGGCAAGGGAAGCATGATAAACGGCAGGACCTTGGGAAGCACAGAGAATCAGCGGGACCTTGATGTGATTGTACACACACGGTCCCTTAAAATAGCAGGGCAGGTGAATAAAGTGGTTAAGAAGGCACATGGGGCGGCATGGCAGCAGAGTGGTCAACACTTGCAATATCCAGGCTTGGGATGAAAAGTGACAAATAATTTTCGTGCCACACAAATGCCAGGCAATGACCATTCCAACAAGATGGATTTAACATCACCCCATGACATTTAATGGCATTACCATCACTGAAATCCCCCACTGTCAACATCTTGGGAGTTACTCTTGGTGAGAAACTGAATTGGACCAGCCATATAAATACCGTGGCTACTAGAGCAGGTTAAAGGCTAGGAATTCCATGCCAAATAACTCACCACTGTGACTCCCCAAAGCATGTCCACCATCTGCAAGGCATAAGTCAGGATTGGAATAAAATACTCTCCACTTGTCTGGATGAGTGCAGCTCCAACAACACTCTCTTGAAGCTTGACATCAGCCAGGACAAAGCAGCCCACTTGATTGCTATCCCTTCCACAGACATTCAGTCGGTCCACCATTGACGAACTGTGGCAGCTGTGTCCACCAACAAGATGCACTACAGGAACTCTGGAAGGTTCCTTAGGCAGCACCTTCCAGACCCTTAACCACTACTATCTAGACCGACAAGAGCAGCAGATACCTGGGAACACCACCCCTGGGCGCTTCCCTCCGAATCACTCCCCATCCTGACTTGTAAATATATCACCGTTCCTTCATTGTTGCTGGGTCAAAATCCTGGAACTTCCTCCATAACAGCATTGTTGGTGTAACTGCACCTCTGAGACTTTAGCGGTTTAAGCAGACAGCTCATCACCACCTTCTCTACCGGAACTAGGGATGGGCTATAAATGCTGGTCTAGCCAATGGCAACCACCTCCTGTAAAATCATTTTCAAGTTAATTATAAACTTTATTATCATTTTGACACTTTAAATTTGATTACTACATGCTGAGAGAGAATTTATTTTGTTACTTGTTCCTTTCTGATAATTTCTTTGGTAGAAGGGTTCAAAATTGATGATGAGGAAGTGTTGAATAGACTGTTTGCACAAGTTGATGGGGCACTGGAACCAGATCAGATGCTTCCAAGGGGGGTTGGCATGGTAGCGCAGTGGTTATCACTGCTGCCTCACGGCACGAAGTACCTGGGCTTGGCCCCGGGTCACTGTCCGTGTGGTGTTTGCACATTCACCTCGTGTCTGTGTAGGTCTCACCCCCACAACCCAAAGTTGTGCAGGGTATGTGGTTTGGCAACGCTTAATTGGAAAAAAGAATTTGGTACTCTAAATTTAAAAAAAGAGATGCATTCAAGGATATTGAAGGAAGTGAGAATGGAAATTGCACGGGCCCTGATCTTTCAATCTTCTCTACACTAAGGGAAGGTGCCAGATGATGGGAGAATTGCACATGTTACGTCCCTGTTGAAAAAAGCTGCAAGGATAGCCCGAGCATTTACAGACCAGTCAGTTTAACATCCATTGTGG
Organism: Scyliorhinus canicula; assembly: GCF_902713615.1. Lineage (NCBI taxonomy): Eukaryota > Metazoa > Chordata > Chondrichthyes > Carcharhiniformes > Scyliorhinidae > Scyliorhinus > Scyliorhinus canicula. The sequence goes on along the minus strand of NC_052147.1, from coordinate 77,249,542 downwards.
GTGTGGTGAATTATACTGTATTGTAATTCACACTGTATTGCATTGCATTATATTATGTCCTTGTGGGTTCTGTATGTGAGCCGTTGCGCGGCTCTGCCCATAGGGGGCGATGAGGAGCTTATACAGGGCTCCACCCTTGGCCCCTCCCACTACCAGAAGTATAAGGTGCTGCAGCCGTAAGCCTGCTCTCAGTTCCTCTGGTCGCAGGCAGGCTCAGTTGTAAGACTATTAAAACCACAGTTTACTTTCAATCGTGTCTCTAGTGAATTGATGGTCACATCAATAGGCAACCTTCTAGAAACAATTATTCGGGATATGATTAGTAGTCACATGGAAAAATGTGGGTTGGTTAGGAAGAGCCAGTATGGATTTCTAAAGGGGAAATTATGTTTAGCTAACTTGCTGTAGTTTTTGCAGGACATAACAGAAAAGGTTGCCAAGGGTAATGCTGTTAATGTGGTGTGCATGGACTTTCAGAAGGCATTCGATACAGTGCCGCACAACAGACTCACAACGGACTTGTGAGAGAAGATGTAGCTCATGGAATAAAAGGCACACTAACGACAAAATTGGTGATTCATAGGAAGCAGAGAGTAACGGTTAATGGATATTTTTCAGTCTGGAAGAAGGTTTATAGTGGTGTTCCTCAGGTCGATATTGGCACCTTTGCTTTTCCTGATGTAGATCTTGGCGTGCAAGGGGAAATTTCAAAGTTTGCAGATGACACAAAACTTGGAAGTATTGTAAACTGTGAAAGAGGGTAGTGTAGAACCTCAAAAGGACATAGTCAGGCGGAGTGGCATGATAGGTGGCAGAGGATGTTCAATGCAGAGAAGTGTGAGGTGGTGAGTTTTGATAGGAAGAACATGGAGAGACAATATCAAATGAAGGGTAAAATTCTTGAGGTGTGCAGGAGCAAAGGGACCTGGGTGTATTTGTGCATAGATCATTGAAGGTGGCAGACAGATGGAGAGAATAGTTAATAAAGCCTATAGTATTCTAGGCTCTATCAATAGGGGCATAGAGTACATCAGCAAGGAGGTATGTTGAACTTGTATAAGACCCTAGTTAGAGCTCAGTTGAAATATTGTGTACAGTTCTGGGTGCCACATGAGAGGAAACATGAATGCATTGGGGAGAGTGCAAATATTTACGAGAATAGTTCCAGGGAAGTGAACCTTCAGTTATGAGGTTAGATTGGAGAGGTTAGACTGCTCTCCTTGAAGAGAAGAAGGCCGAGAGGAGATTTGATAGAGATGTTCAAAATTATGAGGGGGCTGGACAGAATAGATGGGGAGAAACTGTTCCCACCCATAAAAGAATCAAGAATGAGAGGGCACCGATTTGAAGTGATTTACAAAAGAAGAAAATATGACGAGCTTTTTCACAGAGCGAATGATTCGGGTCCTGAATGCACTGCCTGGCACGTTGAATAGAGGCATTCTCCAGGGCATTAAGTCATGATGCACGTTTGGAAAGCTGATGCAGACACAATGTGCCCAATAGCGGCCTCCTGTGCCATAAAATTCTGAGAGTCTGTGAAGTCAGTGAATGTGTATTGCTATCTGATGTGTGAAATTTAATTCAAAAAGATAAAAGTCCAAGATTTCCTGCAATGTTGTTTAGCTTGCCATACTCTCCAAGTGATGTTGTTTTGTGCACCATTGCTAACTTACACCAAACATTCCAGAGAAACAAATTCAAATAATCCACAACAAGCATAGTGGCAAATCAAAAGGTGCAACAAATGTAAAATTCCATTGAATTATGTGCGACACTACTCCATATTTGTTGGATGGAACTGACTTATGATTCTAGAATAGAGTATTGGTTTGCAATAATGTGATTGTGTCATTGTACAGGGGCAGCACGGTGGCACAGTGGTTAGCACTGCTGCCTCACAGCTCCAAGGACCCGGGTTCAATTCCGGCCTTGGGTGACTGTGTGGAGTATGCGCTTTCTCCCCATGTCTGCGTGGGTTTCCTCCTGGTGCTCCGGTTTCCTTCCACAGTCACAGAGATGTGTAGATTAGGTGGATTGACCATGTTAAATTGCCCCTTAGTGTCCAAAGGTTAGCTGGGGTTATTGGGTTACGGGGCTAGGGTGGGAGGAGTGGCCTTACGTAGGGTGCTCTTTCCAAGGGTCAGTGCAAACTCGATGATGGGCTGAATGGCCTCCTTCTGCACTGTAAATTCTTGTACCTAACTAAATGCTGAAATGGCAATAGAAAACAGTATAGTGCGACTTGTTTTCAAATTCTGCATCCAAGATATGTGCAAGTGAGTTATGGTAATATGAGGTACATATGGGTGATGTTTCAACCAGCCATTACAAAGACTTCTGAACCACCTGTGCAGTATGGGCAGCACAGTGGTTAGCACTGCTGTTTCACAGCTCCAAGGTCCCAGGTTCGATTCCCGGCTTGTGTCTGCATGGGTTTCATTCGGGTGCTCCGGTTTCCTTCCACAAGTCCCAAAAGGCGTGCTGTTAGGTAATTTGGACATTCTGAATTCTCCCTCCCGTGTACCCGAACGGGTGGAGGACTGAGGGCCTTTTCACAATAACTTTCTTGCAGTGTTAATGTAAGCCTACTTGTGACAGATTGATATTATTATTAGCATCTGAGGCACAAAACGAACAACACACTCCCTGGATTTCTTATATTTTTTTAAAGCTAAATCCGGGATAGAGAATATAAATGATGCCTTTTCTAGTTTAAAAAAAATATAGTTTCAACTGATAAAAATATTGTTTTTGTACTTTTTGATCACTTTACAAGGAAAATGTATTTGCATAGGACTAATGTTCCAGAATTTCATGCAAATTTACAGCATTGAAATCTACTTCCGCATGACTTTTTTGTACTAATATAGATATAGCATTTGTTCAGTGGAAGAGTGGACACTAGTTCTGCTTTCATGATTGATGGCTTTAATTTGCACTTGTTAATTCTGTTAATAGGATATGCTGGGCTTAACTAAACCATTAGCCACCCAAGCAAGTCGTGGACCGCAGGTTCAGCAGCCACCTCCATCCAACAGGTAAACTTTCACCTTAAATATGTGACATTACTGTAAAAGTAATGGCCTAGATTTTACATTTGCGAAGGCAGCAAAACTGTCTGCGTTCACCATCCTGACATCAACTTCAGGTGTTTGTGCAGGCACAGTTAAAACCACTGAAATTCCTAACTTTTTGGTGATTCCCAATCCTTAGTTCAATCTCTAAAAATTTATAGTGCAACATAATTATTGCGTTTTACTTTCTGGTTTTCTGTCGGAGAATTCTTCAATGAGATTGGCTGCTTAACCTGCTTGATGAAATCACTGTTACAGGAAAACTGTAACAGAGGCTGTTACGGGGCTGGTTTAGCTCACTCAGCTAAATCTCTGGCTTTTAAAGCAGACCAAGCAGGCCAGCAGCACGGTTCGATTCCCGTACCAGCCTCCCCGGACAGGCGCCGGAATGTGGCGACTAGGGGCTTTTCACAGTAACTTCATTGAAGCCTACTCGTGACAATAAGCGATTTTCATTTCATTTCATTTGGTGCCAAATTCACATTAAACTTGAAAGGTACTTAATTGAGCTTGACAGGGATCACAATGTCTTTGTGGACAACTTTCTTTGAGGTCAGTGGCAAATACAGTTGCTTCACCACTGACTGCAAGATCAGGCAATTAACTTATTGCACGAGAAAGCAAACATTTTAGTTGCCACTGGCATATTTTAAATGTGATTTTCGAAATACGTTTTGTGATCACTGAAATAATAACTTGGTGAAGAAGCAACTTTTAAGTAAAAGAACCATTTTTAGGATCGGGGCAATTGTTTGGGTGTTACTTGTAAGGAAGTGATAGTTTCATATTTTGCATGATCAGAGTAACTGGCCTATTTCAAAAAATAGTGCTCCGGAAGCTACTGATTCAAAACAAGCCTGTTGGACTTTAACCTGGTGTTGTAAGACATCTTAGTATTTCAAAAAAGTACAAGTTTAATTTCAAACAAAAGGTGTGACATCTGTTCTCCATAATATCCTGTATAATTTAAGAAGGACAAATATTTGTAGTTACTTTTCTATATTTTTAATTTTGAAGATTTAGTAATGTTTGATACACACCCAATATAATGTTGCAATTATTGATGGGAAGCCATTGGAACAGCAGACTCCTCTTAAGATCTGATTTGAATCCAACTAAGACAGGTAGGATTTTGCATGAAGTGAATTTGGGTATTCACCATGCAGCTTTGAGCGAGCCTGGGTTCACAGGACAAAACCATGCATAAATTGTTAAATCCTAAGGATAGCTTATGTGGGGAGTGACATATTAACTAAGATTCTCTTGGTTATTTCCTGTTCTTGGGTTTTTTTTAAATGTTATTTTTAAAATGCCAACGACTGTGATTTTAATAGCACCAGCTGGGAATTGAACATTACGTTTTAGAGAATGCACACAACTGCTGAGTTAGTTCATGCTAAATTCGACATTTCATTTTTTATGTATGAGAATTTTCATTTTAAGATATTCAGATTGCAAGTAAAATGACATTCAATAAAATTAGTGAGAAAGAGCAAGTAGCTCCAATGATTTGAGTAGAATATAAATTTCATTCCAAAATTATACTTTTGAGTGCTGTTAAATTGTAAACCATTCTGATCAATATTTTTGAGAATTTTGGCCCTGCCACAGTGTTGGTGAAGCTCCCCAAAGTGGGCAATACAGTGATAATATTTGAGGATGAAGTGACAATTAGTTGAAAGATTTTTTAAAAATTTGTAAAACAGATTGTAGAGACTGTACATTTTTGGTTATGTACCTTCCAAATTACTAAGGATGTTATTATTAAAACATGTATCGATTTCTATTTTAAGCACCCAATGCCACTATCAAGTATTATAAGGTTTTGTGTGTATGTAGGTTAAAACGCCATCTATTCTGCCCTGCCCACAACCTGCAATGAATTTCCACACACCTGGACAACTCTGAATTTTAAATTTTTTCTATTTTCCATATAAAGATTTCCTATGACCTTTCTGACAGAGTATGCCAAAATAAGGCTGTTTTGTGTTGTCTCATTCTTACTCCCAGGATCCGGATTGAGACTAGCTAGGGGCAGGTAAATGACACAATGGTTAGCACTGCTGCCTCACCACCAGGGACCCGGGTTTAATTCCTGCCTTTGGTGACTCTGGATTTTGGACTTTCTCCCCATGTCTGCGTTGCTTTCCTCCGTGTGCTCTGGTTTCCTTCCACAGTCCAAAATTGTGCAGGGTAGGTGGATTGGCCATGCTAAATTGCCCTTTCGTGTCCAGGTTAGGTGGGGTTACAGGGTTAGGGAAGGGAAGTGAGCCTCGTTAGGATGCTCTTTCGAAGGACCAGTGCCGATTCGGAAGAGCCAATTAGCCTGCTTATGCACTGTGCAGGGGTTCAATGTTATTCTTGTTTTACACATGACCCTTGAAGACAGAAGGCACTTTCATCCCTCAGACAGATTGGATTTGAATGGGCAATAAAGCGTCTGATTAATCCACCACGCACCTCTGCCACTTTTACACTATACTAAGTGATAGATTTTTTGTCAGGTTCGGAGTGTTCTCTTCGCAGCATTTTGCTGCCATCTAGATTTGGAAGAAATAGCTGTGAGCTTCAAAATAGCAGGTTTTAAGTTGGTGAAAGAGCTTGGAAAATTTAGAAAACTGACAGCGCACTTCACTGAAGATGTTGTTGTAAATTCAATTTTTTGAGCTGCTAGTTTCAATGTTTGAAATACATCAATAATGGTGGCTTCAGCAATATATATTGTTCTATAAGTAGCCACAAGCATAGAAACATAGAAAAAAAGAGCTGGAGTAGGCCATTCAGCCCTTTGATCCAGCTCCATTCAACAGGATCATGGCTGATCCTCTCAATGCCATACTCCAGCACTCTCTTCATACCCACGTGACACCTGTCGAGTCTAGAAATCTATCTATTTCCTTCTTAAATATATTCAGTGATTTGGGCTTCACAGCCTTCTGTGGTATATAATTCCCTAGGTTCACCACTCTCTGAGTGAAGAAATTTATCCTCATCTCAGTCCTAAATGGCCTCTGGTATCCGGACACTTGTGACCTCGTGTTCCCTCCCTCCCTCCCTCCCTCCCTCCCTCCCTCCCTCCGTCCCTCCGTCCCTCCGTCCCTCCGTCCCTCCGTCCCTCCGTCCCTCCGTCCCTCCCTCCACTTCCTCTACGGCAAATATATCCTATCTTAGATGAGGAGACCACAAGTACACACAACTCCAGTCTGGTCTTACCAAGGTCCTGTATGTCACAATATCCACGCATGTATATAATGAGATACAGGCAGTGATTGACACACAGGATGACCAATGAACACACAACACAGAACAACCAATCACCAGACAAGACACCTCCACTATAAAGCTCACAGGGCATTAAGACTCCCGCTCTTTTCGGGACCCAGACACTGAGACAGTCAGAGTGCACAAGTCAGTGGACGTTATTGCCATATGGTAGCTACTAAGTCTGGTCGAACCAGTAAGAGGTCGTCAGTAGGATTAATAGATTGTCAACCCACAGCTGAACATGTACAGTAGTTTGTAGTTAAAATGAAACCGTGTTGGATTATCTCCGGTGTTAGACGTTTGTTTCTAGCTTCCCTGCATCCAGCTGCAGTCAATGTCAAACCAAACCGCCTAACACATCACTGTATAGTTGCAGCAAGACATCCTTGCTTCTGTACTCGAGTCCTCTTGCAATGAAGACCAACATGCCACTGTTGTCTTCTTTACTTTGGGTGAACCACAAGCTGTTTCTTATATCGACCAAATGATCACACAACCAATATATTGGCTCAAAAACACAGTTTATCAATAACACAAGACTTGTATCTCTGTGCAATAACGCACGCGGCTCTGTACTAAACTACACCTAACGACTAAGATGACCTTTACTTAACTTCGAGTGACCGGCACTGTGCAAGATAAGGACTTTATCCGGGTCCGCGTGGTCGGTTGGATGTCGTTGGGTTTGTCTCAGCTGGGCTCGTCCTTCAGGAATGGTCGCGGGTCCTTGAACTTGGTTGTGCTGCTGCAATTGGTCGCACACAGGCGGTCCCAAAAGAGATCGATCTCTAGTGCGCAGGGCTTTTTATCCTTTATCTCTTTCCTGCCCTTTTGGGCGGTCCTTACTCCAGGTCCAATGGATCGATAGGGTTCTCGATCACCCTCATCGATCTCAGCCAATTAGGGGGTGGATACCTCGATAGCTGGGCAGGTCCTAGCTATCATTGTCCCAGGCACGTAAACCTTTCCAAATGAGGGAGGGTGGCGTTGGTTAGTCTGCTGCTGTTGTAACTCTTGATTCAAACTCTATTGTTCTGGGGGAAATGGTGACCGACTCTTAATGGATACAGGTTTCAGCCAAGTCTGGTTTCTTTGCACAATACAAAGAGGCTCTGTACCTGTCTGTGTCTCAAGTTGACCACAATTCCCATGGTCCTTTGCAGGTGGCCATTTTACATGGCTACACCACTTGCATTCCTAACTGTTTGCTGTACCTGCATACTTGCATTCAGTGAATGGTGTATTCGGACATCCAAGTCCTTTTTGTCCGTCAACTTTTCCCAAGCAATCACAATTTAAATAATACTTTGCCATTCTGTTTCTTCGTCCAAAGTAAATAACTTCACATTTATCCACATTATACTGCATCTGCGATGTACTTGCCCATTCACTCAACTTATCTCTTGCCCACTCACTCAACTTGTCTAAATCACTTTGAAGCCTCTTAACATTCTCCTCACCACTCACCTTCCCACCAAGCTTTGTGTCATCAGCAAACTTGGAAATATTCCTTTTGGTTCCAAAACATTGATGTATATTGTGAATAGCTGGAGCCCAAGCATTGATCCCTGTGGGACTCCACTAGTCACTACCTGCCACTTTGAAAAAGACTAATTTATTCCTACTCTCCTTTTCCTGTCTGCTAACTAATTCTCAAACCATGCCAAGATATTACCCCCATTCCCATGCGCGTAGATTTTGCACACTAACCTCTTATGTGGGACTTTATTAAAAGCTTTCTAAAAATTCAATGCACCGCATCCACTGTTTCACCCTTATCTATTATACTAGTTACATCCTCACAAAACTCCAGTAGATTTGTCAAAGACTATTTCCGTTTCTTAAATCCATGTTGACTTTGTTTAATCTCTTATATATTTTCGAAGTGTCCTGTTATCACATCATTTACAATAGATTCTAGCATTTTCCCTATGACTGATGTTAAGCTAACCAGTCTGCAATTTTATGGTTACATTTTCCACCTTTCAATCTACCGGGATAGTTCGATAATTAACAAACATTTGGAAGGTGACATCCATGCATCCACTATTTCCATGGCCACCTCCTTTAGTATCCTGGGATGTAGATTATCAGGCTCTGGGGATTTATCAGTTTTCAGTCCATTCATTTCTCCAACACTATTTTTCTAGTAACACTAATTTCCATCAATTTCTCCTTCTCACCAAACCTCACTGATTCCTTAGACTGAGCTTTTTTTAAAATTCTTGTTTTGAAATTTCATTGTTACACAAGTATACAATATTATAATTTTTGCATGGCAATCTCTGGAATTAAATTTTCTGTTCCAGTATGTGAGTTTGCTTCTTCATAAATTTCAGACGTTTTAATTTTAAGAACATGCCCTCTTTTGGATCAAATCTAACTACTGGCTTTGCCTTTCTGAAATTTTCAATTCTTTTCCTTGCAGTGAATTATTTTATGGATATTGAGCTATGTTCTAGGATCGTCCTTCCTACATAAAAGCAAATCCATTGAGGGCATAGCTACTTTTATTACTATTATCGTACAAAATGTTTTGATGTACAGTCATGCCTATTTCTAAAGAGAAAAAAAATGGAGTGAAAGTATTGGCCCCATCTTATTGTGCTTACCTGTACACCATACACTTGCAGTGTGGACAGTATGGAGAAAAACAATTTGATTCATTGTTGTATTGTTAAGTTTGCTGTTTTTTTCTCACTTTGCGCACTTCAGTTTTATGCCCTTTTTATTTGCATTACTTTAACACTCTGCTGTTGCTACCAAGTTAATGTTTGGTACATAAATCATTAAATCCTGGATCTTGGGCGAGTGATTTGTATGTACACATTGGCATTGCATAATGCAGTTAATCTTCCTGTAAAACTGGCTGCACTACAGGCCATGTTCACCATCGCTGAACAGAATGTCTGACAGCATGGCCAATGTACATGCACATCGTTCCATCATGATGTAGCTAACAGAAGTGCCTCACTTCATCTACTGACCCAGGAAGAATGTGAACAGTAAGGAATATCCAGATAAATAAAAACTGGAATCTACTGAGTCTATTGTTCAGTATTTAGTGGCATTTCCCTCTTAATGCATGGACTCTGCTTTATTTCAAACAAAAACTTTCATGCGTGTTGGGCATTAAGTGTGGTCCTTCAGGGAGACTGAATAGCAGTGAATGGAAGACATCAAATAAGAGAGATGATGAAAAGTGTAAATGGAAATCTGGGGTCGCAGTAATCTATAGTTCTGTTACCAGGTCTATTTTGGTAAACTTGTATCAAATGCCTTTTGAAAGTCTATATAAACAATATTAATTGCATTGCCCTCATCAACCCTCTCTACTTCAATAAAGAACCTAATCAAGTTGGTCAAACACAATTTATCTTAACAATTTGATGCTGTCTTTTTATTTGCCCATCCAAATGGCAATTGCATTTGTCTTGGATTATTGTCTCAAAAAGTTTCCCAACCACCCACCTTAGGCCAACTGGCCTGTGGTTGCTGGGTTTATCCCTCTTTCCCCTTTAAGACATTTGATATCCTCCAGTCCTCTGGTACCACCAAGGAGGATTGGGAGATTGTGGCTAGTACTTCTGCAATTCCATCCTTACTTTCCTCAGCAACCAAGGACAGTTCCCATTTGGAATGTGTTGTTTTTCTACTATAAGAACTGCAGAACTTTAAAGTACCTCTTTATTCAATTTCATCACATTGAATAATGTTATGATCTCTTTACTAAGTTGGCAGCACACTCTTCTCCATTGAAGACGGGTCGAATGTTCCAAAATGAAATTTAACACAGATAAATTTGAATTATTCCATTTGTGTAGGAAGATTAGAGGTCACTTATTACTTGTAAGGTGCGAGCCCAAGTTGGGTAAAGAACCAAAGGGATCTTAGAGTATAAATACACCAATCACTAATTGTTACATCACAGATTTAGCAAGGCCATAAAAAAGTAAACCAAACATTCGGTTTTATTTATAGACGGATAGAATTGTAAAGTAGGGAAATAATGCAAAACCTGTATTAGATTGGGATGGCACTGTAGTGCAATGGTTAGCACTGCTGCCAGGAACCCACATTCAATTCTGGCCTTGGGTGACCATCTGTGCGGAGTTTGCACTTTCTCCTCTTGTCTGCGTGGCTTTCCTCCATGTTCTCCGGTTTCCTCTCACAGTCCAAAGATTTGCAGGTTGGGTGGATCGGCCATGGTAAAATTACCCCTTGGTGTTCAAGGATGTGCAGCTTAGGTGGGATCATCCTGGGGATAGGGTGAAGGAATGGGCCTGGGTGGGATGTTCTTTCGGAAGGTCGGTGCAGATTCAATGGGCTGAATATCCTCCTGCACTGTAGGGATTCTATGAATCTCTGACTTTTGATTAATGTATTGCGTTTATGATTAATGCGTGAATTCCGGTCACCATATAGAACATAAAGACACTGGAAAGGATGTAGAGATTTACAAAGGTGGTACCAGAAATGTGTGGGTATACATATCAAGAAAGAATTGACAGGTTGGCTTTCTCGTCTCAAAAAACAGACAACTGAGGGATGAGCTGATGAAGGCTGCAAATGGAAAGGTTTTGATCGATTGGATACAGAAAGAATGTTCTCTACTCTGGAGCAGGATATAACAAAAGGCCATCAATGGGGAATTCGGAAGAAACCTCCTCCCTTTAGAGTAGTAAGTGTATGGAACTCAGTCACAGGGAGTGGTTGAAGCGAAGGGAAACCACTGGTCCCCAAATTTGGTCAACTGATACACATTCCATTTGCCTCAATTAATTCCCCAGAACTAGATCCAGCACTGTTTTCCTCCATATTGGGTAGAAAAACATTGATCAGGAAAGTTCTTATAACCATTTCAGGACTTCCTTTTCATCTTTGCCCTTTACGTTGTTTCTTTTGTAGCCTATATATTGGATAATTGAAATTCCTTAATATTATTATTATTCTACTCTGGTATTTTTCTGTAATTTGCTTGCAGATTTGTTCCTACCCCTCCTCTGTACCTCTTGCCTATAGTGTACATCCAGCACTATAATATCTACTCTGTTCTTTAATTCTAACTGAATAGATTCTGCCTCAATAACTTCATCACTCTCCAATGGCATAATAGTTCTTTGATCAACACTGCCACCATGTCTGTCCATTTCCTTTCCTTTCTTTACTGCTTGCCATGTACCAAAAACTATTAAGTTCCTAGTCCTCCCCCTCTTTGAGCTAGGTGCATGTTATTGCTTCTATATCATAGTCCCATTGTGTTTGGAACTTCGCTCCTGCTGAAACCCTCATTCGTGTCTTCATCATCTCTAGACTTGACTATTCCAATGCACTCTGAACTGGTCTCCCACATTCATTTAAACTTGAGGCAATTCAAAACTCTGTCCATGGGGCAGCACAGTAGCACAGTGGTTAGCACTGTTGCTTCACAGCAGCAGGGTCCCAGGTTCAATTCCCGGCTTGGGTCACTGTCTGTGCAGAGTCTGCACGTTCTCCCCGTGTCTGCATGGGTTTTCTCCAGGTGCTCCAGTTCCCCCCAACAAGTCCTGAAAGACATGTTGTTAAGTGAATTGGACATTCTGAATTCTCCCTCAGTGTACCTGAACAGGCACCTGATTGTGGCGACTAGGGGATTTTCACAGTAGCTTCATTGCAGTGTTAATGTAAGCCTACTTGTGACAATAATAAAGATTGTTATGCGTAAACATGCATCAAGTCATGTTCATCGTTCACATGGTGCTCGCTGACCTACATTCATTCCCACTCGAGCAATGTCTTGATTTTAAAATTCTCAACCTTGTTTCAGATCGTCCTGGTCTTGCTTTCCCTATCTCTTTAATTCCTTTCAGCCCCACAACCCTCGAGATAACTGCACTCCTCTTAATCGGATTTCTTGTATTTCCCAGATTTTCATTATTTCACTATTGGTGTCTTCGGTTGCATAGAACCTCACCTTTGGAATACTCTCACTGCCTCTCTATCTCACTTCCTCCCTCAAAGCACTCTTTACAACTCCCCTCGATGACCAAGCTTTTGGCTATCTATTCTAATCTCGTTTTATGGAGCTACATGTCACCTTTTGCCTTATAATGTTTCCGAGAAGAGCTGTGGGGTGTTTTATTTTGTTAAAGATGGTATTATCGATAAGTTGTTGTGGAGCTTGCAAATCTATTCTGCCAAAGGGATCTTGGTTCCAGCTCTCGAGATGAAGCCTGTCCACCTTGAATAGGTTCCTTCTAGTTGTGCTCGTAATTTTCCCCTCCATGCAATGGATTCTCTCAAGACTGCAATTTTGCGAGTGCTGCATTCCCTGAGGATTCCTTCACTGCCTGCCACTTCTTACCCTGCTCGATTTTCATCTCTTTAGATCCTCTTAATTACTCTGATTATTTATATATTTTATTGTTGGCCCATCATCTGAATGACTTAACACCTCCTCCCACCTCTCTGCACCGAATTCTCACGCTCACCAAATTCCCGTTGAAACAAGTTTAGCAGATATTTCCAGCTCTGTGAGCACAACTCTGTGCATCAGCAAATAATTCTCTACGGTATACTTTTTTTTAGAAATGCACTGGCCACGAGAAATTTGAAAAGTGATTTGTGAGGCAACGATGCGTTCCAGGAATTTAGAACTGGGGGCATGGGTTGGGATGGATTTTTTGAGGTTTTTATTTTGAAAGGATGGGTGTAGTACCTGTGGAGAGGGAACAGTTCACAATGTTGGCTAACCTGGGAACCAAATTAGGATGCGGGATGGTCAGCAGTTAAGTGGGAATGTGGTCAAAGTAGCAGAATGGATGTGTCATGGATAAAAGATGTATGAGGCGAAGGCATGAGTATATATATGAGAGATACTAGTGAATGATCCCAGGATTGAGAATTGTGTAGGAGGCAACTTAATTGGGGGGGTTGACTACTGGGCGAGGAAAGGGAGGATGCAGCAGAGACAGCTAAATGGTTAAAAGCTAATTACTGTGGATGCTGGAATCTGAACAAAAACAGAAAATATTGGACAATCTCAGCAGATCTGACAACACTGTGGAGAGAGCAGGGAGCTCATATTTCGAGTCTGGGTGACTCTTTGTCAACATTGGAGAGAACTGGAAATAGGCGGCTGGATTCTCCGATCCTCGATGCTGAAATCACGTTTGGAGATGGGGCGGAAAATCCCCGATGACGGCAAAATCGGGGCGGCAGAGCTTTCGCGATGCGCCACCTCCTGAAAAGCGGCGTACTCTAGGAGTATGCCGCACGCTGTGCCCATGGCCTCAGGCCATTGCCTGAGGCCCGCCCCGCGATGCTCTGTCCCTGACCTGCCTCGTTCCTGACGGCGTGGGACACATGTGGTCTCAGCCATCGTGAACTCAGCGTGGCGGCTGCGGACTCAGTCCAGTGCCATTGAAGTTGCGGGAGGGCCGATCCGTGGGCAGGGGGGTCTTTATTCGGGGCTTGGGGCACTGTGTCTGTGTGTGTGTGTGTGTGTGTGTGTGTGTGTGTGTGTGTGTGTGTGTGTGTGTCGTTGAGGACTATTTTTTGCGGGCTGTGACCGCCATGAAGCACGGCTCCGGGTCGTATCGGAAGCTAGAGCTAGAGCTGGGAGCTCTATGCTACCTGGCTGGTAGGCCCCGGGAGCAGGGAATCGGTGGCTGTTTTACGCCAGTTTTCCTGGCGTGAAACACCACCAATTTCACGTCGGCTTGGGGACTTACTCTCCCAAACGGGGAATCCACTCCAGGATTTCCAGTTCTCTCCACCTAAAGGGGTGGTCTCCATCTGAGTGATAAAGAAGTCATGAAGTCCTTGTGAGGGGGAAGAGGCTTGAAAATGATTGGTTTTGGGGAAAAGGTACCAAATTTTATCTTTACAATCCAGGATGGTCCTGGACTAGTTGCTTTTTTGGCAAAGAAGAGTGATGTGGCCCAGCTAGATCCGATAATACATATGTGGAGATGCCAGCATTGGACTGGGGTGAGCACAACAAGATGTCTTGAGAACACCAGGTTAAAGTCCAACAGGTTTGTTTCAATCACTAGCTTTCGGAGCACTGATCCTTCCTCCGGTGAATGAAGAGGTGGGTTCCAGAAACATATAAAAAAAGACAAAGTCAAAAATGCAATATGATCCTTTGATCCCCAGCATTGGGGACCAAATTACATCTCAATATGCCAACATCTTCATGCACAAGTTTGAACAAGACTCCTTACTGCACAGGATCTTCAACCGACGTTATGCACCAGATACATCGATGACACTTTTTTCCTTTGGACCCACGGTGAAGAATCACTGAAACGACTACATGATGACATCAATAAGTTCCATCCCACCATCAAACTCACCATGGACTACTTTCCAGAATCTGTTGCATTCTTGGACACATTCATCTCCATCAAGAACGGTCACCTCAGCGCTTTGCTTTACCGCAAGCCCACGGATAACCTCACGATGCTCCACTTTTCCAGCTTCCACCCTAAACACATTAAAGAAGCCATCCCCTATGGACAAGCCCTCCGTATACACAGGGTCTGCTCAGACGAGGAGGAGCGTAACAGACATCTACAGACGCTGAAAGATGCTCTCATACGGGATATGGAGCTCGACTCATCGATGCCACAGCAAAGAAACGCACCGACCTCCTCAGAAGACAAACACGGGACACAACCGACTGAGTACCCTACGTCGTCCAGTACTTCCCCGGAACGGAGAAACTACGGCATCTTCTTCGTAGCCTTCAACACGTCATCGATGAAGGTGAACATCTTGCCATGGCCATCCCCACACCCCCACTACTTGCCTTCAAACAACAGCGCAACATTGTTTGCAGCAAGCTACCCAGCCTTCAGAACAGCGACCACGACACCACACAACCCTGCCATGGCAATCTCTGCAAGACGTGCCAGAGCATCGACATGGGTACCACCATTACATGTGGGAACATGACCCACCAGGTACGTGGTACATACTCTTCAGGTGATGTCCCGGAGGACTGGGGAATAACCAATGTTGTTCCTTTGATTAAGAAGGGTAGCAAGGATAATCCAGGGAACTACAGGCTGGTGAGCCTTACATCAGTGGTAGAGAAATTACTGGAGAGAATTCTTCGAAACAGGATCGACTCCCATTTGGAATCAAGTGGTCGTATTAGCGAGATACAGCATGGTTTTGTGAAGGGGAGGTCACGTCTCACTAACCACTATAATCACTAACCACATTATAGGAAGGATGTGGAAGCATTGGGAAGGGAGCAGAGGAGATTTACCAGGATGTTGCCTGGTTTGAGGGGGGAAGATCTTATGAGGGAAGGCTGAGTGACTTGAGGCTGTTTTCGTTAGAGAGAAGAAGGTTACGAGGTGACTTAATTGAGGCATACAAAATGATCAGAGGATTAGATAGGGTGGACAGTGAGAGCCTTTTTCCTCAGATGGTGATGTCTAGCATGAGGGGACATTGCTTTAAATTGAGGGGAGATAGATATAGGACAGATGTCAGAGGTAGGTTCTTTACTCAGAGTAGTAAGGGCGTGGAATGCCCTGCCTGCAACAGTAGTGGACTCGCCAACACTAAGGGCATTCAAATGGTCATTGGATAAACATATGGATGATAAGGGAATAGTGTAGTGGTTTCACAGGTCGGCGCAACATCGAGGGCCGAAGGGCCTGTACTGCGCTGTAATGTTCTATGTCTATGTTAACTTCAAAGAGGTCACAAAGATGATTGATGCAGGTAGGGCAGTGGATGTTGTCTATATGGACTTCAATAAGGCCTTTGACAAGGTCCCTCATGGCAGACTGGTACTAAAGGTGAAGTCACACGGGATCGGGGTGAGCTGGCAAGATGGATACAGAACTGGCTAGGTCATAGAAGGCAGAGAGTAGCAATGGAAGGGTGCTTTTCTGATTGGAGGGCTGTGGCTAGTGGTGTTCCACAGGGATCAGTGCTGGGACCTTTGCTGTTCGTAGTATATATAAATGATCTGGAGGAAAATGTAACTGGTCTGATTAGTAAGTTTGCAGACGACACAAAGGTTGGTGGAATTGTGGATTGCAATGAGGACTGTTAGAGGATACAGCAGGATTTAGATTGTTTGGAGACTTGGGCAGAGAGATGGCAGATGGAGTTTAATCTGGACAAATGTGAGGTCATGCATTTTGGAAGGTCTAATGCAGGTCGGGAATATACAGTGAATGGTAGAACCCTCAAGAGTATTGACAGTCAGAGAGATCTAGGTGTACAAGTCCACAGGTCACTGAAAGGGGCAACACAGGTGGAGAAGGTAGTCAAGAAGGCAAATGCCATGCTTGCCTTCATTGGCCGGGGCATTGAGTATAAGAATTGGCAAGTCATATTGCAGCTGTATAGAACCTTAGTTAGGCTACACTTGGAATATAGTGTTCAATTCTGGTTGTCACACTACCAGAAGGATATGGAGGCTTTAGAGGGGGTGCAGAAGAGATTTACCAGGATGTTGCCTGGTATGGAGGGCTATGAGCTATGAGGAGAGGTTGAACAAACTTGTTCTCACTGGAACGAAGCAGGTTGAGGGGCGACCTGATAGAAGTCTACAAAATTATGAGGGACATAGACAGAGTGGATATCAAGAGACTTTTTCCCAGGGTAGAGGGCTCAATTACTAGGGGGCATCGGTTTAAGGTGCGAGGGGCAAGGTTTCGAGGAGATGTACGAGGTAAGTTTTTAGAGGGTAGTGGGTGCCTGGAACTCGCTGCCGGAGGTGGTGGTGGAAACAGGAACGATAGTGACATTTAAGAGGCATCTTGACAAATACACGAATAGGATGGGGATAGAGGGATACGGACCCTGGAAGTGTAAAAGATTTTAGTTTAGACGAGCAACATGGTCGGCATAGGCTTGGAGTGCCAAAGGGCCTGTTCCTGTGCTGTACATTTCTTTGTTCTTTGTACTCGTGCAACTCGGGCAACTTTGTCTACCTCATATGCCGCGGGAAAGGATGTCCTGAAGCGTGGTACATTGGCGAGACCATGCAGGTGCTGCGGCAATGGATGAATGGACATCGCGTGACAGTCGCCAGGCAGGAATGTTCCCTTCCAGTTGGGGAACACTTCAGCAGTCAAGGGCATTCAGCCTTTGATCTTCGGGTAAGCGTTCTCCAAGGCGGCCTTCAGGACGCGTGACAACGTAGAATCGCCGAGCAGAAACTTATAGCCAAGCTCCGCACACATGAGTGTCCTGGCTTGAGACAATTCACATCCCTTTAACCTGTGATTATCTCTCTCTCCAGTTGCTCCGTCTGGACCTATACACTTAATTACCTGCCAAGACTCATATTCAAAGTATCGTATTGCATCTTTGACTTTGTCTGTTTATATATATGTTTCTGGAACCCACCTCTTCATTCACCTGAGGAAGAAGCAGTGCTCTGAAAGCGAGTGATTCAAAACAAACCTGTTGACTTTAACCTGGTGTTGTCAGACTTCTTAAACATGCATACATAGAAGATAGGAGCAGGAGGATCATCCAACTCAATAACCTAGTCCTGCTTTCTCCCCATAGCCTTTGATCACATTTTCCCCAAGTGCTATATCTAGCCACCCCTTGAATATATTCAACGTTTTAGCATCAACTGCTTCTGTGGTAATGAATTCCACAGGCTCACCACTGTTTGGGTGATGAAATGTCTCCTTATATTTGTCCGAAATGGTTTACCCTGAATCCTTGGACTGTGACCCCTGGTTCTGGACACACCCATCATTGGTAACATCTTCTCTGCATCTACTCTGTCTAGTCCCGTTAAAATGTTATAAGTCTCTCTGAGATTCCCCTCTCATTCTTCTGAACTCCAGTGAGAACAATCCCAACCTAGTCAATCTCTCCTCGTATGACGGCCCCGCTATCCCTGGAATCAGTCTGGTACTGATACTTCGACAGTCTGGTAAATGATGCATGACTAAATCATTGTATGCCAAGTATGTTCAATTCTGCACCCTTTGTACTTGAGGAGGAAATATATACAAGATTAAGGAGTGATATAATGGAGGTGTTTGACATGATAAAAGGATTTGAAAGGTTAAGTAGAGGAAACTATTTCCCCTGGTGGTGGATCCCTGAACAAGAGGGCAGAACCTTAAAATTAGAGCGAGACCGTTTAGGAGTATTATCAGAAAGCATTTCTTCATACAAAGGATGGTAGGCATGTGAAACTCTGTTCTAATAAAAAATCCTCAGGCTTGATCAATCAAAAGTGTCAAAACTGCGATAGATGGACTTTTGTTAAGGAAGGATATTGAAGGATATAGAACCAGGGATCGTAAATGGAGTTAAGCCATTGAATGGCAAAACAAGCTATTGAGGTTATCATAGCATTTACAGTGCAGAAGGAGACCATTCGGCCCATCAAGTCTGCACTGGCTCTTGGAAAGAGCACCCTACCCAAGGTCAACACCTCCACCCTACCCCCATAACCCAGTAACCCCACCCAACACTAAGGGCAATTTTGGACACAAAGGGCAATTTATCATGGCCAATCCATCTAACCTGCACATCTTTGGACTGTGGGAGGAAACCGGAGCACCCGGAGGAAACCCACGCAAACACGGGGAGGATGTGCAGACTCCGCACAGACAGTGACCCAAGCCGGAATTGAACCTGGGACCTCTGACACCACTATTAGCTGAACATTTTGAGACTAGGTTTGTAGCTTTCTTCCTGCCATTTGGACAGGATATTTTATCTTTTGTTAAATCATGGTACTGTTTTAAATAGTATATAAACAACAATTCCCATGCATTTTAAATAAGCAGCACACAACCTTGTTGAAAATACGCCATGATCAGTCAGCCTTTCCAATGTTCAGACTGGTGAGTAAATGAGGAATTGTCATCCATACCTTAACTAAAATAATAGATTAGAATGATAGGGATTAGAAGTGTTTTATGCATTAAATATTATTTGGAACTTGGAAATTCTATGAATCTGAGTATTTTTATATTTTAAAGTTTATTAATTTTCTTATTTTCGGTGTTGACCAATTGATTCACCTTTTGGGGAGCTGAATTGAACATCCACATCAAGCAGTATGATTTGTCCTGCCGTGCCTGAAATATTCAATTGAAAAAATATATATATATAATTTTACAGATTTTTGCAACCGGTTCAAAAAATTGACATGAACTTGACTGATCTTTTGGGAGAGTTGCAACGTGACCCTTGGCCTGTACCACAGGGGAAGAGACCACTGAGATCCACTGGAGTTGCTTTATCCATTGCTGTTGGTCTATTGGAGGTATGGAACCTTTCTCTCCGCAATCCTATTTTACGTGCATTAAACGGGCAAGAGAGATGCACATGCAAGTTAATTAAGAGTAGTACTTAGTTGAATTTGTAAAAACCATAGTAATTTAGCCTACATCAAGTACCCTGCTAGAATTGTAACTATTTTATATTGTTAGTTGGTGATTTGTCTGTATGTTAACATGCTAGATTGCACAACCACCCACCACCACATTTAGATATTGAGTATCTTGATTTGCAAGAAATTGTGCATCATCTAAATTGTGTTCAAACTTCTGTTGTTCCACGTGCAATATCAAATTCTGTGGTGAGGAAGGTCTTCCTCTGGCCCCTTAGAAATGTGTAAACGACAAGGGCTTATTTTACCTCTTCAGTGGTGTATGTGTATCCTGCCTGAATTAGTTGACTTACAATTTTGACTTTAATTGCTCTTTAGGCTGAACTTTGGGGTAAGAAACTTATTCTGTAATTAGATGGATTGAATTAGAGGAATATCAAGATTAGTCCGATGCAATTCCAGATCCGGGCAGACTGCTAATTCAACTGCTTCGATGGTTATGTTCTCCATGTTTTGGTCTTGTTGATGAAAATTATGTGCAGGGTGAAATCATTTTTCATTGTCCATTGGATCTGTTATGCTCCTGCCTTTTGTAATTCTGGAATATGTGCAAGTATTTGTAGCCACAGTACCTCCAGCATTTATCCATCAGGGTAGAGTAAAATTGGTGGCTCTGTGTGTATTGTTAGCTATTTAATATATATATGCTTTTGGTCAGGTCCTTGTCCTCTGTGTAGGTTGTGATGATCTGTTTCGATACTTTGTTGCATTTGCTGCGTTAAGGCCTAGGTCTTTGTCCCAAGTGCCTCTTCACTGACAAATTGTGGCATTGCCTATTTCATGTGGCTGGTTTAGCTCACAAGGCTAAATCGCTGGCTTATAAAGCAGACCAAGCAGGCCAGCAGCACTGTTCGATTCCCGTACCAGCCTCCCCGGACAGGCGCCGGAATGTGGCGACTAGGGGCTTTTCACAGTAACTTCATTGAAGCCTACTCGTGACAATAAGCGATTTTCATTCATTTCATGTCACCTGCATGTCAATTTTCTACTCGTTCTTTTGGGAGCAGCTAAGTGTGCCAAATTGAAGAAGGAGCTGAGCATCACAGGTTTAACTACATGAAGTGCTTATCTCTTTCCATGCTGGGGCAGGATTGCATTTGCTAAAGTGGTGCGTGGTTACTTTGTGTTCTTTGCAAGAAATTCAATAATTGTATTATAATCAGTTGAAGAAGACCAGAAATCAACTCCGTTTTAGATTTATTTACAAAGCGAGACATTACAAATCCTAACCCTGCAACTCCCATCAGTGCCAATAAGTGTATCTTTGTGCACAAGTAATTAACCAATGGTAACCCTCCCATCTGTACACATTTAATCTTAGTTATAGAATTAACAACAATCTCTGACCAAATATCAGAATAGTAGGTTAGAAAAATCTCTCGTGTTGATTCTTAATGAAAATGGTTTTGTTTTGTTTGTCGGAAGAAGATTCCTTCTCCTCTATTACTTCTCTCATCTTTTTAGACCATTCTTAAACCCTAGCTTTTCAGCAAAGCTTGTCGTCATCTCCTCCTTTGCAAATTTTACCTGACTATACTTTGGCCATTTTGCTAGTTGAACGATGTTTTATAAAAAATTGTTCTTGCTGCAATTTTAATAGTTTTATTATTTTACCTCTGTACAAAAAGAGAGGATGTCTTATAAGGCCTGCAGAGGGAGAGCCTGAGCTTTAAAAAAAAAACACAAATTGCCCAGCAGTTACAATTGTTCTAACATAAAGTTTTTACAATGGAAATAATCAGGTGAGGGTTGGCTGCATAGAGTGTGTTCCTTTTATGTAGAAGATTAAGGGATGATATGAACCACATCTAATTGAAATGTTTGAGATGAGTAATGGAATTGATAGACTATATAGAGGAAACTGTCCTGTGGTGGGAATTTCATGATAACCTTATCCAGGGGCTGGTTTAGCACACTGGGCTAAATTGCTGGCTTTTAAAGCAGACCAAGGCAGGCCAGCAGCACGGTTCAATTCCCGTACCAGCTTCCCCGAACAGGCGCCGGAATGTGGCGACTAGGGGCTTTTCACAGTAACTTCATTTGAAGCCTACTCGTGACAAGCGATTTTCATTTCATTTTCATTTAATGTTAGAGCTAGATGTGATGTCAGAAAAGCACTTCTTCACATAGAGGGTGGTAGAAATCTGGAACTCCATCCCCCAAAACTTTGTTGAGGCTGGAGGTCAACAGAAAACTTTCAAATCTGAGTTTGATTGATTTTTGTTAGACAAGGGTTTTGAAACTAAAGGTGAATGGGTCAAGTTAAAAATTGATAACTGATATTATGACCTGGACCTTGCCCTGAATTGTTTGGTATGATCCCGTTGGGGACCATAAACCTTTTGTTTAAAGTAGACAAAGTTTAAGATTCGAGACTTGCTAGGAGAATAAAGCAACAAGGTTCCACGAGTTTTGAAAAGATATAAACTTTACTATACAAGGTTAGAAAGATAAACCAAATTACAATATCTATCTCGTGCTCTAATATTTAAGGTTAATATGAAATGCGTGTGAATTATGGGCAAACTGGTCGAACACGCCACACTGCACAATAAATGGCAGACACAACCAAGACATTGTATGGATTTTTCAACAACCCATCCTGATGTAATTAACACAGAGTCAACCAGTCTGGTTGAAGCTCTGTCTCTCTCATGAGGGATTCCAGTCTTTCCCTTCCAAGATCTGACCTTGGAATTTCTCTCCAAATATTTCTCCTACTTGGACTGCCTCGATGTTGGCCTACCTTGCTATGCTTCAAGCTTATCTCCAGAGACTCCGTTCCCCATGATTTCTGAATCGGCATTCCAGCACCAACTCTTGAGCACAACTTTAGCTCTTTGGCCGCACATCCAAACAGGCGCCGGAATGTGGCGACTTAGGGCTTTCCCCAGTAACTTCATTTGAAGCCTACTTGTAACAATAAGTGATTTTCATTCATTTCATTTTTATTTCCAAGCAGAACAATACTGCACCAAAGGGTCATCAACCTTCTGCCTTCTCCGATCTCCAGGGCTTCTCTCGACACCTCATTCCATAAAGTCTCCAAACTGCAGACATCTCTCTGCTTGGAGCCTCTTTCTCTGCTCCTCTCTCTTTCTTAACTGTCTTGGGCTCCTCTTCTAAGACTTGTCTTGGGCTCCTCTTCTAAGACTTTCCCCTGTTCCTCCGCTGGTTCCTGTATATTGTCTGGAGACGCCTTTTATGGCACCATGCTTGGTCCCGAGATTGAAGTCTTGCACTATTTTTCCATGCAGACACACTGCTGTCAGGATGGCTGAGCCCATTACCTATAGGAGGAGAAACCCAAATAGGAACATGCACATCCAGACACACTGCTGTATACAGCACATGTGCCAAAACTCTCAGCCTGCCGGGAATTGTAGTCCTCCACCTCCACCCATGTGCCCCTCCCCACACCACTCCCTGTGAGAAAGTGTCAAGTTTCATATCACAGGTTAGTCATTGTCAAATTAAACAGGCCCAAGGGGTCGAGTAGCCTACTCCTATATTCCTGATTGATGAATTACAGGACAGAAGTAGGTCATTGCTTTATATCATGCTTATGCCAGTAGCTTCCTCTTCAACTCCCGCTATTTATTTTAATCTAATTTTCCTGCCCTTTCACTAGTTTTTTTAAATCTTCATTTTCAAATGTTTTATCTAATTTTGTTTTAAATTGAATAGCTTGTGCACCAAGAGCACTTGTGATAAAGCAGTCTGTTTTCTAAAAGCATTCTCCTTGGCTGTACAAGGTCTAACAGGATTAACTGCAGGCATATACCATTCTTGCACCAGACACTAAGGGCTATAATATAATTATTTGTGTATCATCATTTTGGCCAGCCATGCACAATTGCTTACAGCAGTTCAATGGATAACCATTTTTCAACAGTTAAAAGAACCATTTCAGGCATTTGGCTTTTACTATACATACTTGTTTCCTGAGATTCTTGTGTTTAAAAAGTTTGTGCATCTCCTATTATGTTCAAGATTCAGTTTTTCTTTACATTTTGAATACTTTCTTGCATTCAGCCATTTTACCTCATTACTTTTGTGAGGCTTTTTATATTAATAATCTTTATTAGTCTCACAAGTAGGCTTACATTAACAAAGCAATGAAGTTACTGTTAAAAGCCCCTAGTCGCCACACTCCAGTACCTGTTCGGGTACGCTGAGGGAGAATTCCGAATGTCCAATTCACCAAACAAGAACATCTTTCGGGGCTTTTTGTGGGAGTAAACCGGAACACCCGGAGGAAACCCACGCAGACACGTGGAGAACGTGCAGACTCTGCACAGACAGTGACCCAAGCCGAGAACAAACCCAAGTCCCTGGCGCTGTGAGGCAACAGTGCTACGTGCTACCGTATCACCCATAACATTCCCGGTTAATGTTTACCATTTCTCTGCATACTGTTGCATTTTGAATGTGAAGCATTGAGTTATTTGCTTGTAATTTTGATAGCCTATGGGATTAAAGGGACAGTGGCAGCATGGATACAATATTGGTTAAGTGACAGAAAGCTGAGCGTAGTGGTGAAAAGTTTTTTTTTACCTGTGTTGTTCTCCAGGAGGTTAATATTAAGATCATTGCTCTTTTTGAAAATATTAATGATCTAGAATTCGATATATGGGGCAAAAAATCAAATGCTGCAGCTGATGGAATATGAACTGAAAACTGAAATTTCTGACAATACTCAAAACAGGGCTAACATTTCAGGTCTATGACCTTTCATCAGAACTAGGTCAGTGTTTTTGCTCCTGGTACCTTTTCAAAATCAATCAGTACACAAGTAGATATAGGAGGTAATTAACTTTGCAACCTCCGCTGGACCCGAGGAGGTTGTAAAACTACTCCGGACCCTCTCCAAAGCCAGCACATCCTTCCTTGGATACGGGTCCCAAAACCGCTCCAAATAGCATGTTAACCTTGAGAGAATCCCGAACTAGGACTTCTAAGTCCCTTTGTACTTCAGATTTCCAAAGCCTTCCGCCATTTAGGAAATAGTCTATACCTCAATTCTTCCTACCAAAGTGTAAAATCTCACACCTTTCTACATTGTATTTCAGCTGCCCCTTCTTTACCCACTCTCCTACCCTGTCCAGGTCCTTCTGCAGCCTCACTGATTCCTCAACACATCCTGCCCCTCTACATATCTTTGTATCAACTGCAAACTTTGCAACAATGCCCTCAGTTCCTTCTTCCAGGTCATTAATCTATATCTTGAATAGCTGTGGTCCGAACACTGATCCCTGCGGAACATCACCAGTCACTGACTGCCATTCTGGAAAGGACCCTTTTTACCTCCACTCTCTGCTAGTCAGCTAATCCTCTATCCATGCCCATACCTAATCCCTAACACCATTGGCTCTTTTCTTATTTCGCAGCCTCTTGTACAGCACTTTGTCAAAGGCTTTTTGGAAATCCAAATAGATAATGTCCACTGTTCTCCTTTGTCTTAACTTCCTCATTACCACCTCAAGGAATTCTAACAGATTTGTCAGGCATGACCTATCCTTGATGAATCCATGCTGACGTCGTCCTATTTTACCATGCATTTCTAAGTACTCTGCAATCTCATCCTTAATAATAGACTCCCCAAAGTCAGACTAACTGCCCTGTAATTTCTCTTCTTCTGCTGCTCTCCCTTCTTGGGTGTTACATGAGCCATTTTCCAATCCTCTGGGACCCTCCCTGCCTCCGGTGATTCCTGAAAGATAACCACCAGTTCCTCCGCTATCTCCTTCAGTGGACATTATCTATTTGGATTTCCAAAAGGCCTGGGGTGTAGTCCGTCCGGTCCCGGTGATTTGTCCATCTTCTGTCATTTCAGTTTCCCCAGCACCACCTTCTTAGTGATGGCCACTGCACTCTGCCCCCTCACTCTCTTGAAGTTGTGGTATGCCACTGGTGTCTTCCACAGTGAAGACTGATGCAAAATAACTATTCAGTTCCTCTGCCACTTTGTTCCCTCTTACTACTTCTCCAGCCTCATTTACCAGTGGTCCAATGTCCATTCTTGCCTCTCTCATACCTTCTTTTATATTACTAGCTAGCTTACATTCATATTTCATCTTCTCCCCTTATTGTTTTTTTTGGTTGTCCTCCGCGAGCTTTTAAAGGCTTCCCAGTCCTCTGACTTCCCACTGATCCTCGCCACATTGTATGCTTTTTCCTTTGCTTTTATGCTGTCCTCAACTTCTCCTCTTGTCAGCCATGGTTGCCTTGTCCCCCCCTTGGGATGAATTTCTGTTCTGCGTCCCGAATAACCCCCAAAAACTCCTGCTGTTGCTTTACAACTGTCTTCCTTGCTTGGCTCCCCTTCCAATCAACTCTGACCAGCTCCTCCCTCATGTCTTTGTAGTTCCCTTTATTCAATTGTAAAACTGTTACTTCAGACTCCAGCTTCTCCCTCTCAAACTGCAGGGTGAGTTCTATCATATTGTGGTCACTGCCCCCTAGGGTTCCTTCACCTTAAGTTCCATAATCAAGTCTGCGTCATTAAACAGCACCAAATCCAGAATTGCTTGTTCCTTAGTGGGCTCTACCACAAGCTGTTCCGAAAAAACATCTCGTAGACATGCCACAAATTCCTTTTCTTGGGATCTGTTGCCAACCTGATTTTCCCAGTCCACCTGTATATTGAAGTCCCCATGATTATTGCCTTTCTTACATGCATTTCCTGTCTCCTGATTTATTTCCTGCCCCACATCCTGACTGCTGCTCGGGGGCCGATACATAACTCCCATCAGGTTCTTTTTTTTCCTTTGCGATTCCTCAACTCTACACAGAACCCACACAGATTCTACGCCTTACGATCCTATATTACTTCTTACTATTTTAAGTTTATTTCTTACTAACTGAACTGTACTGCCCCCTCTGCCTATCCTTTCGATAGGACACATATCCTTGGATATTTGGATCCCAGCCTTGATCCCCATGTAGCCACGTCTCTGTGATGCCCACATTATCGTACCCGCCAATTTTAATGTGCACAAAAAGCTCATTTACCTCATTTTGTATACTGCGCGTATTTAGGTACAACACCCTGAGTCTTGCATTGAAACCCCCCCCCGCCCTTCTCTCAGTTGTCCCCTTTTATGCTGTGCCTGATGTTAGATTCTTGCCGCTTTCTAAACTCTCTGCTTTATGAGGTGTTCTGGAAACTTTGCTAACCTTCCCTGAGCCCTCAACCCCTTTTAAAGTCCTCATCATTTATTTTTAAAATAAGCATTTTATTGAGGTATTTTTTGGTTTTCCAACAACAACAAAATAAACAACGTACATGAATCTATAAACATAGTGCAAAAGCCGTCTTCCTCCCTTACAGGTCCCACCTTTATTAACCCCTTACTCTAAGCTAAGCTAACCCCCCTCCACCTTCTGCTGACGATTAATTTTCCCCCAAAAAGTCGACCAACGGTTGCCACCTCCGGACGAACCCTAACATTGACCCTCTCAGGGTGAACCAAACAGAGAAAGCTAGCCATGTCAAATAGCCAGGTCCCCAAGTTCTGGGGCTTTGAGTCCCTCCAAGCTAATAGTATCCGTCTCCGGGCTATCAGGGAAGCAAAGGCCAGAATGTCTGCCTCTTTCTCCTGGATGCCTGGATCTTCTGAAAACCCGAAAATCGGCACCTCTGGACTCGGTGCCACCCATGTTTTGAACATCGTGGACATGACATCTGCAAACCCTTCCCAGAATCCCCTAAGCTTTGGATATGTCCAGAACATGTGGACATGGTTCGCTGGTCCTCCCGCACACCTTGCACACCTATCTTCTACCCCAACGAACCTGCTCATCCGGGTCACTGTCATATGAGCCCAGTGAACGACCTTGAATTGTGTCAGGCTGAGCCTGGCACATGTTGTGGGTGTGTTGACTCTACTCTACGTCCGCCGATAGACCATCCTCTATCTCTCCTCTTAACTCCTCTTCCCAATTGCGCTTCAGCTCCTCAGTCTGCGTCTCCTCTGACCCATATGTTCCTTGTAAATGTTCGAGACGCTCTCTTCTCCCACCCACCCTCTGGAAACTACCCTGTCCTGTATTCCCCTTGGTGGTAGGAGTGGGGAGGTTGAAACCTGCCTCCGTAGGAAGTCCCGCACCTGCAGGTACCTGAATTTGTTTCCCCTCGCTAATCCAAATTTCTCTCCAGCTCCCTCAAGCTAGGAAAGCTCCCCTCTACATATCCCCATCTTCTCAATCCAAGCTCTCTGCCATCTCCAAAACCCCCCCGTCCATCCTTCCTAGGGCAGACCGGTGATTATTACAGATTGGACACCAAACCGATGCTCCCTCTGCTCCCACATGCCTCCTCCATTGCCCCAGACTCTCAGGGCTGCCACCACCACGGGGATGGTGGAGTACCGAGCTGGCGGGAACGGCAGAGGCGCCGTTATCAATGCCCCACAGCTGGTGCCCTTAGATGAAGCCGCCTCTATAAGCTCCCATGATGACCCTCTTTCTCTCTCTTCTCTCTTTCTCCCCCCCCCCCCCCCCCCCCCCCCCCCCCCCACCACCACCCACTTCCTGATGATGGCTATATTCGCACCCAATAGTAGTTACTGAAGTTTGGCAGCGCCAGCTTGCCCTCTCCCTGGCTCCGCTCAAGCATCCCCCTCTTTATTTGCGGGATCTTGCCCGCCCATACAAAGCCAGTGATCACTTTGTTGACCCGTTTAAAAAAAGGACCACAGAATAAAGATGGGGAGACACTGAAACACAATCAGGAATCCCGGGAGGACCGCCATCTTTGCCACCTGCACCCTCCCAGCTAGTGACAACGGGAGCGCGTTATACCTCCGAAAATCGCCCTTCATTTGGTCTACTAGTCGGGCCAGATTTAGTTTGTGCAGCCGTTCCCATTCCCGCGCAACTTGGATGCCTCGATACCAAAAGCATCCCCCTACCACCCTAAACAGCAGCTCCCCCAGTCGCCTCTCCTGTCCCCTCGCCTGGACCGCAAACATCTCCCTTTTCCCCATATTTAGTTTATACCCGAAAACCGGCCAAATTTCCCCAGAATCCTCATGATTTCTTCCATCCCCTCTGCTGGGTCCAATACGTACAGGAGCAGGTAGTCTGCGCAAAGCGAGACTCTGTGCTCCACCCCCCTCGGACCAGCCCCTTCCAGCCCCTTGAGGCTCTCCGTGTGATTGCCAGCGGCTCAATGGCTAATGCGAACAACAGTGGGGAGAGGGGACATCCCTGTTTTGTCCTCGGATGCAGCCTAAAATAGTCCGATGTTGTCCTATTCATCTGTACGCTCGCCACAGGAGCCTGATACAGTAACCTGACCCAGTCAATAAAGCCCAGCCCAAATCAAAACCGTCCCAGTACCTCCCACAGATATTCCCATTCTACTCGATCAAAGGCCTTCTCTAGCGTCCATTGCGATCACTACTTCCACTTCCCTACCTTCCAGGGGCATCATGATCACGTTTAATAGCCTTCTTACATTGGCCACCAATTGCCTTCCCTTAACAAACCCCATCTGGTCCTCCCCAATAACGTCCGGAACACGATCCTCAATCCTAGAGGACAAAATTTTGGCCAGTAGTTTGGTGTCCACATTCAATAGGGATATCGGCCTGTAGGACCCACATAGCTCCGGGTTCTTGTCCCACTTCAGGATCAGCGAAATCGCGGCCTGCGACATCGTCTGGGGAAGTACCCCTCTCTCCCTTGGCATCATTGAATGTCCTCCTCAACAACGACCCTAATATCCCAGAGAACTTTTTATAGAACTCCACTGGGTACCTGTCCATCCCCGCGGCTTTACCCGACTGCATGGCCTTCAGCCCCTCCGCTATCTCTTCCAACCAGATCGGGGCCCCCAGCCCTTCTACCAGCTCCCCGTCCACCTTCGGGAAATTCAGCCCCCCCTAGGAAGTGCCGCATCCCCTCCGGCCCCGTTGGGGGTTCCGACCCATACAGCCTACTATAAAACCCCCTAAACGCCTTATTCACCCCTGCTGAGTCTCCAACCAGGTTTCCATCTCCGTCCTTTACTTTCCCTGGTTGCCTCCCTCTTTCTAAGCTGCTGTGCAAGCATTCTGCTAGCCTTCTCTCCATGCTCAGATAAATCACCCCCCCTCCTTTTTTCAGCTGCTCCACTGCCCTCTCTGTGGTTAACAAGCCGAATCTGCCTGTAGCCTCTGCCGTTCCCTTAAAACCCCTGCCTCTGAGGTCTCCGCATTACTCCTGTCGACCTGTAATATCTCCTTTACCAGTTGGTCCGTCTTTGCCCTGTCTACTTTCTCCCTGTGGGTCCGTATCAAGATCAGCTCCCCTCTAACCACCACCTTCGGACCACCGGTGATTAAATTTCCCCCGTGTCGTTGACTTCCAGGTAGTTCTAAATACATTTCCTCAGCCGCTCGCACACCTCTTCATCAGCTAAAAGACCCACATCTAACCTCCAGTTTGGGCGCTGGTTACTGTCTTTATTAACCTGTAGGTCAACCCAGTGCGGGGCATAGTCTGAGATTGTGATCGCCAAGTACCCCGTGTCCACCACCCCCGTCAGCAAAGCCCTGCTCAGAATAAAGAAATCAATCCGGGAGTACACTTTATGCACGTGTGAGTAGAAGGAGAACTCCTTCACCCTCGGCTGCCCAAATCTCCATGGGTTCACCCTTCACCCCCCCCCCCCCCCCCCCCCCCCCCCCAAACATCTGCTCCATGAACCCTTTTAGTTCCTTTGCCATTGCTGGCACCCTGCCCGTTTTTGAGCTTGATCGGTCTAAACCAGGGTCAATAACTGTTGAAGTCCCCTCCCATGACCAACTTATGCGAATCCAGGTCCGGTATCTTCCCCAGCATCCTCTTTATAAACTCCACATTGTCCCAAATTGGTGCATACACATTTGCTAGTACCACCTGCACCCCCTCCAGTTTCCCACTGATCATAATGTACTGGCCTCCCACATCCGAAACTAGTCTTCCCGCTTCAAACACCACCCGCTTGTTGATCAGGATTGCGACCCCTCTAGTCTTCGAGTCCAGTCCCGAGTGAAAGATCTGTCCGACCCAACCTTTCCTAAATCTAATCTGGTCAGCTACTTTAAGGTGCGTCTCCTGCAGCATTACAACATCCGCCTTCAGTCCTCTCAAATGCGTGAAAACGCGGGCCCCCTTGACCGGCCCATTTAGCCCTCATGCATTCCAGGTGATCAGCCTAGTTGGGGGGGTCATCGCGCCCCCCCCCTTCGCCGATCAGCCATCATCTTTCTTGGGCCAGTCTCCAGCCCGCGTCTCCACAGGCCCGCCCGCAGGCAGCCTCCGCTCCCAACCTCCTCTCTGTCCCTGAGCAACAGTCTCTCCCTCGTCAGCAGGACATTCTCTCCGTTCCCCCCCCCCCCTCACTAACAGCACAATATAAATCAACCCCTTTGATAAGTCTAACATCTGCTCACTCCCCACTACGCTTCCGTGAGCTAGCTCGCCCAGCTAGCTTGGTGGCCCCCACCCCTGGCGCCAGACATTCTCCCACCTATTGTTCCCTCCCCACCCTCTCTTCCACCCCCCCCCCCCCCCACTCATACACATATTCAAATGACAAACAATCCCAAAACAATTGCTCGACATAAAAAAACACTAAACAAAGAAAAGATGAAGCAAGAGATCCAGCATCTAAACGAACACATCTCCATCCCCCAACAGTGCAAATGTAAAGTTTAACTCACTCAGCTCTGCAACAAGCCCCAAACCAATACAGAAGGCATTACAAATAGCGTCCACAAAACAAAAAACAAGAAACTTTTTTAAACATGAACGTTGCAGCAAAGTTCAAAAGTTCTCAGTCCGCCACCAGTCCTTTCTTTTTCGCAAAGTCCAGTGCTTCCTTAGGCGACTTGAAATACAAATGTTGCTCCTCGTACGTGACCCAGAGACGGGCCGGATACAGCAGTTCAAACTTCACCTTTTTCTTAAAAAGGGTCAACCTGATTGTGGTAAACCCCGCTCTTCTCCTGGCCACCTCTGCACTCCGGTCCTGATAGATCCGCAGGATACTGTTCTCCCGTTTACAACTCCGCGTCTGCTTGGTCCACTGTAAAATCCGCTCCTTATCCAAATACCTGTGGAATCTCACCACCATTGCCCTCGGGGCGAAGGGGGGG
Organism: Scyliorhinus canicula; assembly: GCF_902713615.1. NCBI lineage: Eukaryota > Metazoa > Chordata > Chondrichthyes > Carcharhiniformes > Scyliorhinidae > Scyliorhinus > Scyliorhinus canicula. The sequence continues at coordinate 77,217,689 of NC_052147.1, read as the reverse complement.
GTCTCCCCTTCGGGGCTTCCTCACGAGCACTCTGTGAGCCCTGTCCACCTCCAAGGGTCTGGAGAATGCCCCATCCCCCAGCAGCTTCTCGAACATGTCCGCTACGTCTGCCCCAGCGTCCGCTCCTTCGGACCCCTCCGGGAGCCCAACGATCTCCAAGTTCTGCCGGTGGGACCTATTCTCTAGATCCTCCACCTTCTCTAGGAGTCTTTTCTGCTGGTCTCTCAGCATCCCCAGCACCAATTCCACCGCAGTTTGATGTTCCTCCTGGTCAGCCAGCGCCTTATCTACTTTCTGGATCGCCCGATCTTGGGCATCCAATCAAAGCTCCAGCCGCGCAATTGACTCTTTAATCTGGTCCAAGCAGTCCTGCTTCTGCTTGGTGAAGCCCTCCAGGATAACTTGCATCAGCTGCTCCGTTGACCGCTGGGTCGACAAGCTAGAGGTCCGGTCATACGCCATGCTTTCTCCCACTGCAGCTTCAGCCCAAGCCGTCTCAGTCCATCTGTTTCCGTCTTTGCGAGCACTTCTAGTCCTCCTCTCCATGCACCGATGTGGGAATCCAGTACAAAATTGCCTCTATCATCGATTTTTCAAATCGAGTCCGGTAAATAATCGGGGGCAGAAGTCCGGCCCAAGCTGGAGCCACCAAATGTGCGACTTACTCCTTCGTAGCCACCACCGGAAGTCTAAAGTCCTCATTATTAACCTGCACTCTCACCTTTTCCTTTAACTTCGGTTTTCTAATTTTCCATACAACTGAACCCCCCCCCCCCATCCCCAACTATTAGTTTAAAGCTCTATCTACAGCGCTAGTTATATGTTTCGCTAGGACTCTGGTCCCAGCTTGATTCAAGTGAAGACCATCCCATTGGAACAGCTCCCTCCTTCCCCAGTACTGGTGCCAATGTCCCATGAATTCAAACCCATTTCTCCCACACCAACCTTGGAGCCACACACTTACCTGTGCCAATTGGCTTGTGGCTCGGGTAGTAATCCAAAGATTATTACCTTTTTGGTTCTGCTTTTAATATTGCCTCTTTTAATTGCTCATAGTCCATCAGCAGAATCTCTATTCTTGTTTTCCTATGTCATTGGTACCATGACAACTGGATCTTTACCCTCCCAGTCCAAGTTCCTCTGCAGCCCAGATGAGATATTCCGAACCTGAGCACCAGGCAGGCAACACAACCTTCGGGATTCTCAATCCTGGTGACAGAAAACAGTGTCTATACCCCTATGGCCGACAGGTAGGGAAAACCTCAAAAGGCCATCCACATTGCCATGCAAGGTAGATTGTCACTCTTTTATGCCATATGTGTGAGCACGCAACATTAATTCCCAACGCTGCTACTGCTTGCAGCTAAAGAAGGGATACTTGTGTGTGGATTAAATATTGAGGTGAGTGGTTGATGATCAGTCTGGTGCATAAATTTCTGTCCAAACTGGTACTGGTGAGATTTCTGGAAAATGATCTCCAGTGCTTTGTGTTCCATTTGAGCACATTGGCTCACTGCTTTATTTAAAGTCCATGCAGTGAACACTATGGGTCTCTCCACAACAGAGGGCATTATATATGAGACAACAGCCCCAACTCCATAAGCCAAAGCATCACATGCAGGTTGTGGAGGTAAGGAGGGCTAATTGCGTCATTACTGCTTTAGCCTACACAGGCTTCTGTCCATTTCCATGCTTTGTTCCAGCACAGAAGTTCATGCAGGGGTTTCAGCAGGGTTTATTATGGTATGAATCTCGCATAATAATTCAGCAGCCCTAAGAATGGGGGCAGATGGTTGATAGTCTGAAGAGCTGGAGCATCCACAATGGCCTTGATCTTGGAGGATACTTTGTGAAGCCCTGCAGCATCAATGACCTGCCCCAAATATTCTACAGGAGATTGAAAAAAAACCCATAGGCTATGCTCCTAGCCTCTGTAAGGTGGCACAAAGTTTTTGAGATGATCCTCGTCAGACTTTACTGTTAGCAAGATGTCATCAAGGTGGCACTGAACTCTAGGTAAGCCATACAAGAACTGGTCCATTGCCCTCTGAAACAAGGCTGGAATTGATGTTATTTCAAAAGGCAATATCTGTACAGTCCCTTGTGCGTTGATGGTAACATGCTCTTTTGACTTCTCATCAGTGTGCATTTGTGAATAGACGTGGAATAGGTGGAATTTCTGTCCACCAGCCAGACCAGCAAAAAGGTCCTCAATCCGGAGATGTGGGTATTGTTCAGCACACAACACAGTATTAACAGTAATTTTACAATCGTAATAGATGCTTATTTTGATATTTTGTTATGGGCCAGGGCTTAGAAACTCCAAAGTATATTATGAAGTCCACCTGACCTACAACCTTTAATTTGAATTTGGCTAGGATGAGCTCAAGAGCCTTCCCTTCAGGTGTGATTCAACAGTCTACCTAGACACTTTTAATCAAAACAAGCTTTATTCTAAGAACTTAGTTAACATATATATAAACAAACAGCAAGAATTGTTATCAATTACAAATGTTAAAGACACCACACGGCTACAATAATTTATGTATAACACTTAATGAATCCCCACAACAGTTCCAATTCAAAAACAAAATCCCATAAACCAAAACCCCCTTTTAAGGATGTAGCCCAGCACTCTGCATTCTCACTTGAATAAGACTTGCTTTCCCTGAGATTCTGACTCCATCTCGCCAGCAGGTTCAGGAAAGCAAACTATATCTTTTAAGTTACCAAAACAGGTAACAATAATCAATGTTTTTTTTTACTGGAACAGCTCTTGAAAATGAAAATAGAGAGAGAGACAGGCCAAAACACTTATTTGCTCTGTCTGTAGTCCACAGCAGTCAAAATTGAAATGAAAGAAAAACAACTCAAACAGCCACTGCCCAGCTCCACCCAAATGACATCGCTGAAGCCATGTGATAAGACAAAAACCTTTCTTAAAGGGACACTCCCATGACACACTGGAATGATGGGAGATGCCCATTCACTGAGGGACAGGCACCTGATGCTCCAGGTCAGCATCAACTTTTAGTCCTATGGCATAAGGCATGGTTCAGGCCTTCAGAAACTTTGGTTGAGAATCAGATTTTATATTCAATGTTAGGGAATTCCCTTCTTGCTTCCCAGATCTCCTTTGAAAACAACACCATGTACTTGTATCAAAGCTGTCAGACCAATTTCTTCTGTGGCACTGCCATATACATTCGCCCAGTTTAATTGGATCTTTTCCAGCCATGACTGTCCAATTAAAGCAGGGTAGTAGCCTTTCACCACGAACAGTGGTAGCTTAGCAGTCTGTCCATTTAGTTCCAAATTAACCTCTATTCTGCCCACCATAGGTACACACTTCCCTGTCTATGTTTTCAGAACGCTTTTTGCAGGTGTCCAGGGAAGATATTTCAGCTTCTCCTTCTGCAGCATCTGGGATCGGGGAAGCTGCTGCCCCTATATCTAGCTCCATATGTATTGGTTTGCCCTACAGCAGCGGTGTTACCCAGTATCCCTGTGAACTAGCTGCCACTGACGAGATGAGGAGGGGCCCTTTTAGAATCAGTGTCACTCTGCTCCTCCTGTTCCTGCTGTATGACACTGATTCTTCTTGTTCTGACAGACTTGCTCCTCCTGTTCCTGCTGTACGACACTGATTCTTCTTGTTCTGACAGACTGCAGATAGCTTCTTTCCTGTTTTGCTTTTCGGACTGGGTCCCTTGCCATACTGATGACATTCAAAGTCTCTGCAGCAACATTCAGATGGATGGTTACCAGGCTTTCCACAATGGTAACATTCTCTGCTGTTGGATATCTTGTGTGCATGATCAGCTGTCACGTTAGGCAGTTGAGTTGACACATTCAGTTGCTGTGCTTCTTTTGCAGCCAGCTCCATGGAGACAGCAATGTCTATGGCTTTCTGCAAGGCAAGGCTAGCCTCTGTCAGGAGGTGTTCTGCATTGCTTCATTACGAAGGTAACAGGCCAACCTGTCACGGAGGATATCGTTCAGTGCTTAATTGGATTCACAATGTTCAGTGAGACTGCACAATTAATTCTCACTCTTCTCTTGGCTTCTTTTATGAAGCCTAAATCATTTTGCTATGACATTGGAGGAAAATGCATCTCCAGGAATTTTACAACGCCCTTATACGATTATATGCCAGATTGGTCACGCAGCACCAAACTTAATAAGCCAAAGCTCTTTGATCCCATCACACTTAAGAAAGCTGCCACCTTTCCAGCATTTTCAATTGCAATTGCAAGAACAAAGAACTCAACATTGAGTGTAGGAGCTCATTTGCCTGGTTAACTACAGCTCCAACAACACTCTCATGAAGAGTGACACCATCCAGTACAAGGCAGCCTGCTTGATTAATACCCCTTCCAGAAACACCACCAATGAGCAGTGGCAACCGTGAGTACCATCTACAGTTGCACTGCAGTAACTTATCAAGGTTCCTCAGGCAGCACCTTCCAAACCCACAACCATCTAGAAGGACAAGATCAGCAGATACCACCTGGAGGTTCCGCTCCAAGTCTCTCACCACCTTGGCTTGGAAATATATTGCCGTTCCTTCACTGTCGCTGGGGCAACATCCTGGAACTCCCTTCCTAACAGCACACTGGATGCACCCACTACACCTCAAGGAATGTAGTGGTTCAAGAAGGCAACTCACCACCATCTTCTGAAAGGCAGCTAGGGATGGGCAATAAATGCTGGTCTAACCAGAGATGCACACATCCCATAAATTAATTTTAAAAAAAATTGTTCAGCAGTCTCATCAACATAACCCACATGTCCATCTTTTAACTAGTTTATTTTATTTTTTTTTTTGATATGTTCTGGGTTTTCTTTTTAACTTAAAGCAACAGCGCCTCTAATTGCAGTTTTTCCTTTAACTCTTCTAAACAGCTGTGATTCTTTTTTTTTCTATAATACTCTATTGTACTATACTCTACAGTTTATTTTTATTTTTGTTCCAAATTCTGCAGGTAGCAGTATTCAACTGACAGTCTTTTTCTGTTGTGCAGTAAAAATCCAAGATGCGGTTCAGGTGAAAATTAAACTAGCCTTTAATTTCACTTTTCCAATGGCATTGCACAAAGATCGGTCATCCTCATCAGCAGTTTGTTTTTGATTTTTTTCAAGGTCAAAGAGCACACAAGTTGATACAGGAAGTGATTAAAATTACAACTGTCTTTTACTGCTGCTGCAGTCAAACTAATAAAACATGGATCCTGCAATTTCACAATGCACTGACTTGCAAGTACAGTAAGCCAGACAAAATATACAATAGATAACATGGGTCACAAAATTGAATGCCACTCCACAGAAGTTCAGGCCCAATCAGTGGCTGCTAACCACTTTGCTCCTACTTTCCTACCATAAAATGCAGGAGGTTCTTTCTCATCTGACCTTTTGACTCAGGCCAGTTGAGAACTATGTAGTGCTGCGTACTCCTGAGGTCTTCAGTTGAGGGCTGCAGAGTCGGGCGTGAGGAAGCCAGGCCCCCTCCCCCTTTTTTTGCAGCACTAACTGCTGAAAATAGGTAAGTTTAAAGTTCTTGGGAAGGAGGCGGTCCAGTTGTGGGGAGTGCAGTCAAGGGTACCTGTGCAGGTTGGTGGTGGTAGGGGAATCCCATGGTGGGGCGTTAGGGGTAGTCAGGGGTCCCTTGGCATTGGGGGATCCCATGGGTGGTGGGGAGACTTCCATTGGGCGGGGGAGGTTAGTCGGGTCCCTTGTCAGATGTAGAAGATCCATACAATAGTTACTCAGAAGCTCAAAGCAGTTTTAATTAGTCTAAACTTTTCTGAGTAACTTGTGCTGTCACACTGTCGGAACTAGCTGAAGCTTGCGATTTGAGTCAGATTGACGGATGGTTGCCAGAGAAGGGCAATTTATAGAATCACTACAGTGCAGAAAGAAGCCATTCAGTCCATCAAGTCTGCACCGAGCCTCAAAGAACACCATACCTAGGCCCACTACCCTGCCCTATCCCTGTAACACCATCTAACCTTTGGACACTTAAGGGGCAATTTAGCATGGCCAATCCACCTAACCTGCACATCTTTGTGGGAGGGAACCAGAGCTCACACTGTTGACATTGACTTCTACCCTAGAGGGTAAAGTTAAAACTTATTCAGAGAAGCCTATTGAAGACACAATAATATTGTATTAGTTTCAAACAATACACGATTAATAATAATAATTTTTATTAGTGTCACAAGTAGACTTGCATAACACTGCAATGAAGTTACTGCAAAATTCCCCCAGTCGCCACACTCTGGCACCTGTTGGGGTACACTGAGGGAGAATTCAGAATGTCCAATTCACCTAACAAGCACATCTTTTGGGACTTGTGGAAAGAAACCGGAGCACTTGGAGGAAACCCATGCAGACATGGGGGAGAATGTGTAGATTCCGCACAGACAGTGACCCAAGCCGGGAATCGAGCCTGGGTCCCTGGAAATATATGTAGATCATAGAAGATTTAGAAAAGCATTACCTAAATCGGTCAGGATTTTTATAACTTTGAGGTGTATCTTGAATCCCATACAGAAGTGGTAATATAGTGCCATGTAGCACTGTGATGTTTTTGGTTAATTTCTGAGCTGGGTATATTTTCTCATGTTTTTATCTGATTTTTCTTTTAAAATAGTGCACTTTCCCTAATACTGGAGGTCGGGTGATGATGTTTATTGGGGGCCCAGCCACACAAGGACCTGGAATGGTTGTGGGGGATGACCTGAAGACACCCATCAGATCTTGGCATGACATTGAGAAAGACAACATTAAATATATGAAGAAAGCCATGAAGGTAAATATTATACATCATATTCTACATTGGAACAGGAGTTGAACATTTAGCCCATCAAGTCTGTTCTCTATTCATATGACCACAATGAATAATCTCTCATTTTCTCCACCTGCCATTTTGTTTTCCACTCGCTTGATCTGTCTATATCTTTTTGCAGCCTCCTTGTGTACTCCTCACAGCTGGCATTCTCACCCAGCTTTATAGTGTCAACAAATGTGGATACGCTACTCTCTGTTTCTTCATCGAAGTCTTTGATATAGATTGTAAATAGCTAAGGTCCCAGCACTGATCCTTGTAGCACTCCATTAGCCATAGCCTGCCAGCTTGAAAATGCCCAGTTTATCTACTCTATGCTTCCTGTCCAATAACCATGCTAATATCCAACCATGCTAATATATTACTCCAATGTCATGAGCATTTATTTTGTCTATTGACCTTTCATGTGGCACTTTATCAAATGTCTTTGGAAATCCAAATATACCATATCTACTGGTTTCCCTTATCTATGTTCCTAGTTACATCCTCAAAAAAACTCCAATAAATTTGACCAACAGAATTTCCTTTGTGTAAAAGCCATGTTAACTTTGTCTTTTTGAAAAAAATTATTCAAGACACGTGGGTGTTGCTGGCGAGGCCAACATTTAATGTGCGTCACTAACTGTCCTTCAGAAGGTGGTGGTGAGCTGCCACTTCTGCTGCAGTCCAGGATCATGCTGTGATTTTCTAAGTGCATTGTTGAGACTTTAATAGATTGCAGCATTTTCCAGATGACTAAATGCCCTCAATTTTCTCTCTTCCTCCTTTCTTGAGTAATGGAGTTTGATTTGCTAATTTCTGGGACCTAGAGAATTTTGGATAATCATAACCAACATATCCACTGTTTCTGCGCCATCTCTTTTAGAACCGAAGGATGTAAGCCATCAGTTGGATATTTAGTACCTTGACTTTTATCTAATACTTTTTCTTTGCTGATATTAATTACGTAGAGTTCCTCACTCTTATTAGCCTATTGATTACTCTCTCTTATTTATGTGGAATGTGTGCCTTCTACTGTGAAGGTAGACACTAAATATTTGTTCGAAGTTTCTGCAATTTTCATAATTCTTCCTGTCTCTGCCTCTAAGAAATCAACATTTACTTTTGCTAGTCTCTTCATTTTAATATACTTGCAAAAGCTCTTGCATTCTGTTTTTATATTCCTGGCTTGTTTACTCTCCTATTCCATTTTTTCCCTTTCTATCAACTTTTTAGTGGCCCTCTGCTGGTTTCTAAAACACACCCAATCCTCAAACTTAGTGCATCTTATTACATCATTATAGCTTCTTATTTTAATGTAATAATATGCTTAAGTTCCCTCTGTACGAATGGATCTTTTTAAAAAAAATATATTATTTTTAATGATCTTTATTGTCTCAAGTATGCTTGCATCCACCGCAATGAAGTCACTGTGAAAAGCCCCTAGTCTCCACATTCCGGTGCCTGTTCGGGTCCACTGGGGGAGAATTCAGAATGTCCGAATTACCTAATAGCACGTCTTTCGGGACTTGTGGGAGGAAACTACAGCACCTGGAGGAAACCCACACTGACACGGGGAAAATGTGCAGACTCTGCACACACAGTGACCCAAGCCGGGAATCGAACCTGGGACCCTGGCGCTGTGAAGCCATTGTGACAACCACTGTGCTACTGTGCTGCCCGGCTTAGTTTTTGTTTTTCAGTGGAATGTATTTTTGTTGAACATTTTTAATTGTTTCTTTAACTATTTCCCATTATGTATTTATGGCCATACCTTTTAATGTTTTTATCCAATTGGCCCAGCTCTCCCCCTCATACCTATTTAAGTTTAAGCCTCTTGTTTGGGATATATTAAGTTTGCAACTTAATAGGGAATTTAGTTGTATTGTGATCACTTTTCCCAGAGGGTCTTTTACTATGATCCTGGCTTATCACACAATACTAGATCTGGAATAGCTTTATCCCCAGTTGGTTCCACAACTTAATGCTCCAGCAAATTGTCACAAAAGCATTCTACCAGCTCATCTGCCACACAACTTTGCCAATTTGTGTGGTCCAGCCCCTGTGAAGATTAAAGTCCCCCACAATTGTCTTTGTTATAAGTTTCAATTATTTATCCCTTAAATCCAACAGTATAACCACTATTAGGGGGCCAATAGGCTACTTCTGCCAATGTTTTACTGACACTTGGTATTCCTAATCTCCACCTATACTGATTCTACTTCTTAACCTTCTGAGATGTAGAATCATAGAATGGTTACAGCACAGAAGGAAGTCATTCACCCCGTCACATCTGTGCTGGCTTTCTGCAAGCGCAACTTGGACAGCCCCTTTCCTTGCACATTGTTTTTTTTGGAAGCCAAGTTGAACCTCTACCACACACTTGTATAATGCCAACCAACTTTTCCTTTGTATTATAGATATTGTGGCATAAGTTAAGACTAAAGTGCATACTTTTCAAATGAATGTATTCTATAAATAATTCATTAATATCGTAACCGTTGACAACAAATTTGGCAGAACTGTTTAAATAAAAAAGTGGTAAGTGTCGAGGATTTATTTTTGTATCATGCTTATTGTGTGCAGGAGACTTCGAGTTGGTTTAATATTTCAGTATTTTATCCTTTACTCTTATTATAGCACTATGAAGCCTTGTCAAATCGAGCAGCAGCAAATGGCCATGTCATTGATATCTATGCCTGTGCATTGGATCAGACTGGTCTCAATGAAATGAAATGCTGCCCAAATCATACCGGGTGAGTACAAGCAATGTGGGAGATTCAAATCAAATTACTAGCCCTACAGTGCCAAAGTCAAATAATTCATAAAATGTGAGAAAGACAAAGATGCGAGTACAGCGAATAAATTCTGGGTTTGTGTCTTGAATATGTTTGGACTAGGTTACTGCCAGAAAATTTGATCCATTACAATTTTTCAAGAAAAATCTATATCCCCTCAAGTCATTATTCTGCTTTTCCTTTTTGTCAGTGTATGAAAAAGAAAGCTGAAAATAAATTAGTTAAATTCTTAGGAAAAGGATTAAATTCCTACCAAGACACTTCTCTCGTTATCTGTTTAAATGAACCCTTCCAGTGCAATCCAGTGAAATCTCTGCTTCTAGAGATTTACAAAGGTTTAGTTCATTAGTATTGCATGATGCTGTATGTTGGTGATGCAACACTAGCATTCCATACTGAGGACCACCTTTAGCAAATGAACAATTTCCCTCACACTGTAAAGAGTTCGGTTTGACCATCAGCATCAGAATGACAAATGTCATGATCCAGGATGATGCCATATCACCATCAATCTGCTGTAAGCACATCTGCAAGCAAGATATGAAGGAGGCAGACATTGGCACAGACACCTGGGACATAGTCGCCGATGTCTGTGGCCTCTGGAGACTGACTGTTTGGAGGGCCCAGAGAAAACAGTGGCCAGAAAATTCTGCACCATCACAGGCCACTGTCTTCCTGTGCAGCACATGTGACCGAGACTGCCATGCCAAAATGAAGTTCCTTAACCGGCAACACATCATCTCATGTGATGGAAGATTGCCAAAAAATGCACATGGTTATTCTGTTACATATGTAGATGGTTGAGAAATATATAAAAGATTTGCAGCTGTTCTCCGTTTTATGCCTTTACTGAGGTCAGAGGATGCCCGATGCAATATCGCTCTGTTTTCAGACTTTATGTAAATCTTGTCACACTCCTTTAAAGGTTAATATTTTCTAACATGTTTATGTATAAACAAACATGGGTATTTCTTTCTATCCAGATGTGAATTGTTGTAGATTAATTTTATACATATGTGCATCTTTTAAGACCATGTTTTTCTTAGAAGCCTGTAAGTTTGAGCATTGAGCCCAGATTGAGCCCATAACCTGTATTTAGCTACTGCCATAAGATCATTATCGAGCAAAGAGTGTCTAACCTCTTTGTACTTCTTTAAAATTGTGGTACGAACACATTGTATGTCAGTTCGTATTATATATTCCTCCGGTTGCAGCACCTAGTCATCTAATACTCTATTAAGTACCATGTTTTGCATGTCACTGTGCTAGATTTCGTTTCAAGTTTGAATATTTAATGCTTCCTAAAAAATAAAGCCATGTTGTATTAATGGGGAATAAAAGCTGGCAGAGATTATAAACTGCAAATTCTACCACGTTGAGACTATTTTGTTGACTTGAGGAGATGAATATTTAGAACACATGAAATAGGTTTGCTTTGCTCCCGGGTTATTCTGATTGAGCATGTTGGGTTTCTCGATGTGTGAAATCCTTAAATATGTGAATGTTCCCATTTGTGCAGATTTGTTTGAAATTTTCTTTTAAATTACATCTGTTCTCCTCCTTACCCCTCCATTCTTTTGTAAACTTCTGTGATCATTCACTAGTTCAGCAAATAGCTGTCGTGAATATAGCTTCCTGTTTATCCATAACCAGATTTCAAGCAATGGAAGAACAAATCATTCCCTGTCTAATTTCTTTGCTTCCTTCCACAAGACTAACTCCTATCTATCATATATGCTTGCTTAACATGCTAAAGCTTGAATACCAGCATGTCTTCGGGAGCAAATCTGAGCATTGATGCCACAGGAGTGGTATTTGAACTCTGACCTTCTAGTTGATACTCCATTCACGCTGTAGTTAGCAATCAAACTAACACTTTCATCTGATCTTCCATTTTTTGTTTTAAAAATCTATTTCTCATGTCATTTTCCATCTCATTTGAAGAAAATGCCAGTGTTTATCCTAACTTCTTTCCTTATCCTTTCTTCAGGGGTTACATGGTGATGGGAGATTCCTTCAACACATCTCTATTTAAGCAAACCTTTCAGCGAGTGTTTACAAAGGATATTCAGGGGCAATTTAAAATGGCATTTGGTGGTACACTAGAAATTAAGGTAATAGTGGCAGTTTCTCATCGTAATCTGTTTTATTATTACTAACTCTGATTGGAGGCTGTCTTCCCGAATTCTAAAGATTTCCAGAAATCACAAAAAAATTCACGTCTTTTTCAAAGTTCTTGGTGGAATTCTCTGTTAGCCGACGGTGAAATCGTATTCGACGATCAGGTGGAGAATCCCCGTTTGTGACCGAATCGGGGTTGGTGCCGTTTTTCGGATGCTCCGCCTCCACCAAATCAGCATCATCGAGACACGCGCTGCATGTCGTTGCGACAGCGTCAGTGTGCGGCTTTGAGGCCCTCCTCTGATGCTCTGCGGACTGTGTCCAGTACCGCCATAGTTGGGCGGGACCGTGCTGCTGGCAGGGGGAGGCTTCGGCGAGGGCTGGGGGGGGTCTGGTAGGGGGTGTCCAGAGGGACAGTATTTGGCCGACCGGGTCTGCGTGCGGCTGGTACCATGTTGTACGGCGCGATCGCTGCAGGTCGTCGCCGTGCATGTGCAGCCACGGACCAGGCAATTCTCCGGCCGTTTTATGTCGGGAACGCCGGGAGTTATATGTGGCGCTGCTGCTGGCCCCCCACCAGGCGGAGCATCGGTGTGGGCGCCGCCGACTTTTTCATCTTAAAACCAGACACATCCTCCAGACACAGCCTCAAAATAGGAGAATCCAGCCCCCTATATTCTATAATGGAATGCAAAATTAACTCCATTTTAGTTCATTAGTTTAGCTGAAACACAATATGATATTAGCAAGTAATGTTACACTTGGATAAGAATTTCTACAGAAAGTAAATTACTATGAATGTTACAACAAAATGGAACTGGATCTTGGCCTAGAGTTTCTTTTAAAGTAATATAATTGTAAACATCAACTATATTTTGCGTAAATCAGAAAGAACACATTTCAATGTTAGCTGGATATCCTTCAGTTCTACATTGTTGTAACAGGAATTATTTTCGTTTTTGCACCACTAGTCACCTGGGGGAAGTGATTTTTTAGTTCAGGATGTTACAGATTAGACTGTAAACTCCTGCCTTTCAAAGGGTCTTTCTCAACTTTTGATGAAGTCAGTAACAAATATTAACATCCAAAGTAGCTTTGAGAATTTGAAATGTCTGTGAAATGAACTCCAGCTGTAAGCATCTGACAGCCATTTTCCTAGTCTGTTCTATCCTGTGGCAGCTAGCTTGTTTATAATTAAGTAAAAAGGAATATTTTCACTGTACACCAAAGGAGATTGATTAACTACTTTTTTGAGTAAGTTGTGGCTAATTTTTGAATGAGAAATCTGAACCCGAACATACAATATTGCATTTGATAATTAGAATGCCGTCTTCAATTCTGCATGTGATGATGTAAATCTGAGCAGAATGATGTACCAGAGGTTAACTTTATTTTAAAACCTGAATGATTACGATATTCAATGCTCTTCACATGATTGTGCAGGGAAATAGATTTGAATGGAAAAATAGAATTTGACCACCTCATTTTGAAATTGGATTTGGAAAGTTTATTTTTAATGTTTCAATACTTCACAATGAGAATAATTAGATTCACTTATACCCTGAGCATTCATAGCCATAGAACTAAACTATTGCTCAAAAAATGCATTAAAGATGTATAATTTTTTAAAATTCATTTCTTCTAAAGACATCAAGGGAAATAAAGATTTCTGGAGCCATTGGACCCTGTATATCTCTTTGTGCTAAAGGACCTTGTGTGTCAGAAAATGTGAGTGGTATTATGTTTATATTGATTCTTAACTTAAGGATTCATAAGCAGAAAAATAGGATCAATTGTGCAGTTCTGCTTGTGTTGAAAAGAATATCAGCAAGGTATCATCTGTAGTTAGATGGACAGTTTGTCATGTCAGGAGGGCAGTGAGCTCCGTAGGGAGGTGGGACGAATGTGGATGAGCTGCATTGGGTCGGTGGTCTCAGGTGTACTTGGGTTGGCACGGGAGGGTGGTGAGCCCCATCTGGGGCGAGAGTTGGGGTGGGATGCTGGGGGCCTTGTCTTTTCTGGTGGGGGGGGGGGTGCTGAGTCCTTTCCGGTGGGGGTGCTGCGCTGAGCCCTTTGCAGTGGGCGGGCTGAGCAGTGTTGGTGGATGGGTAGAGGCGAACAGTTTTGTGGGGTGATGTGAGCAGTGTCCAGTGGGGTGAGCAGTGTTGGGAGGGAGGGCAGACTGGAATAAGTATAGGACAAACTTCCCAAATTTAAGTGGAAAATTCCAATATAATATACAGGCTAAAAAAGATAAGTTTTGATGATTTTCTTCACAGGAAATTGGAACAGGTGGTACATGCCAGTGGAAGATCTGTGGTCTGGACCACAATACAACTCTTGGTATATACTTTGAAGTTGTGAATCAGGTATGTGGAAAATAGATTAAATTGCAGAGATCTGATACCTCCCCATGATTGTTGCTCCTCATACTCCCGGGCCCCTGTACTACCACCACAATACTCCCTGATCTCAATTTAATTCACTCAACATTGTCACAACCTGGGATTCCCTCCCACCCCCCATCTCATACCAATAGCATTTACACATTTCCTCTTTTCCCAGGTACCAGACATCACGGGCGAAATTCTCCCAAAACGGGAAAAATCGTCAAACCGCCGTAAAACCCGGGCGGGTTTTACGGCATCGCGCCCCTTCCCGACGGGGGACCGATTCTGGTCCCCCGTCGGGGCTAGCAGCCCGACGTCGGAGGCCCCGACAAGTCGGGCTTAACGAAAATCGTTAAACCCGCTTGTCGGACTTAGCGCCGGCTGACGCGTCATATGACGTCAGCCGCGCATGCGCAGGTGGGAAGACGCCACCCGCGCATGCGCGGGTGACGTCATCACGTTTTTGCGCGAAACCCGCGCATGCGCGGTCCGGGTTGCCCCTCAGCCGCCCCGCGTATTGATACTGCGGGGCGGCGGAAGGACAAATAGTGCGCGGGCATCGGGCCCGCTGCCCGCGATCGGTGGGCACCGATCGCGGGCCCATGGCACCCTTGGCACGGCCATGGTACTGCCGTGCCAATCGGTGCCATGGTTATTTTTTTCCAGGTGGTCACGACGTTTTTACGAACGGCAGGACCAGGTGTGTTTGCCGTTCGTAAAAAGGTCGTAAAGGGCTGGGACTTCGGCCCTTCTAACAGCTGTGAATCGCTGCCGGCCGTAAAAAAACGGCGGCAGCGATTCGTGTCGGGATTTCGGCGGGGGGGTGGGAGAATAGCGGGAGGGCGTCAAAAAAGTCGGGAAGGCCCTCCCGCTATTCTCCCACCCGTCGTGGGGGGCGGAGAATTTCGCCCCACCACTTTTCTACTGCCATATCGTAAGACTCCTTTCCCCAGTTTCCCAGTATGAATATCCTTTTTTGCAACCTATGTGGCAGATCATCTTCACTACCCACTTTGTGTAATCTCAACTTTTAAAATTAATTACATACTTCAATGGCCTTGGTTATATTTATATATTTGTTTATCTACAATTTCCTGCCAAATGTATATCTAATCATGTAATTTCTCAAAATATCACTGAATGTACACATTATTGTGTAACACAAGCCTAATGTGACTTATTCAGTCATAGTTTGCTATCAAACATGCTAATGTAAGTAATATTTCCCATGGGGGAAAAAACATGCCCTCCTATTTGTCTTGAACAATGCACAGGGTGTAAACTAGCATTTGTGCATATCATTGTGGCATTGGTCAAAACAAGTTAGAAGATAAGGAGAGGGGTTATACCATTGATAGTTTTGATAACGTGAATGATGGGTTTCTAAAAAGAATGTGAACTTCATACCAGTTTGTGTGAATATTTGTTTATATTCCTACAATTCACAGTGGCTATATTTCAAGTGTACTTCATTAGCTTTCAAAAACGTAATATTTTGAGGTTGTAAACGGTGGTATATTAATGCAGTCTTATGATCAAATATATATTATGAACATGTAAAGTGAGTATATGTATTCTAACTATACCATAAAATCATCTATATATCATTATATGGTCCGTACAAAATCACACCCGTATCTCAATTTGTAGAAACATTTTTAATATAAATTTACAGGTTTAATAATTAGAGTTCTGATTAAAAGTAAGTTCCTCTGAAATAGTAGATGTAAGATATTTACATCTATTTCAGAGTATTTATTTTATTTTAGGTATACAATATATATAATTGGTACATTGCTTTAGCATTTATAGAAAATATTAAAATGTTCTTGGTGTTGAATGTGTTTATTCCTGAATTGTATGAAGTTGTTTCACTCTTTGAGAAATGTTTGTGTTGTGGCTGCCAGTTGTGATATTGACCAAGTAGTGAAGGCACAGAATGACAAACCTTTGTTATCTTTCTGGAATCTGTGGTGTGAACTTGTCAGTTGAACATGTTTGTGAGAAATGTAGTTGTATGTTTGGGATGTCTTTGGTGTATTAGGTGACAATAATTCACAAATTGCACTCTCTTTTGATGGTCATTAAAATTTGTCCAGGGAATGGGGGATGAAAGTGCATGAGCCACTTGTTTGCTTACTCAATGGGGAAGGGGAAATTAGGCTTATTTTGTAGTGCTCATGAAATGTCGACTTTGCTATCATTACTGCACCTAAGCTGACAGTAATTTTGGGAGACTGCACGTGCAGAATAACATGGAAATTCAGAAGTTGCTGTCATTGATTCTATGCTCCTTCAGAGGGTGCACTGTTGAGATTCACCAGCAAGTCCCACAAGAATGTAAACCTTAAGCAATCAGTGAATTGACAAAAATGTCCATTCTTGGACAGTGAGTCTTGCTGCAGTAGTCCTTGAAAAAGTTACACCTTTATTGAATGAGTTGTAGCAGGGTTTCTTTTGGTATGTTTTGCTAAACATTCTCACTGGCTTAGTCTGAAAGGCTAATTTCATAATGCCAATGTCAAGTAAGTATTTGTAGAATGTCATTATAATTAAGTCCACGGCATTTGTGCATTTTTTCAAATTTTAATATTCTATCTTTGATCTAAATCCAATCATCCTTTATTCCACTATCTGAAAATTTTAATTTTAAGTGAAGGGTAATCATTGCTTTTAACTTCCTGATTTGTTGTCTATGGAAGTTTTCTACCCTGCTTGCTGACATCACTGCTGCTGGCTCCTAGCAATGTCTGTGAGTTGCTACCAGATTTAAACTGGTGTCAAGAAAGGGCAATCCACATCACAGAGATCGCTAGAATATTGTAAATGGCTTCCTTCAAGGTCAGTAGAAAATGCCTTTGCTTCATCGTTGACCGTAAAACCCAGCCCACTGTATGTTGGTTCTGAGTTCTGAAATCTCATTATGTTGGGTCACTTTTGGATTATTATGGAATTGATTGCTATCAGAGAGGACTGTTGTTCTGATCATGTCGAGAGAGAAAATATGTAAATAAATGTTTATGGACAATAAATATTTTTAAAAGAAAGAAAATATAAGGGGCCGGATTCTCCGTTTCTGAGTCTAAGTGTTGACTCCAACAGCGAATTCACGGACTTTCACGCCAGAATAATCGGCACCAAACCCGCACCAATTCCGCTACCAGTGAGGGGCTAGCACCGTTGCCACGTGGAACACCATCGATTCCCATGAAAACGGTTGGGGATGCCCTGGTTCCATGATCGATACCCGCAAGGCTGACAAGCTGCAGCCGAGCTTAAACAATATACCCTCCCCACACACACACACATATACACCCCCCACACCCACCCTGATCGAGGCTGAAAAGGATGGGACAGGTTGTGCTGGAGCACCCATGCAGCTGATGGGTTAGCTGGGGCCAGAGGGCACCCGGGCGGGGGGTGAGCTATACGGCCCAGGGCACCAGGTTTAAAGCGGGCTCTCAGCAGCATGAGCAGCCGCACGGTTGCTCTGCTGGCTGCGATAATGGTGTTGCGTACCTGTCCACCCCGATCCCACAGCTCACCTCCTGGCTACCCCCACTATTCCCACCCCTGCAGAAGTCCCCCGGCCAGCGGCACTGCTGTCGGCGATGTATAGCGGTGCTGAACAATGTCCGTATGACCTCTCAGCAGACACAACGTCAGGTTCATGATTTGTGAGTGCACACGTGGACCGCACCGTCGTGAACTCGGCCCATCAGAGGCAGAACATCGTGAGTAGGCCCACTAATGATATGCGAATGGTGTTGCAGCAATGCACAGCGAGGTTTGCATTGGCACCGTTTTTGAGGAGGCGGAGCATCGCAATTCGGCATCAAACCGGTGCCTGCCGCCATTTTGGCGTTGGGAGCTATTCTCCGCCCCGATTTGCAGTCGGCTAACGGAGAATCCTGCCCAAGATATCTTTCAGGTTCACTGACCTGAATTTTAAAGACGGTTTTGACCACAGCAGATGTTAATTGTTGAACAAACCGCATCCCAGAGGGAAACTTGGCTTAGAGAAATAGCATTTATTTATATTCTGAAAACAAGAAAAGTACTGGTTCCAGTAGAAAGAAGTCCAGTAACATTTTTGGGACTAAAATTAAAAGTAAAAGACTCACTAACAAAAAGAAAATAACACAAACACACAAGACTACGTTACACAGTTAAAATTAGTTTAAACCCCCCCCTCCCCCATCACCCCTGCAAAAAAAGACTCCCTATTTGGTCAGATCTGCAAGTAAACATCTTCAGGGCAGCATTCCCAGATAGATGTTGTAACAAAAAAGTACAGTAATGTTACCCTCGCAAACCTCTATAGCTTTAATAAAGACATACCACACAACCTCTAAAACTCACTTCCACTCTGCTGTGGAAAGCCAAGACTTCAGAACAAGACTTTCTTGCTTTGACAGGCTGGATGGTTCAAACTGCATCTTCTCCCAGTTCAGAGCTTTTCTCAGAGATCTTCCTCACACAGCCAACAACTAATCAACTCAGCATCTCCCCTTGTATATCGGGCTGGATTCTTCATTCCTGCGTCTAACTGCTGACGCCAATGGAGTATCTGTGGTGTTCCACGATGGAAAAATCAGCGCCACACCCACACTGATTCCGCTACCGGGTAGAGGCTAGCACCGGTGGCACGTAAAACACCCGCGGAACACGTGAAAACAGTGGGAGAATCGCCGGGTCTGTGCGTACTGCGTACCCATCCACCCCGACCCCACAGCCCATCTTCTGGCCACCCCTCCACCCCTTGGAGCCCTGGCAGAAGCCCCCAATAATGATATTCACACGGGGTTGTGACAGCTTGTACCTCGATTACGCCAATTTGGAGGAGGTGGGACATCATGACCCAGCGTCAAACCGGCACCTGCTGCGATTTCGACAACGGGGCCCATTCTTTGCCCGATCGCCATTCCTGATTCTGGCATCGGGCAACTTTCATCTCTGATTCTATTGTCCGCCACACTTCTTTGAACTCAATCTTTCTTCATGATTTCCTTTATTCCCCCACTTCGGATCAGATAAAATTGAATAAACTTCCCTTGTTTACTTATGAAGTCTTTGCAAGGCATAACAGCCTTTTACTTTCCTTTGAAATTGAACAGTTGAAAACAAATAGCTCTAAGTATCTCCTGATACAACTTTCTAAATTCACCCTATTTACTTAGAAAACCATTTGACCATAGTTTCAATACAAATGCATTCATTTCGTACCTTCACTCCTTTTCGTGACTCATTTCTTCCAGACAACCTTTCCTAATTAAATCATTTATACACACAGGCACACGGCCTTGTTCAGAGAATAACATAATGTATAACTATCTGGTTCCCCCAACACTACATTTAGGGGGTACCCCAATGATGCACTGGGGAATCCCTTGAGGATGTTCCCACATAAGAGTTTACCTGGAAATTGCCAAGAAGTGCTAATTTCCTCTGGACAACTCCACTGGGCTGGGAGACATCCGACAAAAGCAATTTAAATTGATAACTTGGGATGGTTCTGCCATTTCCACCCTGAAAGAGGAAAAAAATCACACTCAACCCCAGAGTCACTATTTAAAAAAAAAAAAAAACCAGACCCAGCCTCGTTCTGAGCACCCACTCGTATGCACGACCCCCTTAGGGTGTCCACCACTCCTTCCCGGATTGATGCCCCCCATCTGGTGTGACTCCCCCCTCCCTTTAAACTTCCTTTACAGTAGCCAGTGCTGTACAAAGGGGACGTTTCTTACCTCTCTTGTTCTTAGCCCTACTTGTTCCATGCCGATGCTTCGCTGTTCCTGCCTCAACCAGCCTGGCTGAGGAAAGTTGGGTGAGACAGGGGCTTTGTAATCCGAGTTGAGCAATGGAACTGGAACTGGAACCAATGGAACTGGGTGAATTGGAACTGGAACCAATGGAACTGGGTGAATTGGAACTGGAACCGGAACTGGAACCAATCAGACGCAAGCGGCATAATTGGTATAAGCATCAATTAATTTGTCTGTGATGAATCATTACAGTGAAGTGTGCGACAACATTCTGTGGATCTGACCATTGCTTTCTAGAGTTCTTTTGATTGGTCCTAACAATGTAATATTGATCACATAACATGTATGAATTAACCTTGAAGAAGGCAACCATTAACCTGCCACTCCAGCTTAATGTTCTTTATGTTGAAGATAAATATTTGTACGTTTAAACAGGTTAAAGTTAGCATCAATAATTAAATGTCAAAGTTCTCAATTACATTTTAATCAGTGCCTGGGATGTATGCAAAGTTTTATAAGAATAGATCTAGCACCCTGATACTGTGAATCTTAATCTGGAAAAGAATTGTGCGCGCTTCAGATTCACAATTCAAACAACCTTTAATGAAAATCTGGCAGATGAAACTTGGGCAAAATAAATAATAACAGAAAATACTGGGAATACCATGGTGGTGTGCCAGTCAGAATCAATAAAATGAAAGATCATGGAAATTTACGAATGAATCATCTTCTGTGAGGTGGGGGGAACTTTGGTTCCTGAACAATGTTACCACAATACTGTAATAGTGTGCACCAAACTTGTAGAAGCATTGTTAAACTGACACTGGCTAAAAATTAATAATGTTTGTAAGGAGAGAAATTTGTTTGCTTAGCACCCTCAGCAGACTTGGTCAATTTCCAGGGGCTGGCAGGGTTTTGGACCACTGTCTGTTTGGCCAGCCCAGTAGGCTTCAATGATATCAATGAAGAGTTCACTGCAAGTCATAGCTCACAATACCACCTGCCCCTTAGGGATTGATATAAGTCTCTGTAGTGGCATTACACAAATTAATTTCTTCCCGTATTGTACTTGTTTAATTAAATTCATTCACCAGCTCTTTCATCTCTTTTGAATACAGTCTTTAATTTAAATTCTTCGGGTTTTATGCAATACTATTTCATAGTACTTTAGTTATGAATGTGGATGCTTGTAGAATTTCTTGAGATCTGAAGTTCACACGTACTTCTTTAGCTGAAGAAATTGAGTGTTCCTCTTTGTGCAGAACTCTCCTTTTGAGGTTTCTCCAACATTCACACATTGCATTTCTGTATTTCCTGAGTAAACATTAATTGCATTATGAAATAAGACCTTTCATTCTGAAAATTATGCTGTTTTCAAATCAAGTGATTTACTTGTATATTACACATAGTTATTTGAACCATTTAAAAACAATCATTGTATTTAGAGCACACCTTACAAGGGCGAGGATGAGCCGGCTCTTTGAGGGGATGGAAGATGTGTGTAAACATTGGGGGGGGGGGGGGGGGGGCTTGCAAACCACGTTCATATGTTTTGGACCTGTCCAAAGCTGGAGAATTACTGGAAGGAGGTTATTAGGGTAATCTCTAAAGTGGTGCATGTGAAACTGGACCTGGGCCCTCGGGAGGTCATATTCGGGGTGTGGGACCAGCCGGGGTTGGAAACCGGTGCGGAGGCACATGTAGCCTTCGCCTCGTTGTTCGCCCGAATGCGAATCCTGTTAACGTGGAGATCAACCTCTCCACCCTGTGCCCTGGCTTGGCGGGGGGACCTGCTGGAATTCTTAACTCTTGAGAAGGTCACATTTGAACTGAGGGGAAGGATGGAGGGGTTCTACAATTCATGGGCGTTATTCATTATGCACTTTCGAGAATTGGACTACATCAAGCATTAGAACATAAGAACTAGAAGCAGGAGTAGGCCATCTGGCCCCTCGAGCCTGTTCCACCATTCAACGAGATCATGGATGATCTTTTGTGGACTCAGCTCCACTTTCCGGCCCGAACACCATAACCCTTAATCCCTTTATTCTTCAAAAAACTATCTATCTTTACCTTAAAAACATTTAATAAAGGAGCCTCAACTGGTTCACTGGGCAAGGAATTCCATAGATTCACAACCCTTTGGGTGAAGAAGTTCCTCCTAAACTCAGTCCTAAATCTACTTCCCCTTATTTTGAGGCTATGCCCCATGTTCTGCTTTCACCCGCCAGTAGAAACAACCTGCCCGCGTCTATCCTATCTATTCCCTTCATAATTTTATACGTTTCTATAAGATACCCCCTCATCCTCCTAAATTCCAACGAGTACAGTCCCAGTCTACTCAACCTCTCCTCGTAATCCAACCCCTTCAGCTCTGGGATTAACCTAGTGAATCTCCTCTGCACACCCTCCGGTGCCAGTACGTCCTTTCTCAAGTAAGGAGACCAAAACTGAACACAATACTCCAGGTGTGGCCTCACTAACACCTTATACAGTTGTAGCATAACCTCCCTAGTCTTAAACTCCATCCCTCTAGCAATGAAGGACAAAATTCCATTTGCCTTCTTAATCACCTGTTGCACCTGTAAACTAACTTTCTGTGACTCGTGCACTAGCACACCCAGGTGTCACTGCACAGCAGCTTGCTTTAATATTTTATCGTTTAAATAATAATCCCGTTTGCTGTTATTCCTACCAAAATGGATAACCTCACATTTGTCAACATTGTATTCCATCTGCCAGACCCTAGCCCATTCACTTAACCTATCCAAATCCCTCGGCAAACTTCCAGTATCCTCTGCACTTCTCGCTTTACCACTCATCTTAGTGTCATCTGCAAACTTGGACACATGGTACTTGGTCCCCAACTCCAAATCATCTATGTAAATTGTGAACAATTGTGGGCCCAACACGGATCCCTGAGGGACACCACTAGCTACTGATTGCCAACCAGAGAAACACCCATTAATCCCCACTCTTTTCTTTCTATTAATTAACCAACCCTCTATCCATGCTACTACTTTACCCTTAATGCCATGCATCTTTATCTTATGCAGCAACCTTTTGTGTGGCACCTTGTCAAATGCTTTCTGGAAATCCAGATATACCACATCCATTGGCTCCCCGTTATCTACTGCACTGGTAATGTCCTCAAAAAATTCCACTAAATTAGTTAGGCACGATCTGCCCTTTATGAACCCATGCTGCGTCTGCCCAATGGAACAATTTCTATCCAGATGCCTCATTATTTCTTCCTTGATGATAGATTCCAGCATCTTCCCTACTACCGAAGATCACTGGCCTATAATTTCTCACTCTCTGCCTACCTCCTTTTTTAAACAGTGGTGTCACGTTTGCTCATTTCTAATCCACCGGGACCACCCCAGAGTCCAGTGAATTTTGGTAAATCATCACTAGTGCATCTGCAATTTCCCTAGCCATCTCTTTTAGCACTCTGGGGTGCATTCCATCAGGGCCAGGAGACATGTCTACCTTTAGCCCCATTAGCTTGCCCATCACTACCTCCTTAGTGATAACATTGTGGATAGCACAATTGCTTCACAGCTCCAGGGTCCCAGGTTCGATTCCGGCTTGGCTCGCTGTCTGTGCGGAGTCTGCACGTCCTCCCCGTGTGTGCGTGGGTTTCCTCCGGGTGCTCCGGTTTCCTCCCACAGTCCAAAGATGTGCAGGTTAGGTGGATTGGCCATGATAAATTGCCCTTAGGGGGGGTGCTGTGAGGGTTGGGGGGAGGGGGACTGTATGTGTTAATGGTGACTATGGATGATTCCTGATTCCTTTTTGTCATTTGTTGATAACATGCAGGCTAATGTTTGGGGGTTTGGTGGGAGGATAGGATCGTTGTTATTGATATAGGGATTGACATTGCATTTGTTACTAATTATTGTTTATTGTTGGGTGTACATTTGGGAGAAAATGTGAAAAAGGAGAATAAAAATATAAAAAGAAACAATTGTTGAGGCTTGCTACATTTATGAGAATTAGTAGGCAGAAAACCTACTTAATATCAGCGATTGAAATCAATCAATGACTCCAATCAATTTTTCTCAAACTAATTCTAAGCAGAAATTTCTTCGTATGAACACTTACAGACATTTCAAATGACCATGCAGCACTTAGCTACCCTGGTAGACATAATTTTGTTGTATTGTATGATTTTTCAACTTTGATCACAGATTTGTACACATTTACAATTTAAATTGCATTAACATGCACCTATGTTTTAAATCAAGTAAACATACATTTCATAATAGCATTAATGATTGACCACTTCTGGGACTTTAATTACTGATAAAATATCCGGATCAATGGAAGTAGCAGGATCTGGAGAGTTGTTCAAAAATACATGGCTGGGCTTTTCTTTGTGCTTAACAAATAGAAGTTAAGGTGATAAAGAACTCAATCCTGTCCTATTGATGATTTTGACTTTTTAAGTCCGCAAAATGTTGTAAATGTAGACTAAGCAACTTTTCTGTTTCTTTGACAAGGGAGAATGGATTATTCTTTAAATAGTGGGACTGTTAACTCGCGTGAACAACTGAAACCTGTGCATTGTTTTCACCGCGCACTCCCAGGTCAACCCTGACATTAAAAACATTACAGCATCATCAACTGCTTTCGTGCTTTTTCATTTTCCACTCCAGACTTTGTCATGTCTCTGAATGAGTGCCAATTTAATACAATGTTCGAGGCAGTTCTGCAGTAGGAACAGGGTTGAATCTGCCCAAACTCATTTCACACAGTAACTGTAGAATACTTCTCAGCTTTGGATTTGGGTTTGATTTGAGGGTAAAAGGTGAGGGGCAGCACGGTAGCCTTGTGGATAGCACAATTGCTTCACAGCTTCAGGGTCCCAGGTTCGATTCCGGCCTGGGTCGCTGTCTGTGCGGAGTCTGCATGTCCTCCCCGTGTGTGCATGGGTTTCCTCCGGGTGCTCCGGTTTCCTCCCACAGTCCAAAGATGTGCTGGTTAGGTGGATTGGCCATGATAAATTGCCCTTAGTGTCCAAAATTGCCCTTAGTGTTGGGTGGGGTTATTGGGTTACGGGGATAGGGTGGAAGTGAGGGCTTAAGTGGGCCGGTGAAGACTTGATGGGCTGAATGGCCTCCTTCTGCACTGTAAATTCTAAATTCTATGATAGTCTAAACTACTGTAGCATCAAGTTACATCAAAAGTGTAAGTCTTGAAATTTGAGAAGTAGCTTGATAGAATTGAGTGTTACAGGTATGTGGGCAATGCCAAGCTCTGATTGTAAACTTCAAATGCAAGGTTTTATTTCAACCCTTGACCTAAGGTCTTAAAAAGATAACTAAATAAATGTGACAGCCCTCACTATCCGCTATTGTCTAATTACATTAAGGTAATACGCACTTCTGTGTCAGAGAATTGGTCCATGGATTCAGAGCAGAGGTGAGAAGTGCAAGCCACGTGGAGAGCATTTCTGCAAACGGAGGAGCTTTGCCTCCAAAAGTTTCATAGACGCTGATGATCATATATGGTGTCCAGCATATTAGAAGGAAAACTAGGGGAAAAAACAGAATGAAACAATTTCAAGAAAATAATACATGCTGTTGTGATTATTTTTCGTGTACACAGACTCATAAATGCAGATTTAAATGGCAACAATATTTAGGGCAGCATATCCCTCCATTCTGACCATCCATCTAATTAACTTTTTGCGTCCATGTACCAGAAATATCTCCAGTGTAGTGCATTTAATTTTCTCAGCACTTTTTTTTGTTAATTGCATTTTAACAGGAAAAATGTTTAAGAACTACAATCACAGCAGTTCAACACATTGAACTTGATGCCCACGAGAACTGCTAAACCATCAGAGCTTCTATTTTATTCCTGTTTATCGCTGTTTTCGTCACATAGTTAGACCTGGGTAAACTTTTCTTCACTAGGCAGGGAAGAGAAATCTTATGGTTTCAGCTCTCTCCAGATACTTCATGCTCATGTTGGATGTGAAAGTCATCTTTTTCCTGCAGCTTGACCTGGTGCACTGAGTGTCTTGGATAGCAGTTCCAGGCTGAAGGCATCTCTTTTCTTGTTGGAGTATGCCCTAGGAAACAGCGCCATACTAACATGTTCACTTAGACGAATGGTTATTTTAAAGTAGGAGCAAGTAGGTAGAACGCACAGATTATGTTTGATGTAGTGCAGTCATGAAAACCATGCACGTGCAATATACTATTAAACATTGGTAATTGATATAAATTATCTCTTATTATATAGATGGCCTTTCGTTTTTCTAAAATTTGTGGAACGATCAACTGAGTCAACAAGCCCCTTCTTTGAAATAGATCTCTACGTACCAGGCAGGATTGTACACTTTCTACTGTCCCACAGTTTAAAGAAATATATGCAGCAGAGAATTATTTTGTAATGAAGTCACTGAAGCCATTTTAAAGTTCTTACAGCAGTGTAGTTACAAATTGTGAGGAAATATGAACGGTTCCAATAATTTGAAACAGGATTAATTTTTGGAGTTGCACTGCATATTTGTGGAATATTAAGACCTGTCTCCAAAATAATGGGACACCTGCCATAAATTCCTTTCTTCGGAACTTCAAAATGTGCGTTTGAGGCCAGAAGATTGGGTGCACTTTCAAAAATAAATTAACTGGACTTGAAATGAGCAGGTGTTGGGTTCTCTGATCACCTGCAACTTTACTTTTAACTGTGGTGCTAACTTTTTGACTGTGGTCACAGTCTTCTAACTTTTCTTTACTGGCCTTTTTCATTCTTTAATAAAACGCAACTATCCACTCAGTACCCTTCAGCCACTTGACTGCCCCTTTCCACCTTTAAACTTGACTACTTCATGGCTTCCTTTCCCCTGACTCTACTGCACTCGACCGAAGGAATCAGGAACCTGCTGCACTATTCTCACATCTATCACAAGTCAGAAGGTTGGGTGTAAAAGGTGCAAGTAAACAGGAGTGCAGTGGCAATCTAACTTCTTGCGCACTTCTATTATTCTTTTCCCCCAACCCTCCTCTTTCCTGACTATTTCCTCCCACACTCCCATCCCCTGCTCCTGCACATGTACGTTCCCTGGCGCCTGTCCCATTCCCCACCCTCGTCGCCGTCTTCCCCCCCCACCCCAAACCCCTGCTCCACGCATGATGCGCCTGCCCCTTCTCCACCCCTCTTGTCTTCTCCCGCCCCTTCTCTTCTACCCCCTCCCATCCCCCAGCACCGGCCCCTTCCCTCTGCCCTTCCCGGTCCCCTTCCGCCCTCTACACTTTCACTCTGGTATCATTCTCATGCTATGTGTCTCCCCTGTTTTTCTGGAGTTGATCTCTCTTCTCAAGAACTGAGTCTCCATCTCTAACAATTGTTGTGTTGGGCCAGCTTCCACAGGAATATGGGATGTCGTGAAACTCTACTCTGGATGCAGGAACTCTTCTCAAAGATAGCTTCAAAAGGTCTTATCCATGCCTGTGATTCCCCTACCCACCTCTCATAACCTCTCATAACCTCTGTGCCACCTCTTGCTCCTCCCACTCAACACCAATGATCCATCACGCCTTCCATGCCTCCCCTCCCTACCCACACCCAAGCTTTATTATGGATGCCCAGACTTCCATTACTTGGTTGCACCAGGTGCACAGAAACAAAAATATTGCTTGATTGGCAAGTTTTTAAAAAATCTATTTTGTCACTGTTATAAAGGTGTCAGTGCAAATAGTTTCTGGTATTATAATTAAAGCTCTGGTTGATTGACACTTTTTAAAATAGGGTTGCTCCATCAGCATTTATTTTAATAAAGTTGTGAATGGCTGTTTTTTAAAGCATTTCTACACATACAATTGTTACTATAAGGTTCACTTGTTCTGTATATATAGTGTGTATACTGGGTGAATGGACATGGAAGTGCTAGGAGTTGGCATGGAGAGTATGAGGATCATTGAGGTAGCTGGCAGCATGGGTTGCTATGGATGATATGAGGGGGTATTGAGGGTGGAAGGATCATGAGTTAGCATGGAGGGCATGAGGGCCATTGGGGGTGGTAAGAAGCCTGAGTTGGCATGAATGGGCTTGGGGGGATCTGGTGGTTGAAAGTAGGAGCATGAGAGCTAGAGGGCTAATAGAACATAGAACATACAGTGCAGAAGGAGGCCATTTGGCCCATCGAGTCTGCACCGACCCACTTAAGCCCTCACTTCCACCCTATCCCCTGAACCCAATAACGCCTCCTAACCTTTTTGGACACTAGGTGCAATTTAGCGTGGCCAATCCACCTAACCTGTCTTTGGACTGTGGGAGGAAACCGGAGCACCCGAAGGAAACCCACGCAGACACGGGGAAAATGTGCAGACTCTGCACAGACAGTGACCCAGCAGGGAATCGAACCTGGGATCCTGGCGCTGTGAAGCCACAGTGCTCACCACTATGCTACCGTGCTGCCCTGAATGTTCAACAAAAAGATCCCAGAGAACCCAGGTGGGCCTTTTAAACGGCCTACCTCACCACTCGGCAGCCTCCCTAGCGCCTCCTATCTGCATCCAGTACTGGAGGGCCTGACTCCATGCCGCACCCATCAGGGCACTTTTCCTCGTGGTGGCAGTGTCGAACCTGAAAAATCCATGACTCAAGCTACCTGGATCTATGATGAAAATCCAACCCACTATCTCTCTGTGCTTACTACAGTTTCTGATATATCCAAAGTAATTTAAGTCAATTCAACGAATATGTCACGTGATGAGTGCAGAGTTTTAGATACATTGGATTGTAATTATTTGGTGAAGTAAGGGTTAAAAGTCTGGATTAGTGTGTGTTTGATTGCGGGCAGCACGGTAGCATTGTGGATAGCACAATCGCTTCACAGCTCCAGGGTCCCAGGTTCGATTCCGGCTTGGGTCACTGTCTGTGCGGAGTCTGCTCATCCTCCCCGTGTGTGCGTGGGTTTCCTCCGGGTGCTCCGGTTTCCTCCCACAGTTCAAAGATGTGCAGGTTAGGTGGATTGGCCATGATAAATTGCCCGTAGTGTCCAAAATTGCCCTTAGTGTTGGGTGGGGTTACTGGGTTATGGGGATAGGGTGGAGTTGTTGACCTTGGGTAGGGTGCTCTTTCCAAGAGCCGGTGCAGACTCGATGGGCTGAATGGCCTCCTTCTGCACTGTAAATTCTATGATTAAGTCATGTTTTTAAAAGAATCTTGATTTGGAAGACAACAGAGCTTTTAAGAGCCCAAGGTGTAATTAACCATCGTAAAAGCTTGGAGTAATGCAATTTTGTTTTGATTAAGGGGATTCCCTGAGGGGTTGATTAGTTTTCAGCTCAGTGAGATGATGTAGTTGCTGGGTGGAGCTAAGGCTTCAGACTTTTGAGAAAATGTTTTTCAGTTGAGTTCTGATCTAGCTGATGTTGTGCACCATCGCGTTGAGAGATAAACTGTCTTTAAAACAGTGCAGATGTGTCTGAGGACAAGGGGAAGCTGAAACAAGCCAGTTGAAAACAGTATTTGAAGATATCCAGCCAGAGTTCCTGTAGGGGTTCAGACCAGTGTCACATCTGTTCTGTAGAGATTTCTTAAAGAATAACCCTGGAAAGCAGTATTACTCTCTGCCATTGGTATTTAGGGTGGATTGAGAGCTAAGATGGTCTATTTTCTTTTTTTTAAGTGGGAATACAGGTAGAATATACGGGTATTCCCGTACCAGCCTCCCCGGACAGGCGCCGGAATGTGGCGACTAGGGGCTTTTCACAGTAACTTCATTGAAGCCTACTCGTGACAATAAGCGATTTTCTATTTCATTTCATATTGTATTCACTATGTTGAGTAGTATTATTTAAGGATTAATTGTAAGCTATTTTCTCATGTGATGTTAAAGATTTTAATACTGTGTTAGTAATAAAGTTTGTTTTAAATACCATCTCCCTATTTCTTTGTGAAATCAATCCTGTGGTGGCGTATCCTTTTCTCACAGTCTTACAAAATTAAAATTAAATATTGGGGTTTCAATCCAGTATCTTCGCCATTGTTGGGGTCTGGTGCAGGATCATAATAGTAACCAGTAAATTGTTGGTATCAAGATTCTGTTATGTGGAGTTGCTGTTATAAATGTTGAAATGTTAATCAAAAATTAGGAGGTTTATAGATAAGGAGTGTGTGCCATATGTAAGACTTTTAATGGTACCCTCATAGATTGCGACATTGCCAAAGTCTGTAACAATAGAACACCTGCAACAAAAAGTGTAAAAGAGAAAAAATAACAGAGTGCATCATCTCTGATCACTCGAGTTGATGCAGAGCCCAAGTAGGGAAGCTCAGGACGCAGCAATGGATGAAGGAAAATGAGAGCCGTTCATAACTAATGATTGGTTGGGCATTTTAAAATGTTGACTTTTTAAAGCCTAAATAGGTTCAATAAAATAATAACAGCTGTATTATTTTACCAGTCATCTCATTTTGTGCGAATTTAGTAGTGCAAAATCAGCCAGCCCTGTGATGACTGTTGACCATACAGTAATTATGTCAATGACAACAAATTTGAAGAAAATATAGCAGATGGGCACTGGGTGTCATTGGGGTGTAGAGCAGCTTGAATGTTTTTATTCATTCATGGGATGTGGGCATTTTTGGATGGGCAAGCATTTATTGCCCATCCCTAATTGCCCTTGAGAAGGTTATGGCGTGCTGCCTTCTAGACTTTGTAGAAGTTTGATACAATTGAGTGGCTTGCTGGGCCATTTCAGAGGGTATTTAAGGGTCAACCACAAGGGTCTGGAGTCAAACATAGGGTAAGAATGGCAAATTTCCTTAATTGAGTCTTTATAACAATAGACAATGGTTTTGTGGTCACCTTAGACTAGCTTTTAATTTCAGATATATGAATTTAAAAAGCACCAGCTACTGGTGGTAGCCCTACTTCTGTAGTGGGTAAATTTTTAGAAGGTATTCTGAGGGACAGGATCTACAGCCAAGGGCTAATTAGGGAACGTCAGCTTGGCTTTGTAAGGGGAAAGTCATGTGTTTTGAATTTGATTGAGCTTTTTGAAGGAGTAACCAAGAAGGTAGATGAGGGCAGTGCAGTCGACATTGTCTACATGGACTTTAGCAAGGCCTTTGACAAGTTACCGCATGGTAGGTTGTTGCAAAAGGTTAAATCTCACGGAATCCAGGGTGAGGTAGCCAATTTGATTCAAAATTAGCTTGACGACCAAAGCCAAAGGGTGGTTGTGGAGGGTTGTATTTTCAAACTGGAGGCCTGTGACCAGCGGTGTGCCTCAGGATCGGTGTTGGGTCCACTGTTATTTGTTTTATATATTAATGATTTGGAAGAGAGCGTAGGAGGCATGGTTAGTAAGTTTGAAGATGACACCAAGATTGGTGGATAGTGAAGAAGATTATATAAGATTGCCAGTGGGCCGATGAATGGCAGATGGAGTTTAATTTGGATAAATGTGAGATGATGGTAGATCAAAACAGGTCAGGACCTATTCAGTTAATGGTAGGGAGTTGGGGATAGTTACAGAACAAAAAGATCTAGGGGTAAAGGTTCATAGCTCCAGCTCCTTGAAGGTGGAGTCACAGTTGGACAGGGTGGTGAAGAAGGCATTCAGCATGCAAGGTTTTATTGGTCAGAGTATTGAATACAGGAGTTGGACGTCTTGTTGAAGTTGTACAAGACATTAGTAAGACCACACATGGAATACTGTGTTCAATTCTGGTCATCCTATTATAGCAAGGATATTGTTAAACTAGAAAGAGTGCAGAAGTGATTTACAAGGATGCTAACAGGACTTGATGGTCTGAGCTATAAGGAGAGGCTGGATAGGCTGGGACTTTTTTCCTTGGAGCATAGGAGGCTTACGGGTGAAGTTATAGAGGTCTATAAAATAGATAAGATAGTAAATGTAAGAGAAAATGCTGGAAAATCTCAGCAGGTCTGGTAGCATCTGTAGGGAGAGAAAAGATATCTCTTTGTCAAAGCTAACACAGAGTAAGTGGGAAATATTTATACTGTGGAGTGAGAATGAAAGATGAGTCATAGCCACAGAAACTACTGGGAAATTGGGTGCTAATGGCCACAGAAACCAAGGGGAAAGGGTGCTAATATCAGTCCCCAGAGAGAACAAAAGATGTGAAAGGCCAAACAGCAGAAAAACTAACATCAGAGGATGAACTGTAGATGTGTGGGGAGGGGAAGGAGAAGCAAAGAGGAGAAAGGTTGATAAGATGGGGGGGGGGGGGGGGGGTTAAATATATATTAAGAAAGAAAGAAATGGTAAAAGACAATTAAAATGAAATGGGATGAAAACAAATGGGTCGAGGTGGGGTAGAGCTGATCATCTGAAGTTGTTGAACATTGAATTCCATAGTATAAATATTTCCAACTTTCTCTGTTAGCTTTGACAAAGAGTCATCAGACTCGAAACGTTAGCTAGTTTCTCTCTCTACAGATGCTGCCAGACCTACTGAGATTTTCCAGCATTTTCTCTTTTGTTTCAGAGTCCAGCATCAGCAGTAATTTGCTTTTATTAGGTAGATAATCGACATCTTTTCCCAAAGGTAGAGGAGTCTAGAACTAGAGGGCATGGGTGTAAGGTGAGAGGGGAGAGATACAAAAGAGACCAGAGGGGAAATTTCTTCACACAAGAGGGTGGTGAGCATCTAGAATTTTTCATAGAATTGACAGTGCAGAAGGAGGCCATTCAGCCCATCGAGTCTGCACCGGCTCTTGCAAAGAGCACCCTACCCAAGGTCAACAACTCCACCCTATCCCCATAACCCAGTAACCCCACCCAACACTATGGGCAATTTTGGATACTAGGGGCAAATTGTCATAGCCAATCCACCTAACCTGCACATCTTTGGACTGCGGGAGGAAACCGGAGGAAACCCACGCACACACGGGGAGGATGTGCAGACTCCGCACAGACAGTGACCCAAGCCGGAATCGAACCTGGGACCCTGGAGCTGTGAAGCGATTGTGCTATCCACAATGCTATCGTGCTGCCCCTAATGAGCTGCCAGAGGCAGTGGTAGAGGTGGGTACAATTTATGCCTTAGAAAAAAACAAACAGTTACATGGGCAAGATGGGAATAAAGGGATATGGGCCAAATGCGGGCAAGTGTGACCAGCTTAGTGATAGAAATTGGGTGGCATGGACAAGCTGGGCCAAAGGGCCTATTTCCATGCTGTAAACATCTGTGACTCTATGACTCTACTATGGTGGAACTTGAAGTTTGTGTCCCCAGAGCATTATCCTGGGCCTCTAGATTACTAGTCCAATGACATCACTATGCCACCACCTCATCTAAATTGCATAATTAAAGCTTGTAGAATACCACATCTATAAACAAAGTTTGTTTTCTTACTAACTATCTGTTTGACATTGCCTCCAAACAAGAAATATAATTTTAGTTTTTCAAATTCTTGCTGTGGGGAAGAAGACTAAGCCAGGTTGAGGGCTTGAGGCAGTATGTAATGACCTCCAATTGGCATTATTGGTTGGTCAATTGGAGTATGAGCTCCCTCAATGATAGCTCTTTGAGGGGGTCCATATAAGCACCTGTGTAGGCTTTGTGCCCCAGTCTTAAGTTGACTGGAATGCTAGCAGCACTGTTCGGAACTGCTCTTGTATCTAGTTATTGGAAATAAATATTGGTGTGGTGACGGGACTCCTGCCTCCTGTGGATTATTACAGTGGCGACGAGGTAAACAAAGAACTTTGTGGAGACCAGCTGCTGCACTCGGAGGGTAAGCCTTGCTATTTCAAAAATGCCGTTTTTTGGGAGGTTAGATGCATTCAACCCGACTATTGAGGACTGGTCCCAGTATGCGGAGAGAATGTTACTTCTTCCAGGCCAATGATATAATTACGGACGAAAGGAGACGGGTTATCCTGCTGTCGGTGTGCGGACCCTCAGCTTTCACCATTATACGTAGTCTAACTTATCCCGATGCGCCGGACACAAATTCTTTCCAAGAATTAACGGAATTGGTGAAAGAGCACTACGACCCAAAACCACTCCTCATTTTGCGTAGTTACAGATTCTACACAGTGAAGCGGGAAGACAGGGAGTCAGTCACAAATTTCTTGACCTGCCTGAGAAGGCTGGTGGAAAAATGTGAGTTCGGCCCGACGCTAAATGAAATGCTTCAGGACCGGTTAGTGTGTGGCATAAAGAACCTCACAATACAGAAGCGCCTGTTGGCGGAAACGCAGCTAGACTGCAGGCAGGCGTTAGAGCTCGTACTGGCCCTAGAAAAGGCAGCAAGTGGGGCGCAGGAACTACAGGGCACGCCAATGGAGGTAGATACCTGTGAGAGGGACTACCACAAAGGGTCCAGCTACCAGATAGCCGCTCTCAGGAAAAGCCTGAGGAATAGAGGGCCAAAGGAAAACCCCAGAACTGCCCCCACATCTGCTAGGACTAACTGGAGACAGAGGGAAGTACCGGCTGAGGCTCCCCCAACAGAGAAGGACCGTTTTTGGCACCAGACAGAGTGGGGTAACAGCGACAGAAACCCTAGAAGGAGGTGGCAAAAGAGGAATAGCAGGTGGGGACGCAGGGAAGTATACAACCTAGACGCCCCATCCTCCTCCGAAGGGGAACAATTCTACAATATTACGATGAAGAAAGCAGAACCTATTAAGATTACCCCACGGGTGAACGGTCGGCCGACAATAATGGAAATAGACACGGGGGCGGCCGTATCAGTAATGGGAGTGGCAGCATTTTAAAATAAGCAAAGATGGACTCCAGCCACTAACCCTAACAAAAACATCGACGAAACTTAAAACCTACACGGGGGAACCCCTTGAAGTTCTAGGCACGACTCATGTACTCGTGGAATATGAGAAACAATTGCTCAAATTACCGTTGACGATAGTAGAGGGCTTAATTGGACGGAACTGGCTGAAAGCCTAAAATTAGATTGGATGAAAATTTTCCAGCGTGGAAGCGGGCAGTTGAGAGAAGGTACGCCTAAATCGAGAAAAAAGGACTGGCGGTGATATTTGCAGTAATAAAATTTCACCAGTATCTGTACGGGCGGAAATTCACCATAGTGACGGACCATAAGCCGTTATTACGGTTATTAAAAGAAGACAAGTCAATACCCCCGATCGCATCAGCTAGAATCCAACGCTGGGCGTTGCTACTGGTGGCGTATAGATACGTTCTGGAGCACAGACCGGGAACGCAAGTAGTAAATGCAGATGCTTTGAGCAGACTTCCCCTCCCGGACACCCCGCCGCTAATACTGAAAGTAGAGGAGACAGTAATGACTCTAAATTTTTTGGACACCCTACCAGTGGACGCACAAAGACCCAGTTTTAGCCAAGATGAAGCATTTACTGCTAACAGGGGAACTGGAAAGACCAGATGCACCCATACTGGAGCAGAAGGGACCAAATAACCGTTGAAGACGGTATCCTACTATGGGGAGCCCGGGTAATAGTCCCAGCTCAGGGCCGTCGGGCAATCTTAACCGAGTTACATCACGGACACCCAGGGGTGTCTAAAATGAAGATGCTAGCTCAAAGCTACGTTTGGTGGCCAGGATTGGACACAGACATAGCAGCCTTGGTACGTCAGTGCCAGGAGTGCCAACAGGGGCAAATAGTGCCACCAGCTGCGCCATTGCACCCGTGGGAATGGCCAGGCAGACCGTGGACCCGCCTGCATATTGACCACGCGGCCCTTTCATGGGCTCAATATTTTTGGTGATAGTGGACGCCCACTCCAAATGGTTGGACGTCCACCGGGTAAACACGGCAAGCACAGCATCGACAATCGAAAAGCTCAGGGCCTCATTTGCAACACGTGGACTTCCGGAGGTATTGGTGTCGGACAACGGAACGGCATTCACAAGTGGGGAATTTGGAAAATTACTAAAAGAAAACGGAGTCCGCCACATCAAAACGGGCCCTTACCATCCAGCGTCCAACGGCCTGGCAGAGAGAGCGGTCCAGACACTAAAAGCGGGACTCAAGAAGCAGCCAGCAGCGTCAATGGACACACAGCTCTCTCGCTGGCTGTTTGATTACAGGACCACACCGCATTCCACAACGGGCATACCGCCAGCTGAACTCTTAATGGGAAGGCAGCTGCGAACGAGACTGAGTCTCCTTTTCCCAAATTTAACGGGGAAAGTGGAAAAACAACAGGAGGCCCAACGCAGGGGGCATGATAATAGTTGGCAGCAGAGACATTTCCAGGTGGGGGCACCGGTTTGGGTCAAGAATTATGGGAATGGACCAACGTGGGTCAAAGGCACGGTAGAGTCCTAAACAGGGCCCATATCCTATGAAGTTTCGATAGGAGGTAAGGTGCTGAAGAAACACCTAGACCAAATAAGGGCAGCGGAACCACACCTGGAGGCACAGACGGAAAAGATACCCACACCCCAGCCCCGAGCAATTTCTCCAGACCCCGTCATCCAGTCGTCAGAGTCGGAGATAGACACGTTCGACGAGGCCGCTGCGACACCTCTCCTCGAGGAGGAGGAAGAACAACTTCCAAGGAGGTCGACAAGAAAAAGACGGACACCTATAAGGTACACCCCGCCCACGTCGGAGAACGACTCGGCGGACGACATAGAGATGACAGACCCGGACATGAGGAGCAGGAAGAAGCTCAGAGGAATGCCAGCTGGCAGGAATTCCTAATTCCTCGGACCTTCGGGGGGGGGGGGGGGGGGGGGGGGGGGTGTATTGACCACCAATTGGCATTATTGGTTGGCCAATTGGAGTATGAGCTCCCTCAATGATAGCTCATTGAGGGGGCGCATATAAGCACCTGTGTAGGCTTTGTGCCCCAGTCTTAAGTTGACTGGAATGCTAGCAGCACTGTTCGGAACTGCTCTTGTATCTAGTTATTGGAAATAAATATTGGTGTGACGGGACTCCTGCCTCCTGTGGATTATTACACAGTACAACTGTATCTTAATTTAAGTATATACTACAAGCATGACAGAAATATGTATCTTTGAAAGCAATATTGTGGGATGTGATAGGTGTTACCTGAATTATTCCTCAATCGTGACAAACTCAAAAAAACCTCAAAGGATTTTACTATTTTCTAGAGAGTCTATTTATGTATATGATCATTTTCCTTTTATGTATACAGTTATATGGTATCGACTTACTGATATATGAAGATAGTTAGTACTTTTTCCTTAATCAAGACAATTAAAACTAAATCCTTTGACTACTATATTGCATAATAAGGGCTAACGTTGGAATGCAACACTGGCATGTTTTTGTATGTCTTTTTATGTCTAATATGTATATTTATATAACATGTACACTCTGTCAACAAAAAGTCAGATGTATTGCTATTGAGGTAATTGAACTTTGAGTGAAGTCCCAGGAACAGAATTGTATTGCCATGTTTTAGATAGTAGTGGAAGAATTAAACCCGATCAGTTCCAAACCGAAATTAAGACTACACTACCCCTGCTCTAAGGGTAACTAATAATAATGGAATGTGCGGGTCCCTTCATTTAAAAGGACCTTGCAAACTGTAAACTCTGACATCAAGCCTTGTTTATTTGTACAAGTTCGATTTGGGGGCATTAAAGGGATGGGCTAGCATAGCACAAGAGCAATACTACATATGTTATATGATGCAATACTCTTTTTATTATAAAAGTGTATTACATGACCTAGCTGCAAACTAATATTGTACTTTCAATGTTACTGAATTTAATTGATTACAGTGTATACAGAAAGTTAGTGATTATTTTTCCACCCAAAACTACTTCTGAGACTTTTTGAATTTTAAACATGAATTAAATAATAATACATTCAAGAGTTAATTGGTAAACACATTACCATTGTAAAATGAAAACCTAGCTATGTAATGCCATTTTAAATAACTGTTTTTGAGCCCCAAGTTGCTGAGCTTCCAATTTTGATTTGGCATTAAATGGAATACAGTAACATTGTTTTCTGCGAACAATCCTTCATGTAGCCTTGAGATTTAATGTCAAGGTTTTGTAGCTTAATGACGATAGTTGAACACACTTTGAAGTTTAATTTCATTTTGGAAAACACATGCATCAACCAACCTTTAATCCAAACCAAATAAGATTTAATTCCAGAAAACTACAATTCCTCCAAGACAAGAAAATCTGGCCAAGTGTGGGTTTTTCCCCAGTGTTGTCCACAAAAGAACATTACTTTGCATAGGTCATGCTGCTCAAAATGTAAAAAAGATTTTATAGTGTCATACAAAAGAGAACAGATTTTTAAAAGGCAACTTACATGCTGCTGAAACCAGTATGATTGTGCTTTTCAGATAGCATTTTTCTGGCACAGAATAACAGTGTTGTTCGTTGCATTCAAATGTTCCTCGTATTGCTTGATGTCTTGCAATTTGTACAACGTAAATGGCTAAGCAACAGACTATCATTATTGGAAGAAATATTCCTATGACTATAGTGACCACACAATAGGCTTTTAACGAGGAATTGAAACTTGGTGCACAGATATATCTGTGTTCTTCATATGTGTATTGTCCTAAACCTACAAAGGGTAAACTTGCATTTAGAATACAGTAGATCCAGACAGAGAAAATGGTTACCCAAGCTCGTCGTCTTGTAAACAGTTGTACATAACTGAGAGGCAAACAGATTTCAGCAAATTTATCGATTGTCACGCAGGTCATAGAATGAACAGAGGCAAGTTGCAGCAGTACATAGAAAAAAGCAAAGAATTGACACCATGCATCTTGTCTGCTATAACCAGCTCCATCAAACAGAGTATTGTGCACTCCTACAGGAATCACTAACAGTCCCAGGATCAAATCACAGATACTGAGGTTAAATATAAGTACTGATGTGTCCTTCTGCAACTTTTGGTTGAATCCAAGTATGAACAACAATAGAATATTTGCCGTAATGGATCCAACACAAGTAAGAATCATTAGGCAGGTATACAGAACTGTAATGGAGAGCATCTTCATTAAAAATTCATTAAGTGGTCTGAAGAAATTGTTGTTTTTTCAACCCTGGTTCGCACAGATAAAGGTACTCCAGTCAGAAGCTACAGTATATAATCAAGCAGCTAGAAATTATTGTTGAAGTCTCACTGTGAATCATTCAGTACTCCTTGGCTGCACTTTAAAAAAAAAAAGTAGACTCTCTGAAATTAAACAGAACTTCTTCAATCGAAAATAATTGCATATTGTGTAGATTATGCTACATTCAGGAAAATAGGGAAAGGTTTCTCACATTCCGCTCCATAGGCACCAACAACCTTTTGAAACCTCACCCAGTAGTCTTCAACTCCTTCCATGTGAACAGCAACTTACTTGTGTTCTTTCAATTTAATTTGCTGTATTTGTTGTTCATGATGCTGTCTCCTCTATGTATGGAGTGATTACTTTGCAGAACACCTTTGCTCAGACTGCAAGCATGACTGAGGTTCCGGTTGCCTGTCATTTAATTCTCCACCCACTCCCACTTTGATCACTCTGTTCTTGGCCTATTAACACTGTACTAATGAAGTTTATTGGAAGCTTGAGGAACAGCATCTCATCTTCCAATTATGCACTTCATGTCCATTTGGATTCTATGGTGAATGTAATAATTTCAGATTGCAGCCATTGATCCCATTTTTCCAGAGAGAACCTATTGATATTTCTGCTATTGCCATTTATACCTCCTTCAGACTCATCAATTGTTTCCTTGTTTGACCAATTACATCTCTCGCTTTTGTTACACAGTCCCTTTCGCTCATTTTGTCAATTAGTCTTTTCCACTTCTCACCCCATCAAAGACCATCTCTTTTGTCTTTTTTCATTCCCCTCCTTTCCCTACTATGCACCAGCTTAAAATCTGTTATACCTCCAGCTATCAGAACGGTTTAAAAAAATTAGGCATCTGGAGAGAAACATAATGCTGTCAGACCTGCCGAGTGTTTCCAGCATTTTGTTTTTATTTCAATATTATACCATTGAATATTCTTCATGTACGCGCAAGCTTCTGGGGTAGACTGAAAAATGAACACCGAAGATGGTAAACTATCTTTTCTCTAAAATCTCTTGGCACAGAGATTCAAATCTTGTAGATTATTTTTGAATACTTTTTAGCATTACTTGCACGCAAAGGGCACAGTTTTATTTTTGTTCTCCAGTTCAATATTTATCAATGTGTAAATACTGAGTCGAGATAAAATAGCATGTTGGATAATAAATATGGACAGTTTTGCAGTTAAGTGCACTATATGATAGATAAAACAGCTGTCACTTGGTAATGGTTTTAGTTTAATAGCCAAGAAGCTAATTGGCTCTTCTGCATTTTCAGAATTGTAACTTGCATTGCAAATTTGAGATTTTTGTAAAATTGTTACGGTGCAGTCACGAAGATGAAAACTTATTGCAACATACTACTTATAAATCTTAAAACTGTCATAAAGCAATTTTGGTTGTTTAATATTTTTAGGTGCATTGTCTTTTTAAATGAGTAAAGGAATAACAAGGGTTTTGTGGGAGAATAAAAATGATGAAAAGCAGTAGAATTTTTCAACAGCCCCTGGTATGAACCTGATTTCTACTCCTATTTTCCACTACTTAAATGAGCTAGTATTTAGTAAAGTTCCAAAAGACCTTTTATAAAGATCAAAGAACAAAGTTTTTTTTAAAAATTCTGTAAATTACTGCAATAGATAGATCTGTTTTTTCCAAATTAAAGTATTGATCATGCAGAGTATATCTTTACTCGCACAAAGCCAAAACTAAAATTTGAAGTGTTCATTTGGATGCGATCTGAGTAGCTGTTTGAAATTTAGTGACTTAACATATTTTAAATTCTCTACTGTGTGCATCACTCTTTTGTTTTCCACACATGGCTGACATTTATATATGTGAGGTATGACAGTTTCATTTATTTTCTCCAGGAATAACCATACTGAATTGCTCCTTTCTAAAACGTGTCTTTTGTAAAACCGAAGTGAAATGTTTGTGTATCTTACATTTTTGATACATTTGTTCTGACCTTAAGTAACTTAGAATTGAGAATTTACCTGGATAAATAATGATCGTACAGATGATGTAGATGCAGGTTTGTTTGCCTCTTTCACAGCGGCTTTCACTCTTAGTCTGAAGAACGTACAAAAGCAGATCCAAACCCTAGTTCAATTTTTCATGGATGCTTAATGCCTTGTAAATCCACTGATTTGAGAAACACTTATTTCACATAAACAGTAATTTGGAACATGCCTTGGGTCAGCAATCATAAGACGAGTTGCATCCTCTCCAGTCTCGTATTCACTAGGCAGCTGAGTGAGTCTGCTTATGAACTGGAAGTGAGAAGTGGGTGGTGAACTAAAAAAACATTGCATCCAAAGGTAAAATTGAATGCTACAGTGTTATGCACTAATTTATTCCATTGATTTTTTTTTCATGATTGTTGCATTTTTATATAGCAAGCTTTCTGACACCAAATATTATTTTGTGTTAATCTCAGCACAATGCTCCAATTCCTCAAGGTGGTCGAGGTGCAATTCAGTTTGTGACACAGTTTCAGCATTCTAGTGGACAAAGGCGCATCAGAGTTGCCACAATTGCCAGAAAGTAAGTATGTAAAACCTAAATGCCTATCCCAGTTATTTTTGAAATTTTAACTTGTATTTTTAGTGGAGAATTTAGGTGCACATTATTGAGCGAATTTAATAGAGATGCAGAGCAGGTTTGTGCTAGTACAAATCTGGTACTTTGTTTAAATCAGCACATTCCCAATTTTATAAATTCCATTTAAAATTTACGAGTCTATAGCTATGTTGCTCTTTTATTCTTTGAGTTTACTTATGATTTTTAGTCACTGAGGCACTGCATCTAATTTAGATTTCTAATTCTCTGCATCAGGTGTGTGAGATTTTATTTTTGTGTATCTCCCATTGCTGCTTCACCACCCTCAGCTTCACAATACTGTCCAAAAAAGTCTCGCTTCTAGATCTTGCTTTTTAATCTTGTATTCATGGTCGTTCAACTACTGGAAACTGCTGCTTCCGTTTACTATGTTCCACCCTTTTATTTTAAGCATTTAAATATTTTTTTAATGCACTAAATCATGTGATGAGGTTGACGCTGGCTGGGTCAGCATTTATTGCCCATCCCTAATTGCCCTTGAACTGAGTGGCTTGCTGGCCATTTAAGAGTCACACATTGCCATGGGCCTAGAGCCGGATGTAGGCCAGACCAGGTAAGGACAGAAGATTTCCTTTCCTGAAGGACATTAGTGAACCAGATAGATTTTTACGACAGTCGACAATGGATTCATGGTCATCATTAGACTTTTCATTGCACATTTTTATGGAATTTGAATTTCAACATCTCCCCCCCCCCCCCCCACCTCCCCCCACCTGCCCTTTGTTATCTGTGTTGTTTTTATAAACAAGGACCCAATTTTCAAGTTTTCCTTTGTATTTGTATTTCATAGCAAGCTGAATTCTGATGATTTTTCGATGAATATATAACACAGTTCAAACATTGTCAATATAAGGATCTGATGTTATGGGTGGAATTCTCCCATGCCCTCCATGCAGGATCAATGGAGGGTGCAGGAGGAGAATTTGGCAGGAGGCCCAAAAATCGGTTTCACGCCAGCCTGATGTTTACAGAGGAATTATCTGATCCTACCTACCATGGCTGTCAGGAATCCTTCATGAAACCGATTTGCACCCGCTAATAGGATGCGGAAAACCACGCCATTCCAGAACACACCTGGACCAACGTGGCATGCAAAACTTAGGACTTAACTGAAGAAGGCCTGGGGCTGCCTTCGGAGTTCGGCATGGGGGCTGTCCATGACACGGGGCCCTGGAACACCACAGCACTGATGGGGGGGAAGCATTTTTCAGGTGGATCTTCCAGATTCAGTGTCTTCGCGGAGGTCCATCTTCTTTCTTTTGGAGGTCCATCTTCTTTCTGACTGGGTCAGTGATGTTGGGTGCCTTTTCAATATGACACCTGGGTACAATGGCAGGGTGCGTGCCAGCAGACCCGTCCCACCAAGGAAGATGCTGCAAACTCCCCTGATCCATAATTAATTACATCGGCACAGCCTCCTGTCCGCCTGTGCAACAGGAAACATGCCCTGTCCCTGCTCCCGTTGTGGGACATATTCCTGGATGGGAGAATTCTGTCAAAATTTTCAGTGCAAAGCTGTCTCTCCTCAAGATAGTGGCCTTCTGTAAATAGTTTTTAAAAATGTCCCAGTAATAGTGTGTTAAATTATCACATCCGGTAGCAGATGTAAGCATTTCGTGAAATTACACAAGTAAATCATTTAATTTCAGAAATACAAATGTACTGGCACTTTTTAGCTTTGGTTTTAAACATTGCAGGTCAGTTGGCACACTAAGCTAGAAATTTGAGAAACAGAAATTGATAAGTTAATCATGCTGCTGATTGAAAGAAAGCTATCGTGGAGGGTGGGACTTGCAGTGACTAAGATCTTTGGCCATTTTTGCTGTGCGACATCACTTGCCTTACAAATGGCTTACCCAGGCACAAATCAAGTGAGAAATAAAATATCCATTCCTCCTAAAACAAAATAAACAACTGGGGCAGCACAGTAGCATTGTGGATAGCACAATCGCTTTACAGCTCCAGGGTCCCAGGTTCGATTCCGGCTTGGGTCACTGCCTATGCGGAGTCTGCACATCCTCCCCGTGTGTGCGTGGGTTTCCTCCGGGTGCTCCGGTTTCCTCCCACAGTCCAAAGATGTGCAGGTTAGGTGGATTGGCCATGATAAATTGCCCTTAGTGTCCAAAATTGCCCTTAGTGTTGGGTGGGGTTACTGGGTTATGGGGATAGGGTGGAGTTGTTGACCTTGGGTAGGGTGCTCTTTCCAAGAGCCGGTGCAGACTCGATGGGCTGAATGGCCTCCTTCTGCACTGTAAATTCTATGAAACTATGAAATTAAGTACAATGTGCTAATTCTAGATGTTTAGACTTAACTCGTTGCTCAATAAGGTTAGTTTATTGAATTAACTGTAGTTTTATTCAATATAAGGCCACATGAATGGCTTATGAGTTGCTTTCAAATTTTGAGACTTCCTTTAATAGCACAGTTAATTGTGAATCCATTGTTTTTATGCTTAATGCCTCAGTTCTAGAAAAACAACACAAACCTTGATTTCCTTCCCATTAGATTGCTGGTCTTTTCTGGGGAGTGGACCTTTTATTTCAGAACATGGTATAAAATAGTGATTGCATCATTTAACTCTTTCCCTGGGATACTGGTGTAATATATATATTCTCAATAACCATAAAAAATGTGCTTGCATCTGGATACACTATCTGCATCAGTGCTTGCCAAATTCATTTGATGCAATCCCGTCAACTCGAACCTTATTTGTTTTAGCTTGTTGTAAACATGGCCACATAGAATCACTACAGTGCAGAAGAAGGCCATTTGGCCCATCAAGTCTGCACCGACCCTCTGAAAGAGCGCCCTCTCTAGGCCCACGCTCCCAGCCTTTCCCCGTAACCCATTAACCCCACCTAACTGTTGGACACTAAGGGGAAATTTAGCATGGTCAATCCACCTAACCTGCACATCTTTGAACTGTGGGAGCAAGCTGGAGCACCCGGGGGAAACCCATGCAGACACAGGGAGAACATACAACTCCACACAGACAGTGACCCAAGGCTGGAACTGAACCTGGTTCACTGGCCCTGTGAGGCAACAATGCTAACCACTGTGCCAATGTGCCACCCCTGCCCAACACGACTCCAAATTTGGCCCGATTTGCCTTAAGCATGTTCATGTATCCACCCCAGTTTTCAGTTTCCCAAGTCTTGAATCCATCCATATCAGTCATCACTACATTTAGGATGTCATTCACACCAGGGTGTTTGCATACAAGACTAAGGAA
The DNA here is from genome assembly GCF_902713615.1 of Scyliorhinus canicula. NCBI lineage: Eukaryota > Metazoa > Chordata > Chondrichthyes > Carcharhiniformes > Scyliorhinidae > Scyliorhinus > Scyliorhinus canicula. The sequence continues at coordinate 77,172,923 of NC_052147.1, read as the reverse complement.
ATGGTAAAACCAAATTAAATTGAATACTGGCTCCGAATATTCAGAAGATATAAGATACGTGGCAAGAAACTAGAGACAGCGAGGAACCAATAAAGAAATCATGCAATATGTTGCTGAATTAATCTAATTGTGTGAAGAAATTGATTTTTTATTTAAATAATAAAGAGCACTCAGTGATGTGAAGCAGGGTGATAAGTAAAATGCTTTAATTATGCACTGCTGCAGGATGTGACATTTCTAATTATGTGGATGGCATAAAGTTTGAAAGCTCAACACCAAGCAAAATTATTTTAATATAAATGGCAATTTGTTATTTTGGAGAGATGTGTTCCACCACAGAACAACTAGTAAACAATCATGTTTTGCTGATATTGATGATCAGGCCTTGGGAATCATGTGAATTAATGTTAATGGTGCTAGAATTAGTAGCCTTAAATCAATAACCTAATGCCTCATGTATGTGGATATTAATTATTGGCAAATGTTCACCAATTGCAAACAATTTTATGCTTATCGTTCTTAAGGTCTATTTGGGTTGAGTTGCCCAGGGAGATTTTATTTGCTCTACTTTTTTTTCCATTTTAATTATATTGTGTTTATGATATCTCATAACTTCAGAACAATCCCTAAAAGATAAGGTAGATTGTTTCAATGAAAAGCTTTGTATTATGCAATGTACTGTTGAATTAATGCTCTGTAGATGAAATATAATAAAACTTGAAAATGCAATAATGTAACCAAAGGTTAAGAGAGGTTTTTAATCCTGAAATATTTTATATATTAAATAGTCTTTATAGATTCCCAATATGAATATTCTTTGCATGGGCATCAAAGGATGTCCTATACGTATAAGATTTATTGCCTAAAATAATAATTTTGCCATTTGAAAAATGGCTTGATGTTACACACATGATTACAATTTTTTTTTATGGCTACCACATTCTAGAGTTACATCAATTTTTATATTTGGGGGATAGCTTTTCATATTGAAACACTGCAACCTGTGCATATATCTAAATTGTTTAAAAATAATCAAGAAGGGAGAAGTTTGCATTGGCTTGGGGGAAATGAATTCCGATGTTTACAGGTACGGGGCTTTCTGCAGAAGCAGGTACCAACCTTCCCACTCCTGTCACTAAGGGCGATTCAGGATAGGGTGGTCTCTAGAGGATGGATAGGAGAGGGGAGTGTCTCAGACATACATAAAGAGCTTATGGGTTCGGAGGAGACCCAAACCGAGGAGCTGAAGCGAAAGTGGGAGGAGGAGCTGGGGGGAGACATAAAGGAGAGCCTCTGGGCGGACGCGTTAGGAAGGGTCAATGCTACCGCAACATGTGCCAGGCTCAGCCTGATCCAATTTAAGATTGTTCACCGGGCTCACGTGATAGTGGCACGGATGAGCAGATTCTTTGGGGTGGAGGACAGGTGTGTGAAGTGTGCTGGGGACCCAGTGAACCATGTCCATATGTTCTGGGCATGCCCTAAACTGAGGGGTTTTTGGCAGGCGTTTGCTGACGCCATGCCAACGGTATTAAATATGAGGTTGGCAATGAATCCGGGAATCCAGGAGGAGAGAGAGGCAGATGTTCTGGCCTTTGCTTCCCTGGTAGCCCGGAGGCGTGTATTGCTGGCATGGAGGGACTCGAAATCGGAGACCTAGCTTTCAGATATGGCTGGCTTCCTCTGCCTGGAGAAAATTAAGTTCGCCATGAGAGGGTCTCTGTTGGGGTTCGCCCGGAGGTGGCAACCATTCGTCGACTTCCTCGCGGAGAATTAATCGTCAGCAGAAAGGGGGGGGAGGTTAGGTTAGCGTAGGTTAGGGGGGTAATTAATGGCAAGACCTGTGGGGGGGCGGGGGGTGGAATTTGCACTATGTTTATATTTTCCTTGTTATGTATATTGTTGATTTTTTTGCTGTTGAAATGCCAAAGAAATACCTCAATAAAAAAATATATTTAAGAAGAAACTAGCTTAGAATTTAATACAGCCTGTTTGCAGTTGCTTAGCAGTATCAGCAGAAGTACAATTGATTTTGAATGAAATTGCCATAAAAGAGATGCTCTTTGGTGATTTTAACAGCTTCCTGTTATCCAGTGAAAAGGTGCGAGTGTATTGAATAATTAGAGCAAAATCTGCATACATGTTGAAACTACAACTTTATCAATTAATGTCCTTGGCATAACTATATGATTGTTTCAGTAAATTAATGGTCCACTTTCATTCAGTTCTTGAATGATTTTAATCCCATTGACTAGGAAAAGGAGATTCACTTTCTCGCAAAACTACTTTTTTGGCTATCTTACATACATCCAAAATCCATAAAGTTGTACGTTTTATTCACCTGATGGAAGTATTAATAATTTCAATGCTCTCCCTTTTACTGGGAAAAACATATTTTTGGGAATAATAGTCAATCTCTACCTTTCCCAATTCCTATGCTAATTTTAAACCGAATGACCCAGGGCTCTGATAATGCGGCTGTGTCCCCACGCCCGCGAGAAAACCGGCATGAATCACTCTGGACTTTTGTGGAGAAAGTCCAGAGTGATTCTCCATTTTGAAGGGGGCCAGCAGGGCCCCGGAGCCGTCCACGCAGCTCCAGCTGGCGAAACGGGGCCCTGCATTTCTGGCCACGGGTCCCCAGAGAATCGCGGGAAGGTTGCCAGACCTGATTGCGGGTCTGACGTCCCATTCTCTGCCCCCACGCCGAGCGCGATTTCGGCGGGGAGGCTCGGAGAATCCTGCCCCTTGTCTATGCAACACCAGTGGACAAGAGACCCTCGCAAAGGGTCACTAATTAGTTCCCCATTATTTTTTATTATTAAACTTCTGTTTGTTATACAGAATTAATTGATGTCCATGTAGCTAAGTTATTATCTTTGTTCAGTCTTAACCCCATATTTAGCCCTGCACTTTGCCTTTTGTAACAATGGGTTAGAATTCTGATCAGAAAATTACATGTGTAACTGATGAATGTGTCACATAGGAATGTAAGTCAAACGTGTTAACTAATAATGCAATTGAATCAATACAATGCTGGATATTTGCAATTTATTTCTGGAAGGTATACAAGTTATATTAACTTTTTTTAAATTTTCTATCGTGACCAGTTATAGCAGCATGGTAGCACAGTGGTCAGCACTCTTGCATCACAGTGCCAGGGACTCTGGTTTGATTTCAGGCTTGGATCACTTGTCTGTGCGGAGTCTGCACGTTCTCCCCATGTCTTGCGTGGGTTTCCTCTGGGTGCTCCGGTTTCCTCCCACACGTCCCAAAAGAAGTGCTTGTTAGGTGAATTGGACATTCTGAATTCTCCCTCAATATACCTGAACAAGCGCCGTAGTGTGGCGGCTAGGGGGTTTTCACAGTAACTTCATTGCAGTGTTAATGTAAGCCAACTTGTTACACTAATAAAGATTATTATTGATTATACCTGAAGTAGGAAGCCGAGTTCAAACAATTTATAATATTGTATATCGTGCATTTTCTGTCATTAACTAGAACTATTGGGCAGCACAGTAGCATAAGTGGATAGCACTGTGGCTTCACAGCGCCAGGGTCCCAGGTTTGATTCCTCGCTGGGTCACTGTTTGTGCGGAGTCTGCACGTTCTCCCCGTGTCTGCGTGTGTTTCCTCCGGGTGCTCCAGTTTCCTCCCACAGTCCAAAGAAGTGCAGGTTAGGTGGATTGGCCATGCTAAATTCCCCTTAGTGGTTAGGAGGGGTTATTGGGTTATGGGGATAGGGTGGAAGTGAGGGTTTAAGTGGGTCGGTGCAGACTCGATGGGCCGAATGGCCTCCTTCTGCACTGTATGTTCTATGTCTGTGTCAAATCTGCAGTAATTATGTGACCGTTGCATTTTTTTGTATGGATGTCCTCAAAGGTGAGGGATAATCGATCGTTTTAAGCAACTACTGTCGAAAACAGAAGACAGGTGATAATGGCAAGTGTTTTGCAGAAAAAGATTGTGGGAAAACCTGTCTCTGACAGTTTTTTGTACAAACAAACGAGTGCTGAACCCATTCCCCCACTGGCGCCGGCACGAGGCTCATGCCCCATACCAGCAGGAGGATGCAAATATGTCAAATTGACCCATTCGCATCCTGTTAACATGATGGGCAATTGCGTTCGGCGATCGGCTGGAGAATCCTCGTTTCTGACTAAATCGGGGGCGGCGCCATTTTTTTGATACTCCAACCCCTCCAAAGTGGCACACTCTAGGAGTACGCCGCACGCCATATCGATGGCCTCAGGACGTTGCCTGAGGGTGCCCCCCCGACCGATCCGAGTTCCCGACGGCATAGGTCTCATGGACGCGCAGCCACAGTCGGGGGAGAGCCAATCCGCAGGCAGGTGGGACTTTGGCAGGAGCTGGGGGCACTGTTGGGGGGTGGCCTGGGGCTGACAAGCCGGCCAAAGAGGGGGCACTATTTTGGAGGCCGGGTCCATGCGCATCCGGCACCATGTTGCACGACGCGGCCGCTGCAGGCCACCGCCATGTGCATGCGCAGCCACGACCCAGCAATTCTCCAGGCCATATCGGATGCTAGAACCAGGTTCTCTATGTTGCTTTCCTGCTAGTCCCCAGCCAAACGGAGGATCAGTAGCTGTTTTGCACCGAATGTTCGGTCACATAAGGCCACCGTTCCCATTCCAATCCCTAATGAAATTGCTAATATCTACTGTTCTAACTTGGTCATGCAACTTAACCAGATCACTGAATGGAATTTTACTAAATCTTTGTGTTCTGCAGAACAGTGGTCCAGCATTTGTGTGGCAAATTATTTTCTAAACTTCCCATGCTGTTTTTCTTGTACTCCGCTCTTTCAGTTGGTAGAGGAGAATGTTCCTGTAAAATATTGTTTCTGGTGGGAACTATTAATTTTTTTTTTTGTTCTGAAGTTTGACTCCGTTGTCTTGACCACGTAAACATATTCATTTAGATAAACATGAAGATTTATTTCCAGCCTGTTTACAGATTGTTTTCTTTTCTTTGTATACAATATATTTAATAAATATTTCAACTGAAATCCAAAGCATGAAGCCAAATCCTGACAATACGTTTCATTACTAATTTACATTTGTGTGAATTCTTTTCCTTTCATATTGTTTTGGATTCTAGTTTATAAAATTCTGCTTCTATTTTCCCCTTTTATAAAGCTGGGCAGATGCACAAACACAGATCCAGAATATTGCTGCATCCTTTGACCAGGAAGCAGCAGCTGTTCTCATGGCAAGACTGGCGGTCTACAGAGCAGAGACTGAGGAGGGGCCTGACGTTCTCCGATGGCTGGACAGACAGCTTATACGACTGGTACTGTACATTTTTGTGGCGGCGAGGGAGCGAAATGGGAAGAAATGCCTACTTTGATCTAAGTTATTATACTTCTGAAAAATAATATGTAATAAATTCTATCATCTTTTTACAGTGTCAGAAATTTGGAGATTATCATAAAGACGATCCAGCCTCTTTCAAATTTTCTGAAACATTTTCTTTGTACCCTCAGGTATGAAGTGAGAAGTCTATTTTCATCTATGCATTTTCTCATATATTTTAGTTTATTAATAGCTTTTGAACTGTTAAATTCATTTCAATGTGTACTCAGTGCACTGGGAGCTTAAATTCTTTCATTGCAATCATTAACAAAACTTCCACGTTAGCAGGAGCCTAGGTTTACTATATAAATATGCCAATTATTTTTTTTTCCGCTTTAGTTTATGTTTCATCTCAGAAGATCTCCGTTCTTGCAAGTTTTTAATAACAGCCCGGATGAGAGTTCTTACTACCGTCACCATTTCATGCGCCAGGATCTTACACAATCTCTCATCATGATTCAACCCATCCTTTATGCCTATTCTTTCAATGGCCCTCCAGAGGTGAGAAAACTGTTTCCAAAAGTTTGAGCAGCTCTTGGGCTTCATATTGTCAGTTTAAGTATGAGAAAATTCAGCAACACTAAAGATTGCTCATCTGCACTAAAATTATAGTCAAGCAAGAATTTGATGGCATACTTATTTTTGTGAGGCATGGGAGGGTTATGGAATTGAGGTAGGTAGTTGGAGTTATGGTGCAGAGCAACCATGATCTAATTGAGTGGAAGAACAAGCTCGAGGAGCTGAATGCACAATTCAGTGTGAGGTACTGATTATTATCCAACCCAAACTGATGATGAATAATCTTTCCTCTGTAAAAATTGTGTGGATCCTATGTGAAGTGTGTTTGGACAGTTCACCATAATTTGTGCTATACAGGGTTGCATTATTGCAGTCTTTTTCAAACTTTTTTGCTGAGTTCCACTTTTGATAACCGACCAACCTTCATGACCCCCGCTGACCAACTTTCACGACACTTGCCATGTTCGCGTACCACGTTCGCATAACGAAAGGGGAGCCTACTCGGTCCTCACAATCTCACTCCAATCGGGTTCACAGAAGGAAAGGGCAATGCACATATCAGGTTCAGAGTTCAGCCAGTTCCTTTGTGCTGTCTTCACCTTTGTGAGAATGGAAAATCCAACCTCGCACATGTAGATCGTCATGAAGGGCAATTGCAACCAAAGTTCTTGTTTTACTCAGCATTGGATGTTCCTGGGAGATGGTACTCCAGAATGCTGACAGTCACATGGACTTTTGGCTTTTTTAAAATATGCTGTCGCAGGTCAGGTACAGCAGCTTAGTCTTTTCATTTGGTGTCAGGTATAAGTTAATACCTGACTCGGGTCTCAACCTCAAAAAGACTTTTTCACCTACCACTTCTTGTTCAAAATCTGAAACTTCTCTCGTCAATATTTCCCTGCATATGACACACGTGGGCCGGGATTCTCCGAAATCCCAGCCAAGTGTTGACGCTAGCGTCAAAACCGGCGCGAGCAACGCCAGCATCAATAGGCCCAGTCGTTCTCCCCTTCCCCGGGGGCTAGAACGGCGGTGGAGTGCTGTGCGCTGCTCCGGCACTGAAAGCCGGCCCTACACGTGTCTGCGCATGCACGTCACGGCTGGCGCTGGTCCACGCATGCGCATCACGGCCATCTTCGCGCCGTCCCTAGCTCGGAGAATCCCGCCCATGGGCTTTGCATCCTTATTTGCAGTGGCACAATTGACAAAACCATACCCCAAGAAATCGCCAATATTCTCTTTGAAACTTCGATTGATGTTTCTTTGTAGGCTGTTCACCTGAGGCTCTGGATCTTTGTATAAAGCTGTTCACCTGAGGCTCTGGATCTTTGTATAAAGCTAACACTCTCACTGCTCTGTCCTGCCATGGACTCTCCAGCAAATTCAGATATGTGATCCTGGCCAGTAGGTACTCTACCTGTTTGTGCTCTGGCCATCTCTTCCTTGTAACAAAATGATCCACTTTCAAAGTCCACTTGCCTTGCTTGCTAACAGCGAAAAAATGGAAGAAGCTCACCTGCGTGATTTCACAGCAAAAACACGTACATACAGGGCGCTTGACGTCAAATGTACATGCAGGGCTCATGACCTCACTACTGCTGTTTATAGTCGGACGGCTGCACAGTCTCATTTCGTTCTTAGTTAAAAGCTCGGTAGCGGCTGCCGTTTTCAACTTAAATGCCAGTAGCACTTATTGGGTACTTCTCCTGCAGTTGGGACTGCTACGACCGATTGCTCCACAACGCCCACTTTGAAAAGCCCTGCTCTACTGTATAACTGTTGTCTGTCTAAACAGGTTTCAGTTGGATCTTTCGACAAATACATGGATGGGTACAGAGGGATGCGGCACTAGGAAGTGCTGAGGGTTTTGACCAAGGCTGGTATCATGACCGGTACAGGCTTGGAGGGCCGAGGGGCCTGTTCCTGTGCTGTACTGTTCTTTGTTATCGTCAAAGGGTTATATGTATGTGGCTCACGTGTGAACCTTGCTTTGTCATGAAATTATATTGAGTCAAACAAGGAAGCATTGATGCAAAGTAGAAACTGTTTCACATTGATGTTAAATTATAGGAGATAGTGCTGCATTTTAGGTGGGAATGTGATGAAACTGGAATGTAACCCAATTTGTTCCAAGCCTCTGCTCCTTTTCCTGGCTAACTTGTGCCTTGCACAGAGTGAGTACAGAAGAGTGTTACCTACATATGGACAGGCACATGAGATTGTAATAAGACATAAAACCACATTCTCACATTTTTTTCCTTATGTCTTTGGCATTCAATGCTGCCTTGGATTTTTACTTTTATGAATTTGTGGTTTGCTTATAGGATGGAAATTGTCCTGCCCAAAATAGAATGAGCATTTGTTTTGGCTGGAGGAATAGGGCAATTTCTTTGAGTTGGCATGCTCATGCTATATCAAATCCCATTGTGAACGCAACACCCATCCTAATCTACCCACTACAGAGTATTGATAAAATTCAGAGCCGTGGTATAATGGTACCCCGAGAGTCCATAATACAAAACTGCCCACAATTCTGCAGAAGTTGGCATAAAGCCCCAAGGTATGTAACATGGCCAAAAAATTGACACCAAGTCAAAGGAGGAAGATTAGAAGGGTTACCTCAAAGTTTGATCCAATAGATTTTAAGGAGGCTCTTACAGGAGCATGGGGAGATGAGATGACAATTTTTTAGAGAGGCAATGGCAGAGTGTGGAACACAGGCACTTAATCCATTGTCTATTTGTGGTGTGGGTGTGCAAGAGGCCAGAGATGGAGAATCCGGGATTTGTAGGTCGTAGAGTGGAGACAGCTATGGGGGCCAAGAGACGTACAGCACAAGTTGGAGCCAAACACATGGTTAAAACTTTTAAATTTGAGACTTTTGAGTACTGGGAACCATGAGTTTATTCAATTCTGAGCATAATCCCCACCAACAGTTATGAGAAAGCATATTTTGCTTACATTTGAGGGTAGCTTAATTCCTTTTGGAACGTGAGATTTTCTGTAATCGTGAGCAAGTTGTGATGAATTATTTTTCTCTGCTTTTGTGTAGCCTGTTCTTCTGGACAGCAGCAGTATCCTCCCTGATCGAATTCTTCTGATGGACACTTTCTTCCAGATACTTATCTACCATGGAGAGGTAAGAGCATATCACTTTAAACATACTGAGAAACTCACATTATCGTCAGCATTATTTGAATTATCTCATTTCAACTTAACCAACGAAGAATCCATAATATCTTCAAAGAAAACCTGAAAAGTATAATTAATTTGATTTTTGGCAAAAATTACTGAAGTATCACAATTTATTACACACCATGAACTACTAAAGTTACCTTAATTTTACAGGTAATTGGAGGATAATACCTGTTCATTTCATGTAGCTACTAAATAATTTTTACCTTTTTATGGCAATAAATTAAAATGGTACGTAGTAACAAAGCAGTTAACCATTCTTCCTAGACCATTGCTCAGTGGCGCAAGGCTGGCTATCATGACATGCCTGAGTATGAAAATTTCCGACATTTACTACAAGCACCTGTAGACGATGCCCAAGAGATTCTGCATAGCAGATTCCCAATGCCACGTTATGTTGACACAGAGCATGGAGGAAGCCAGGTACCTTCTCCATTTGTGTTATTTTACAATTTGATATTAATGTTTAGCAATTCCTGTTTTTGTGTATTTCTTTTATATTGCAAGCATTTGGAGGGGTGGAAGAAGTATGCTCAAGAATTATTGTTTTGTTTCTGGAATTCTTAGGTTGCAAATTAGTAACTATGCTGGACATTCTACATTTAGTGTTAGTGCCAGCTCCCTTGTACAAATGCAGAAGGTGATGGATGCTTTGTCCTTTGGAATGTTCTACTTGTCCATACTTTCTTAAAAGCAGCTCTTCCCATTCCAAAGATGTGTAGGTTAGGTGGATTGGCCATGCTAAAATTGTCCCTCATGCCCAAAGATGTGCAGGTGAGGTTGGGTTACAGGGATAGGGTGGGGGGGGGGGGAGGGGGGGGGGGGGGGATGGACATAGATAGGGAGCTCTTTAGGGTGCTCTTTCAGAGAGTCGGCGCAGGCTCGATGGGCTGAGTGGCCTCCTTCTGCACTGTAGGATTCTATTGATTCCATCGTGGCACATTGCAGATACCATTAAAGTTTGTTAATTTCACTGGTACCTTTTGGTTCCAAAGCTTAATCTCACAATTTTGTTTGCTAGGGTTTATCTATTGCTCCAGATAAAATTTGAGAAACTGCTTAACCTTAATGACATCGTGATATTTATTATTTTCGGATATCCCAGAGTTATATTGAACAAATGTAAAAGTGATTTATAAGTTACTAGTTAGGTGTGAAGGAACCAAGATTATTAGAACAACTGATTTTAAATTGTAACATGAACAGAATATGAGAGCGGGCCTCCTTACAGGAGCTTTATTGAGACAGTTTTTATTTGGTCATTAAAGGAACAAAATATGTGTTTATTCTTTGCCTGCACCATGCACAAAAGAATGTGTGGGATTTTAGCTACAAGGTTCAATGGGAAAAGCTGTTTTTTTTTGGTACAATTGACATTGAAAGAGATTTCATAGAATTGAGGCATGTTTGGATAAGATGGCCAAGGAGAACTGTTTCCATTAGCTCATAGTGCAAGGACTAGGGAATGTACACTTGGGGTTTTGGGTGGAAAATGCTGGGCAATGTGAGGAGGGACCTTTTTACGGAGTGGGTGATGGTAACTTGGGGCTCACTGCTCATGAGGGTGATGGAAGCAGAAACGATCAATAATTTCTGAAGGAAATTGGATGGATACTTGAAGTAAACCTGCAGGACTATGGGGACAGAGTGGGGTAATGGACTGACTGTATTAGTCAGTGGAGAACTGACATGGATTCAATGGGCCAAATGACATCTGTACCAGCAATTACTCTATTTGTCCTGCATTACAGCAGTGAATACACTCCTTGATTGTACTTTCCTACTGAGGTTATGAAATGTGCTATATAAGTGCAAATCCTTTTTCTTTCATTAATATATATATATATATGTTTTATAAACAGGCTCGTTTCTTGTTGTCCAAAGTAAATCCTTCACAGACCCACAACAACATGTATGCATGGGGACAGGTAAACCAACTTATTTTTAAAACACTAATTTGTAACATGAACTGATAGATTTTACTTTAATTTACTAAAAAAATATCACTTAGGATCTAATGATTTAATCCCATTGTGTATGACATACTCTGATCTGGGGACATAGTTATGTATTTTAAATAATAAGTTAGAAATTTAATTAGGATTCATATTTAGTCTCTGTCACTGGCGGGTCGGTAACAGGCGGTTAAAATGAACGTGTTGCCACGATTTCTGTTTATTTTTCAATGCCTGCCAATTTTCCTGCCAAAGGCTTTTTTCAGAGAGACTGAGGGAAGGATTACGTCGTTCATATGGGGAGGGAAGGTGGCCAGAGTTAGAAAAGTGCTACCACAGAGGGGAAGGCAGGCAGGGGGTTTGGGTCTTCCGAACCTGATGTATTACTATTGAGCAGCGAATGTGGAGAAGGCGCAGAGCTGGGTAAAAGCAATTGATTCCCAGTGGGTCAGAATGGAGGAGAGTTTGTGCAGGGGGTCAGGATTGAAAGCACTAGCAACAGCGCTGCTCCTGATAGCCCCGGAGAAGTGCTCAGGGAGTCCAGTAATAATAGCTTCGTTGAGAATTTGGAGGCAGTTTCGCCAACACTTCGGCTTGGGGGCAGGGTCAAGGGAAATGCCGATTTGGGGGAACCACAGATTTGAGCCAGGAAGGTGGGATGGAAAGTTTCGGATATGGGAGGAGAAGGGGATTGAGACACTAAAAGATTTGTTTCTTGGGGGTCGGTTTTCAGGATTGAAGGAGCTGGAAGCGGAGTATGGGCTGGAGCAGGGGGGAATGTTTACATACATGCAGGTTCGAGATTTTGCCAGAAAGGAAATACAGAACTGCCCGGAGGAGCCAGCCTCCACATTGCTGGAGGAGGTGCTGACAACAGGGGGACTGGAGAAGGAGTTAGTGTCAGCGGTCTACGGAGCTATTTTGGAAGAGGAGAAGGCACCACTGGAAGGGATCAATGCAAAGTGGGAGGCAGAGTTGGGCGAGGATATGGAGGATGGGTTCTGCTGTGAGGTGTGCCAGAGAGTGAATGCCTCCACCTCGTGCGCGAGGTTGGAGCTGATGCAGAGCACACCTCACGAGGGCGAGGATGAGCCGATACTTTGAAGGAGTTGAAGATGTGTGTGGACGTTGCGGGGGGGGGGGGGGGGGGGGGGGGGGGGTGCACCGCTAATCACGTTCATGTGTTTTGGTCCTATCCAAAGCTAGAGGATTACTGGAAAGAGGTTTTTAGGGTAATTTCTAAAGTGGTGCACGGGAAACTGGACCCGGGCTCCCGGGAGGCTATATTCGGGGTGTCGGATCAGCCATGGTTTGGCAGATGTTTTAACCTTCGCCTCATTGATCGCCCGAAGGTGGATCGTGATGGGTTGGAGAGTAATCTCTCTACACTGTGCCCTGGCATGGTGGGGGGATCTGTTGGAATTCTTGACTCTTGAGAAGGTTAAGTTTGAACTGAGGGGAAGCATGGAGGGGTTCTACAATTCATGGGCATTATTCATTATGCACGTTCAAGAACTGGATAACATCTAACATAGGTTGGGGGGGAGGGGGCAATGGGTGTTAATGGGGGCGATAGGGAATTCCTGATTCGTTTTTGTCAGTTGTTTAAGTGAACATGTGGGCGAATGTTTTGTGTTTGGTGGGAGGATGGGATCGTTGTTATTGATGTGGGGATTGACATATTTGTTACTGATTATTGTTGGTGGGTGTAAATTTGGGAGAAAATGCGAAAAGGAGGAGAATAAAGAAATATTTTTTTTAGAAAAGGATTCATATTTAGTTTCACTTCTGCTTGGTGGTTAAAACACTTACTGATCAGATGAAGATATTATCTCAAATATTTATTCATGAACAGCACAATAAATTGGTAACAGGGAATACAATAAACTCGTGTTAATCAGTTAATCGTTAGCTAAGACTTTTGCCTCATATTTGTAAGGAGCACTGAATCACTCAATACTGGACTGTTTTAGAATAATAGTTTTGTTTCTTTAAGATATGACTTTATAATTATATAGTGAGCATAAAAGTTCATCAAGGTATAGCAGGCTATTTACATCTATTAAAAGCATGAAGAACAGTGCTCTCTTTCATGTGCCCAAAAATCTAGCAGATTTATTGTCACAAGTGTCAACTATGTTTGTATAATTAACTTCCATTATGTGAATCTTTTCCATAGGAGGCTGGAGCACCAATCCTGACAGATGATGTCAGCCTGCAAGTGTTCATGGATCATCTGAAAAAGTTAGCAGTCTCTAGTGCTACCTGAATGTAGAATGGCGGTGAAATAACATGTGGCCCTTGTAACGAGCAGGACAAAGAGACTCAGAAACCTATTCGTGCAGATTATATAAAGCATCAGCATCTACATCTGTGTAACTTGGCTTTTTTGACAACAGATTTACACTGAGTTGGTAATGCACCAAAGGAGGACTTAATGAATCACTTATCTTCATTGGATAATATATTATTGCTTTTGTCCTATCTAGTACCTAGGGATGTTCTACAATTAGTGCTTCCATATACACTACAGTGAAAATCACTGATTCAGAGTTTCCAGTTTCTGCCTTGATAAACAAATATCCACATCAGTATTGTTACTTTTAATGTATCTCATTTGCTCCTATTTCTTTTTTTCTAACTGATAACAGTGCAACTTCATGCAGAGCTCTTATCAACAATCAAATAAAATTTGTGAATATTGTGGAGAGACCTGACCTGTGAAGTATTTAGACTTTACAAAGATTGTAGTGTATTTTTGTCATTAAATACAATTCTCCCAAATTCCACAATTATTGTTTTGGCTGCAGTTTTAAACAGCTCTGTGGTGTGTTATAGAGCATTAGAAATACAATATTTCTGATAAAACATAATATTTTAAGGTATTCTCACCAACTTTACCTTAAGTAAACTTTGATACTCAATTTTATTCAGCTTTCATCATGGCACAGATATATTCATAGAATTTGAATGAAACTTCCACCTGTCTCCATTGTAATGCATAAAAATCGGTTGAATGTTAATTGGATGTTAAACATTCAATGGTGTAAAACAGTATGAATATTAGTTTAAAACTCAGCTTATAATTGATAAACATTTTTCAAACAGTGTCATTTTACTGAATGCAAAGTACTCATTCTATAATCTGTGTTAGGATTCAAATTTATTTTTACACTGTTCTGAACCTCAAATGTGATAATGCATATTGCCTTTCCAGCATCTCATTGCTGTCTCAATTCAATTTTTTTTATGAAGGAATGAAGAGAAATGGGTAGATATAGTAACGGATGGAGCTGTTGAATATTATGTATGTGTCTGGAGTTTGCTGATGGTTTGGGGTTTTGTGTACAACTGTGGTGCTGCTTCCCCAAACCCAAGCTTGTTCATACATAGGGGTTTAATTTGTATATAACTGCTAGATGGTTTATTTTGTCTCTAGCCAATATCTAAGCCTGCTGACCACCACCTGAGATACCTTGACCACAATTGCTCCCACTCGTCTTTCTCTAAACTTGCTATTGCCTTCTCTCACTTTCTCTACCTCTTTGGCATCTGTTGTGATGAAGCCTCCTTCCATACTTCCAGTATGTTCCTCAGCCAACGATACCCTCCACCATGGTTGGCAAGGCTCCTGGACTGTGTCTGTTATTTTTAACTCCCATCCCTTCCTCTCCGAGACTCATGATAATTCTCCTTTTACCCATTTCCACATTTAACAGATCATCTTCTGCCATTTTTGTCTCCAGCATTATGTCACAATTGAACGCATACGTCTGGTGTTATTAAGCACATCTCTAACCGCCTGAGCTAATCAGCCCTTTATTTCTTTTTAACGGTCCACTTGCAATCAACTTTTGTTTGCCTTGTAAATTCATTGTAGGCTCTTGATCTTGCCTGTCTTCCACCCTCTCACAAATCCTCCCTCCTTGTTTTCCTTCCTCCGCTCCTTATCTCTGACCCTCCTTAAAGCCTGTTGCAACTTTAACTTTGTCAAGGTCTGTTAGATAGTCACCAACTTGAAACAACTCTCTCTTTCTCCGCACATGTTGCCTGAACTCTCACATTTCTAGCATTTCCTGTTTTTATTTTAGATTTTCAACATCCAAAGTATTTTGCATTTGTATTCCAAAGGGATGAGTTTAGATTGAAATCTGAGAATTGTGTGCTTTGTCTGAAAATACAGCTATTGTCATGCTGGAGATGTGACATTTCTTGAATGACTGGTGGAGGGGCAAAATCTGCAGGAGCCGGACAATATGGGATCCCTTTCTTGCAGTACCCTCTTCATTAGTGGGAGATGAATCTCCTTGGTATGCCCAATTGTGCAGATGGTGGCGAGGACTGATTAAACCAGGATTTTCGATATACCTGTTTACAGCCTGAGGCAGTTGCAGTGACTATACTTCTGTTTCTCTCGATCTCTTCTGAGCATTTATGAATGGTCAACCATACAGTGAGGGTGGGGGAAAGTTTCTCCACTTCCCTTTTTGTTATGGGCCAGGGTTTAGAGAACCCCAAAGTGTATCATGGAGTTCACCTGACCCACAACTTTTAATACATTGTGGTATGGGGAGCACACGGCCCACTCTACAGGTGTGGTACAGCAGAAATGGAAAAGTATTTTGTAAAGCAAAACAATGTTTATTCTATGCACTCAAATTAACCTTTTATAACATACAGTGAACATCTTAGCAATCATTAATTCAAATACAACCCCCAAAGAATACAACACAAAGTAATCCTTAATAACTTTCCAAACAACATTCAGAAGACAGAAGAAACACCTTTCAACATAAGCACATTAGATTTACATTCACTACTGAGAACATTTATAGTTCTGAATTCACCAAATGATCAAGAGATAGCCCTTTGATGGCAGAGAGAACAGCAGTACACCTGCTTGGTCTAGCTTCAGCTCCAACACTGAAAATGAAACTAAAACACACCCTGCAGCAAACAGCCTAAAACGTAAGTAAAAAGCTGACAGACAGCCCAGCTCCACCCACATTCTGACATCACTGATAATACCCATTTCTTAAAGGTACATTTCTTAAAGGTACTCTCGCATGACGCCTTTCAGGCATACACTTTTGTCAGGTGGTTAGGGGCCTCCATTAGATCTGGTCTTCCCATTAACAATGCCAGGTTCAGGTGGCTATTTACCATATTTGTCTTACAATATGGAGATCTTTGAATAGCTTTTTCCTGCCAAGAAGGCTGGGAGGTATGACTGAACGTGTCATGGAATTTGTAGCTTCCAGGGCGGGATTCCATCGTGTTTCTCGACAGCGTCAACATTGCCTCAGGAGCAGCGATTCTGACCACTACAGGGAGCGAGCATGGCACTGGAGCGACCCACATCGCTCTAGTTGCCAATCCTCGGCATCAAATGGGCACCACGGGTCTGCGCATGCGCAGTGGGACCGGTGCCAATTCTCGCATGCGCAGTGACTCCGTTCTCCACAACGGCCCTGACGCAACATGGTGTAGGGCTACAGGAGCCACAGCGGAGGCCCTCCCGGGGCAGGAACCCCTCCTCTTCCCCCCCCCCCCCCAACCAGGCCGCCCCAGATGGATCCACGCCGAGGTCCCGCCAGGTAAGAGCAGGTGTGAATGGCACCGGCGGGACTTGGCTTTTTTTCAGTGGCTGCGCGACCCGGAATCGCCGCGGGGACCCTGTAGAGCGGCTCCCGACTGGCGCCAATGGCAGAGAATCGGTGGAATAGCGTCGGGACGGTATGGCGCGATTCACGCCAGCCCGGTGATTCTCCAGCCCGACCCTAGGGTGAGAGAATCCCGCTCCCATCTTTGAGTAATATTTGAAAAAAGTAGAGGAGCAAGGGGATATTTGTCATCTTTATTGTGTTCACTCTATCCAAGACTGACATATGAACACAGGAAAAAAATAGTTCATGCAGTAAAAGACGTGCTCATTCATCGACCTAGTAAACAGTAATGAGACTGGATAACAAAGACCACTCGCAGTACTCCCCATACACCAACTCCTTAGACAAGTGAAAGGAAATTAGATTTAAAGAAAAGCCAAATGTCAATTTGGAAAAAAAATAATTTCTCTCTGACCTCTGAAGCTGACCAGAAATCAGTTCCAGGAGTTAGAATAACCATGAGGTACATCATCCCCACCTAGCTTTTTTACATCAGCCTCCTCCAGCAATTTAACCAGTTCATCTGTGAGTGCTTGCAATGAATTTTCACCCACTGCTTGAGGAGGCGACTTAGTGGAAAAGCCACTGACTCTAGGAAAGATCATTTCTCTTACTTCTGTGCTTGTGTTCTTATTCACTTTACTGTATCAAATTCAAATTCTCTCCTGTGCACAGTATGGATTTGGCAACATAATGGTTATGTTACTGGATTAGTAATCCAGAGGCTGGGATTATGATCCAGGGACACGAGTTCAAATTCTACCACAGCAGCTGGAGAATTAAATTCCGTCAATTAATTATGGGGTAAAGAGATAGTAATGGTTGTCATAAAGCTCATCGTTAACCACTGATGGTTCACGAAAGTTACAAAATCACAGAACTGTTACAGCGCAGAAGGAGGCCATTTGGCCCATCGTATCTGCACCAGCTTAGTGTCATTCCCCTAGCTTTTCCCCATACCCCTGCAAATTGTTTCTATGCAAGTAATCATCTAATGCCCTCTTGAATGCCTCAATTCAACCTGCCTCCACTACACTTCCAGGCAGTGCATTCCAAACCCGAACCACTTGATTTGTGAAAAAGTTTTTTCTCGTCACATTTTCTTCTTCAGCAAATCACTTTAAATCTGTATCCTTTCGTTCTTGATCCTTTTAGGAGCAGGAACACTTTCTCCATACCTATTCCGTCCAGCCGCTTCATGATTTTGAACATCGCTCTCAAATCCTCTCTCCAATCGATCATCACAACTGAACGGAAATAAATAAATGTTGCTTTTACATGACATGGCCTACATGTGACTCCATACCCGCTGCAATGGCTGCACCAAACTTTTATGCTTGCAATGGTTTAACAAAGCAGCTCACTACCACCTTCGATGGCACTGCTGCCTCACAGCGCTAGGGACCCAGGTTTGATTCCAACCTCGGGTGACTGGACTTTGAACATTCTCCCCGTGTCTGCGTGGGTTTCTTCCCACAGTCCA
Source organism: Scyliorhinus canicula (assembly GCF_902713615.1). Lineage (NCBI taxonomy): Eukaryota > Metazoa > Chordata > Chondrichthyes > Carcharhiniformes > Scyliorhinidae > Scyliorhinus > Scyliorhinus canicula. Next base: position 77,154,730 of record NC_052147.1, on the reverse strand, counting down.
AAGATGTGCAGGTTAGGTGGGTTGACTGCTAAATTGCCCCTAGTAGGGTTACGGGGATAGGGTGGGGGAATTGGGCCTAGGTCGGGTGCTCTTTCCGTGGGTCGATGCAGACTTGATGGGCCTAATGGCCTGCACTATAGGGATTCTACGATTCAAGGGCAAATAGGGATGATCAATAATTGCAGGTTTGGTCAGCGACACCTGCATTCCTGTTCATCTTTTAAAAACACTTCACTCCAGTCTCCTTGATGTGTTGTAAGAAAACCCAACTCCCGAAACAAGATAACAATTGAGGATTGAACGCCAGTTCAGTTCTCCAACAGAATGAATGGCCTGCCTCCAGAATTCTAGTCAGTGGAAAATCCTGTGGGGTATCTGAGGTAGGCCTAAGATTTCTGTAAAGCTCTCAGTACTTTAGTATCCAAGGATGCTCAATTGGAACCAGGCTCATTCCAGCAGTAGACAAAATATGCTGATTTGTAAGATTTTGCCTGAAGCTGCACCTAATTTTTCTGATCATCTGGCGCTGTGACATGTGAGGTCAATCTGTGCTGGGGTGCACTTGAGCCCTGTAGGTAGCCTAGAGCAGAATATGTTGGCTACCCTGAGACTGAAGAGGAGCAGTGCACTTTAGGTATCTTATTGTCTCGTGTCAGGGGCCCAGTGGGATAATCTATGCTAAGGTCTAGCACTTGAACATACTTTTTCAAAGAAGGGAAAGATGCAATATTTATTTGTACATGTGGGTGAAGGCAGCATAGGTGCATTTATTGCTCATTCCTAGTTTCCCAGAGGAGGTGATGATGGACTTTCTCTTTGAATCTTTACTGATGGTGCAAGGCAGAGAAATCCAACCTCAATAAAAAGTGGCAATATTTACACAAGTCAAGATGGCATGCCCACAACATTTTTGCTCCTCTTTATTGTTGATTGAGGTTGCAAGGCATTTCACGGTTGGCAAAGTAACATTAATGAGTTACAGTGCATGCTGCGACCATACATAGGGCACAATGGGGGAGATTTTCAACTTCACCTTGGTTCTGCAGCTAAGGTCAAAAAAGCAGTTGCCCTTCCCAGTCACGTTTGTTTTGTTGTAAGTGCGCATTGGGAGCTTGGGCTTTTGCTTTGCCTGCACTAAATAATTTTTTTTGTAAATTTAGAGTACCCAATTCATTTTTTCCAGTTAAGGGGCAATTTAGCATAGCCCATCCACCTACCCTGCACATCTTGGGTTGTGGGGACGAAACCCACGCAAACACAGGGAGAATGTGCAAACTCCACACGAACAATGACCCAGAGCCGGGATCGGAACTCGGAGCCGTGAGGCAGCTGAGCTAACCACTGTGCCACCGTGCTGCCTGCTTGCATAAATTATGGCATATAAAATCCCTGTAGTGTAGAAGGAGGCTATTCAGCCCATCATGTCTGCACCGGCCCATGGAATGGGCACCCTACCTAAGCCCACGCCTCCACCCTATCCCATTAATCCCACCTAATCTTTCAGACACTACAGGGCAATTAAGCATAGTCAATACACCTAACCTGCACATCTTTGGACTGTGGGGGGAAACCGGAGCACCCGGAGGAAATCCATGCGGACACGGGGAGAAAGTGCAAATTCCACACAGACAGTCACCCGAGGCCAGAATTCAACCCGGATTCCTTGAACTGAGGCAGTAGTGCTAACCACTATGCCACCGTGCTGTCCGAAAAATCAACTTGCACCATCTGCCACGATGTGATTCGATCCCCACTCTCACAGTAGCACAGTGGTTAGCACAATTGATTCATCGCTCCAGGTTCGATTCTCGACTTGGGTCGCTGGCTGTGGAGTTTGCACTTTCTCCCCATGTCTGCGTGTGTTTCCTCCGGGTGCTCCGGTTTCCTCCCACAGCCCAATGAACATAGAAAAAAATACAGCACAGAACAGGCCCTTTGGCCCACGATGTTGTGCCGAACCTTTGTCCGAGATTAATCATAGATTATCATAGAATTTACAGTGCAGAAGGAGGCCACTCGGCCCATCGAGTCTGCACTAGCTCCTGGAAAGAGCACCCTACCCGAGATCAACACCTCCTCCCTATCCCCATAACCCAGTAACCCCACCCAACACCAAGGCCAATTTTGGACACTAAGGGCAATTTATCATGGCCAATCCATCTAACCTGCACATCTTTGGACTGTGGGAGGAAACCTGAGCACCCGGAGGAAACCCACGCACACACGGGGAGGATGTGCAGTCTCCGCACAGACAGTGACCCAAGCCGGGAATCGAACCGGGGACACTGGAGCTATTGTGCTATCTACAATGCTACCGTGCTGCCCTTAAAAACAAATTAATCTGTACTCCATTATTCTACCATAATCCATGTACCTATCCAATAGCCGCTTGAAGGTCCCTAATGTTTCCGACTCAACTACTTCTACAGGCAGTGCATTCCATGCCCCCACTACTCTCTGGGTAAACCTACCTCTAACATCCCCTCTATATCTTCCACCGTTCACCTTAAATTTATGTCCCCTTGTAATGGTTTGTTCCACCCGGGGGGAAAGTCTCTGACTGTCTACTCATTCTATTCCCCTGATCATCTTATAAACCTCCATCAAGTCGCCCCTCATCCTTCTCCGTTCTAATGAGAAAAGGCCTAGCACCCTCAACCTTTCCTCATAAGACCTAGTCTCCATTCCAAGCAACATCCTGGTAAATCTCCTTTGCACATTTTCCAAAGCTTCCACATCCTTCCTAAAATGAGGTGACCAGAACTGCACACAGTACTCCAAATGTGGCCGTATCAAGGTTTTGTACAGCTGAATCATCACCTCACGGCTCTTAAATTGAATCCCTCTGCTAATGAACGCTAGCACACCATAGGCCTTCTTCACAGCTCTATCCACTTGAGTGGCAACTTTCAAAGATCTATGAACATAGACCCCAAGATCTCTCTGCTCCTCCACATTGCCAAGAACCCTACCGTTAACCCTGTATTCCGCATTCATATTTGTCCTTCCAAAATGGACAACCTCACACTTGTCAGAGTTAAACTCCATCTGCCACTTCTCAGCCCAGCTCTGCATCCTATCTATGTCTCTTTGCAGCCGACAACAGCCCTCCTCACTATCCACAACTCCACCAATCTTCGTATCATCTGCAAATTTACTGACCCACCCTTCAACTTCCTCATCCAAGTCATTAATGAAAATCACAAACAGCAGAGGACCCAGAACCGATCCCTGCGGTACGCCACTGGTAACTGGGCTCCAGGCTGAATATTTGCCATCTACCACCACTCTCTGTCTTCTATCGGTTAGCCAGTTTGTTATCCAACTGGCCAAATTTCCCACTATCCCATGCCTCCTTACTTTCTGCATAAACCGACCATGGGGAACCTTATCAAATGCCTTACTAAAATCCATGTACACTACATCCACTGCTTTACCTTCATGCTTGGTCACCTCCTCAAAGAATTCAATAAGACTTGTTAGGCAAGACCTACCCCTCACAAATCCGTGCTGATTATTTCTAATCAAGCAGTGTTTTTCCAGATGCTCAGAAATCCTTTCCATTACTTTGCCTACCACCGAAGTAAGACTAACTGGCCTGTAATTCCCAGGGTTATCCCTATTCCCTTTTTGAACAGGGGCACGACATTCGCCACTCTCCAATCCCCTGGTATCACCCCTGTTGACAGTGAGAAATGATGTGCAGGTTAGGTGGATTGGCAATGATAAATTGTCCTTAGTGTCCAAAAAAGGTTGGATAGGGTTAGATAGGGTTTGATAGTTTGGGGGTGTGGGCTTTGGTAGGGTACACTTTCCCAGGGCCGGTGCAGACTCGATGGGCCGAATGGCCTCCTTCTGCACTGTAAATTCTATGATTCTCCAGAGCATCACCCTGGGTCTCTTGATTGCTATTGACAATGCCACTGGGCCACCACTTCTTTCATCTGGACAAGACTCAATTGTTGCTGATCAAATTCATTTTGCAGCAGCTATAGCCACGCTACCACATAATACTCACTGAATTATCACATATTTAAGTGTTTGTACAGTTGGCAGGATTTTTTGTGGTACTGTCAGTGGTCAACATGACCAGAGTGACTGGCTTCCCAAAGAACAGGCCTCATTGTTGCAACCCTTGTGGCCATATTAGCTTCTTGCATTAGTGCATTAACTTTAATGAACAAGAAAAGATTCCCTTTCAGGGAATGCAAAGGGTGCGATTCACCCAAATGGGAACAAAATTGCATAGCGAACGCACTTAGCTGCAAGTTTCCAGGGGCTCACAGTGCCGAGAAACACACGGCTATTCAACACGACTCGCGCTGTATCAGGGGCCTCACCGGGAACGTGTGGCTGAGGCCGCACATAGCCCCATTTTGTACAGTGGGGATCTCCGCTCGCCGGAATTCCCCAATGCCGAGAGAGATTTTTTAATGGCGTCGTGATCCCCGAGGCCCCTGAAGCAATCTCTGGCCCTCCCCCAAGACCCACACAGGGCACCCCTGGCCCGATCGCGCGCGTGCAAAAACAATGCTTAGACCTTGGCAGTGCCAACCTGTTATCCTGTCAGTGCCCATTCCAGCTGGCAATGCCACCTGGGAACTTTAGAAGTGCCATGCTGGAACCCAGGTGGCGCCACCTTGCCCACACAGCTGGAGTCCTCCAGTCCCCTCGGAGACCCCCACAAGTGTTCCGTCTAGTGCCTGCTTGCGGGGACCAGTACTGAACAGCACTCGCCCGAGGTCTCTGAGGTGAAGGGGATGAATCCCAAAGCCTCAGGTACCTCTGGAATCTACACATCGAGTGAGGCTAGCTGTCCCGTTCTAATATGCAGATTTGCCAAAAAGTAATCCCACCCACTATAGGCGGGATTTGCATCACCACATCTCGCGAGATCGTGTTGGAACTCGGGAGGCATTACGACCTGGGTAGGTCCTGGGAGTGGAGTCTCCTGGCTTTTATTGGCCATGGCGAGCTGCTTTTTGGGCACAGCCTGGCCGTAGGAACGTGTCCATAATATCTGAATTTGACACTTGAAATATGGGATAGCTTGCCTCGTGTAGATCAAAAGGGAACAAACAATATTATGGATGAATGAAGAAAAAGGTTATGATGACAAGATTCAATGGATATGAATGTTTAACAGATCATGACTAGAAAGTTGAAGTTGTTGAGGGGAGAATGTTTAGCATAAAAGGGAAACACTGCTTTTTGGAGGCAGCTTTAGAAATGGAGATGTAGAAGTTATAGATCGAAACTAAGAATGTTGTCAAATAAAGGATATGGTGAGATTTTGTTAGATTTCAGGACTGAACAAGCTAAGTTTGAAGAATAAAAGAAAAAACATTTCCCTTGCTTATCCAAGGATCTGGAGCAGATGAAGATTCAAATATCCAGCTTTTATACTTGATGATAACTTTCTAATCCAGAAAGCAATTGCTGAAGTGTTGAACTGGAGTCAATCTTTACACCCATACATTTTGAATAACATTACCAGCATACTTATCCTAACCCCAATGATCACAGTTTTATTCTGGCTATTTAAAGCTACTTGAGTGAATGCCCAATTAATGCCCACCACCTGTATAGAATTAAACACAATATACAATAAACAAATGCAGTTTGGTACATGGATAATGTTTGATTAATGGAAAATATCACAGATGAAGAAGCAATAGGCCATAACTCAACTCGTGTCCTGCAACATATTTGATGAATAAAATGAATTACTTTAGTGGGAAGAGGAACATGTCAAGATTTTCAAGGGAATGAGGGAGAACATAGGACAGTAACTTAAGAGGCACACGTTTTGAGAATATTCTTCAAGTAACATACAATGGTTTTCCAAGTAACCCAGCAATGATGAGTGAAGGTTTGATGATGGGGCTTAAGGATATGAGGGAGTAACTGATTGTTTTTCTTAAAGTAATTCAAGGTAGCAAGCCATTTGACCTGAATGCCAATCTAAATAGTAGCAAGGAACTGGAGCCTCACCACTGGTGATTGCAGAAGGAATGCATGTTGGTAAACATATTTAGCTTGGCAAAATAGAAAATTAGGCATGTCCTTCCATGAATGAAGCGACTCAAATATGTTGCAGGCTACACCTAGAAGAAACCATTTTCTCTGCAAGCATTCTGGACACAAATTGATAGAACATGCCAGTTTAGTTCTCTGCAAAATATGTGTGTCACAACAATCCGAATACATCTTAAATTTGCTTCTCTTTATCGAAAAACAATCTGGAGATACAGATGGGTGTGTTATGCTGCTGAATTGTCTTCCAAAAACGTGCTAGGTTTTTGTGGTTCCTCCACTGCAAAGTTTGTTGAAACGAGAAGTTAGAGAAACAAAATCAAGAAGCCGTTATTGGGGTTGTGAAGTTAAAAACATAATTAGCATTGCATTCTATTAATTGTCCAGTATGCTATATTGCTGGCTTTGGGGGGAAATGCTTGATTTGTACGTTTTAATATATTTGAAGTTGTTTTGGCTATCTTTTTCTGAACTCTACGTTCCTCCTGCAGCTTGTTGCATTGTCTGAGGAAGTGGGGAGGTGAAGCTGCCGGAAGGCTTCATTTCTTGCCGCCCATGAGCTTACTTCAAAGAAGTGTTTGAGATTGCTTTGGGTGTCTTACCTTTTGGTGATGAAAAATCTGCATAGAAGTAGTTCCTACTCAGCATTTGGATATCCATGTCATCCACTTTGACAGTTTTAAATACTGAATGAGATTACAAAAACAAAATGGTTTTAGTTAAAATGACATGGCAGGTTTGATCTAAAGGTGACCTTAAATAATGATGTGCAATGTTGATTATTAAATAGTAATAATGATTGTGTATTTTTTGAAATCAGGACTTTGGTTGGGTAGCTCGTGTTGAAATGCATCCTGTATCAGAGGCGAAGTTACACTTAGTGGGGCCCCGCACTCACTTTATTTCTGCCCCCACCATTGTGACATCATGCCTTTCCCAGCCCCACAGACTCGATGGTGCATGCCACAGAAATACACTAATATACAAATGTGCTTACACATTTAGGAATTTGAAATGTTCTACTTTTATAATGTTTTGCGATGCTTTGTCCCACTATTCATCTGTCGGCAAACATTCACTGCAGGGTTCCTAACAAATCAGGTCACGCATGCGAACAATATTACCTTCATATCAATTCTTTTTCAAAAAGGTGATTGCCTTAAGAATATCCTTTATTTAGCTCACTGGGCTAAATCGCTGGCTTTTAAAGCAGACCAAGCAGGCCAGCAGCACGGTTCGATTCCCGTACCAGCCTCCCCGGACAGGCGCCGGAATGTGGCGACTAGGGGCTTTTCACAGTAACTTCATTGAAGCCCATTCGTGACAATAAGCGATTTTCATTTCATTTTCATTTCATTTAAAATAAAGCATCAATTTCATAAAAGACCTGGGGCCGGATTCTCCACTGCCAGTAGTGGAGTTCCCGATATGGCGGAGAATCCAGCGTCAGCCAAAAAACGGGATTCATGCCATTCCTGCTGGCAACGTGGCAATGGGAGGATATTACCATTTGTATCCTATTAACGGGCTGGGCAGCAGATTCTCCAAGCCTGTGATAATCTCTGGGGCGGGATTTGCATGGGCGGGATTTGGCGCAAATCTTTCCCCGCGTGGGCTTGGCGTGGTGGGTTGGGGGCTAACTCTTTTAGGGAGTTGCCCCAAAAGTCCATTGGAGGGTCCCGTCCAGAATTTAAATCCTGCCCACTCTACTGGCTCCCCCCACTAGAAAGTGCTCTCACCATTCCAGAATCCACCCCCCACCCCACCCCATAAGGAAGCCCCTTGCCTGGAAGCCTCTCCTTACACAGACCTCTGACTGAATGGCAGAGAAAAATCCAGAAGATACAGTGGAGGAAATAAATCACTGCCTAAAACTCACTGTGCAATACATCTGCTGGCACAGGCAGAGAAAGCAGCACCTGGAAAGGGAAAACCACATAAGCTGGTTTTAAACCCCCTCAGATCTTTGATCTGCAAGACTTTCATTCACATCTATGTGAAATTAATTTTACTCAGCTATGATTGACAGCTTACATACACAGCCAGCTGTGTAGATTGTTTAATCTCATTTCCCTTCACGCTTGAGTACCCAGCTATTGAACTGTCCGCAATGTTTATAAACATCTAGCTAAGATTGACAGCTCTTGGATCACATCAAAGGCAGTTAAGTGCTTTCTACAGAGAATACGAGGAAGTGAGAGATCAAAGTACTTTTGTCACTACCCTCACTTGCCTGGGGTCTTAAAGATCAGGTGATGATTAAAGCAGTAATTATCTCCACTGTCTGGACTGTTCTCCAACAGGCAGAGGTCTCATTTCTCCGGTGGTGCTGAGGGGAGGGTGATCAGGACACCCTCGTATTATGAGGGGGGGCAGAATTGCATTGCGGGGAGTAGGCAGCCCTGCCACTGGGCCTCGCTATTGGGCAGCCTGCTCAAAATGGCGGCCCTTATTATTTTCAAATTGCTAGTGCTTTTGTTTTCTCACTAATGCTGCTTGCTTGGGGTCTTCAAGGCCGCCTCCTGCCTCACTCGCCATATCATTGTGCTGGTTAGGCTTGATTCGGTGCCTTCCGTGGCTGGCCTGCCCTCAGCCCTAGGTCGAGAAACCTGCCGGTTGTACCTTATTTCACAAAAGTAAAACAGGATCTTCTGCCTCTGCCTTTCTCCCTCCTGGCCTAGTCGCCTCTCATTCCTCGCACGCAAGCACCCACCTCAGTGGTTGGACCTGTTGGTTTTCCCGCTCTAAGTACTCAACCAATCAGAGTCTGATGTTGCTCTGCATTGCCTGCTGATAGGTTCAGTAAATGCAGAGTAAACAGGCTGTGGTACCCACAGACACCAGCTAGCACGCCCCCCCCCCCTCCCCCCCTCCCCCTCCCCCTCCCCATTGGTCGGGGCCCTGTGCCTAGGCATAGTGTGTTTCATTGTAAATCCACCTCTGTCAGGTATAAAAAGCTTTCAATATGTTACTAGGCAGTGAGCAAATTAGAAATAACTACCAGATGCTACTGTTTGAAGTTGTAAATGGCGCACTGCTAATGAATACTGCAGTAAGTAGACATTCTGTATAAGTCATGATTTACTACCCCTGTGTTTATAGAACTTAAATGCAAAATAAATAGCAATATTGTGGCCATGGTTCAGTTACCAGGATGAGAACATGTGTACTTCCATATAATGTATAAATTTCATTGCTTCCTCACAGTCTCCCTTTATGTATTAAAAATTATTCAATTTTGTGTTCAGCTGAGAAAAACACTTTCTCTAGCCTGCCTTCATCATCAGTCAATAGGTAATTTAAAGGGCCCGTGCCATATTTTTCTGCCTATTTCAACTTAAGTTATTGATTTGAAATGGAAGGAACACAACCAAACAATGTGAAAGCATAATTTGTAAATCTAAGCAGCAGAGTTATTTTTATTAATTCATGGTATCTGGGCATCTATGGAAAGGCTAGAAAATATTGATCTTTCATAGTTGTCTTTGTGAATCATAGAATTTACAGTGTAGAAGGAGGCCATTCGTCCCATTGAGGCTGCACCGGCTCTTGGAAAGAGCACCCTACCCAAGCCCACACCACTACCCTACCCCCATAACCCAGTAACCTCACCCAACACTAAGGGCAATTATGGACATTAAGGGCAATTTATCATGGCCAATCCCCCTAACCTGCACATCTTTGGACTGTGGGAGGAAACCGGAGCACCCGGAGGAAACCCACGCACACACATGGAAAACGTGCAGACTCCGCACAGACAGTGACCCAAGCCGGGAATCGAACCTGGGAACCAGGAGCTCCTAAGCAGTTGTGCTAACCACCATGCTACCGTGCTGCCCAAGGTGGTGGTAGTTGTGACACTCTCTTGAACCAAAAAACAAACAACAAAGAAAAGTACAGCACAGGAACAGGCCCTTCGGCCCTCCAAGCCTGTGCCGACCATGCTGCCCGTCTAAACTAAAATCTTCGACACTTCCTGCCCCTTAAATGTCACTATCGTCCCTGCTTCCACCATCTCTTCCGACAGCAAGTTCCAGGCACCACTACCTTCTGTGTAAAAAACTTGCTTCGTACATCGAAGTCCCACCGCTGGGAGGCCTCTCCCGCCGCCGAGGTTTGAACTACCTCTGGTGGCGGCGGGATCGGCGCTGCGACCGGGCCCCCGGGGTCCTGGGGGGGGGGGGCGGGGCGATCGGACCCCGGGGGGTGCCCCCACGGTGGCCAGGCCCGCGATCGGGGCCCCCCGTTCAGACTCCGGGCCAGTGCCCTGGGTGCACTCTTTCTCTTCCGCCGCAGCCACGGACTCCGCCATGGCGGAAGCGGAAGAGAAACCCACATCGCGCATGCGCCGGTGGTGACGTCAGCGGCAGCTGGCCGCTGACGTCACCGCCGGCGCATGCGCCCGACGGCGAATGCCTTTCGGTTCAAAGATGAGGAGACATACCCTGTAAGTAGCTGGTTGAGATGAATGTGTTTGCTATGCCAGACTAGAATATTCAGAGATAACATCAGATTTTAACTTGTCAACCACCAAGATTGTTGAATTTATGAAGATAAGGAGTTACCGTATAGCCCCTTAAACCTTCTTTGCCATTCAGTGTTGTCATGGCTGGATCTGACCTTGGCCTCAACTACATTTTCCTGCCTGCTCCCATAAGAAGGCGGTGGTTGAATGGTATTGTCACCAGATTAGTAATCCAGAGACCCAGGATAATGATTTGGGGACCCGGATTCGAATCCCACCACGGCAGGTGATGGAATTTAAACTCAGTAAAATATCTGGAATTAAAAGTCTAATGATGACCATGAAACCATTGTCGATTGTTGTAAAGGTTAATCTGATTCACTAATGTCCTACTGTCATCCTTACCTGGCCTGGCCCTACATGTGACTCCAGACTCTTAAATGGCTCAGCAAGCCACTCAGTTGTATTCACCGCTCCGAAAACGCAAAGCTGGAATGAAACTGGACGGGCCACCAGGCACCGGAAACAACAATGGCAAATCCAGCCCTGCTGACCCTGCAAAGCCCTCTGTACTAACATCTGGGGGTTTGTGCCATAGTTGGGAGACCTGTCTCACAGACTAGTTAAGCAAAAGCTTCACTTAGTCATACTAACAGAATCATACCTTACAGACACCACTATCACCATGAGGTGACAGCACAGTCGGGTGGGAGTTGCACTGGGAGTCCTCAACATTAACTCTGGTTAATCATGGGCAAGGAAACCTCCTGCTGATTACCACATACCCGCCACCATCAGTTGATGAATCAGTCCTCCTTCATGTTGAACACCACTTGGAGGAAGCACTGAGGGTGGCAAGGGCGCAGAATATGCTCTGGGTGGGGGACTTCAATGTCTGATCTTTATTTCTGTCACTGCTGCCTCACAGTGCCAGGGACAGCATTGAATTTCAGCCTTGGGTGACTGGGTAGAGTCTGCACATTCTCCCGTGTCTGTGTGGGTTTCTTCCGGGTGCTCCGGTTTCCTCTCACAGTCCAAAGATGTGCAGGTGCTGTGGATCGGTCATGCTAAATTGTCCCTTAGTGTCCAGTGATGTACAGGTTGGGTGGAGTTAGGGAGATACAGAAAGGAAGATAAGTTAGGGTGCTCCTTCAGAGGGTTGCAGCAGATTCGTTGGGCCAAATAGCTTCTTCTGAACTGCAGTAATTCTACGAGAGGGGAAACCCTTTATGTTGGAACTAAACCTCCTATTTATTGATTCCTAACATGGAGTACCATCCTAGAATTTACCCTGTCAAATCCCCTCAAAATCCGATATGGTTCAATAATATCACTTCTCATTTTGTAAACTGCAATGTGTTTAGGTCTAAGGGGGTTCAGTTGTGTGGACAATTAGAAAATCAAAGCTAAAGGAGAAGATAGGAGTGCATATTATTGATGAGGACTTTAAACTAGTTAAAGGCTTGTTTTGTTATGCTCTTGACGTAGCATAAGCTGCTTCCTTGATGTGCACTCTGATAAAGGAAAGTTCAGACTTGGAGATAGCTTTAACACATTTATTAAACTGTTAACAATTCTCCTACTTGGATTCGACTCTCCTGTTAATCCTGCTATAGCTACTCAGATTGACGAACCAGTCTGCTACAATCCACGTGGTGGGTGTGATGTGTTCAATCAACCTTGTGTGCTGACTAAGTGTCTCCACCGGAAAGAGGAAGGTCATGTGTGCTGTGTCCTAATATATGGGTTGGTGTAATGCACCTCTGTGTGTGTTGTGAATGCCCATTGGACGTGTCCTATCGTACTGTCCTATTGGTTGAATGTCTGTGTGTCATGTCTCTGGTGCTCCCTCTAGTGTCTAGCTAGTCTACGTGTATTTACATTAACCCCTTGTGTATTTGCAGTGGTGCATATCACCACATAGGATAGTTGCTGGAAGGTTGTTTCCACTGGCGGGTGAAAGCAGAACTAGGGGACATAGCCTCAAAATAAGGGGAAGTAGATTTAGGACTGAGTTTAGGAGGAACTTCTTCACTCAAAGGGTTGTGAATCTATGGAATTCCTTGCCCAGTGAAGCAGTTGAGGCTCCTTCATTCAATGTTTTTAAGGTAAAGATAGATAGTTTTTTGAAGAATAAAGGGATTAAGGGTTATGGTGTTCGGGCCGGAAAGTGGAGCTGAGTCCACAAAAGATCAGCCATGATCTCATTGAATGGCGGAGCAGGCTCGAGGGGCCAGATGGCCTACTCCTGCTCCCAGTTCTTACATCACCCCTTTTTACGTGTTACATATGTTCTGTACAGTGTTTAAGAAAATTGAACAAAAACAGGTAGATAAGTGATGCTATGTACAAGTTATGATGATTATGATGACTATACAATAGTATACAAGACCAAATAATAATTGCAATGACTTTGAGGATAAGACAATACAAAATAAAAGTTATGAGTCCAAAGTTCATGAATTTTATGGTCTGGTATGGAAGTGTCAGTGGTGACGTTGTCATTCCACTGTGAACGCCATCAGTGTCCTGATGTTTGGTCATCAGGAGGTGTTCAAGTGTTCAAATCACTTCATTGACTGATTTGGAGCCTTTTTTTCTTTCGATACTTATGGTAGCAATTCTTGATGGCATCTGTCCTGAAAGCTGGGTTGCCTGTTTGTAGTATAGCAAATGGGAATTGGTCAGATGCATCGTCCTGCCATGGTATGTCATTGTACTGAGCTGAGCAGTAAGTGTCCCGCATTTGCAGAGCCATACTATGTTGTACCAGTTGTAGTTCCAGTGGCGTTGTGTTTGTTGTGCTTGTTGTCGACGTTGTTGCCTTCGGTACGCTTCTTGTTATTGTCTTTGATGTTGTTGTGTTGGTTGGTTTTGTTGCCGTGTTTGCTGCGCTCAAGGACCACACTCTGTGGATAATATGAGTCCTTCACACAGTTTCTCGTGTCAGCGTGCTTTGTGGCATCTGCTGTTTCTCTGAGCGTGCTGTCACTGAGTTCGTGGTGCACTCCATCTGGAGTCATGTCCGGCTTACTCGAATCAGCTTTGGTTTGTCGATTCTCCCTGTCTGAAGTCTGGTCTGTTTTACCTGTGTCAGTTTTGGCTTATCGATGCTCCCCGTCTGGAGCCCTTTCTGGTTCACCTGAATCAACTTTGGTTTCTTGCTGCTCCCCGTCCGGAGTCATTGCAGGTTCACTTGAATCAGCTGAGGTTTCTTGATGCTCCACGTCCAGAGTCAAAACGTTCAGGAATGCATTTGCTTGTGGAGAGGCTCGAGCGAATGAGGTTTGAAGTAACCTGGTGGCACCGGAGTCACCAGTAATCTCACTGTGATTGTCGAGTTCCTCTGTACACAATAGCTGAGATCTGTCACGTTGCACATTTGGTATGGGAAGTGGGATGCTGTCGTCACTTGTCGCACATACAGTGGGTGGAGCCTCAGTGTCTTCTTGCCGTTCACTTGAGCTGGGTAGACTGTCAGAGTCTTCTTCTGGTGGCTCAAAGAATCTGGGTGGACTGTCATAGTCGCTTTGTTGTTCACGTGAGAGGGGTAGACTGTCATAGTCTTTCTGTTGTTCACTTGAGCATGGCAGACCTGCATTGTCTGCTGCTGGTTGCTCAGAGGAGGTTGCTGGACCCTCATGGTCTTGTTCATGCAAAGGGTCCCAGCCTCCACACAGAAAGTAATGAAAGACTCCACAGCGAGACAACAGAAAGTAATTCCAGTGACACAAGCTCTGGAGTCTTGCGTTCCATCCATCGTGGAGGGTGTCCATGAGCTCACTGTGAGGCTTGTGTCACTGGAATTACTTCCTGTTGTCTCGCTGTGGAGTCTTTCATTGCTTTCTGTGTGGAGGCTGGGTGCGTGGACCACTCTCTGTGTGGAGTCGGGGACTCTTCGCGGTGCGTAGACCACTCTCTGTGTGGCAGCAGGCCGCTCTGTGTGGGCTTGTACCGCTCTCTGTCTCTTGGTGTCAGGCTGCAGCATAACCCTGCACTCACGAGTCGGGATGTCATATATGCTGGGCTGAGGATTCGCCAATCCGAAGAACTTGTCGTCAGGGTCTTCATTGTACAACACCTCTAGTTGCGGTTCGGATTTGGTACTGGGGTAACCACCTCCCAAGATTAAATCTTCGTCTGAGTCGTTGTCTTCCAAGATCATATCATCTTCTAGGGTGGTGCTTACTGCATGTTTCAGAGTTCTGCAGAGGTTACTTGCAGCTACTGGCCGAATTTCAGGCATTGTGCTGTCGTTCCAGGTGAAAGAATCGGGTTTTACGGTTTTAAAACTTTTTTTCCATGTTTTGGGACATTTCCCCTTTAAGTGGACGTGGTCCGGGGCCTCTGCCATCACGAAGCGTGTGACTTAGGTTGTAGGAAGCGATTGCGCATGCGCAGATTGCTGGTCCTTTACTTGGGGCCTTTTTTGCAATTGCGCATGGGTGGCTTCTTGCGCATGCGCAAACGGACCTTCCCGTTCTGTGCGCTCTTCGCGCAACAGCGTATGTGCAGCTCCTTGGAGATGGCTGCAAATCAAAACTGCTGTTTGTTGTTGCAAGCCTACCTCGTGGTGAGTTTTGGCGCCTCTTTTACCGTTTTTTCTTGTCTGTTCCTCGCAGAATTCTTGGAATTTGTCCAGGACTGCCTGGAAATCGCTCTTGAAATGAATGAAATGAAAATCGCTTATTGGCACAAGTAGGCTTCAAATGAAGTTACTGTGAAAAGCCCCTAGTCACCACATTCCGGCGCCTGTTCGGGGAGGCTGGTACGGGAATTGAACCGTGCTGCTGGCCTGCTCTGGTCTGCTTTCAAAGCCAGCGACTTAGCCGTGTGCTAAACCAGTTTTGCCCCTTTGAGTATTTGAAGGTCTCAAAGAATTTCAGCTGCTCTTGGACCCGCAATGGCACCCCCACAACCCAAAAATGTGCAGGGTAGGTGGATTGGCCACGCTAAATTGCCCCTTAATTGAAAAAAAAATTAATTGGATACACTTAATTTATTTTAAAAAAAGAAAAAAAAAATATATGGGTTGGTGTAATGTGGTAGTGTCACCTCTGTGTGTGTCATGAATGCCCATTGGTCGTGTCCTATCTTACTGGCCTATTGGTCAAATGTCTGTGTGTCATGTCTCTGGTGCTCCCTCTAGTGTTTATCTAGTCTACGTGGATTTATATTAACCCCTTGTGTATTTGCAGTGATGCATATCATCTCAAGGCTCGGAAGAGGTTAGTAAAGATTCCAGAACCAGTAATAGTACAGAGTGTACAAAGCAGCAGGAATCCAAAGGGGACAACTATGAGGGGGGGGGGGGGGGTGCGATCAACACAGGACTGTGAGTGTTGCACTTAAATATGCGCAGTATATGAAACAAGCTAAATGAGTTTGTAGTGCACATTGGAATTGATAGGTATGTTTTGGATTTCACAGAGAAGTGGCTGCAAGGGGATCAGGGTGGAATGGACAGGCAGAGGGAGCTGGGTAGCCTCGTTAGTAAGAAATGAAATTAAATTGGTAGCAAGAAATGACATAGGGTCGGGAGGAGTAGAATCTATGTGGGTAGAGTTGAGGAATCGCAAAGGAAAAAATACTCTGATGGGACTTATAGACAGGCCCCCCAGCAGTAGTCAGGATGTGGGGCAGAAAATAAATCAGGAGATAGAAAAGGCATATAAGAAAGGTGATATGCCATCAATAAACACACGACGAGTGATGAATGTAACTGAGGCTTTAATACACTAAACAGTAAGGCTCCTGACCTCTGGTCCCGAACTGGGGCGGGGGCGGAGACTAGCCACCTTTATACATGAGCCCGAGGGGAGGAGCCAGAGGCGGAGCCAGCCGGGACAAGCCCAGGCATATACAACACAACACAATCAATACAGTGGTTTACCACAAAAGGCAATAGTCATGGGGAACTTAATCATACAGGTGGACTGGGAAAATCAGTTTGGGAACGGATCCCAAGAAAAGGAATTTGTGGAATGTCTAAGATGTTATTTTGGAACAGCTTTGTAATGATATGTATAATCTAAGGAGAGTAAAGGGTTAACAAGATGATGTTCCTATATCTCATCACTGAGTAGTCTTATAAAAGGCAGTCTCTAAGCATTCTGGGAGACGCTAATGGAGAGGGACAGTGCGAGGTTGACATAGACTGTTGGTTGTATTAGAGCAGGGGTGGGCAAACTACGGCCCACAGGCCGCATGCGGCCCGCCAAAGGTCTTTATGCGGCCCACCAAGTCATTAAAAAAACATTTTTTTTTTAATTTTTAATTTTTTTTTTAAGGTTAATTGGGTCTGTTGGGTTACTTACTGGTATAGGGTGGATACGTTGACTTGAGTAGGGTGATCATTGCTCGGCACAACGTCAAGGGCCGAAGGGCCTGTTCTGTGCTGTACTGTTCTATGTTCTATAGAATCATTGCGCCCAGAATCATAACCGGGTGAAGTAATTATTTTACTTAATATACTATGCGGCCCTTTAAAATTGTGAATTTCTGAATGTGGCCCTTGCACGGAAAAGTTTGCCCACCCCGTATTAGAGGGACACAATATATTACTGTAACATAGATTCATACAGTTATTTTGTTAGCTATTACTAAGAACCATTTAAAGTAGTGTAAAATAAACTAGCTTTGTTCTAAATACATAGCTTGATGTTCTTTGTAAACACTGCAACTTTTAGCTATCTTGGAGAACTATACAAGGAACATCACATGCCACCAGAAGTGGAAAATTCTCACATGGTACCAGATAATTACTGAAGTAATTCAGCTAAAATTAGATAGAATCTAAGAAGAAAGAATATCAGCACGTGCTCAGACTTCGACGGTAGAGACTGCTTTCAGCCCTGTTACATCAACTCGAGAAACTGCAGACTCTGAAACAGTTCTGGACTTCTGGTAAAATGATGTTAATTGTAAAATTTTCAAGCAGCAATTTCAACTGTATCTCTCTGCCTCAAATTTAGATACAGCTAGTGGTAACAGAAAACTTGCATTATTTTTAACAATGGCTGGACCACAGGCAATTGAGCTACATAACTCTACAAGGAACATCACAAGGTTGTGGTAGAGCCCACTAGGGAACAGGCAATTCTGGATTTGGTGATGTTTAATGAGGCAGACTTGATTATGGACCCCTTAGGGGGAAGTGACCGCAATATGATACAATTTACCCTGCAGTTTGAAAGGGAGAAGCTAGAATCAGATATAAGTTTCACAATTGAATAAAGGTAACTACAAAGACATGAGAGAGGAGCTGGCCAGAGTTGATTGGAAGGGGAGCCGAGCAGGTAAGACAGTGGAACAGCAATGGCAGGCGTTTTGGGGGTTATTCAGGAGGCAGAACAGAAATTCATCCCAAGGAGGAGGAAACGTGCTAAGGGGAGGGGAAGGCAACCATGTCTGATGAGGAATGTCAAGGACAGCATAAAGGCTAAAGAAAAAGCATACAATGTGGCGAGGATCAGTGGGAAGCTGGAGGACTGGGAAGCCTTTAAAAGAAAACCGAGGACAACTAAAAAAGCAATAAGGGGGGAGAAGATGAAATAAGATCGTAAGCTAGCTAGTAATATAAAAGTAGTGTGCAAGAGATTATTTTGATATATAAAAGGTAACAGGGATGTGAGAAGTAGTAATGGAGAACAAAGAAATGGCAGAGGAACTGAATAGTTACTTTGCATCAGTCTTCACAGTGGAAGACACCAGCGGCATATTAGAACTTCAAGAGAATCAGGGGGCAGAGGTGAGAGTAGTGGCCATCACTAAGGAGAAGGTTCTGGGGAAACTGAAAGGTCTTAAGATGGATAAATAACCTGGACCAGACGGACTACACCCCAGGGTTCTGAAGGAGATAGCTGAGGAGATAGTGGAGGCATTGGTGGTGATCTTTCAGGAATCACTGGAGTCAGGGAGGGTCTCAGTGGATTGGAAAATGATTACTGGGACTTCCGGTTGCAGCTATGCGGAGCTAAGTCGCACATTTGGCAGCTCCCGCTAGAATTGGACTTTTATGCTCTTTTTAGGGCCCTTTTTCGATGATCCCCAGTGTGGGAAGGGGATAACATCACTCCCCCGGAATTGTATGGATTGGACAAGGAGTGGAGTGGTGAAAAAGTGGAGTTGGAGCAGAGACAGGTGTGAGGGAGGAAGGCCAAGATGGCGGCGGGTGGAGACCAGGCAGCTTGGGAGCAGTGGTCACAGGAGCAGCAGGAGTTTCTCCAGCGCTGCTTCACGGAGCTGAAATCAGAGCTCTTAGAGCCGATGAAGGCCTCGATTGATAAGCTGCTTGAGACCCAGACGGCCCAAGGGGCGGCGATCCGGGAGGTCCGATAAAAGGTCTCGGAAAACGAGGACGAGATCTTGGGTTTGGCGGTGAAGGTGGAGACGCACGAGGCGTTCCATAAGAAATGGCAGGCGAAGCTCGAGGACATGGAGAACCGGTCGAGGAGAAAGAACCTTCACATTCTGGGTCTCCTGGAGGGGCTGGAAGGTTCAGATGTGGGTGCCTATGTGGTCACCATGCTGAATACGCTAATGGGCACCGGGTCCTTCCAGGGGCCCCTGGAGTTGGAGGGGGCCCATTGAGTGCTGGCAAGGAGGCCCAAGCCCAGTGAGCCGCCGCGGGCGGTGCTGGTGCGGTTCCATCGGTTGGCGGACAGAGAATGTGTGCTAAGGTGGGCCAAGAAAGAGCGGAGCAGCAAAGATCCGGATCTACCAGGACTGGAGTGCGGAGGTGGCTAAGAAGAGGGCTGGGTACAACCGGGCTAAGGCGGTGCTGCACCGGAGAGGGGTGAAGTTTGGCATGTTGCAGCCGGCTCGACTGTGGGTTACCTACAGGGATCGGCATTATTACTTCGAGATGCCAGAAGAGGTGTGGACCTTTATTCAGACTGAAAAGCTGGACTCGGACTGAGGACTGTGGACGAGGGGACGCTGCGGGGGGGGGGGGGGGGCTGCTGTGCTGTGTTTTGGGGGGATTTTGTGGTTGGGTTGATCACTGTGTATCCTTTGTCTGTCGGGCAGGTTCGTAGGGGGTTGGGCAGGTAAAAGCATTTGGGCATCGGTGGCTGGAATTGGGGATGGGGCCCTGAGGGGCTGGGGGAGGCCAGAGCCGGAGAAATTGGGACTGGGCCTGGAAGGGAAACTAGGCCAGAGGGGGCGGGGTCGGACGGGTAGAAAGTGCGGGATTTTTCCCACGCTAAAGATGGAAGAGGTGGGGTTGGGGGGGGCGGGGAGTGCCCGCTGATGGACAGGAGGGGGGAAGGGGGATTCCTACGCTGGGGGGGGGGGGGTGTTGTTGGAACAGCGGGAATAGCCGGGGTCAGCAGGAGTCGCTGTCTCACGGGAGTGCAATGGGGGGAGCAATACAGCTAGGGGGGAAACCTGGCTTGGGGGGGAAACCAGGTTGCTGCTGGAATGGCCAAAAGGGGAGCTGGAGTTTGTAGAGGAGGTTTGGGCGGGGGTCTGCCGTTGGGAAGAACGAGAAGTGCGGGGGGGGGGGGGGGGGGGGGGGGGCGGACACAAGGCTGGCCTGGAAGGGTTATGGCTAGTCGGTTGGGGAGGGGGGCTGGTAACCTGGAACCTAAGAGGCCTGAATGGGCCGGTCAAACGGGCCCATGTGTTCGCGCACCTGAAGGGGATTAAGGCAGATGTGGTCATGCTTCAGGAAACGCATCTACGTGTGGCACATCAGGTAAGGCTAAGGAAGGGGTGGGTAGGACAGGTGTTCCTTTAACACGGTGCTGGACCCGGCATTAAATCGCTCTAGGTCTAGGACGGGTAGGAGGCCGGCGGCGGCCAAGGTGCTGAGGGGGTTTATGGACCAGATGGGGGGGGGGGGTATATCCGTGGAGGTTTGCGAGGCCGGGGGCCAGGGAATTTTTATTCTTTTCCCATGTTCATGAGGCCTACTCTCGGATTGACTTTTTTGTAATGAGCCGGGCACTGATTCCGAGGGTGGAGGACACGGAGGATTCGGCGATAGCCATCTCTGACCATGCCCCACATTGGGTGGCCCTCGTGCTGGGGGAGGAGAGAGACCAGCGCCTGCTGTGGCGTTTGGAGGTGGGGCTGTTGGCAGGCGAAGATGTTAGCGGGCAGGTCCGGGGGTGCATAGAGAGGTACTTGAACATCAACGATAATGGGGAGGTGCAAGTAGGGGTGGTTTGGGAGGCGTTGACGGCGGTGGTCAGGGGAGAGCTGATCTCCATCAGGGCCCATAAAGAAGGAGAGGAGAGGAGAGAGAGGGAGAGGCTAGTGGGGGAGATGGTTAGGATAGATAGGAGGTACTCAGAGGCCCCTGAGGAGGGGTTACTCAGGGAGCGGCGCAGCCTTCAGGCCGAGTTTGACTTGTGACCTCCAGTACGGCGGAGGCGCAGTGGAGGAAGGCGCAAGGGGCGGTGTATGAGTATGGCGAGAAGGCCAGCAGGATGTTGGCACACCAGCTTAGGAAGCGGGAGGCCGCGGGGGAGATTGGGGGAGTGAGGGAAAGAGGGGGGAGCACGGTGCGTAGTGCGGTCGGGATTAACCGGGTCTTCAGGGACTTCTATGAGGGACTGTATCGGTGTAGGCCCCCATCGGAGGAGGAGGCGATGGGTCGTTTTCTGGACCGGCTAAGGTTCCCGAGGGTAGAGGAGGAGCAGGTGGCGGGGCTGTGAGCGCCGGTTGGGTTGGAGGAACTGGTTAAGGGACTAGGGAGCATGCAAGCGGGGAAGACACAAATGGGTTCCCGGTGGAATTCTATAGGAAATACATGGGCCTATTGGGCCCACTGCTGGTTAGGACTTTCAATAAGGCAAGGGAAGGGGGGGTTCCTGCCCCCAACGACATCTAGGGCACTGATCTCTCTGATCTTGAAGCGAGACAAGGACCCGTTGCAGTGCGGGTCGTATAGGCCTATTTTGCTTATGAGGATTGAGGACTCTGTCCCGGGGATTATACACGAGGATCAGACGGGTTTTGTGAAAGGGAGGCAGCTGAATACCAATGTACACAGGCTCCTAAATGTAATTATGATGCCGGCGGTGAAGGGGGAGATAGCTCGTGGTAGCTATGGACGCGGAGAAGGCCTTCAATGGGGTGGAGTGGGGATACCTGTGGGAGGTGTTGAGGAGGTTTAGGTTTGGGGAGGGGTTCGTCAGCTGTGTGAAGCTGCTGTACGAGGCCCCGGTGGCGTGTGTGGCTACGAACAGGAGGAGGTCGGAATATTTTCGGCCATACCGAGGAACGAGGCAGGGGTGCCCCTTATCCCCCCTGCTCTTTGGTCTGGCGATAGAGCCCCTGGCCATGGCCTTGAGGGAGTCTAGGAATTGGAGGGGGTTGGTGCAGGGGGGGAGGAACACCGGGTATCGTTGTATGCAGACGATCTGCTAATGTATGTGGCGGACCCGATGGGGGAATGCCGGAGGTGTTGAGGATCCTCAGGGAGTGTGAGAAGGGTGTTTTTGGAGTGGAGTAGGGACGGGGACGTGGACAGGGGGGGGGGGGGGGGGACACGCGGACTGGGGGGGGGGGGGGTGCTGGCATTGCCTAACCTCTGTGGGTATTATTGGGCTGCCAACGTGGAGATGGCACGCGTGGGTAATGGAGGGGGGAGGGGGCGGCGTGTAAGAGGTTGGAGGTGGCATGCCTCCCGGCATGCAGGGTTCAGGATAGGGTGCTGTTGGGGGTGTGGGCTGGTGAGGGTAGGATTTCGTCAATTTACTAGTTGATACAGGAGGAGGAGGAGGCCTCGGTGGAGGAGCTAAAAGTTAAGTGGGAGGAGGAACTGGGGGAGCCGATCGATGAGGACACGTGGGCGACTGCCTGGGAAGAGTGAATTCTTCCTCCTCTTGCGCCAGGCTTAGCCTGATACAATATAAGGTCCAGCACAGGGCGCAGATGACCGGGGCAAGGCTGAGCCGATTCTTTGTGAGTGAGAACAGGTGTATGAGATGTTCGGGGGGTTCTGCAAACCACACCCACATGTTCTGGGCATGCCCAGCATTAGAGGAGTTCTGGAGGGGCGTAGCGAGGACGCTATCAAAGGTGGTGAACTCCAGGGTTAAGCCATGTTGGAGGCTTGCAATATTTGGGGTGTCAGAAGAGCCGGGAGTGCAGCAGGCGAAAGAGGCCGGTATCATGGCCTTTGCGTCCCTTGTAGCCCGGCGAAGGATTCTGCTTCAGTGGAAGGATGCGAGGCCCCCAAGTGTGGAATCCTGGATCAATGACATGGCAGGGTTTATTAAATTGGAAAGGATGAAATTTGCCTTAAGGGGATCTGTGCAGAGGTTGTTCAGGTGGTGGCAACCGTTCCTAGACTTCCTGGCAGAGCGTTAGGAGATGGTCAGTAGCAGCAGCAACCTGGGGGGTGGGGGGGAGGGGGGTGGGGGGTTTGTCTATGTTTGGTTGGGAATCTATTATTGTTTATTGTTCATTGTACATTGTATTGTTTAGTTGTTTATTTATTTTTGCTGTTTTCATTGCTCTGTTCAGGGGTGGGGGGTGGGGGGTTGTTTTTTCTTGTTTCTATTTTTCTTTTCTGTTATTTATGATGTAAAAATTTTGAATAAAAATATTTACAAAAAAAAAGAAAATGGTTACTGTAACACCCCTATTTAAGAAGGGAGGGAGGCAGAAGACAGGAAATGATAGGCGAGTTAGCCTGACTTTGGCCTTTGGTAAGGTTTTAGCGACCATTATTAAGGATGAGATTGCGGAGTACTTCGAAGTGCATGGTAAAATAGGACTGAGTTAGCATGGCTTCGTCAAGGGGAGGTCATGCCTGACAAATCCGTTAGAATTCTTTGAGGAGGTAATGAGAAAGTTAGACAGGGAAGAGTGCGGAAGGAGGCCATTCGGCCCATTGAGTCTGCACCGGCTCTTGGAAAGAGCACCCTACCCAAGGTTAACACCACCACCCCATCCCCATAACCCAGTAACCCCACCCAACACTAAGGGCAATTTTGGACACTAAGGGCAATTTATCATGGCCAATCCACCTAACCTGCACATCTTTGGACAGTGGGAGGAAACCGGAGCACCCGGAGGAAACCCACCCACGCACACACGGGGAGGATGTGCAGACTTCGCACAGACAGTGAGCCAAGCCGGAATCGAACCTAGGACCTTGGAGCTGTGATACATGAAGGGCCTGTTCCTGTGCTATACTTTTCTTGTTTGTTGTTCTTGTTCTTTATTGTTGTTATGGACAAGGTACTGGCATGGATAGAGAATTGACTGATTGGCAAAAGACAGTGGGGATAGAGGGGACTTTTTCAGGATGGCAGCTGGTGACTAGTGATGTTCCGCAGTGTTCACTTTTGGGACCACAAGGATTCACAATATACATTAATGATCTGGAAGAAGCAACTGAGGCATTATTGCTAAATTTGCAGATGATACAAAGATATGTAGAGGGTCAAGTACTGTTGGGGAAGCGGAGAGGCTGCAGAAGGACCTGGCGAGTGGGCAAAAAAGTGGCAGATAGAATACAATGTGGAAAAATGTGAGATTATGCACTTTGGTAGGAAGAATAGAGACATAGATCATTTTCTAAATGGAGAAAGGCTTCGGGAATCTGAAGCACAAAGGGATTTAGGAGTTCTAGTTCAGGATTCTCTTAAGATTAACATGCAGGTTTAGTTGGCAATTAGGAAGGCAAATGCAATGTTAGCATTCATTTCAAGGGTTAAAATACAACAGCAAGGATGTACTACTGAGGATGTATAATTCTCTGGCCTGACCCCATTTGGAATATTGTGAGCAGTTTTGGGACCTGTAACTAGGGAAGGATGTGCTGGCGTAGTCGGGGGTCCAGAAGAGGTTCACAAGGATGATCCTGGGAATGAAGAACTTGTCATATGAGGAGCGTTTAAGGATTTGCGATCTGTACTCGCTGGAGTTCAGAAGGATGTGGGGGCATCCCATTGGAACTTACAGAATTACTGTGGATATTGAAATAGAGTGGATGTTGAGAAGATGTTTCCAATATGATTTTCTCAATCTTTCCTGAGGTGATAACATCTTCGACAAATACACGATTAGGAAGCAATCTAGTGAAACTTCCCAGAACATTTCTTTTCAAAGATATTCTTCGTTTATACAATTTGTGGAAGTGCACATTCCAGATGAAGTTGGGTAACAGGCTCTTGGGCACTTCAGTCACCTTAAGGACAGCGTGTGGTGATGCTGAGAACCCAGGTATGCATGAAGGATCTGATGGGGTGGCCTCCTCACCTCCAGCCAAGCTACGTTTTGGTGCTTGTTTGAAAATTGTGGCAATGAGACATTCTTCCAAATGAGACATTCTTCCAAACGGCTCAGGGAATCATCCGAAAAGACCTCTCATCTCCTTTCTCATGAGTGCTTTGAGGACATTTTGTGTGGAACACTGCCTGATGGATTTGTGATCAAAGGTGTTTTTTCTGCACAAACCTTTCGATGAGGTACTGCCAATCAAACACAGTCCAACTGACTGGAACATTCTTCAGCAACATGGCTAAATCTCTCCTTTACAACACTTTTGCTGAACTGCCTCCAATGCATGTGTATCTTTCCTTGCAGAAGGAGTCCAGAACTATATGCAGTACTCTGAGGTGTGGTCTCACCAATGCCCTGTAAAGTTGCAGCAAGGTGTCTACACTCTTACAATGTCAATTACTTGCTGCACCTACAAGCAAGCAACTTAAGTTTTATGCCTGAGGAAACCTAGAACCTTTGTATCGCAGCATTCTGTAGTCACTCCGTTTAAATAATATTTAGCTTTCTTATTTTCCTGCCAAAGTGGACAACCTCACATTTCCCCACATTATACGCTATTTGCAAAATTTCTGCCCATCACTAAATCTATCCATATCCCTTTGCAGACTCTTTGGGCTGGATTCTCTGATTTGGAGACTATGGGCCGTATTCCCCAACAATGGGACTATGTCCCCACGCCGGCATGAAAACCAGCGGCAACCACTCCGGCATCAACGGACCCTGAAAGTGAGGAATTCTCCCCTTTCTATGGGGGCTAGGTCGCCGCCGGAGTGGCTCCCGCAGCTCCAGCCGGCGGCGAACGGCATACGTCCGTGGGGAGTTCCCTTCTCCACACCGGCCGCCGAACAATATAGCGGAGCCTTACAGGGGCCCGGCGCAGAGTAAAGTAGGCCCCCACGGAACCAGCCTGCCCGCCGATCAGTACGCCCCGATCGCGGGCCAGGCCATCATGGGGGCCTCCCCGGGGTCGGATCCCCCAGCCCCTCCCTCCAGGACACACTCACCTTCCAGGTCCCGCCGTGCGTGAGGTGAGTAATCTACGCCGGCGGGACTGGGCAAAACTCATCGGCCACTCGGCCCATCGAGGCCCGGAGAATTGCCGGGGGAGCCGCTGTCAACGGCCCCCGACTGGCGCAATGGGAATCCCGCCGGCGCCCGGAAAACGGAGCCAGAAAATAGGGAAGCCGGCGTTGGGGCGTCGGGACGGGATTCACGCCTCTCCCCGGGGATTCTCCGACCCTGCACCGGGTCGGAGAATCTCGCCCTTTGTCCTGAGGGTGGTGTGGGAACGGTGGCTTTTTACGACTGAACAAACAGCGCAAAACGGCCACCGATCCTCCGTCTGGTGGGGGAGCTAGCGGGCACGCAGCGGAGAACACCTGGCTCTAGCTGCCGATACGGGAGGAGAATTGGCAAGTCCGTGGCCGCACATAGAGTACCCCACTTTGGAGGGGACAGAGCATCGTGAAAACGGCACCACCCCAATTTTGGTGCCAACATGGATTCTCCAGCCGATGACCAAATGTGATTTCGCCGTCAGAGACAGGAGAATCATAGATCATAGAATTTACAGTGCAGAAGGAGGCCATTTGGCCCATCGAGTCTGCACCGGCTCTTGGAAAGAGCACCCTACCCAACGTCCACACCTCCACCCTATCCCCATAACCCAGTAACCCCACCCAAAGCTGAGGGCAGTTTTGGGCACTAAGGACAATTTGTTTAGCATGGTCAATCCACCTAACCCGCACATCTTTGGACTGTGGGAGGAAACCGAAGCACCCGGAGGAAACCCATGCAGACACGGGGAGAATGTGCAGACTCCGCACAGACAGCGCCGGCCCTAGGGTTGCTGGCGCCCCGGGCAAGCTGAACTTCGGCGCCCTTCGGCGCCCTTCGGCGCCCTTCGGGGGGGGGTGCGGGGCCGGGGGGGTGGGGGGGCGGGGCGGGGCCGGGGGCCGAGGGGGGGCGGGGCCGAGGGGGCGCGGGGCCGAGGGGGGCCGGGGCCGAGGGGGGCCGAGCCCGAGGTGGGGAAGGGGGGCCGAGCCCGAGGCGGGGGGGGGGGCCGAGCCCGAGGCGGGCGGGGGGGGGGCCGAGCCCGAGGCGGGGGGGGGGGGGATGGGGGGGCCGAGCCTGAGGCGGGGGGGGGCCGAGCCCGAGGCGGGGGGGGGGGGGGGCGAGGATGAGGCGGGGGGGTGAGCCCGAGGCGGGGAGGGGCCGAGGCGGAGGCGGGGTGGGCTGGCCCGAGGCGGGGGGGGGGCCGAGGATGAGGCGGGGGGGCGAGCCCGAGGCGGGGGGGGGCCGAGGCGGAGGCGGGGTGGGCTGGCCCGAGGCAGGGGGGGGCGGGCCCGAGGCGCGGGGGCGGGGCCGAGGGGGGGGGCAGACGGAGGGGGGCGGGAGGGGGGGGGGCGGAGGGGGCCGCCCTGGGGGAGGGCGGCCACCGCGCATGCGCTGGTTGGCACCGGCCCAACTGCGCATGTGCGGGACCCGAGTCTCTGGCGCCCCCTAGCACATGGCGCCCCGGGCGACTGCCCGAGTTGCCGGTGCCTTGGGCCGGCCCTGCGCACAGACAGTGACCCAAGCCGGGAATTGAACCTGGGACTCTGGAGCTGTGAAGCAATTGTGCTAACCACAATGCTACCGTGCTGCCCTACCCCTCGTGTCCTCCTTACAACTTGCTTTCCTGCCAACCTTTGATTTGTTAGCAAATTTGGCAACTATACACTCAGTCTCTTCATTCAAGTTAATATAGACTGTAAATATTTGAGGCTCCAGCATTGACCCCTCTGACATCCGACTAGTTACAGTTTGTCAACCAGAAAATGACCCTCTGTTTTGTCAGTTAGTCAGTCTTCTATCCATGCTAATATATTACCTCCAACACGGAGCTCTTATCTTGTGCATTCACCTTTAATGTGGTACCTTATAAGATCTGAGAAGATCTGTTCCTATATTGGTTGCATGAATTGCCCCTCTGATACACTGGTTGTGCTGCACCTGCTCCACCAACACAATCTTAGCCCTCAGGTTTCTGCAGAAGTGCTCTGAAGTCACGTATAATTTGGGCCAGCTACAGATTAATCTCCTTCAATAATTTGAAATAATTCCGAACTCAATGGTGATACTCGTGGTAAATGTTACATCTTGGAGTGGCATGGTGGCGCAGTGGTTAGCACTGCTGTCTCAGGGCGCCGAGGACCCAGGTTCCATCCCGGCCCCCGATCACTGTCCATGTGCAGTTTGCGCATTCTCCCCGTATCTGCGTGGGCCTCACCCCCACAACCCAAATATGTGCAGGGTAGGTGAATTGACCACGCTAAATTGCCCCTTATTTGGAAAAAGTTTTTAATAAGTAAATGTTAAATCTTATTTTCCATTTCTCACTAAGTACCTTTATGATCTCTGACTCAGCTTGTATATGAATTATGGCTGAACTAATGTTTTGTGCTCACTATGACTGAACTTATAATAATAATCCTTATTGTCACAAGTAGGCTTACATTAACAGTGCAATGAAGTTACTGTGAAAAGCCCCCAGTCGCCACATTCCGGTGCCTGTTTGGGTACACTGTGGGAGAATTCAGAATGTCCAAATTACCGAACAGCACGTCTTTCGTGACGAGTGGGAGGAAACTGGTGCACCCGGAGGGAACCCATGCAGACAAAGCGTGAACGCGCAGACTCCGCACAGACAGCGACCCAAGTGGTAATCGAACCTGAGACCTGGCTCTGTGAAGCAACAGTGCTAACCACTGTGCTACCGTAAAACTGTGTCTGCCTCGATTAAGGAAAAGTAGACTTGTTTGACAACAATATTTGCATTTAACTAAAACGTTCCATGGTTTTAATGAAAAAAATGCTAAAGTTGTAATTACAACTTGATCCGAAAGAACAATTGAACCAATGCTGGAGATCTGTGGCAGAAGAAATTGTTCCCCATCACACCTGTTTCAGGGAGAGAAATGCACTTGAGGGAGGACCAATCTCTGGGCAGGATCCCAGGTGTCCAATTCTGAGTACCTACAGCACCTGTTTAGACAAAGCGTTCCACAACTTGATCGGTACAATAGGGTCCCAAAGTCTGTTTGATGACTCCAGTTTCATATTTGGCAAGAATTGTGGACAACATGTATCACATGTACTTCAATCTGTGTTTCAGGCCATTTGAGACTGGTTTAAAAAAATGCTTTGTCTTCTTTTCTCACTTGCCTTAATGTGTAACCAAGAAGAGCAATGCTCTACTGAGGTGAGACCCACGCTGACATGGGGAGAATGTGCAAACTCCTCTCGGGCAGTGACCCGGGGCCGAGATTGAACCCGGGTCCTCGGCGTCATGAGGCAGCAGTGCTAACCACTGCACCACCTTGCCGCCTCATGTAGATATCGTTCTGATGTTATGTTGCTTCTCAGCGATAATCAAAGCTCTTACCCATTACCTCTATATGGCTATTTCATCTAAAGCCCCATCTGAATATTTTAATGAACAATATATAATGAAGGCAGATTCTTGGATTTCATATTGTTTCATATGCACTTCGAATTGAACACCAGCAGTCCTGCGCAGAGTGAGTACTTTTTATTTCTTGGTTACGGAACAGCGATAGATGTTTGTTCAGTAAATATGCACAATTTGAAGTATATTTACCTGTATTGCGAGAGTGTGCGTAAAACACCTTCTCCTAAAATGTGTGCGTATTGTTAAAACGTTGTCACCATATTCACACTATGTGAAGTCAGCAATTCCCATTAGATAGCACTGTTTTGATATCTTTTGTGTTGTTAAGGTTTCTGATGGTGTGCTAATCAAAGGGGATGACGTTTTTGCATTTACTTGTATACGTAAGAATATTAATGGTTATTAATGCAAGGGTTTGCAGGGACAGAGAAAAGGTTTTGTCCAAAGCCAAAATCCTTCTCAAATTCCGCAAGACTTTGAAATGATCACACGAGAATGTTTGATTCTGCCAGCACTGTGGAATCTTTGGTATTTTTATATAGATTGCATAAATGTGGAGGTACGACATAATAGGCTTGTTGACAAAATTGACACATGGATGCAAAAGGGATAGAAAACAGAGTTATGGTGAATGTTAAGCCCAGATGGTATCTCTGTAATAAAAAACTGATAAGCAAGTCTTGATTTCTCCTACTCCAATTTTATTGTGCTCTATAATCACTTTTATCCAATACCACAGTGTCACCTGTATCCCCTTTATATATGTGTGCAGTCCATCAAGCAATAAGTGTGGTCTATTAAACAATTAATACTCCAATTCTAACATAAGCACGCAGGAACATTGACTCTTTCCAAACAGTGAATACCTATTTTTTGGATTGGAGAGAGATGTACAGTGGAGTTTCCCAAGGTTGACTGTTAGGTTCATTGCTGTTTTTAATATACATTAATTACTTCGACTTGGGGGTGGCAGCGTGCAGGACACCATTTAGGTATTTGAAATAATGCTTGGAAATGTAGGGAAGATAATAAGACTTCAAGAGAATTTAGACAAGCTAGTGGAATGGATGACAATACAAGCTAAATGGCACAATTATAAAGGGGTTGAAAACTTGCAACAAGAGAAAGATCTGGAACTATTTCTACACAAATCTTTATAGCTGGCAGAGCAGATTAATAAAACAATTACTAAAGCATATGGAATCCTGGACTTCATAAATAAAGGCATAAAATATAAAAACCAGGAAGTTCAACCAAACATATATGAACACTAGTCTGGGCCCAAGTAGTGTTCTCAATTTTGGACACCATACTTTAGGAAGGATGTGAAGACTTTGGAGAGGGCACAAGAGACCTTTAGTAGAATGGCTTGAAGGACGAGGAGATACCGTTACGTGGACAAACTGGAAAATCTGGAATTGTTCTTTGAACAGAGATGATTAAGATGAGGTGCTAAAATCATGAAGAGCTTGTGGTGAATGTAACTCCGTAATTCACACTATTGTATATACATGAGACCATGCATTTGTAAGCGCAGTTGCGTTGCCCGACCACTAGGGGGAGTAGCGCTGGGAATGCTTAGGAGTTTGTACAGGGCTCCACCTACGACTCCTCCCCCTGGACTGCTGTATAAATACCAATGCTCAGAGCCAGTCGTTCAGTTCATCGAGAGTTCAACGCGGAACACGCTGGCTCTGTTGTAAGTACATTAAAACCACTGTTCATATCTTAAAGCACGTGTCTAGTGAATTGATGGTTCCATCAGAGCTTAGGTAGGATATATTCTATAACTGAAGTGTTAATAACTGATTTAAGATATTGGCAAAAAACCCCAGAGGCGACACGAGAAAAAAATATTTTATTCAATGGGTGGTTTAGGATTTGGAATGCACTTGGACAGAGTGGTTGAGACACAATCAACAATCGTTTTCAAAAGGAAATTGGATAAAAACGAACAAAAAGAAATTTCAGGATTGTATAAGAAAGGGCAGGGGAGTAATACTAACTGAATTGCTCTTCAAAAGAGTGACCTGATGGGCTGAATGAGCACAGAGTGTATTTGAGACAGTTTCTGAGAACAATATGTTCTGGAACCAACCAGGGAACATGTTATATTAGACCTGGTAATGTGTAATTGGGCAGGATTAATTAACAAGTTTGTAGTACAGGATCATCTAGGCAAGAGCAATTTTGATTTAATATACTTTCAAATCCAATTTGAAGGTGAGAAATATGGGTCTGAAACTAATGTTTTAAACTTAAAGGCAATTACAAGAGTATGAAGTCATAGTTGGCTAAAATGAATCATGAAATAGTATAAAAAGATGATAGGGAAGCAGTGAGAGATATTTATGGGGATCATTCATAACTTGCAGCAAAGACAGTTGAGAAAGAGGGACTCCATGAGAAGAATGTAACTTCTGTGACTAACTAAGGATGTTCAGGCTGGTATCAAACTGAAAGAAAAGGCTTTCGACGCTGTGAAGTTTAACGGCACGGTAGCACAGTGGTTAGCACTGTTGCTTCGCAGCACTGGGACCCGGGTTTGATTCCCGCTCAGGACACTGTCTGTGAGGAGTCTGCACGTTCTACCTGTGTCTGCATGGGTTTCCTCCGGGATCTCCGGTTTCCTCCCACAAGTCCCGAAAGACGTGCTTTGGACATTCTGAATTCTCCCTCAGTGTACCTGAACAGGCGCCAGAGTGTGGCGGCTGGGGGCTTTTCACAGTAACTTCATTGCAGTGTTAATGTAAGCCTACTTGTGACACCAATAAAGATTATTATTTAAAAGATTATTATTATTAGGTGCGAGGCCAGACGATTGGGAAATGTTTAGAAACCAGCAAAGGATGATTAAAAATATGGGGCGAGATTCTCCGCAAATGCAGAGAATCGTAAAGGCTGCCGTGGGACAGACCGTGACCACGGCAGCCTTCACAGCCACTTCCGGGGCCGATTCTCCCCCCCCCGGGCGGGGCTAGGAGCGCGGCCCCGTGCGTCGCGGCGGTGCGGCCTTGACGACGGTCGTCAAGGCCGCACGTCAAGCGTCACGGCGGCTGACGCGGCCGATGACGTCAGCCGCGCATGCGCAGGTTGGACAACGATCTTGCCGGGCGGCAGAGGGGAAAGAGTGCGTCTGTTTTGGACGCTGGCCCGACGATCGGTGGGCACCGATCGCGGGCCTGTCCCCTCCCGAGCACAGTCGTGGTGCTCCAATGCCAATCGGGCCTCTAGATGCCCCAAACGGGCATCTGGCGCCTGTTTCACGACGGCAGCGAGCAGGTGTGTTTGCTGCCGTGGTGGAACAGGCGTGAAGGGCCAGCCGCTCGGCCCATCGGCCTCGGAGAATCGCCGCTCGCCGTTTTTTACGGCGAGCGCCGATTCGTGGCGTGGGTCGGGCGTGGGGGGGGGAGAATAGCGGGAGGGCGTGAAAAATGTCGGGAGGCCCTCCCGCTATTCTCCCACCTGGCGTGGGGGGGCGGTGAATCGCGCCCAGGGTGAAGGGGGCAAAGGGAAAACTTAAAGTATGGGGAAAATTAGCAGGACATATAAAAACAGTCAGTAAAAGTATACAAGAGGAAAAGAGTAGCTAAAATTAGCATTTCTCTCTTAGAGGATGAAACTGGGAAATTAATAATGGGAAACAGGGAAATGGAAGAAATGGCGTGGGGGGGGGGAGAATAGCGGGAGGGCGTGAAAAATGTCGGGAGGCCCTCCCGCTATTCTCCCACCTGGCGTGGGGGGGCGGTGAATCGCGCCCAGGGTGAAGGGGGCAAAGGGAAAACTTAAAGTATGGGGAAAATTAGCAGGACATATAAAAACAGTCAGTAAAAGTATACAAGAGGAAAAGAGTAGCTAAAATTAGCATTTCTCTCTTAGAGGATGAAACTGGGAAATTAATAATGGGAAACAGGGAAATGGAGGAGACTTTAAACAAGTATTTTGTTTTGTCACCACAGTAGAATACACAAACCATCCCAAGAGTAATTGAAAATCAACAGGCAAAGCGGAGGGAAAAACTTAAAGCAATCACAATCACTCGAGGACAATTGCTGGGAAAAGTAATGGGACTTGACCCTGACAAGTTCCCAGACCTAATGGCCTGCATCCTGGGATATCCTTTGTGCTGTTTCCAAGAGTGGGGGTGTCAGTTACAAGGGGTCACGATTTCAAGGTGAGAGGGGGAAAGTTTAAGGGAAATGTGCGGGGAAAGTTTTTTACTCAGAGGGTGGTGGGTGCCTGGAACGCTTTACCAGCGGAGGTGGTAGAGGCGGGCACGATAGCGTCATTTAAGAGGCATCTAGACAGGTATATGAATGGGCGGGAACAGAGGGAAGTAGACCTTGGAAAATAGGAGACAGTTTTAGATAAAGGATCTGAATTGGCGCAGGCTGGGAGGGCCAAAGCGCATGTTCCTGTGCTGTAATTTTCTTTGTTCTTTGTTCTCTTTGTTCTTTGTGTGGGACATGGCATCATCTTATGGGGAGCCCGAATGGTCATCCTGTGCCCAGGTCAGTGCCCAATCTCGATGGAACCACACAACGGTCACCAGGGGTCTCCAAGGTGAAGATGCTCGCAAGAAGCCAAGCCTGGTGGCTCAAGCGTGACACTGACATTGAGAAATTGGCAAAACAGTGTCCTTTGTGTCTGGAGCACCAGATGTTCCCACATTCGGCCTCGCTGCACCTATGGGAATGGTCAGGGAAACCTTGGGTATGGGCACATGTGGAACTCGCCGGGCCGGCGCGACATGGTAGCGTTTGGCAAAGTTCGGTAGCAAAAGAAAACCCGGGCTACCTGTGCCTCCCAAGTCCCGGTGGTCAGTTTCTTCATGCCCATCTTGAATGTCTGACTCCCCACTCAGCCAACCTATTAGAGGTCGGGTGATACGGGGAATTCGCAAGTGACTGATGGCAATGATAAAAGCCCCAACCTCCGCATGTTGTCCCGTTGTCGGAGACCAACACTTCAGAAATGCTGTGGATGCTGAACGTGTGCCGTAGATATTCCACAGTCGTTCTGCGGTGGTTGCCACCATTTTGTGGACTTCCAACCTCTTTGTGTGGGCATCCACTATAAGCAGGAACATTGCCCCCTGAAAAGGGCTGGCAAAATTAATGTGGAGGCGAGACCATGGTCAGCCAGGCCAATCCCGCGCTGCTGGGGGAGCCTTCTGATTCTCTTGGCATGGTCCACAAAGCTGAGCCAGCTTCTCGACATCCCTGTCGATTCCGGGCCACCGGACATAGCTATGTGCCAGCATCTTCATTTGGACACCCCTGGGTGCCAGTGTAGCAAAATGGGTGCGCCCCGTGCTCTGGGACGACCACCCGAGTCCCCACAGGATGATGCGGTCCTCAACGCTAAGCTCTGGAATCTTTGAGGTTTGAGCCTTTAGGTCAATTTGCGCGTAATTGCGTTCCCCGTCGACAAGCTTTCTGGACGCGAAGGCTATGGATCATTCCGAATGGCCGCCATGTGGTGCTGCGGACGGCCCCACAGGGTGATGTGTTGCAAGTCTATAGCGTGAGCTTGGAAGGGTCGTAATGGGTGGGAAGCTTGGAGTAGGGCAACTGACATTTCACCTCAGTAAAAGTCTGCTGTTGTAGCTGGGCCCCATTCCCCAGGCTGCCCCTTCTTCAATAACTGGTGGAGGGGGCTGAGGAGAGTCGCCCGATTTGGGATGAACTTCCCATAATAATTAACTAAACCCAAGAAAGAACTCAACTCTGTCTGACTCCCAGGGACAGGGGCCTGTTTGATACCTCGCCTTCCACTGGGCATAAGTCATGTCTGTCCATCCTATGCCCACCCATTACGACCCTTCCAAGCTGGTGCTATAGACAACACATCACCCTATGTGGTGGGGGCAGTCCCCAGCACCCCGTAAAGGCCATTCGGAATGATTCTTAGCGTTCGCGTACAGAAAGCATGTCCTTCTATCCTATAACCCAAGCACGTGATTTCGAGGGCGTTGAAAATGCATGTCTCCTGACGAAGTTAGACGCTGGCTAACTCGAAGCACTGGAGAACTTTGGCCAGGTTCTCCAAATGTTTCTGGATGGACGAACCGGTAATGAGAACATCGTCAAGATAGACCGCCACCCTGAGCAACCCCACAGGATGTTCTCCATCTCTCTTTGGATAATCAAGCTTGCCAAGGAAACTCTGTATGGCAGTCAGGTATACTCGTATAACCCTCTGTCAGTGTTTATTATGATGAAATGCCGGGAGCCGGGGTTCAGAATCAATTGCAGGTACGCGTGGCTCATTTCTAGATTTGTAAAGGATCCACTGAGATTGATGTAAAGGTCCTCGATATTGGGGACCAGATAACAGTCCAGGCAGGAGACATGGTTGACATCTTGCAGTCGCCACACAGGCGTACGGAATCATCAGGCACTACGGGGGCGGCCCAGTCGGTGAACTGAACAAGGCAGATGATGCCCAACCGTGCCAAGTGGTCCAACTCGGCGTCCACTCTCGGCTGCAAAGCGTACGGGACCAGTCGAGCACGGAAATAACAGGGCTGTGCCAGTGGGTCCATGCTTATCTGGGCCATCACTCCACAGGGTCAGAGTCTGGAGGCCGGATCGGATTCTGTTGAACGTGCGGCGGCTAATGACCAAGACTGTTGCTCCGGTGTCGAGTTCTATCTTGAATGTTGCCTGTGCACTAACAATGTCACCTGGATCAGGGCCACTCGCAGTGCGGTTGCGCAGTGTAATTGTTGAAAGGAGTTGTCCTCATCATCCACATAGTATGCCGGTCACGAAGGAAGCGTTCTTGTTAGGAGGGACGGTGGGGCGCTGGGTCCTCGCGGGACCATCTAGGGCCTAGGTACCAGTGTCCGGCCTGCTGCCTGTTGCTGCCATCTTGGTATCCTTGTTCGGGAGAGCTGCCTTGGTGGCCCTCGGCCGCCTTGTGGCAGCGACTCCCGTCTCTGCGACGTGTGTCCCATTGTCGGGTGCCCGTTCCTCGGGTCTCAGAAAGCTGGTCGGCTCTTGGTCGGGCATCCCAGGCTCAGGACTACCATCCCTTGGAGTTCTTGTACCCCCAGCTCAGTGCCTCGTGGAGATTGCAATGCCAGATGTCTGCTGTAGTGTCATGTGAGTTTCCGTCAGAGGTTTTTGCTGCATCACGGATGGCGCAGATAAACCGGTCACGCAGAGAATCATTCAGAGCAGGCCCAATTTCACAAGTCTCGGCCATCATGCCACAAAATTGTTGCTGGACTCTCCTTCAGCCTGGGTTGCAGTATGGATGCGTAACCTGCAGACAATAACGGGCGGCTTTGGATTAAGGTGTTCCTCAACCAGTGTTAATAGTGCAGCAAAGAACTGGGAATCTGGCAAATCGGGGTGGGTTAAACCTTTGATGAGCGGATAGGTTGGTCCACCGACGGCTGTCAGTAACCCCACAGTTTGTCACTCGTCTCCAACAATGGCATTGATCCGGAAAAAATATTGGCGGGATTCTCCGAGCCCGTGCCGGTTTGGAGGATCACCGGGGTGGGGTCGCGAATCACGTGACGCCACTCCAACGTCGTTTCGTAATTCTCCGAGGAAGCGAAAACAGCGTGGTTGGGAACGGCGCTGCACGGCCCGGAGAATCGCCTGAGGGGGTCCGCTGAGCGATTCTCCGTGCTCCCGGCGATACTGCGACCCGGATGGGCTCAAGTCCCGACGTCGTGACCCGAGGTCACGCCGGTGCCGATCTAACCTGCTTTTAAAAATCATCAGCCAGTCGTGCTGGTTCACGATGCAGCAGCAGGAGGTGAGTTGTCGGCGTGGGAGGGACCTATGGCTGGCGGGACGGGCACGGCCGTGGCTGGAGTGGTGGTGGGGTGGGGGGAGGTCGGGGGGAGGGGCATGGGGAGAACAGCCCCTTACGGCCGGGAACGGCCTGCCATGGCGGGGCGGTGCCAAAACCACGGATGCCATTATGGCAGCCAGGCTGATGGGCACCGACCCTGGGCGCTGGCTGAGGGCAAGCCCCCGGCCGTGCGGATGGGTGCTCGACCCCCCCCAGCGGGGGGGGGCCTCCCAACCAGTGGCACCCGCCGGCGGGTAGGTCCAGGGCCACACACACGCAGCCCCCAGTGAGGGCACTGCCATCCAACGGTGGTGCTTGCAGGAGGGACTGGCAACAGGAGTCGGGGCACTGAGTGTGCGGGCAGGGGTGGGGGGCATGCGTGGCTGTGGCGCAAGCTGCCAACCAGGGCGGCCATGTAGCCCATGGCACCTGGTTGTGGAGCAGGTCATGCGCCATGGTTAAACCTGTAACACTCCCCTCCCTACTCCCTGCAGATCATAATATTTGGGCACCAGCCAGCGATGTTGGCCGCCGTGGCGGGGGCCGCTGCCTGCATGCAGCCTTGTGGCAGCATCAGTGCAGGCGGCTCAGAGAGGCGATGGAGGCTGCAGCAGAGGGATGGGCTGCAGCAGAGGGATGGGCTGCAGCAGAGGGATGGGCTGCAGCAGAGGGATGGGCTGCAGCAGAGGGATGGGCTGCAGCAGAGGGACAGGCTGCAGAGGGCCAGGTGGCACCCGCTCAGGCTGGAGGGCCGCCCGCCCGACAGGAACAGGAGGAGGACAATGGCGAGGGCGAGGTAAAGGATGATGATACCGATGAGGAGGAGGAGGTGGTGATGGTACCACAGCAACGGAGGCGCCCGATTAGGCCTCGTGTCTACCGGCGCCGCATGTCCTTCCAGGACCGCCCGGCAGGGCATGCAGGAGGAGACTCCGGATGAGCCGGGAAACCGTCGCCCATATCTGCCACCTGATGGCACACCTGCCACCGCATGGCTCTGGGGTGGACATGTTCTCCCGGAGGCCATCAAGGTGACGGTGGCCCTGAACTTTTATGCCACGGGATCGTTCCAGTTGCTGAGTGGGGACCAGTCTGGCATCTCCCAGGCATCGGTGCACCGGTGCATCCATGCAGTGATGGATGTCCTGTATGACATTGCAGAGCGCTACATTCTGGTGGACCGCGCCCACCAGGATGCCCAGACAGCGGGCTCCGCTGCCGTTGCCAGGATTCCCATGGTACAGGGGGCGATCGATGGGGTTCACGTCACCATATGGCCACCAGCGGATAACCGGGCGATGTTCATGAACGGGAAGGGGGCCGACTCCATGAACATTCAGTGGTCTGTGACACCAGATGGAGATCCTGCACATCTGCGCCCGGTACCCGGGCAGTGTACATGACGCATTTATCCTGGCACAATCGTTCATCCCAGCCATTTTCGAGGGACACCACCCCAACTGGCTGCAGGGCTGGTTGCTGGGCGACAGGGGTTACCCGTGGCTGATGATGCCTATACGGAGGCCACGGACCGACATGGACAACCGCTACAGTGAGGCCCATGCAGCAACCAGTGGTGTGGTCGACAGGTGCTTTGGGCTGCTGAAGATGCGCTTCAGGTGCCTGGACCGCTCTGGTGGGGCCCTCCAGTACTCATCGGAGAGGGTCAGCCGTATCGTTGTGCTGTGTGCCGCACAATATATCCCAGCAGAGGGAGGATGGGGGGTGGGGGGTGCGATTGACAGGATATTAAGGGCAGCACGGTAGCATGGTGGTTAGCATAAATGCTTCACAGCTCCAGGGTCCCAGGTTCGATTCCCCGCTGGGTCACTGTCTGTGCGGAGTCTGCACGTCCTCCCCGTGTGTGCGTGGGTTTCCTCCAGTTTCCTCCCACAGTCAAAAGACGTGCAGGTTAGGTGGATTGGCCTTGCTAAATTACCCTTAGTGACAAAAAAGTTTAGGAGGGGTTATTGAGTTACAGGAATAGGGTGGAAGTGAGGGCTTAACTAGTTCGGTGCAGACTCGATGGGCCGAATGGCCTCCTTCTGCACAGTAAGTTCTATGTATGCGGGCTGGACACTCCATCAGATGGCCCTGTCGAATTGCTGGGGGCGGGGCGGCGTGGACGTCCGGGGGAGGACGCGCTCATTACACCCACTGGGGCTCAGCGTTCCATCACCCCTTGACCACAGTGGCACTCAGTCCCCTACCCGACCCCGCAAGCATCGGACATAGCGCAGAGGTAGCTTGCATTGGTGTAACGGTGAGTTTAATTAGAAAGGTTATGTACAGGTGCCCTAGCCCCGATAACTAAACTGTGCCCTGCACCCGTGGCAACTTACTAGGTGTCTAAATTCCTGGCCTTACGGGCCCTACCACTACGTCTCTGTGCTTCCCCAGATGGTACAGCATGAGTGGAGGAAGACTGCTGAGACTCCTGCCCTGCAACTTGGCTCCCCATTGGCGCTCGTTTCCTGGGGCGTCCCAACCTGGATGGACCAGCCTGCTCCTCGGGCGTCCTGGATGGGGTGGTGCCACTCTGCTCTGCCCGCTGTCCACCAAATGCACCAGGGACGGAACGGGGGGAGTCCGAGGTGCTGCGGTGTTCCGGGACCTCGCCTGCAGGAGTTACCGGCACGGGCCCCAGCATCTCCTCACTCGGGGTGTCCCCAGCCCCTGGGTTTGAGCGGAGACAAGCCCGGAGGCACCACCGGCACCTACTGTGGTATCGACCAGGGTCTGAACATCAGCAGCGATGGATTTCAGGGAGTGCGACATCCCCATCCGGGACTGCGCCATCTCCGCCTGTGCCTGTGCGACGCCATCCAGCACGTGGGCAATGTCACCGATGCTCTTAGCAATGGCCTGCTGAGACTGGGTCATGGCCTGCTGAGACTGGGCCAGACTGCGGAGCACGGCTGAAATGTCCAGCTGGCTCTGGCACATGGCTGCCTGTGAGAGGGCAGCCATGTCCTGGGCCATGGATGACGCATGTAGCCCCATTCCTTGCATGACCTGACCCAGGGCCGACACCGTTGCTCCCATTGCCTCCACCGTGGATGCCACCCGTGCGATGTCGGCCTGGGTGGCAGCCATGTCCGGCACCACTCCCTGTTCCTGGACGCGGATGGAGTCCTCCACCTGCGTCTGCAGCTGCTGGGAGCCCGCTGTCATCCCATCGTCTGGGGTGAGGGGGTGGTGTGGGGATTGAGGTGAGGGGGTGGAGTGGGGGGTGGAGTGGAAGCTGGGGTGATGGGGTGGAGTGGGGGTTGGAGAGAGGGGCTGGAGTGGGGGGAGGGGGCGGAGTGGGAGGCTGGGGCGAGGGGGTGGAGGGGGGGCTGGGGCGAGGGGGAGGAGTGGGGGGCTGGGGCGGAGTGGGGGTTTGGGCGAGGGGGTGCAGTGGGGGGCTGGGGCAGAGGGGGCGGAGTGGGGGTTTGGGCGGAGTGGGGGTTTGGGCGAGGGGGTGGGGCGGAGTGGGGGTTTGGGTGAGGGGGTGTAGTGGGGGGCTGGGGCAGAGGGGGCGGAGTGGGGGTTTGGGGTGAGGGGTTGGGGCGGAGTGGGGGTTTGGGGTGAGGGGTTGGGGCGGAGTGGGGGTTTGGAGTGGGGGTTTGGGGTGAGGGGTTGGGGCGGAGTGGGGGTTTGGGGTGAGGGGTTGGGGCGGAGTGGGGTTTGGGGTGAGGGGCTGGGGCGGAGTGGGGGCTGGGGCTGGGGCGGGGGGCTGGGGCGAGGGGCTGGGGCGGAGTGGGGGCTGGGGCGAGGGGGTGGGGTGGAGTGGGGGTTTGGGGCGAGGGGGTGGGGCGGAGTGGGGGTTGGGGGTTTGGGGTGAGGGGCTGGGGCGGAGTGGGGGCTGGGGTGAGGGGCTGGGGCGGAGTGGGGGCTGGGGCGAGGGGGTGGGGCGGAGTGGGGGTTTGGGGCGAGGGGGTGGGGTGGAGTGGGGGCTGGGGCGAGGGGGGTGGGGTGGAGTGGGTGGAGTGGGGGTTGGGGTGAGGGGGTGGAGCGGGGGGCTGGGGCGGAGTGAGGGTTGGGGCGAGGGGGTGGGGCGGAGTGGAGTGGGGGCGAGGGGGTGGGGTGGGGTGGAGTGGGGGCGAGGGGGTGGGGTGGGGTGGAGTGGGGGCTGGGGCGAGGGGGTGGGGTGGAGTGGGGGTTGGGGCGAGGGGGTGGAGTGGGGTGGGGTGGGGTGGAGTGGGGGCTGGGGCGAGGGGCTGGGGTGAGGGGGTGGAGTGGGGGACTGGGGCGAGGGGGTTGTGGGGGGCTGGGGCGAGGGGGGTGGAGTGGGGGGCTGGGGTGAGGGGGTGGGGTGGAGTGGGGGCTGGTGTGAGGGGGTGGGGTGGAGTGGGGTCTGGTGTGAGGGGCTGGAGTGGGGGGGCTGTAGTGGGGGATGGGGTGAGGGAATGTAGTGGGGGTAGGGGGAGTGGATGGAGTGGGGTTTGGGGTGGGGGTTGGGGTGAGGGGGTGGAGTGGCGGTTGGGGTGAGGGGGTAGAGTGGGGGTTGGGGTGAGGGGGTGGAGTGGGGGTTGGGGTGAGGGGGTGAAGTGGGGGACTTGGGTGAGGGTTGGAGTGGGGGCTGGGGCGAGGGGGTCCAGTGGGGGGCTGGGGCGAGGGGGTGGAGTGGGAGGCTGGGGCAACGGGGTGGAGTGGGAGCTGGGGCGAGGGGGTGGAGTGGGGGCTGGGGCGAGGGGGTGGAGTGGGGGTTTGGGCGAGGGGGTGGGGTGGAGTGGGGGCTGGGGTGAGGGGGTTGAGTGGGGGCTGGGGGGGATGGAGTGGGGGTTTGGGTGAGCAGTGGAGTGGGGGTTTGGGCGAGGGGGTGGGGTGGAGTGGGAGCTGGGGCGAGGGGGTGGCGTGGAGTGGGGGCTGGGGTGAGGGTGTGGAGTGGGGGCTGGGGTGAGGGTGTGGAGTGGGGGCTGGGGTGAGGGTGTGGAGTGGGGGTTGGGGTCAGGGGGTGGGATGAGGGGGTGGAGTGGGGGGTGGGGTGAGGGGGTGAGTGGGGGCTGGGGTGAGGGGGTGGGGTGGGGTGGGGGCTGGGGTGAGGGGGTGGAGTGGGGGCTGTGGGGGTGGAGTGGGGGTTTGGGCGAGGGGATGGGGTGGAGTGGGAGCTGGGGTGAGGGGGTGGGGTGGAGTGGGGGCTGGGGTGAGGGGGTGGGGTGGAGTGGGGGCTGGGGTGAGGGGGTGGGGTGGAGTGGGGGCTGGGGTGTGGGGGTGGAGTGGGGGTTGGGGTGAGGGGGTGGGGTGAGGGGATGGAGTGGGGGGTGGAGTGGGGGCTGAG
Organism: Scyliorhinus canicula; assembly: GCF_902713615.1. NCBI lineage: Eukaryota > Metazoa > Chordata > Chondrichthyes > Carcharhiniformes > Scyliorhinidae > Scyliorhinus > Scyliorhinus canicula. The sequence continues at coordinate 77,112,451 of NC_052147.1, read as the reverse complement.
GTGAGGGGATGGAGTGGGGGGCTTGGGTGGAGTCAGGCAGGAGAATCTCACTTGGTGGTGAGCCTCTGACCTGGCAATCAGCAATTTGGAATATTTAATGCAATGTGGGAAATCATATATAGATAGAAAAATAAAGAGATGGAAAGAAAGATGGGATTGAGTTAGAGGGAGGGTGACATAAGAGACAAAGAAAAAATGTAAAATAATTTTAAATGTTTTTCAAAATCTCTAACATAATTAAAATCTGAAGGAATGAGATGCCAGACTTGTAAACTAAATTTTCAGTTTCAATTAGATTTTTTGGTAATAATTAAGACCAAATGTCAAACCATTTGGTGAGATACTGGACTGCAAAAGCTTGTGGAAGAGCAGGGCAAACTGGACAGCAACTACTTTATTTCCATGTTTAGCTGTGCATGTGTGGATGCTGGATGGGTACTCTCTGATTCTCCAATTTACTCCATAATACGGTGAGCATTGATTGCCTCATCATTATTCTTCTTGCAAAATCTATGCCTTTTTAAAAAAAATAAATGTTCAAAACCATGCTTGTGAAATCAATGGGGCCATTTACAGCTTGGTCCTTTGAAGTAGTCAAGGGTTTATTTTGAAATTGAAAAATAATCGTCTACAAGTTACTTTTTACCCGTTAATTTTTGTAGATGCAGTCTAATATTAGAATCACCTGAAGAATTGACCACGTGAATCTATGGATTGGATTTTGTGTGTCCTGTTCCGTAGGAACCATGGCGATTGGGCCAGCTTTATCGCCCCTAATTGGCTGGCAGCGTCGCTGGCGGGACATGTGCTTCTTGGGACCTCAATCACGGTGAAGGCCTGACTGCGAATGGTTAAGTATCTGAAGGACACTTGATTTTGTCAAGCCTCCCCCACGGAACTGACAGGGCTCCCTTGCCAACTCTGAGACCGACGAGTGAGACCCCCCCCGTCCCCTTCTCAGCCCAACAAAATCTCGGCCTACATGTCAGATTTGATTGAAACCTTGATTGAGTCTGCACCGAAACCCCAAAAGAGCACTCTACCTAGGCCCACTCCCTCAGTCTATCCCATAACACCGCAACCCCAATTAACTTTGGACACTATGGAGCAATTTAGCATGGCTAATTGACTTAACCGGCACATCTTTGGACTGTGGGAGGAAACTGGAGCACCCGGAGGAAACCCACGCAGACAACAGGGAGAAAGTGCAAACTCCACACAGTTACCCAAGGTCGGAATCGAACCCGGGTTCCCGGCGCTGTGAGGCAACAGTGCTAACCAATTGGCCACCATGCCACCCCTATATATATTTGTTAATTCACTATTCTTTTAAATAGACAAGATAAACAACCCAAATATAAAATTACATATGAACTGTGAGCATGTCTGGAGGTATTCCAGCAAGCTGAACAATGCCACTCAGTTGCAGGTCCTCAAACTCAACTAAATGGAAACATACAGTCTGATATTTACTGGGCCTTGATATTAAGTACAAACGGAAGATGCATTGAATAAATTAATCATGTTGCTAATAGATATTAGTATCCAACATGCAGAATTACTGCGACAGTGGAACTGATTGTCTCATTTCCTCGTTTCCAAATCCACTTTCACTACCACTGATGTTACTAACTTTAACTCACCTCTTTTAATATCACACACATTACACAAAGCTGAATTTAATTCAGAATAAGAAATTACCTGCAATACAAACATTTATACAGAAAAGCGTCAGAGATATGCAGCTTTGCTTTATTCCCAGTAAGAGCTGATCACTCAGGGAATGTGTTGTTACAGAGCAGCTCCTTTATCAAAAAACCTACATTTAAAAATAGTTTCAGAAGGTTTTCTGTTAACTTCCAAATCCAGTATGCAAAATCATAATTCATTTTCAAGCCAAAAGTACCATTTTCTAAAAAGGTTAGTTTGTGAAAAATTAACAGCAACAAATTGGTCATTGGAGGGAGGGGAGGCAAGTTAGAGAAACACTGCTGTAGTAGCACACTGCAAATAGGTTCCACAGATCTAAGCAGGGTGCTGGTTATCTTTGCTCTCTGCTAAGATATAGTGCAGTGGGCACTTTTGGTGGAAGACAGTGGTAGGGTTTGATGGGGTCCAACCATGGAAATTATGGTTGTACACCAGATATTCTCAAGTTTGTGTCCTTTGTGATTGAGGACATGAAGATTCACCATACTGGAGGAACAGCTGGGATAGTTGTAATGACACCCGGGGTTAGGGTACGGTCAATTCCAGCCCCCCCCCCCCCGGTGACCCGGAGTCACAACATAATTGAATTAACTAATAATTTTTAGAAAAATACCCAAATCTTTGGACCTTGGTTGCCCAATAATTAGAGTCACCAGATTTGTAAATTTAAACACTTTTTATTTCTAACAAGGATTATAATGAAATGTACAGCAAATGCAACTGGTTAACTATTATCGAATTCCTAATCCCCCACTTTAACTTGGCCACGCCCTCTATACACACACACAAACAAACACAGAGGGGAAGGGAGGGGTGAAAATAATAAGTGAAGTAATAAGTTAAGACCCTTTGTTTCAGATGGTTGTTTCGAAGCACTCTTTCCTTTAAACAGGGCTTCCAGGTAAAGGTTGCTATTTCCAGCTTGTAATGGTTTTCACTATAGATTAATTCATTCAGGTTCTCTATAGGTTCAGAAATACAGCATTTCTGGAGAGAGGGAGAGAGAGAGAATAAAGAGAGTGTAGGTCCTTGTCTCTCAACTTCCAGGTTATCAACTCTGCTTTCCGTAGATCTTTGGAAATCAGCCCACTCAGACAAGATCCAATCACCACTGGGCAGAATATGGGGCGGGTTTCTCCAGTCACCGACACCCAAATCGCATTCGGCGATTGGCCGGAGAAATCCTGTTTCCGATGAAATCGGGGGTGGCGCCGCTTTCACGATGCTCTGCCCCCTCCAAAGCTGCGTACCCTGGGAATATGCCGCACACTGTATTGACGGTCTCAGGACGTTACTTGAGGCCCAGCCCCGATGCTCTGTCCCGACCGGTCGAGTTCCTGCCGGCATGGGTCTCTCATGGTATTACCTGTCGGGAATGCAGCGTGGCGGCTGCGGACTCACTCAAGGGTGGTCCGGGTGGCACGAGCCGGCCATAGGGGGCACTATTTTGCAGGCTGGGTCCGCGTGCGGCTGGCGCCATGTTGTACGGCGCAGACGCTGCAGGCCGCCGTCGTGCGCATGCGCAGCCACGGACCCGGCAATTCTCCGGGCCATAACAGCAGCTAGAGCCGGGTGCTCTACACTGCCTTCTTGCTGGCTCCCAGCCAAACGGAGAATTGGTGACCGTTTTGTGCTGAATATTTGGTTGTAAAAGCCACCGTTCCCATGCCGGTGTCAGGACATAGACCATGGCCTTTTGGCCAATTTGTTGGCCACCAGCCAGCCAACTAAACTGAGTCTCACCCCATCTGTTGGGAGCCACAAATCTGGGCGCGGTTGTCCAAAGCTAGTAGCACCATAAACTATGTTGCAACCTTTTGAATTCCTCATTCTCTGCTTGACGTAAAAATTAATGTCCATTAAGCATCCATGGTTCAAAATAATAACAGCACAAAACTAAAGGGAAAATAAGGGAAGGACCCTTCTAATAGTAAAGGGTTTGTTGGGAATGAGGCCAGGGATGAATATTAAGGAGTAGTTAAGCAAATGAACAGCTGCAGAAGTACTGTGAATACTTGGCCAAAAGCTGGGATGTTGGGAGCTGGAAAATAAAGTTCATAGAATGATAAAATCTTACAGGTGTTATTAAACCTGTTGCTTTCTGTTTGAATAGCTGTCCAATTTGGCTCTGCCTTTTCCCCATAACCCTGCAAATTCTCTTTTACCAATTAAAGTAATTATCTTTAAAGATATGTCCAATCACATTCCAATAGGATCTGATTCTATCAGCCTTTCGGATACAGGGGGCGGGATTCTCCGACCCCGCGCCGGGTCAGACAATCGCCAGGGAGGCGTGAATCACAGTGACCGGAAAATCGGCGCTATTGGTGCCAGCACGGTTGGCGCGGTGCGTAGGGCGGCCCCCAGCGATTCTATGCGCACGATGGGCCGTGTGCCCGCCGAGTTAGGCCGAGTCCCGCCGGTGCCGTTCACGCGTGGTCCTACCCGGCGAGACTTCGGTGTTCATGTTGCGGGGGGCAGCCTGGTGTGACGAGGGGGTATCTAACCTACGATTCTCTCCCCCCCCCCCCCCCCCCCCCCCCCCCCCCCCCCCCGCTCAGAAGAATCGCCGCTCGCCATTTTTCACGGCGAACCGTGATTCTCCGACCCGGATGGGCCGAGCGGCCTGCCATTCGCAACCGTTTCACGATGGCGGCAACCACACCTGGTCGCTGCCGTCGTGAAATCGCTGTGAGATGCCCATTTGGGGCTTGTGGGGTGAGTACAGGGGAAAGAGCACACAACTGTGCCCGGGAGGGGACAGGCCCGCGATCGGTGCCCGCCGATCATCGGGCTGGCGTCTCAATCGGACACACTATTTCCCCTCCGCCGCCCCGCAAGATCAAGCCGCCACATCTTGCGGGGCGGCTGAGGGGAAAGACGGCCACCGAGCATGCGCGGGTTTGAGCTGTCAGCGTTGTGACGTCAGCCGAGCATGCGCGGGTTGGAGCCGGGCAACCTGCGCATGCACGGCTGACGTCATTAGGTGCACTGGCCGCGTCATTCTCGGCACGACTCCTCCACGGCCGAGATTTACGGAGCGCCGCACCTAGCCCCGCCGGGAGAGGAGAATAGGGGGCGAGGATCGGCCTCCGAGGCCGTCGTGAAACTCGGCCGAGTTCACGACGGCCCTCCCGATTTTTCCCGGGAGCGGAGAATTCCGCCCCCTATCTTTTGATCATTTGGTGAATTCAGAATTATAAATGTTCTCAGTAGTGAATGTAAACTAATGTGCTTCTGTTAAAAGGGGTTTCTTAAGTCTTCTGGATGTTAAAAGGACAGCTTACGGATTACTTAGTGTTGTATTCTTTGGGGGTTGTATTTGAATTGATGGTTGCTGAGATGTTCACTGTATGTTTTAAAAAGGTTAACTTGAGTTCATAGAATAAACATTGTTTTTCTTTAAAAAAATATTTTTCCATATCTGCTGTACCACACCTATAGAGTGGGCCATGTGCTCCCTGATGTGTTGGGTAAGCTGGGTCTACAAGGACTGTGTTTACTGCAGTGGTGAGAGAGACAGGCGTCCAACACTTGAAGAAATGCAACTTGATTTTATTGAACACTATAATACATGCTTTAACTGTGGGTTGACACTATGCTGACTTGACTGGAGACCTGAGGCTAACCTGACCAGACTATCTTACTACCATATGGTGTTTGCACTGGCTGCTGCTCACGAGCTCTGACTGTCTCAGAGGCTGGATCCCGAGAGAGCGGGAAAACTAGTGCCCTCTGGCTTTATAGTGGTCGTGTCCTGTCTGGTGATTGGCTGCTGTGTTCTGCGTGTTCACTGGTCATCCTGTGTGTCAATCATTGCCTGTCTGCACACTATCATATATCTAGATGTATATTATGACACTCCCCATACCATAATCTATTAAAAGTTGTGGGTCAGGTGAACTCCATGATACACTTTGGAGTTCTCTAAACCCTGGCCCATAACATTAATGTCTCATTGAATGATGGCATCATGAAGCATCAACCTAACATCTGGATTGGGATTGGAACCATGGATTTAGAATTGAGAAGTGAGGATGTCATCAATGACACCACCTCTGGGTGTTCAAATATGATTTTTTTTTATAATCCACTTTCCATTATTTTGGACAGTGGTACTAATATTTTCTTTTGCAGACTAATTCAATAATGAGGGCTTTCTGTAGAATGTTGGTCTGTTGTGATGTGTTATCTGTGTTGGTCTAACATCGACTGCAATTGGATGCAGTAAAACGAGAAATAGGCTTCCGACACAGGAGATGGTCCAACACTGTTTTATTGAACCTGTTGATTGCTGTAATAATCTGCTGTGTGTTGACACTCTATTAACCCAACTGATAACCTCAGACTGGCTTGACCTGACTAGCTCTCTGTCACATGGAGATGATGTTCATTGGCCTGTGCACTGCGACTATCTCCCTGGCCGTGTCCTGTGAGAGAGAGGGAGAGCCTTAATGCCCTGTGGGCTTTATAGTGGTGGTGTCCTGTCTGGTGATTGGTTGTTCTGTGTTGTGTGTTCATTGGTCATCCTGTGTGTCAATCACTGCCTATCTGCATCTCATTATATACATGAGTGGATATTATGAAATGTTGTACAATCTTTTTTCTGTATGAAATGAAAAATGAAATGAAATAAAAATCGCTTATTGTCACGAGTAGGCTTCAATGAAGTTATTGTGAAAAGCCTCTAATCGCCACATTCCGGCGCCTGTCCGGGGAGGCTGGTACGGGAATCGAACTGTGCTGCTGGCCTGCTTGGTCTGCTTTAAAAGCCAGCGATTTAGCCCAGTGACTTAAACCAGCCCCCGGTGAATGGATGAACTGTTTTAATGCTGCAGAACCATTATCTGACCTCCACTAATTTCCCCCTACTCATTATTTAATCAGTTTCATACAGAGTTTTGCCTGATACTTCTCATGGTGTGGGGTGGCACAGTAGCATAGTGGTTAGCACTATTGCTTCATGGCGCCAGGGACCCGGGTTCGATTCCTGGCCTGGGTCACTGTCTGTGTGGAGTCTGCATGTTCTCCCCGTGTCTGAGTGGGTTTCCTCCGGGTGCTCCGGTTTCCTCACACAAGGCTCGAAAGGAGTGCTTATTAGGTGAATTGGACAGTCTGAATTCTCCCTCAGTGTACCGAACAGGCGCAGGAGTGTGGCGACTAGGGTATTTTCACAGTAACTTCATTGCAGTGTTAATAAGATTATTATGAAGACATCACTGTCTCGAGTAAAGGAGGAAGACAGAGCATAGTGTTTGAGGCCATGTGTAGGTTAGTGACCCATAAGAGTAGAGGCTTTGGAAAGGGTGTGATAGAACAGGTTGACCACAGAGATCTTGGAATCATAGAATCCATAGAGTCCCGAAACTGCAGAAGGAGGCCATTTGGCCCATTGTGTCTGCACCAACCATCTGAAAGAGCACTCCACCCAAGCCCACATCCCACCCTACCCAGTAACCCCCTACCCTACACTAAGAGGAAATTTAGCATGGCTAATCCACGTCACCTGCGCATCTTTGGACTGTGGGAGGAAACCGGAGGACCCGGAGGAAAGCCACGCAGATACGGGAAGAAAGTTCAAACTCCCCACAGTCACCCAAGGCCGGAATTAAACCCGGGATTGAACTGGGTCCCTTGTTCCGTGAGGCAGCAGTGCTAACCAGTGTGCCACCATTCCACCCAAGTCTTGTTGTGGATGGAGAACTATGGAGGCTATGGGCGGGATTCTCTGTTGGTGGACGCCAGAATCGGGAAACGGAATTGGGCGGAGAATTGGTTTTGATGCCTGTTTCACGTCAAATTGCAATTCGCCGGTGCTTTGACAGTGCCATCAATGCGTTCCAGAACTCACGTACAGTAAATCCCATTGGCATATCATTGGTGGGCCTGGCCCGGTATTCTCTGGGGCCTCCGCGATTCTCCGACTCCTCTGCGGTGAATTCCCGATGGCGCGGTTCACTTGAGCTTTTAAAAATCGTGAAATAGGCCATGGCTGCTGAAGGAGAGTGAGGGGCTTCAGAGAGTGCTACCAGTTGTGCCGCTAGCCGGCGGGGCGGGGGGGGGGGGGGGCTTCTGCCTGGGTCGGGGAGAGTAGCGGGGGGTGGTGAGGAGGTGGGCTGTGGGGTCGGAATGGACAGGCTGTTTTGTTATGCTCTTGACGTAGCATAAGCTGCTTCCTTGATGTGCACTCTGACAAAGGAAGGTTCAGACTTGGGGATAGCTTTAACACATTTATTAAACTGTTAACATTTCTCCTACTTGGATTCGACTCTCCTGTTAATCCTGCTATAGCTACTCAGACTGACGAACCAGTCTGCTACAATCCACATGGTGGGTGTGATGTGTTTCAAATCAACCCTGTGTACTCACTGAGAGTCTCCACTGGAAAGAGGAAGATCATGTGTGCTGTGTCCTTTTATATGGGTTGGTGTAATGCCCCCCTGTGGTAGTGTTACCTCTGTGTGTATCTTGAATGTCCATTGGTCGTGTCCTATCTTACTGACCTATTGGTTGAATGTCTGTGTGTCATGTCTCTGGTGCTCCCTCTAGTGTCTAGCTAGTCTATGTGTATTTACATCAACCTCTTGTGTATTTACAGTGATGCACATCACCATAATACCATTGTAGCAGCCTGCAAGGCAGCCATGCAGCTGTGCATGCCGTTGATTGCCCACTGTGAACTTAGGGCCACAGGCCATATGGGCCTCTCCCCATGGCAGCCCCCTAGAGGGCCTTTGATCCAGCCGACTGAGCTAACCTATCAGCTATATGGGCTCCAGCATAACCAGTGCCATCTTGTTGGCTGGGATGAGTGTGTGTGGGGAGTGCAGTTTGTATGTGCGGCTGCAGCTTGTCAATCTCCCCAGTGTCAACCAAGTCCTAGCGAATCCGGCACTGTTTCTCATTAGAATCGATTGTGCTCTACGTGGCGCCGGTGCCATCCCCTCCACGGTTGCTGAAACGACCCAGGTGCAGTGTCAGTTTTGCCGTCGTGGAAATCCACGAATCCTGCCCCGGCGTCAACACTTATGGCTGGATTCTCCGATTGTGAGGCTATGTCCTCACACCGGCGTGGGAACAGTGGCGTTTTGTGCCCGAACATTCGGCGCAAAATGGTCACCGATCCTCCGTTTGGCTGGTGGCTAGCATGCAAGTAGTGTAGAGCACCCGGCTCCAGCTGCCGATGCGGCCCGGAGAATTACCGGGTCCGTGGCCACGCATGTGCACTGCGGCAACTGTGCAACATTGCACCAGCCGTGTGCGGCGCTAGCCTGCCAAATAGTGCACCGCCCCCCCCCCCCCCACCATGGCCAGCTCGAGAGCCCTGGACCAACCCCCAACATTGCCCCAAGTCCCCCTGCCCACGATTCGGCCCTCCCGCGACTCTGGTGGCGCTGGACTGAGTCCGCAGCCGCCACACCGTGTTCCCGACGGGTGACACCATGAGAGACCCACTTGGCCGGTCGGGTGTAGCATCAGGCAATGTCCTGAGGCCGTCGATATGTCACGCAGAGTACGCCGCTTTGGAAGGGGCAGAGCATCACGAAAGCGGCGCCGTACCCAATTTGGTCGATAACAGGTATTCTTCGGCCGATCGCCGCACGCGATTCCGCCGTTGGCGACCGGAGAAGCCCGCCCAAAGGTCTCAGGAACGGAGAATCCAGTTGATCATGTATTTCTGCTCAGTTCTGTTCATGTGGAAATTAAGTCACAACTGGAAGTGGTGAATTAAACTGGCCGTAAAGAATAAATTCTTTGTGTTGACATCTTCTTACTGAATGGGCTGTGCCAAAAATACGTTTTCATCAATGTGTGCTGACATTGGGTGGGATTTACTGATCCTGAGGCTAAGAGCTGACGCCGTCGTAAACGCTGTCACGTTTCACGATGGCGTCAACATGGCCCCAGGAGCAGCTATTCTGAGCCCTACATGGGGCCAGCACGGCACTGGAGCGACCCCCACAACTCCAGCTGCGATACCAGCGACAAATGGAGGCCGTGGGTCTGCACATGCTCGCTGCGACCGGCGGGACTCGGATTTTTTTTGCGGCCACTCGGCCCATCCCGGGCGGAGAATCATCGGGGAAGCCACGTAGAACTGCCCCTGACCGGCGCCGCGCCATATGCGCAGCGCCAATGGCGCCAATTCTCCCCTCTCCGGAGAATCGGCGGTCCGGCGTCGGGGCAGCGTTGTGCAATTCGAGCCCGGCCCGGCGATCCTCTGGCCTGGCCTGGGCTGAGAGAATCCCGCCCTCTGTATTTCTAGTTCATCACTAAACGATCTTTCTCCATTATTTTGTCTGCACGTTCCACAAACCTGCTTCACTGTTTGAATGGGGAAAGCACCTGGAATATGCTCCATTTATAAGATTAACCCCGGCCGTCATTCCACAGTTTAAATAGTGAGCCATAAGCCATGCCTGAGTAATCCTCTCATTAACAGTGTCATAATGAGGCTTATCCTTGTCTGATGTTGTCATTCAGATAGAGAATTTCCATCAGCAATGCGTCTGCCGCACCCTCCAGGTCAGTGAAAGGACTTTCAAAAAACACTAGTGTCCTTTCTGTAAAAAATTCCAATAAAAATTATATTTAAAAAAAAACAAAACCCTGACAAAATCAATGCCGATGGACATGCCACTATGTCTGGACGGCTGAAAACTGCCATCCCTCCCCTCCCCGTCCTCCTCCCCGTCCTCCTCCCTACATCCTGTCCTCTCAACTCGCAAATGACAAATGCTCCAAGGGCAGACAAAGAAATGCTCCAAAGACACGCTGAAGCTCTCCTTGGACGTTAGTGGCATTGACCTTAATGGCTGGGAGGAGCCTCCTAACTATCATTCAGAATGATGACAACTCGACCATTAAACTGTAACATGGTTTGTGTTCAAACGCTATAATGATAAGGCAGAGTGTGCAGGGAAGGAAAGAAAAAAAAGTGAATGATGCCCTCTGGAACCCAACATCTCTTGGACATCCTGCCCCATGTGCCCAGAAATCTGTGGGGTGAGAATCAGCCTGCTCAGTCATGAGGAATCATGGGAGTAACTCAAGATCCTGAGTAGACGACATCCTCGAATCGAGGGAGAGCCAATGATATCATTCACCCTGTTATTTAAATACGGGCCAGGATTTTTCCGATGGTGGAGTTTCCCACCCTGCCACCTGTAGCGTTCCAATGAGAGATAAGAGGCTGGAGGTGGGACTTGTACTTCTCACTCAGGAGGAGGTCCTGATTGGCCGGCACCTCTGTAGTACCAGCAGGGGTAGTGATCACTGCTGGGACTAGAATCAGCCCCCAGATCAAATCTCAGAGTCCAGGACCACGTATGTCTGAAGGCAAGGATGGGGAGGAGAGGCCAGGCCTGGGTGAGTGGGAAGGTTGATGGAGGCGGGGGATGCGGTGAGAAGGAGCATCTGCGGGGCGGAGCTTTTGCGAGGTCGGGATACTGGCAGATGGGGAGGAGGTGCTTTTTAACCCTGGTAAGTGACTGGAAAGTAGTTTTTCTTTTCATTGTCTAATTCCCGTACCAGCCTCCCCGAACAGGCGCCGGAATGTGACGACTAGGGGCTTTTCACAGTAACTTCATTGAAGCCTACTCGTGACAATAAGCGATTTTCATTTCATTTCATTTCATTTATTTATTTTTTCTTTCATTTTTTGTAATTGTAGTTGTATAAGTTTACCTAAGGTTTAAAACATGGCAGGAGATCCCAGACCCATGTCATTCACCTCGTGTGCGATGTGGGAGCTCAGGGACACGTCCACTGTCCCTGGCTCCTTCACGTGCAAGAAGTGTGTCCAGTTGCGCTCATGTTATACCCTGGACGGCTCTGGAGCTGCGGATGGACTCACTTTGGAGCATCCGCGATGCTGAGGAGGTCGTGGATAGCACGTTTAGTGAGTTGGTCACACCGCAGGTGAAAGTTACTGAGGGAGATAGAAAATGGGTGACCAAAAGACAGAGCAAGAGTAGGAAGGCAGTGCAGGTGTCCCCTGCAGTTACCTCCCTGCAAAACAGATATACCGCTTTGGATGCTGTTCAGGGAGATGGCTCACCAGGGGAAGGCAGCAGCAGCAAGGTTCATGGCACTGTGGCTGGCTCTGCTGCACAGCAGGGCAGGAAGAAGAACGGCAGGGCTATAGTGATAGGGGACTCGATCATAAGGGGAAGAGGCAGGCGGTTCTGTGGACGCAATCGAGACTCCAGGATGGTATGTTGCCTCCCTGGTGCAAGGGTCAAGGATGTCTCGGAGCGGCTGCAGGACATTCTGGGGGGGGGGGGGAGGGTGAATAGCCAGCTGTTGTGGTGCACATAGGCACCAACGAAATAGGTAAAAAACGGGACGCGGTCCTACAAGCTGAATTCAGGGAGTTAGGAGTTAAACTAAAAAGTAGGACCTCAAAGGCAGTAATCTCAGGATTGCTGCCGGTGCCACAAGCTAGTTAGATAGGAATGTCAGGATAGATAGGAAGAATGTGTGGGTCGAGAGACGGTGGAAGACGGAAGGATTCAAATTCCTGAGGCATTGGAACCGGTTCTGGGGGAGGTGGGACCAGTACAAACTGGACGGTCTGCACCTGTGCAGGACTGGAACCGATGTCCTGGGGGGGTGTTTTCTAGAGCTGTTGGGGAGGGTTTAAACTAATGTGGCAGGGGGATGGGAACCGATGCAGGAAGTTGGAAGGTAGTAAAACAGGGACAGAAGCAAAAGGAAGTAAGGGGGAAAGTGTAAGGCAGAGAAGCCACAGTCAAAAATCAAAAAAGTCGACAGTACAAGGTACAGTGACTGAGGGGAGCTCAGTGAATAGGCCCAATAATACAAAAAGGAATAAAACGGGAAGTAAAAACATTAACAGAGAGCGACGCGGCAGGTTGTTACATGAAGATATGGGTTCAACAACAAGGAAAATTAGGAGAAAAGTTAAGAGGAAATATAGCTTAGGAGAGGTTACCGATCGAAGTGTTAAGATTCAAAACAAAGGTACAAAAGCCAACATAAGTGTACTTTACCTGAATGCTCGTAGTATTCGGAATAAGGTAAATGAGTTGATGGTGCAAATAATCGTGAATGACTATGATTTAGTGGTCATTACTGAAACATGGTTAAAGGATGGTCACGACTGGGAATTAAATATCCGAGGGTATCAAACTATTCGGAAGGTCAGAGTGGATGGTAAGGGAGGTGGTGTAGCTCTTTTATTTAAGGATGACATACAGGCAATAGTAAGGGATGACCTCGGTGCTGTGGAGGATAAGGTTGAATCCATTTGGGTGGAAATCAGGAATAGTAAAGCAAAAAAGTCACTGATAGGAAATGAAAATGAAAATCGCTTATTGTCACGAGTAGGCTTCAATGAAGTTACTGTGAAAAGCCCCTAGTCGCCACATTCCGGCGCCTGTCCGGGGAGGCTGGTACGGGAATCGAACCGTGCTGCTGGCCTGCTTGGTCTGCTTTAAAAGCCAGCGATTTAGCTGAGTGAGCTAAACCAGCCCCTGGAGTAGTCTATAGGCCACCAAATAGTAACATTATGGTGGGGCAGGCAATAAACAAAGAAATAACGGATGCATGTAGAAATGGTACAGCAGTTATCATGGGGGATTTTAATCTACATGTCGATTGGTTTAACCAGGTCGGTCAAGGCAGCCTTGAGGAGGAGTTTATGGAATTTATCCGCGATAGTTTCCTAGAACAGTATGTAATTGAACCTATGAGGGAACAAACAGTCCTAGATCTTGTCCTGTGAGATGAGACAGGATTGATTCATGGTCTCATAGTTAGGGATCCTCTCGGAAGGAGCAATCACAATATGGTGGAATTTAAAATACAGATGGATGGTGAGAAGGTAAAATCAAATACTCGTGTTTTGTGCTTAAACAAAGGAGATTACAATGGGATGAGAGAAGAACTAGCTAAGGTAGACTGGGAGCAAAGATTTTATGGTGGAACAGTTGAGGAATAGTAGAGAACCTTCCAAGCGATTTTTCACAGTGCTCAGCAAAGGTTTATACCAACAAAAAGGAAGGATGGTAGAAAGAGGGAAAATCGACCATGGATATCTAAGGAAATAAGGGAGAGTATCAAATTGAAGGAAAAAGCATGCAAAGTGGCAAAGATTAGTGGGAGACTAGAGGACTGGGAAATCTTTAGGGGGCAACAGAAAGCTACTAAAAAAGCGATAAAGAAGAGTAAGATAGATTATGAGAGTAAACTTGCTCAGAATATAAAAACAGATGGTAAAAGTTTCTACAAATATATAAAACAAAAAAAGAGTGGCTAAGGTAAATATTGGTCCTTTAGAGGATGAGAAGGGTGTTTGAATAATGGGAGATGAGGAAATGGCTGAGGAACTGACCAGGTTTTTTGGGTCGGTCTTCACAGTGGAAGACACAAATAACATGCCAGTGACTGATGGAAATGAGGCTATGACAGGTGAGGACCGTGAGAGGATTGTTATCACTAAGGAGGTAGCGATGGGCAAGCTAATGGGGCTAAAAATAGACAAGTCTCCTGGCCCTGATGGAATGCATCCCAGAGTGCTAAAAGAGATGGCTAGGGAAATTGCAAATGAACTAGTGATAATTTACCAAAATTCACTAGACTCTGGGGTGGTCCCGGCGGATTGGAAATTAGCAAACGTGACACCACTGTTTAAAAAGGAGGTAGGCAGAGAGCGGGTAATTATAGGCCAGTGAGCTTAACTTCGGTAGTAGGGAAGATGCTGGAATCTCTCGTCAAGGAAGAAATAGTGAGGCATCGGGATAGAAATTGTCCCATTGGGCAGACACAGCATGGGTTCATAAAGGGCAGGTCGTGCCTAACTAATTTTGTGGAATTCTTTGAGGACATTACCAGCGTGGTAGATAACGGGGAGCCAATGGATGTGGTATATCTGGATTTCCAGAAAGCCTTTGACAAGGGGCCACACAAAAGGTTGCTGCATAAGATAAAGATGCATGGCATTAAGGGTAAAGTAGTAGCATGGATAGAGGATTGGTTAATTAATAGAAAGCAAAGAGTGGGGATTAATGGGTGTTTCTCTGGTTGGCAATCAGTAGCTAGTGGTGTCCCTCAGGGATCAGTGTTGGGCCCACAATTGTTCACAATTTACATAGTTGATTTGGAGTTGGGGACCAAGGGCAATGTGTCCAAATTTGCAGACGACACTAAAATGAGTGGTAAAGCGAAAAGTGCAGACGATACTGGAAGTCTACAGAGGGATTTGGATAGGTTAAGTGAATGGACTAGGGTCTGGCAGATGGAATACAATGTTGACAAATGTGAGGTTATCCATTTTGGTAGAAATAACAGCAAACGGGATTATTATTTAAATGATAAAATATTAAAACATGCTGCTGTGCAGAAAGACCTGGGTGTGCTAGTGCATGAGTCGCAAAAGGTTGGTTTACAGGTGCAACAGGTGATTAAAAAGGCAAATGGAATTTAGTCCATCATTGCTAGAGGGATGGAAAAGACTAGGGAGGTTATGCTGCAGTTGTATAAGGTGTTAGTGAGGCCACACCTGGAGTATTGTGTTCAGTTTTGGTCTCCTTACTTGAGAAAGGACGTGGGCAGCACGGTGGCCTAGTGGTTAGCACAACCGCCTCACGGCGCTGAGGTCCCAGGTTCGATCCCGGCTCTGGGTCACTGTCCGTGTGGAGTTTGCACATTCTCCCCGTGTCTGTGTGGGTTTCGCCCCCACAACCCAAAATGTGCAGAGTAGGTGGATTGGCCACGCTAAATTGCCCCTTAATTGGAAAAAATAATTGGGTAATCTAAATTTAAAAAAAAAAAGAGAAAGAACGTACTAGCGCTGGAGGGTGTGCAGAGGAGATTCACTGGGTTAATCCCAGAGCTGAGGGGGTTGGATTATGAAGAGAGGTTGAGTAGACTGGGACTGTACTCGTTGGAATTTAGAAGGATGAGGGCAGATCTTATAGAAACATATAAAATTATGAAGGGAATAGATAGGATAGATGCGGGCAGGTTTTTTCTACTGGCGGGTGACAGCAGAACTAGGGGGCACAGCCTCAAAATAAGGGGAAGTAGATTTAGGACTGAGTTTAGGAGGAACTTCTTCACCCAAAGGATTGTGAATCTATGGAATTCCTTGCCCAGTGAACCAGTTGAGGCTCCTTCATTAAATGTTTTTAAGATAAAGATAGATAGTTTTTTGAAGAATAAAGGGATTAAGGGTTATGGTGTTCTGGCCAGAAAGTGGAGCTAAGTCCACAAAAGATCAGCCATGACCTAATTGTATGGTGGAGCAGGCTCGACGGGCCAGATGGCCTACTCCTGCTCCGAGTTCTTATGTTGAAAGGAGGCCATTAATAGAGGTGCCCCACCTCCCTCTTTCCCACCCGAGTTCTGAGCAGGGTGGCCTTCCACCCCTGTTTGTGCACCCCTCAAATTGGAGTCATTAATTGCCTCAATTGGAGCAAGGGCAGGCAGGTTGGCCAAAGCCTTAACCGTCCGACAATAAAACTCTGCGCAGATCGACGACAGTGATGGGAAAGCTGTCAGAGGGATTTTACTGGCCTACAGTCCCGCCGGTAGAGAGTGTAAAATTCTGCCCATGGTGTTTGCCGAGTGAGAAGAACCTACTTTAAATAAAACAATGGTGGAGAAGCTGGGTAACCCCATTGTCACAAAGGCAATTGCATGGCTGCCTTAAACATAGAATATAATGAAACCAAACTCCCAATTTAAAGCATTACATTATTATCAATATCACTAATTGAAGCCTTGTGGTGCCCGCCAACCACAGAAAGCTCAAAGCTGTGTGGTGTTGCTGTATTTTTGACGTTTGTTCTTGCTGACTGGTGTATGCTGTATTTGGAATCTGATATCTGCATTAATGCTATCAGTATACTGTGTGTGGGGTTTGTACAGAGTGTACTGTGCTTTATTCTTCATTCAGGACAAAATATGTTCTGAATGGTCTGATTTTGGGCACAATTCCGTGACCCTAGTGCTCCTTTGCGGATCTGGGTGCAACAGGTAAATTGTGCGTGAGCCCCAAATTGGGTTCCTCGCTGGGTTGACCACGAGTCACCTGATTCACTCCGTCCAGCGCAATCTGGATCTTGCCCTCGCTCGGCGAGATCCAGATCTGAATATTTAAATGAGCCTAAGTAACACCCTGGCACTGCTAGGGTGCTGAGGTGCCAGGTTGGCACTGCCAAGGACCGGGCCTGGGCCTGAGGAGGCTTGGCACTGCTAGGGTGCTGAGGTGCCAGGTTGGCACTGCCAAGGATCGGGCCTGGGCCTGGGGAGGCCTTGCCAGGTAGAGGGGGGTTAGTGAGGGGGCCTTCCTGGGGGTCTCCCCAACATTGGGGTTGGGGGGGTATTTAGAAGAGTGTGAGGGGCCTGATCTGCGAGGAACCTTTCCTGTTGGTGAGCCTCAGCTCTGAGTGCACCCTCGGCAGGGAAAAATCCCCAGAGGCCAAACAAAAAGTCAACGTGCCGGTGGATAGCGGGATGTTTCTTGGTGCTGCAGATGCCTGGAAACACCTGCTAAACACACCGTTCCGCGGACTTTAACTTGAGTCCGCTGAATCGCACCCTTTGATTCTTGTTTGCTCAGACTTGTACCCCTGGTTTTCTTTTTGTTTGTTTCTGTTTAAAGATAAATAGAAAGATATACTACCTGTATTTGCAGCAGCAGGCCAATTTGTCTTTTATTACGATACAACGGTGTCACTTTGATAAGTGTTGTGACATTTCTGACATTTGTCTGTTTGATGTGTTAAGCAGTGGCTCGCCTGGCCTTCATGGTGTGATGACTTAGACTTAGACTTAGAACAGTACAGCACAGAACAGGCCCTTCGGCCCTCGATGTTGTGCCGAGCAATGATCACCCTACTTAAACCCACGTAACCCATATACCCGTAACCCAACAATCCCCCCATTAACCTTACACTACGGGCAATTTAGCATGGCCAATCCACCTAACCCGCACATCTTTGGACTGTGGGAGGAAACCGGAGCACCCGGAGGAAACCCACGCACACACGGGGAGGACGTGCAGACTCCACACTTGAGACTGCATTGAAATTGGTCAGTGACTCACATTGAACTGAGGTATGATGTCAGCTAGAAACTGTTAATGACAGATGGAGAGAGCAGATGCAGAATCGTGTTGTGTTTAATGAGCTGGCCCCTTCGCAGCGTTTTCTTATTGGTAACAGCTGGTTTGGATATTCTCGTGAACTGTCCTTTATTCAACTTCTTCCCAAATGCATAATTGTCCAAGAAGGATAACATTCCTTTCCGGACATGGGTTTATTATCTGCTCCGTCTCCCCTCCCAAATGGTTCCGAAATTCTGCCCTCTCTCCTCCTTTTAAAGAACCACTTCCAACTCCTCTTTTTCCATCTCTTGCCCAATTTACACATGCTGTTTCTAACCCTTCCCCCGCCACACTGATGCGCGATATGTTGCTACTGATACCTCCATACTTTCTACCCTGCCTTCCCTCCCCCAGCCCCACTTCCACTTCCCTAACAACAATGTTGTTCCCCTCCCTTCCTCAAAGCATTGATTCCAGCCATCTCTAATATTCAAACATTTGAAAAAGAAGATGAAAGCAGCAGCTGGTCACCTCAGCCTGTCCAATCCTGGCATGGTTTGACCACTGGACACCATCAATCACAGCTCATCCTATGCAACCACACAATGTCCTGCGAGAGGCGAATAAACCAAGAACAATTCTGAGGCTTACCCAGGACATAGCGTTGGAACATTCTTCTTCCAGCCTGAAGGTGATCAAACAAACAGCAGGAGTCCAACGTGACTGAGCAGGTAATTCTGGCCCTTCAGACTAACCCATACAATCCAGCTCCCTTTCAATGCACATTTAGTTCACTGGTGGCACTCATGATACTGAATGAGATGTTTGTGCGTTTAAACTCCACCTCTGGATAGGAGCACATAACATAAGTGGTGTCACCTTTTGGGTCAGTTACTAAGCCAAGGTTCTGTTTTCCTGTAAATTTCGTATCATATAAAGGCAAACAGGAAAGTTCTTGTGTGGGGCAGCACGGTGACGCAGTGGGTTAGCCCTGCTGCCTCACGCCGCCGAGGTCGTAGGTTCGGTCCCGGCTCTGGGTCACTGTCCGTGTGGAGTTTGCACATTCTCCCCGTGTTTGCTTGGGTTTCGCCCCCACAACCCAAAGATGTGCAAGGTAGGTGGATTGGCCACGCTAAATTGCCCCTTAATTGGAAAAAATGAATTGGGTACTCTAAATTTAAAAAAAAAGGAAAGTTCTTGTGTTGTCCTGGCCAACATTCACCCCTTGATTGCTGCCAGCAAAATAGATGATCTAATTCGCTGCTGTTTGGCCTACTGTTCAAAGGTTGGGTGGGTTTACAGGGTTACGGGAATGGGGAGGGCAGTGGGTCTAGAAAGGGTGCTCTTTCGGAGGGTCGGTGCTGGATGGCCTCCTTCTGCACTGTAGGGATTCAATGATTCTATAATACGACTCCAGTCCTACCCATGTGCCCGATTCTTAATGTCCTTAGACAAACTTGAGTTGGACAACAAATGCTGCCTTGCCAATGTCGCCCATGCCCCAATAACAAATATGAAAATAAAACATTTGTATACGATCAATAATGCTTTGAGGAATGGTGGTAAAATTACAAGTTATCTTGTGTTGCTTACCTTGTCTAGCTCAGAGTCAAAGACATCCATGGAGGCTCCGAGGGAGCAGTGGAATCGTCCATCAGAAGATAAAACTTCCCAGGTAATTCCCATGTAGGTCAGTGTATCGGGACTTCCACACGGTCTCAAGGTGCATTGCAGTCATACATCTGGTTTCTGAAGATCCAGCGAGTGGAAGATTTGGCCCTTCAGGTTTCTTGGGGGAGGTGTCTCTGGATGTTTCAGCTTGAACTCAGGATTTGCAAACTTGAGGAGCAGCTGGAGTCACTGGAGAGCATCAGGGAGGATGAGAGTTTCCTGGAATGTACTTTTCAGGAGGTGGCCACCCACAGGCAGTGAGAAATCAGGATAGTAGGTGGGTGGTCATTAGGAAGAGGCAAATTTTAGAGGAGTCTTTAAAGTCTGTTCTACACTCAAAGGAGAACTCAGTATTGGAGACAGCTGGGAGTGGGGATGACCTGAAGGACTGCAGCCCAGGCCGTGGCAGCAAGGAACTGTACAGGAGGGAGCAGCCTAGCTTAGAGATACAGTTAGTGTAAGAGATTCCCTAGTTAGGGGGTCAGACAGGCAATTCTGTAACCATCATTGTGTTGGCTCCCTGATGCCAGGGTAAAGAACATCATAGGAGGATGCAAACTATTATAAAGGAGAAGGGAATGAGCCAGAGGTTGTGGGACATGTTAGTACCTACAACATAGAGAGGGAGATATTCAGGTCCTGAGGTCAGATTTTCAGGAGCGAGGAAGGAAGATTAAAAAGTAGGACATTGAGGGCATCTCTGGATTACTCCCAGTGCGATGTGCTGGTAAGAGTAACAATAGGAAGATAGTGAAGATCAATGTGTGTGTCTTGGCCCATGGTGCAGGAGGAAGGGCTTTGATTCTTTGGGCATCGGGACCAGCTCTGGGGCAGGAAACACATATTGAAGTGGGATGGGATGTACCTCAAATGCCCTTGCAGGGAGTTGCACGGGAGTGACTTGGGGGGTAAAACTAAATTGGCAGGGAGATGGGCATCAGCAGCTTGAAGTAGAAAAGAGGAATGCAGCGTATAAAGTTAGAATGTTGGGCATACTAAAGGAAGTAGGTCAAAGTAAATAAAAAGGAGCAGTGGGAATTCTGTCTGTGATTGCCACTCCACAGAAGTTCTATTTTTCCAACTGGTGAACTGATCAAGTAACATGGTAAATGCAAAGTTACAAGCACACACTTAGATACCTGTAGAAAAAGTAGGAAATGCTGAACACCATTATTCCCAAATTCGTTGCTCAGTATAAGTAAGTATGGTTATTTGGAAGTTATTCATTGCATGTTGTTAGAATATAATTTGAGCATAATTATACTATTTATTGTCACAAGTAGGCTTGCATTAACATTGCAATGAAGTTACTGTGAAAAGCCCCTAGTTGCCACAATCCGGCGCCTGTTCAAGTACACTGAGGGAGAATTCAGAATGTCCAATTCACCTAACAGCATGTCTTTCGGGACTTGTGGTCAGAAACCGGAGCACCCGGAGGAAACCCACGCAGACACGGAGAGAAGGTGCAGATTCCTCACAGACAGCGACACATGACGGGAATCGAACTCGGGTCCCTGAAGCCATAGTGCTAACCACTATGCTACCATGCCGCCCATGCCCCAACACTGTCAATTTATATTTGTGTTGCTATTTCATATTTATCTTGCAGATCATTGCATCGTTGTTCCTCTACCATGCTCACTTTGAATTCTAATTCCTAAAAGTTCCTGCTCTCTGATGCCAATTAATTTAGCTTTATTGCTAAATTCTCCTCTGTGCAAAGATATTTCTCCTAATTTGTTGATTAGCTCACATTGTTGACTCCCCAGCTGGAGAAAATAGCCTATCCCTACTTCCTTTTGAAACACTTTAAAAATTTTAATTAATCTATTAAATCTCCCTCTTATGTCCTTTCTATCCAACTTTAAATATTCTCAATGTATGTCTCTTCCAACTCCAATCTCCCAACGCTAGCATCAACATGTAGAAACTACACCGAATGCTCTCTATTATGTTTCAAGTCTTTTCTAAAATGGTGAGCGCACAATATACATGTTCCTTGTGGCCTAACCAATGTTTTATATGTATATATCATTAGTATCGTTGTTCATACTCTGATTTATAGAGCCTCAATATTATTTGGTTTTGTTATTGCTTTGCCTACTTACAGTTGCCTTGACAACAATTCTGAGATCAGAAAATGGCTTCCCAGTTTCAATGTATGAGATCTGTTGCCTGCATCCACATTCCACGTGGCACTGGCCTTCACAGAAAGGTAGCCTTCAATCCAAAAATGGACCACATTGTTTGAAGCTGATTAATTGCATGGGTCCACTCTTAATTGTGCTCTTGCTGCGCACAGGTTCCTCCTCATTCAGTAATAGGAAGGTTTAGCCAACAGATATCCGAAACCTGGTCCACATCATGCACTGTTGATGTTCATGGGAATTGGCTTGATGCAGTATGAGGTGAATTGTCTAATACAGGCCGGTTTATTGCCCTAAGAAAACAATGCCAATGGGTCCAGGCCTTATTGACTCCAATATAAATTACATTTGACCATTAAGGAATTTTTTTGTCAGGTCCAGGATTCACTGCATTGGCCTCTGTAGGAGTCTGCATGTCTGCTGGTGCAAGAAACTGGTGCCAGAGGTCAGAAGACTGGAGAGCTGCATTATCTGTTAGTTCTGGTTCTACTATTGTAGAAGGTGACAGTGCTTGTGTACATAGTGGACACTGCCTTAAGTTACCACATAACTCTGTACCACCAACAACTGGTCATGGCCACGTGTGGTCTGAATCCTGACTGTTTGACCTGGCATTAGAGGATAGAGTCAGTGTGCATCTCAATCATAGTGCATTTTCAGTATGCATTGCAGGAGGACATCATTAAACTGCTGCAGAACCTTAGCAATAGGGATTGTGGTCCTGGTACCTTGGCAGGCCCTGTCGTGGTGGATTTTGCAGGCTAAGGAGTGCAGCATGGCAGTCAGTACCATCCTGAGCACATTTCCCCAGAAGATGCTTGGCTGAGCGAGCCACCCATTTCAGCAAACCATTTGACTGTGGCTATAGGGGGCTGCTCGCAACGTGCTCAAAGACCCATGTGTGTGCAAGGTTGCAAAATTCAGTGGAGATGAATTGGTGAGAGTTGTCTTTCTGTGGGATGCCGTGTTTGGCAAAGTGTCTCTTGAGCTTGATAATGACTGTGCTAATCGTCATGTTTGGCAGGTAGTTGAGTCCAAACCACCCGGGATACAAATCAACTAAGACCAAATATGTTTATCATTCTATTTGCAGATGTCAGCAGCTGTGAATGACCATGGAAGGTCCGGACCCTCATGTAAATGCAATGATTCCTTTTCCTGATGTGGTTTGAGTGCATTGCATGGTGCGTATTTAGAGATTTCCCTTTCCATGTCTGCGTACATGGAGGGCCAGTACAGTGATTCCTTGGCCCTCTATCTGGTTGCTTCCAACCCAGGGTGCCCTTGGTGCAGTTGTTGGGTGCAGTGCATCTCCATGCCAATAGGGATAATGGATCAGCTCATCTCTGATGGTGAAGATTGTACGGAGATTGCATGGCCAATCCACCTAACCCGCACATCTTTGGACTGTGGGAGGAAACCGGAGCACCTGGAGGAAACCCACGCACACACGGGGAGGACGTGTAGACTCCGCACAGACAGTGACCCAGCCGGGAATCGAACCTGGGACCCTGGAGCTGTGAAGCATTTATGCTAACCACCATGCTACCGTGCTGCCCCAAATTGGTGAGGGCCTTTGATGCAAAAGCTATTGGTCTGCCATTCTGGATACAGATTACCAAGTCTGTGCTGGAAGGTGTCTGCTGATATGAATACAGGTGATCGAAAGTCGAAGTATTGTAATACTGATGGGGCTGCAATGCCTGTTTGAGTCTGTTGAAGACCACGATGTGACTCTCCTGTTAGCACCATTCAGCGTCCTGGTGGACAATGTGATGGAGAGGTCCAGTGACCTCACAATAATGCAGGAAAAACATAGAAAGATAATTAGTCATACCAGGAAAGCGTTATAAAGCATGCTTGTCCATGGGCATGACTCTTGTATTGTCTGGATCGGGTTTTACACCATCAGCTGTGAGTAAACGGCCCACTTAAGGAACCTGGCTCACCCAGAAACTGCACTTCGCAGTGTTAAGCTTTGATTAGATGGTCCTGATTCTGTCAAGGGCAAGACAAAGATGTGCATCATGTGCTTGCATAGTGCAATCCCAAACATGGATGTCATCAACAATGAACTCACAAGGTTGGCCTGTAAACGCTCCACGCACTGCTGGAAAACCTCACTGCCTGTGGAGATCCATAGCGCATACGAAGAAAACAATATCTGGCAGCGGAGACATAAATGTGGTAAGTTTTGAGGATTCTTCATCCTATAGGATCTGCTAGAACCCACATTTCGCTCAAGAATTCTGAACACCTTGGCATTTGGCATGTCTGCTATCACCTGTTCCACTGCCTTTATAGGGTGATGTGGTCTGAGCAGCGCATTGTTCAAGTGCACTGGGTTGGTGCATATCCTGACCGTGCCATCTTTTTTTACTGAAACTCATTTTTTGGCCTTGTCTAAAGGAGTAATGACACCCAGTGTTGTCACCTGGTCCAGGTCAGTAACAACTTTCTACTTTATGGATACTGGTATTCTTTTCAGAGCACAGACTATTGGTGGTACCGAATCACCTTGTCTCATGTAGCACACAACTGGTAATTTATCAGTGATGTCACAATTGAGGGGTATCTATATGCTGTCATCTCTGGGGCTTTGGAGTTGTAGCGAATGTACTTCTTGACCAAGTTGAATGAGCTCCCATACAATGCTGTCCCGAAGCCCTAGTAATGGTTTTACCTTCTGGTCAATTATATGGAACTTGAGATTTCCCTGTGTGTAGTGGAGGGCTGCTACACCTTCAGGGTGGATGATCTCTCTGCCATAAACCACAAGGTGTGTCTGAGTGCGGGATCTGGTGTTGCACACCGGTCTATTTCCCGTAACCTTTGGCTGGATAGTATAATATCCTTCGCTCCACTGTCAATCTTGACTTTAAGTCTGGCGTTACTGCTAATTACGTTGAGAGTGGTGAAGCCCTCACCCTTTCCTGTGACAGTGTCGACAATCTCTCAGTTGAGTGTTGTTGGAGACTCTGTAGCTTCACTGCATTGGTGGAACTCCAATTTGTTCACCTTACTGACCCTCCTACCTTGGAGGACCCGAACAGCTGCCATGTTGCTGATGCCAGAGGAGGGCTGCTGTGGTTTGTATCTGCAGCTTCTGGCAAAGTTCAATTTCTCGCATTTCTGCTGTATACAAAACAAGTTGTTCTGTTTGGTGGGTTCTGGCTGCTGCAGTCGGAGCAGGGCCACCTGTACTGTGCATACTTCAGTTTCCCGTGTAAAATCTCCTCTTTTCTCTGATTTGTCATTTAACATACAGATACTTATGACTGCTTGTCATAGCAGCTGCTTACAGATTAAATTGCTATATATTCCACAAACTACTCGAGCCCTGATTAGGTCTTCAGTGAGAGTTCCAAACGCGTATTTCTTTGCCAATATGTTTAGGGTGGCCATGTAAGATTATATTGACTCATCTGCACTTTGGTTCATTAAATTGAATGCATATCTATCAAGGATTATGTTTGCTGCTGGGACACAGATGTTCTCAAACTGTTTCAGGATTAACTTGGGGTCTTCTTTTTCCTCCTCTGTCTGGAAATCAAATGACTCACATTTTCCAATAGTTCGGGGCCCATGAAGTTTAATAGCATATAAACGCATCAGGGAGTAAGTACACCACTCCTTCTGGAACGTTTCAAAACTATCCGCAATATTTTCATCCAAGACAAGTGGGCCAATGTAACAACGTCCTTGTGCCATGCTGCCAACTTCTGACACCACGTAGAAAGTTGTGGGTTCCCAAATTACCAACAGCAAAGACTTCCAACAAAGATAGTTTATTATTTTTTGGAATTAAGGGGCAATTTTAGAGTGTCAAATCCACCTAACCTGCACATCATTAGGTTGTGCAAACACAGGGAGAATGTGCAAACTCCACACGGACAGTTCGATCCCGGCCCCGGGTCCTCGGTGCTGGGATGCAGCAGTGCTAACCACTGTGCCACTGTGCCGCCCCCCCCAATGTAGTTTATTCCTGTGCTCAAAAGCTGTATACAATACTTGCGTTCTGCTTGCACTCCCAGGGATAACTCCCATGCTTCCGGGGATAACTCCTACGCTCCCGGGGATAACTCCTGCTATCCCGCCACCTAATCTCCTTTGTAGTTGCATCATCACATTCTTATGTGACCTCTCGGTGTACACCAATCAAATAAAAAACTCAATTTGATTTAATTGTGATCATTTCTCTTAATATGGTCATATGAAATAAGCTCACTTTGTTAGTGTCACATAATGAGGTAAAATCTCCCTACACCCAATAAGTTCATCTGGACATGGAGGGATACATTGTGATGGCAGATTACAGGAATATGCAGTGTGATATATTTCTCGCCATTTGAGTTGCAAATAGCCCGCTGGGTAAGAAGGTAGCTGAGCAATTGAAGGAAGCGTGGAGATTTTCAGAGGATAAATAGTATAATTTTTTTGGTGAAGCTCTGACAAGCAGGTACAGTCTGTAATTATCACTGGAATGAGAAAGTGGAAAGTTAGGGAATGCTTTTTTACACAAAAGGTTATTCAGATATAAAGGCCTGGATTTTCATGGAATTGTGGAGGCTCCACAGCATCGCCAAAATGGCAACCATCACGGATTCAGAAGTCCTGTCTCATAGCTGGCAGAAACCATTTTCACTGGGGGTCAGGGGTGAAGTATTGGCTAGTGTAGACTTGAGAGATGAACAGACGCTTCCAACACTGATGAAGGTTCAACTCAATTTTATTAACTACTTCTAACTAACTAACACACAATGACTGTGGGTCTAAATGATGCTAACTTAAACTAGAGACCTAAGCCTTGTCCGAACCAGTTGATTCTCTCAGCACGTGTTGTGAGTCTGTGCTGGGCTGGATGAATTCTTGTTACACTCAGAGGCAGCACCCAGAATGAGCGGGAACCGTGGTGCCCTCTGCTTTTATAGTGTGTGTATTCTAACTGGTGATTGGCTGCTGTGTTTGTACATGTTGATTGGTCCCTGTGTGTGTCTATCAGTGTGTATCTGCACCATGCTATACTGGGGTATATTATGACAAGGGAGTGGGGGGGGGGGGGGGGGGGGGGGGAATGAAGTGACTGCACATGAAACCGGAATGTTGTATGAAGTTGTGTGTAGTTTGGTAGGTTTCAGTAGAAGCAGCTCTGTTTGTTTTTATACCCTGTGTGTAGCCTACAGATTACCTTTCACCAGGGGTTTGATGTCACCTGTTCTGTACAGCTGTGCTGTGGGTGGCATCAGCATATGGGTCAGCAGCCATGGCTCCATGTCCGAGAGGACCGTAACACTGGCTCCCATGTCCAATTTAACATTTCTGAGGTGACCATTGGCCGCGATGTTCGTATACCAGAACAGCAGTCACTGATTTTGACTTCACCCAAGAAACATGGTTGCGTTTCCTCTTTATCTCAACCTCATGATTGTCTTGGGATCATCAGGGTGTCTGGTTGCGTTTGCTTTGCATAACTTTCTGAAGTGTCCTTTGCGGTTGCAATTCAAACGCTGTGCTGAGACAGCTGGACATTGATCATGCCTGTAAGGCCTCTTGGCTTCATGATGCTGTCATGGCCACACACCCTCTAGTGGTCAGTTAGGTTATTGCTTCCCTTGGCCTGCGGTGTCCCTGCTCCTCTGCTGTTTTACCAGTTGGACAGGTGGGATTGCTCTGTATCATGGCTTGCTTTTGCCTCTTAAGATGGATCTGTGCTGTAAATGGACTTTGGATTGTCTGACATAATGAACGGCTTTTTCAAGGATCAAATCTTCCTTAGCATGCCTGAGAGTGCATCGACTCCCACTCAGACAACGTTTTTGACCCTGATTAACCCTGAGTTCAGGTCACCGTATTCGCAACTGTCAACTATCCTTTTAACTCATTAATGAAGGAGTTAACACCCTGGCTGTTGAACACTGCCATAGCATGAATGAGGACCACGAGGAAACTTTCAGTGAACTCCCCATGGAACTTGTGGAGTACGAGCTCCCCAGGCAGGGGGACAGAGGACTACCGCCTGGGGCTCATTAGAAGCGAAGGTTAAAAGCAGGCCCCGATCAGGGCCTGGTGAGAAGGTCTCCCAGCAGGGATTGTACTGGGAGTGAGATGCTGTGTTATGCAGACCAGTGTAAATATTTATAAATAAATCTAATTATGTTTCCCATCAGTAAGTTTAAAAAATACATTTTATTCATGAGCAAATAAAATTGCTGTCTGTAGACGTTTGGTACAGTGGGTCTATCCCTCACTGCCCACCTACACAGTTTCTTTCCCAGTGAGGATTGATCTCTTCTGTTTTCTTGATTCTTCCTCCTTCAGGTACCGGCCGGAATCCTCCTGCCGTTGGGATTCTCTTTTCCCGCTGGCAGCCTACCCCTGTCCATGGGTTTGCTGTTTTCCTGGCAGTGTATGGGCGGCTTCAGTGGCAATTCCCATTGACAAGCGGCGGGAAGAGAGAATCCGACTGCCAGTGAACGGCACTCCGCTGAGAAATACGGGGGAAGAAACAAGGATGCAGAAGAGATTTACCAGGATGTTGCCTGGTATGAAGGGCATTAGCTATGAGGAGCGGTTGAATAAACTCAGTTTGTTCTCACTGGAACGACGGAGGTTGAGGGGCGACCTGATAGAGGTCTACAGAATTATGAGGGGCACAGACAGAATGGATAGTCAGAGGCTTTTTCCCAGGGTAGAGGGGTCAATTACTAGGGGGCATAGGTTTAAGGTGCGAGGGACAAGGTTTAGAGGAGATGTACGAGGCAAGTTTTTTACACCGAGGGTAGTGGGTGCCTGGAACTCGCTGCCGGAGGAGGTGGTGGAAGTAGGGATGATAGCGACATTTAAGGGGCACCTTGACAAATACATGAATAGGATGGGAATAGAGGGATACGGATCCCGGAGGTGTAGAAGATTTTAGTTTAGACGGGCAGCATGGTCGGCACAGGCTTGGAGGGCCGAAGGGCCTGTTCCTGTGCTGTACTTTTCTTTGTTCTTTGTTCTTTGGAACCGGAGAATCCAGCCCACCATATCCTGGTGACCATGGACTGCAACGTACTGCAGTGGTTTCCTGTTACCTACTCCAATACAGCTGGCCAGGACACTCTCCTGCTATTTGCCACCTAATACTTATTGGAGAGATTCACAGGCTCACAATCAACCTGTTTGGTCACATTCTGAATGCATCTTCCATGGCCAGCAAGTCCTGAAATGCAATTTGAATCCAGAGTTACTGGCCCAAGGTAGGGGCACCACCACTGTGCCACAAGACCTCCACATTTTCTTAGTTACATTTTAAATAAATGAGTTGCAATATTAAGAATTTCTGTGTTTTAATCAGGGTTTGACCATGCCTGATGACACCTATCCAGAGGCCACAGACCGTCACGGTGAGCCGCTACAACGACGCCCATGCCGCGACCAGGGGCGTGATCAAGCAGTGCATTGGCATCCTTAAGATGTGGTTCAGGTGCCTGGACCGCTCTGGAAGGGCCACCCAGTATAGTGGGACGGGGAACCAGGGTGATGTGTTGCGTCCGATCTTGGGGCCCTAGCCCATGCCGGCCTCCACCATCTGCACATCTCACCCCCCCCCCCCCCCCCCCGCCCTCCCAGGCATCAGGGGTGGAGGCGGCCTGCTGTGATTCCCGCCCTGTGACCTGGGTCCCCTTTGGCAGCTGTCATCTGGAGTGACTGGGCCTGGACGGGCCCGGCAGTCGCTCAGGTGTCCCAGGTGATGTGGTGCCACCCTGTTCTGCCCGCTGCCCACCTGATGTGGCAGGGTCAGGAGGGGGTGTCCTAGGCGCTGCGGTTTTGCGGCACCTCCTCTGCGGGCGTTACTGACACAGGCCCCATCATCTCCTCCTCCCTCGCGGTGTCCGATGGCCCTGAGGTTTCTCTGTGGGATGGGGGTGCGACCGGAGCGAACTCCTGGGCTCCCTCGCCACCTGGCGCTGCCAGCCCTGGAGGCCGTGCTCTTTCTCAAACAGAGTCTCAATGCTCAAAGCCATGGAGCACAGGGAGTGGACCACCTCCCTCTGGGACTGGCTCAGGTCAGCCAGCACACGGGCAATGCCGTCGACACCCTCAGCCATAACCTGCCTGGAGCACCGCTGCAATGTTCAGGTGGCCTCGGTACATAGCTGCCTGTGTCAGGGCAGCCTTGTCCTGTGCCTTAGCCACCGCCCGCACAGTGTGCCCCAGGCCTTGGACATCCTGCCCAATGGCCGATACCTTTGTCCCCAATGCCTCCACCGCGGACGCCACTCGTGCGCTGTTGGCCTGGGTAACAGGCATGGTCGGCACCCCCTCCTGCTCCTGCAGGCGGTTGAAGCCTCCCACTGCACTTCCAGGTGCTGGGTGGTTGCTGACAGCCCCTCATCTAGTCCCTGGCTCCATGCCACATGTACCATAGGGAAATCGCAACCCAGCGGGGGCTCACCTGGTTGACCTGATGCTGACCTCTGCCGTGGTGACTGCCCTCTCTCTGGGCCCACCGACCAGGACCAGTGCCACCTGCTCCCCGACAGTAGGGGCCGCAGGTCCAGCGGTTTCCCCTCCGATCTTCTCGCTCTCTCTGCGGTTATGCATCACCTTCTCCTGTGGGAGAGGGGGGGGGGGGTCAGGAGAGACAGAAAGCGCAGTGTTAGGCAATCATACATGTGCAGCATGGGGGGTGGGCAGCTGGTGGCCATTGTGGCCAGGGCACCCAGCCATGGCAGGCTGTATGGGTGCTGGCATATGGTGCAGGGTGGGGTGCGAGCAGACTGCCGGCGGGCAGGGTTTGGCCTCCCCCCGGTGGATGGGGGGGTTTACAGGGCATGGGACCCCCATGGTGCTGGTTACTCACCCTGGCCGCCCTGAGGATGTTGTGCAACCTCTTTCGGCACTGCTGTCGGGTCCTGACGGTGGGTCGCACGGTGTCCCCAGGCCCTGTGTACAGTGGTGGGTGGCAGCCTCCTTCCACCCCTTGGCAACAAGGGGCCCACCTCTCCTCCACGGCACCATCCGGAAAGCGGGGTGCCGCACTCCATGCTGCCATCCGATTGGCTGGGATGAGGGCGTGTGGGGAGTGGAGCGATTATATGCGGCTGTAGCTTGTCACTCTCTCAAGTGTCAATCTCGATTTTGTCAAATCGCACACCGCCTTTCATTGGAATTGATCGATTTCCAAGTGGCGCCGGTGCTAGCCCATTAACAGATCATGAATGGCCCCGGGACCACCGATTCAGTCCCACTTAGCTCCTGAAACGGAGAATCCGGCCCTATGTTCTTCAGTGCAATATATTTGCATGAACTGATTCAGCACTGCTTATCTGAATGCTGTTCTGGGAATTACAGTACACAAGAAACAGTTTAGTAAGTAATGAGATCAGTTCTTCAAAGTCTTTCAAGGATTATACCA
The DNA here is from genome assembly GCF_902713615.1 of Scyliorhinus canicula. Lineage (NCBI taxonomy): Eukaryota > Metazoa > Chordata > Chondrichthyes > Carcharhiniformes > Scyliorhinidae > Scyliorhinus > Scyliorhinus canicula. The sequence goes on along the minus strand of NC_052147.1, from coordinate 77,081,448 downwards.
TTTCATTATATAAAAAAAAATCTTCTCCCACTGTGGGAAGAGGGTTTACAAAAGATCTAAGAGGTCCCATTGAGGGGGCGTTCCCTATTCACAGTGCCAGGCCTGTGGTTCTGTTCATTCTCACATGAGCCTTTGACCCCCACAGCCGTTGCAAGTCACTTCCTACTTGGATGAAAACAAATAATCTGCAGGAAGCAGAGAATCCAAGGAGAACAAAGCAAAATGCATCAAACAAGAGGCAACAAACATGCAACAATTAGAGCTAAAGAGTTCTCTGCTCCTGATGCATAAGCCTCTTTATTTGAGCCAGAGGAGTCAACATTCATTAGCATGAAGTGAAGCTCCCTTTGAGCTATTTGCTATCAGCGCTGTAGAGGATTGGGAGCAGCTTAATTATGGTAGAAGCATATTTCAACCATTTGTCCAAAGCGTGGTTAATTGAAGTTACCTACAAACTGGCGGCAGGATAATGTATCTTGGGCGGGGCTGGGGTGTCTAGGGTTTGGGATATCAGTCTGACGGACCAGACTCTGACTTCATTGACCCCCTTTCTCTTCATAGAACATAGAACATAGAACAGTACAGCACAGAACAGGCCCTTCGGCCCTCAATGTTGTGCCGAGCCATGATCATCCTACTCAAACCCAGGTATCCACCCTATACCCGTAACCCAACAACCCCCCCCCTTAACCTTACTTTTATTAGGACACTACGGGCAATTTAGCATGGCCAATCCACCTAACCCGCATCTTTGGACTGTGGGAGGAAACCGGAGCACCCGGAGGAAACCCACGCACACAGGGGGAGGACGTGCAGACTCCACACAGACAGTGACCCGGCCGGGAATCGAACCTGGGACCCTGGAGCTGTGAAGCATTTATGCTAACCACCATGCTACCCTGCTGCCTCGATATCTTCAATAGCACATTGTCCCAAAATCACCAGAGCTACTGCCTTTTATGGGGTGGGAAAGGGGTCTCATGCCATCTGCGATCTCTCCCTGCTGTCCTGTCCTACGAAAAGAGTAGCTGAGGCAACAACTTGTCACAAAGACATAAGGGTGACACAGTGGCACCGTGGTTAGCACTGCTGCCTTATAGCGCAAGGGACCCAGGTTCAATTCTGGCCTCGGGTGACTGTCTGTGTGTCTTTTGCACTTTCTCCCTGTGTCTGAGTGGGTTTCCTCCGGGTGCTCCGGTTTCTTCCCACAGTCCAAAGACGTGCAGGTGAGGTGGATTGGCCATGATAAATTGCCCCCTGGTGTCCAAATGATTAGATGGGGCTATGGGGATAGGGTGGGGGAGTGAGCCCAGGTAGGGTGCTTTTTCAGAGAGTTGGTGCAGACCTGATGGGCTGAACGGCCTCCTTCTGCACTGTAGGGATTCTATGATTCTATGATCTGTTGCTAGCGAGAGAACAGTTGGCATGATTACATGTGTGTGCACAATTCAGCTATTTTACATCGAAGGATTTCTCTCAGGGAAATGAATTGAAGGGATGGATTCTCCGCTGCCTAACTCCGGCAGCGAATATATGATCGGGTGTTGAATCGAACGTCGAGCTAATGATCCGGTGCCCCGCTGGCAGCAAGGTACATGCCTCACGCCAGCGACCCTTCCAAAACCGCGATTTGCATGGATTTGAAAGGGAGTAGCGGCTGGACCCCCAATGCCAAGCCCTCTGCCCCACACCTCTCAGCTGGGAGTCTTGCGGGTGTCAATTGGTGCAAGTATTTACGAGTGGGGCCTGGGCGCCATGGCTGGTGAGAGGGAGAAAGAAGATATGAAAACTCTCAAAATCTCTCGGGTTTGCTGGGTTGCATGCTTGAAACTCAGGGAAACTCAGGGGCTGGTTTAGCTCACTGAGGGGCTGGTTTAGCTCACTGAGGGGCTGGTTTAGCTCACTGAGGGGCTGGTTTAGCTCACTGAGCTAAATAGCTGGCTTTGAAAGCAGGCCAACAGCATGGTTCGATTCCTGTACCAGCCTCCCCGGACAGGCGCCGGAATGTGGCGACTAGGGGCTTTTCACTTCATTGTAAGTAACTTCATTGAAGCCTACTCGTGACAATAAGCGATTTTCATTTTTTTTTTTCAGAAGGAAATGACTTGGTGCGAAGTGTGTGGACTCGGGGTGTCCCCCTCAGGATCGGGGTGCATTGGCTGGGGCCCCCACTGTTGCGTTAATTCATTTAAACCCACCCCCTAGCTGCAACTTACAGGTTCCTGGTTGTTCACACTGCTGAATGCCCATGATATCCTTTCTAAGCTCTGAGGGCTTCTGGTCACGTGGGAACCCACCCAGGCTGCCTGTCTGCAAACTCTCATACCCCAGCAGTATCATTAAGGTGGTGGGTGTTGTCATGCTCAATCACTGACCCACCAGGTGTTGGCATTCCTCACAGCACAGGAAGCATGGTGTTATGGGCCAGGGTTTAGAAAACTCCAAAGTAGATCATGGAGTTCACCTGACCTATAACTGTTTGTAGATTTTGGTTACGATGTGCACAAGGGCCTGCCTTTCAGGTGTTATTCAACAGAGGCCTTAAGCACTTTTAATCAAAAACAAAGTTTATTCTCCGAATTCAGGTAACATTTCTATAAACACACACAGTAAGCATTTTTATCAATGACAAACATAAATACCGCATGCAGCTACAGTACTCTATATATAATCCTTAATAACTTCCCCTTAACTGCTTCAATTTAACAACAACATCCAGTAAACCAGTAAACCCTTTTACCAAAACAGTAGGTTTGAATTCCTTCCTTACTTTGAAGTTGTCAAGTGATATGGAAACACCTTTTAACATGCAGAGAGAGAGACAAGACAAGACTTCTCTGCTGAATTCAGCTTCCAAATGTGTAAATGAAAGTAAAACTCAGAGCCACAGCCAGCTCCCAACTCAAAACAAAACTAAAAACCCAGGGCCACAGCCCAACTCCACCCACACAATGACATCACTGAAGCCATGTGATAAGACAAAATATTTCTTAAAGGGACGCTCCCATGATAATGGGAATTAGCAGGGCTCAACCCAAAAAAGGTCACATGCACCATGGCCGTTGGAACCCTCCCTGGCACACTGCCCCTCTCAGAGTAAAAGCCTCAGCAGTGACACTATTGGCTAGCCCACCACTGAGGATCACAAGATGTCCCCAAGCCCTGCCTGCCCACTGTGCCCCTGATCCCATCCATCCTGCCTCCAGCCAGGAAACCTGACCAGTTCCCTGTCACAATATGTGTGTTACACCCAGGCCCCACATAACACTGCAGCTAAGGTGCCAGTAAACACGCAATTCCCTCGCTCAAACCCATCTGTGGCACCTGCCCACACTCCAGGATCTTAGCATGAAGACGACTTGCTTCTGTTATGACACCCTGGGCTACTGTGTGGTCCATTCCATCCCCACATGCCCCAGAGTCACAAGACAATTGATTTAACCAATAATTCTTATTAAATACCCAAAGTCTGTGGGCGCGATTCTCCCGAGTCACGAAAACTCGGGAAGCTGGCGTCAAAAACGGGCGCGTTTGACGCCAGCCTCCGCCCCCCCCCCCCGGACCGGGAACCGATTCAGCTACCCGGTCGGGGCTAGTACCGCGCGGCCGTGAACTCCGGCATCGCGGGCTTAACGAATTTCGTTAAGCCCGCTAGCCAGAGTTAGCGACGGCTGACGCGTCAGATGACGTCAGCCGCGCATGCGCGGATTGGACGACTCCAACCCGCGTATGCGCGGATGATGTCATCGCGCTTGTGCGTGAAACCCGCGCATGCGCGGGCCGTTATGCCCCGCAGAAGCCCCGCGGATGGATCCATCGGGGCGGCGGAGGGAGAAAGAGTGCGTGGGGTAAGTACCCGCTGCCCGCGTTCGGTGCCCACCGATCGTGAGCCCATGGCACCCTTGGCACGGCCGTGGTACTGCCGTGCCAATCGGTGCCATGGTTCCCCAGATCGGGACGTTACGGCCGTTTTTACGAACGGTCAGACCAGGTGTGGTTTACGTTCATAAAAACGGCCGTAAAGGCCTTGGAAATCGGCCCATCGGCCAGGGGTGAATAGCTGCTCGCCGTAAAAAAAAACGGCGGGCAGCGATCCGTGTCGGGAGGCGGCCGTGGGGCGGGGGGGGGGGGGGGGGTGGGAGAATAGCGGGAGGGCGTCGGACCAGCGTGTCCGTAAAAATTTACGCCGCCCGCTATTCTCCAAATTTTCGTGAGCGCGGAGTATTGCGCCCTGTGTTTGTTGAATATTATAGGGGCGATTCTCCAATATAGAGCCGTTGCATTTCACGACGGCGCAAAACGGGCACGGGAATGACTGATTCTGGCCCCCTCAGTTCATGCCGCTCCAGCCTCCTTTCCCGGCACCAAATGGTCGCCGTGCCAACCCACGCATGCGCAGTTGGGCCGCATCAACCTGCGCAGGTTCTTTAACACGCCGGCCCCGACTCAACATGGCACCAGTGTTCAGGGGCCACGTAGGCCCGGTGGGGGAGAGGCCGGGACCATCGATCGCGGGCCAGACCCTATTGGAGGCCCATCCTGGTGAAGGAACCCTCCTTGCCCCCTCCCACAGGCCGTTTCCCCCCCCCCGCCCGACCGTTCGCGCAGAGTTCCTGCCGACAGCAACCAGGGGTGAACGGCGCCAGCGGGACTCTGTCGTATCCACACGCCCGCTCGGCCCATCCGGGCCGGAGAATCGGCAGCCCCGCCGATTCCAGCGGCCCACCGCTGGCGCCGTGCCAAACACGGCAGCGCAAATGGCGCCGGTTCTCTGCACCTCGGAGAATCGCGCGCAGGCGTCGGTGTGTCGTGGCGCCGTTGCGGCGATTCTCCGGCCCGGCGTGGGGCTCAGAGAATCGCCCCCCCCCCTAATTCTTCACTGGCAATGAAATATTCTCAAACTTTTTTAACAGGGCTTCTCGTTCTCCTCCATTTGGAAGACAAAATATTCAAACTTCTCGATGGCCTCAGGGCTCGCTAGATTTAGAAAAGTATATGTCTATACATTTTGTATTTTCCCGCTAAACCAGCACCGCAGTAGATGCGCCACTCTTTTTCAAGCTTGGCCCAGCTGACCGTAATGTTTTTATCGAACACGAGCGGGTCAATGCGGCAAAGACCCTGTGCCATTTGACCAACTATTGACACCATGTGGAAGTGCTGGGGTCCATTGATGGCAGCCAAGTACTTTGAACAACATCAGTTTATTAAGTACTCTGAGCTGCCCTTATATGCCTGCCTGTGCTCCAGGGAGAGCTCCCACGCTTCCGACACGTGACTGTTTAAGTAGGTGCATTATCGCGTGACCACTCGATCTACACGCTTCAAATGTGTTACATTAAAACTATTAGCAATGTAGCCACTTGGAGCAATGTTGGCACTTCCACTAAATACTAGTTATCTGAATTTGAATACAAACCTATAGATCAGTTTTCCAGCTTCTTCTATAAACGTTTGTTGTTTTAAATAAAGGAAGATGGATTCCTGGATGATTTTCTCATATGAATATCAATGAAATTGCTAACTTGTTAATAAGTAACCTTTCCTTGAAAGAAAAACATAATGATGTGAATATGACACTTTGATTTCTTAAGGACCTGTATGTACAAAATTCTTTGCATTTTATTCATAGTCTTGTGCAGCTGTCTAAATCACAAGTGCTTGTTGTATAGCGATTATTCTTTTAGTTCCTAGTCATATTAATTTGGAATAGTTGATGAGGATAGCTAAGTAAAGCTAATTCATATCAATATGTTTTGCTAATCAGGTTGAAAAGTTCCCCATAGCAGATGCGTGATTGGTAAATGTGACCAGCTTATTTCTTATTAAAATTTGTTTTTGCAACAATTGCTTTCTCGAGAACAATTTCCCTTTTTAGTATTATTGCTCCATTAGGGCCGAACATTTTTCTCAAAGCGGATTAAACATCTTTTCCCCTACTGCTCCCATCAAATCTATGTCCTTGGTTGTTCTTTCAGTGGCAACCTGTCTTCTTTCAGCTAAACCCGTCATTGAATTCACTGGGCTAGATTCTCCGATTCAGAGACTAGGGGCGCAATAGCGGGGTTCGTAAAATTTTACGGCCACGCTAGTCCGACGCCCTCCCGCTATTCTCCCCCCCCCCCCCCCCCCAACACCCGACTCCCGATACGAATCGCTGCCGCCGTTTTTTTACGGCCAGCAGCGATTCTCAGCTGGCCGATGGGCCGAGTTCCAAGCCCTTTGGCAAACACACCTGGTCTGGCCGTTCGTAAAAACGGCCGTAAAGTGCCGATTTTTAAAACCATGGCACCGATTGGCACGGCAGTACCATGGCCGTGCCAAGGGTGCCATGGGCCCGCGATCGGTGGGCACCGATCGCGGGCAGCGGGTCCGATACCCGCGCACTCTTTGTCCTTCCGCCGCCCCGCTGTATCACTTCGCAGGGCGGCTGAGGGGCATCCCGGCCCGCGCATGCGCGGGTATCGCGCAAATGCGCGATGACGTCATCCGCGCAAACGCAGGTTGGAGTCTTCCAATCCGCGCATGCGCGGCTGACGTCATGTGACGCGTCAGCCGGCGCAAACTCTGGCAAGCGGGCTTAACGAAATTCGTTAAGCCCGTGATGCCGGAGCTTACGGCGTCGGGCTGCTAGCCCCGACCGGGGACCAGAATCGGTTCCCGGTTCCCGGTCGGGGAGGGGGAGGCTGGCGTCAAACCCGCCCGGATTTGATGCCAGCCTTACGATTTCTCCCTCTCTGGGAGAATCGCGCCCTAAGGGCGCGATTCTCCGCACCCCACGCCGGGTGGGAGAATCGCGGGGGGGCTGGGCGAATCACAACACGCCGCCCTGGCACCCCCCGCGATTCTCCCAACCGCCAAAATGCGTGTCGCGGTTTTCGACAGGCCACTCAGAGAATCGCCGCTCGCCGTTTCTCACGGCGACCAGCGATTCTCCGGCCCTAATGGGCCGAGAGGCCTGCTGAACCACACCTGGTCGCTGCCGGCGTGAACAGCGCGCGACCTCTGTGTGTGGGGCCTGTGGGGGGGCAGATTGAGGATCGAGCACCACGGGCGTACTCAGGAGATGTCTGGCCCGCGATCGGTGCCCATCGATCGTCGGGCCGGCGTCTCTAAAAGACGCTTTCTTTTCCCTCCGCCGCCCCGCAAGATCAAGCTGCCATGTTTTGAGGGGCAGCGGAGGGGAAGACGGCAACCGCGCATGTGTGGGTTGGCGCCGGCCAACCTGCGCATGCGCGGCTGACGTCACTTAGGCGCCACCGGCCGCATCATTCCCGGCGCGCCGCTTTGACGCAAGCGTCAAGGCCCAGCGCCCGAGATTCACGCGCCGCCACTCCTAGCCCCCCCGGGGGGGGGAGAATAGGGGGTGAGGAGCGGCCTCCGACGCCGGAGTGAAACACTCCGCGTTTCACTCCGGCGTCGGCTGTTTGTCTCCCGATGGGAGAATTACGCCCTAAGTGCTGACGCTGGCGTGGGAACGTTGGCGTTTTACGACCGAAAAAACGGAGCAAAACGGCCACCGATCCTCCAGCTGGTGAGGGGCTAGCAGGCATAGAGCACCCAACTCTAGCTGTGGATACGGCCAGAGAATTGCCGGGTCCATGGCCGCGGATGCGCACGGCGTGCCAAATAGTTTCCCCCTTTGGTCAGGTTCGTCACCCCTGGACCACCTCCCACCAGTGCCCCCAGCCCCCACCAAAGCCCCCCCCTTACTGCGGATTAGCTCCCCCCCCCCCCGACTGTGGCGTTGCTGGACTAAGTCCACAGCTGCCATGCCGAATTCCCGAAAATAAATACAATGAGTGACCAACGTCGTCGGGAACTCGGTCGTCGGGGGCGGAGCATCGGGGTGTGGGGACCTCGGGTAACGTCCTGAGGCTGTCCCGATGGCGTGTGGCGTACTCCTAGAGTACGCCGCTTTGGAGGGACTGGAGCATTTCAAAAGTAACGCCGCCCCCGATTTCGGCGCCAATGTGGATTCTCCAGCCGCTCGCCGAACGCGATATTGGCATCGGAGACCAGAGAATCCGCCCACTATCCTCTGAATATTTTGCTCTCTAAATATGACAGGAAATATATAACAAAATTGGAAGAAATGTTGCTCACCCGTTTGCCAACTATGAACCTGTCAACCTCAAAAGGGCAGTTACTGGATTCTCTTCATTTGAATCTCCCGAATGTCTCCCTGTGCTTAACCTTGTCCTCACAAGATGACTCTAGATGGAGCAGTAAGATAAAGGGCCCAATTTAACCGAATGGGAACAAAGTCCCATGGTGAGCACATTCAGCCGCATGTTTACTGGCCCTCACAGTGCCAAGAAACATCCTGCATCCTGCTATTTAACAAGCCCCCAGTTTGATAGGGGTCCACAGCAGGGAACGTGCAGCTGAGGGCACATTTTTAAAATGTTGCCACAAACTCTAGAGCCCCAGACACAACCACGGAATCTACCCCAAGCCCCAATGCATGACAAAGCGGTCCCTGGGCCCCCCGCATAGGGCACCCCCAGCCTCATCGCCACTGGATGAAAGATGATAGCTTGATGCCTTTGCAGTGCCAACTTGGTACCCTGCCAGACTGGCAGTGCCACCTGGGCACCTTGGAAGTGCCAGGCTGGCACCCAGCAGTGCCAGGGTGCCACCCTCCCGGAGGGTGTTTGCCTGGGGTCTCCGAAGCGAAGGGGCTAGATCCCAACTAGCTGCCTCACTCTAATATTCAGATTTGTCAAAAAGTGATCCATCCACAAAGGGTGAGATTCACATCGCAACATCGCGTGAGATCGGGTTGGGGCACTGCCAAGGTGCCAGGCTGGCATAGCCAGGGAACCCAGGCTGGCATCAGCAGTGCCAAGGCACCAACCCACCCAGAAGGCATGTAGCCTTGCCACCTCTCTCGAGATTGCTTTGAATCTTGCGAGGAGACGTTGGTGAGCCGGGTGGATCCCGGGAGTGGAGTCTCCGGCTTTCACCGGCCACGCTGCACCCCGTCAAGCTGCTTATCCGGCACAGCGTGGCCGGAAGATCTGCCCTTCGTGTGGGCTAAACCGGTGAGAAACTCCCCAGGGTCTGAAAAAGTGACTGTCATTGAATAGCGGTGGGGAATGCGCTGGTAGAGCCAGCGGGAAACTCCTGGAAAAAACCCGCCACAAATTAACTTAGACATTTTTCTGGGAGAATTGGGCCCTTAGGGCGAGATTCTCCGGACTCACGACGGGTCGGAGAATAGCGGGCGTCGGAAATTTTTACGGCGACGCTGTTCCGACGCCCTCCCGCTATTCTCCGAACCCCGCAAATTGTCGGAGTCGCGTTTCCCGACAAACGCCTCCTTCCCGCCCCTGACACGACCAGAATCGCCACTGTGAGCCCCCCCGCTATTCACCGGCCCGGATGGGCCGAAGTCCCGACGTCATGGCGCCCTGTTTGGACGTCGTGAAACACACCTGCTTTTTAAATTCGTCAACCAGTCGGCCTGGCTGACGACTGCTTGGAGGAGGTCAGGGCACCACTCTGCGCACCGCTCAGCGCACCGCTCAGCGCACCGCTCGAGTCTGGCCACAACGGGGAAGGCATCCCTGGGAACGGGAGGGGGTCCAGAACGGGGGCGGTGGGGGGGACGGAGGGGGCAGTGGGGGAGACGGAGGGGGCAGTGGGGGGGACGGAGGGGGCAGTGGGGGAGACGGAGGGGGCAGTGGGGGAGACGGAGGGGGCAGTGGGGGAGACGGAGGGGGCAGTGGGGGAGACGGAGGGGGCAGTGGGGGAGACGGAGGATGCAGTGGGGGAGATGGAGGGGGCAGTGGGGGAGACGGAGGAGGCAGTGGGGGAGACGGAGGGGGCAGTGGGGGAGACGGGGGAGGCAGTGGGGGGCGACGGAGGGGGGGGGGGTTTAGGTAGAGAGTGAGCCGTCCAACCCCGTAACAAAATGTCTGCCACCATGCCATGGTGTGCAGGTGACGAGGACACGGCCGCTGGTTCCCCTGTGGCTTCTGGCCACAGGCCACTGACGCACCCGTGAGGAGGACATAGTTTACTGGCCGTTGGATGCAGGAAGTGACCAGGGGTTAGGCTGACCGCGTGTCAGCAGCGCGACCAGGCCACCGGGACACACTGGTATCCCATGGCTGGCGGCTGCCGAGGTGTCGACTAACGTTCGTCTAACATGTCCCGTTTCTCCGCCCCCCACCACCCTTCTGTAGGTTAGCACGATGCATGGGAACAGAACGGCTATGTTCTGCGCAGTGGTTGGGGCAGCTCTACTGGATTTGGAGATGCAGCAGCATCCACACCCACAACCCGCAGTGGCTGCAGGGCCAGCTGCAGCAGCAGAGGGAAGGGCCGAGGAGTTGCCAGTCGTCGAGCAGCATGGGGGGGGGGGGGGGGGGGGGGGGAGGAGGAGGAGGAGGAGGAGGAGGAAGAGGAAGAGGAGAGAGTGAGGGTGCAGCCACGGCGTCAGAGGCGACGACCAAGGCCGAGGGTGTACCGTGTCCGGGTCTCTTTCCTAACAATGCCGGACATCACCTGCAGGAGGAGACTCCGGCTGAGTAGGCAGACGGTGATACATATCTGCGAACTCCTGTCGCACCTCGCCCCACGTGGAACGGGGGGAGGACACGCGATCCCGGTAGCCATCAAGGTGACGGTCGCTCTGAACTTCTATGCTACCGGCTCCTTCCAGTCTCCGAGCGGGGACGTCTCTGGGATCTCCCAGTCATCGGTGCACAGGTGCATCCGGGATGTGACCGACGCCCTCTATGCCATCGCCGATCGCTACATCACCTTTCCCGAGGACCGAGCAAGTCAAGACTCACGAGCCCGTGGATTTGCCAGTGTGGCCGGGATACCGAGGGTTCAGAGGTCAATCGACTGTGTTCACGTCCCCATGCGCCCGCCTGCTGTGGACAGGGACGTGTTCACAAACAGGAGGGGGACATACTCCATTAATGTCCAGGTGGTATGCGACCCCCGCATGAGGTTCATGAACGTCTGTGCAAGGTTCCCAGGGAGTGTGCATGACTCCTACATACTAGCGCAGTCGTTCATCCCTGCGATGTTTGAGGGACGTCCCCCCCGGCTGAGGGGCTGGTTGCTAGGTGACAGGGGTTATCCGCTGAGGTCTTGGCTGATGACGCCGATACGGAGGCCTCAGACCAATGCGGAAACACGATACAACGAGGCCCATGCAGCAACCAGGGGTGTGGTGGAGCGCTGCCTTGGCCTCCTGAAGATGAGATTCAGGTGCCTGGACCGCTCCGGAGGGGCCCTGCAGTACCAGGCCGACAGGGTCGCTCGCATTGTAGTGGTCTGCTGTGCGCTGCACAACATCGCGATGCAGAGGGGAGATGACCTGTTGCAGGAGGCGGAGGGAGAAGCTAGTGGCAGTGGTGCCAGCACAGAGGAGGAGGAGGAGGAGGAGGAGGAGGAGGAGGAGGAGGAGGACGCTGGCGGAGTGGCGGGCGCAGCACGCAGACACGACCCAGGTGCTGGTGATGTCCAGGAGGCGGCACGACGGACCCGGCAAGGACGGCGGGCACGCGATGCCATGGTGGCAGCACGGTTCACGCATCGCATGTGACGTCCCCGATGAACACCAAACCACCACCTGCATCGCTAGTCATGCAGAGGGTCACCACACAACTGCCACCACCAAACCCCCCCCCCCTCAGTGTACACTGCTCCACTTCGACATGACGCTTATCACTGGGTCCAGACGGAATGGCACAACATTGATGGCTGTGTCAGCGGGTGTGATCAGTGCCATGTGGAATGATGACAGCCCGCTCTGCGAAGAGCTGTGAGCTCAGAATCGTTAGAGAGAGTCTGACCCATGGCAATAGCTGAACCATCCACCTTGGTGGCCGCTGAGTTCGTCACTGACACTCCATCACGTGCCCGCGTGGGCTAGCTGTGGGAGGGGGTAGGGGCAGGGACTGCACACCCGGCACCGAGGTTTCACCACCCGCCACCCCCAGCGACACTCGGTCACCATCACGATTCCTGTGGCTGTGGAACAATCACACGGTATTACAAGTAAGGTGGAACAGTGTGTTTAATATTAACAATTATTTACAGGTGCCCTACCCCTACAACTAAACTGTGCCCTTCACCCGTGCCAACTTACTCAGTGTCTATCTTAGTTGCCTTACGGGCCCTACCACTACGTCTAAGTGAATCCCCAGATGATACAGCAGGAGTGGAGGAGGATTGCTGCGAATCGCCCCCCTCGACTCGTTTCTCCTTGGCCAAGCGTTTCCTGGGGCGGCCCGGCCTTGATGGGCCAGGCTGCTCTGCGGGCGTCTCGGGTGACATTGTGCCACCCTGCTCTGCCTGCTGCCCACCCGATGCACCAGGGATGGGACGGGGGGAGGCCGAGAATTCCGGGACGTCCCGTGATGGAGTTAATGGGACGGGCCCCGAAACCTCCTCCTCCCTCGGGGAGCCCGGTGGCCCCCGGGCCTCACTTTGGGACAGAGGTGCGAGCGGGGAGGTTCCCCGTCGCACCACCGACACCTGGCGCTGCCAGTCCTGGAGGCCTGCAACGGTATCCACCAGGATCCGAAGGTTTGCAGAGACGGAGTCCAGGGAGTTAGACATTCCCGCCAGGGACTGTGCGATCTCAACCTGATTGTGCACGACGCCATCCAGCACATGTGTCAGGCGGTTGATGCTCTCGGCGACTGACTGCTGCGACTGGCCAATGACCTGCTGAGACTCGGCCATGGCCCGCAGGGCGCCGGCAATGTCGGTTTGGCTCTGGCACATTGCTGCCTGTGAGAGGGCAACCCTGTCCAGGGCCGAGGATGACGCGTGCACATTAATCCCAACGTCTTGCATAACCTGACCCATTGCCTCCACCGCGGATGCCACCCGTGCGGTGTCGGACTGGGTCTCTGCCATGAGCGGCACCACTCCCTGCTCTTGGACGCGGATCGACTCCTCTAACAGCGTCTGCAGAGTCTGGAAGGAAGCCCTCATCCCGTCATTGTTTCCCTGGGTTTCCTGAGGCATCGGCTGTGCGGGTGGGTTGAGAAACTCCAGGAACTCCGAAAACGTCTGGGAGCCAGCTGCATCCTGGGCCTGGTCTGGCCTCCGCGAGTCCGGGCCCTCTGTTGCTCCGACCTCCACCTGCTGTACCTGCTCATCTGTGATGTGCCAACCAGACTGTGCCCCAGGAGACTCATCACTAAATAGGCCCGCCGGGGTGTGTATCTCTGGGATGATGGAAGTGGTGGGAGAAAGCAGTGCCGCAAGCCCGACGCTCTCAATGGTTAGGTCCTCGTCCAGGGTGTGGGGCCGCTCAGCGACAGGAGGGTTGTCCCTGGCCATTTCTGGTGGTGGTGGTGGACCTCGAACCCTCTGTGCGTCCTGGTCCGCAGATTGGGTTGGGGCAGATAGGGCTGCCCGCTGATCGGGCACCCTCTGTTGTGAGGCCCCGGGTGAGGTGGCGGCAGATTCGTGTCTCCGTCTTCAGCCAGACGGCCCTGGTCGTTCGGCATCACGTCCTAGGGAAGAGAATGAGACGGGTTATTTCGATTTGCTCGGCAGGCCGCTGGACGGTCCAGTGGGCAGGGTGTGTGAAGGGACAGAGGATGGGGAGGTGTCCCAGTGGGCAGGGTGTGTGAAGGGACAGAGGATGGGGGGGGGGGAGGGTGTTTGTCAGGGAGGGTTGTCTCACTTGCTGCAGTTCCGCCAACCTCGCATTGCGCGATATCGCGGGTGGCAGACCCCCCAACAAGGTCCAGTGCCCTCTGTTCAAAGGTGCTGAGGGGGTGCATGTTGGGCGAACCCCCTCCAGTCTTGTGCCGCTCACGGTGGTTATGACCGGCCTTGGCCTGTTGGGGGAGGAAACATAGGTAGATCATTACAAAACGGTAGGTCTCAGAAGTCCGTTCTGATACTGGCACAGTTTGGGGGGGGGCAAGTTGTCATCAGATGATTGCATCTCTCCTCGGGGCCAGAGCGCTGGGTCTGTGACAACTTTGTGAACCACCCTCAAATAACTCTGCCCCAATCCCTCTCCCCCCCCCCCCCCCCCCCCGGGCAGTTAAGGGGGAGGGATGGTTGTGACTAGGGGGCACCCTCATGGCACTTACCCTGGCAGACCTGGTGAGGTCATGTAGCTTCTTTTGGCACTGCTCTGCTGAGCGAGGGGTCTGCCCCACAGCACTGACGGCAGCAGCCACGTCACGCCAGGCCTGGCGTACCGTGCTGGCAGGTTGGCGATGCCCTCTCCGCGGGCGGATGATGCCCCTCCTCTGCTCCACGGCATCGAGCAGCGCCTCGACGTCTGCATCAATAAAGCGAGGTGCAGCTCGCCTAGGCTCCGACATCCTGCCCGACAGATTCTGTGGTCGCCCGCGCCTTTTTACGGCGTCGGGCGGCGTCACATGGGCGGGTTCGTGTCGTCGTCGCGTTCCGTCGTCATCACGCACGTAATTGACGCGGCCGCGCTGCTAGCCCATTTCCAGGAAGTGAATCGGTCGGGAAATGAAGCCTTCGCGACCGTCGTAAAACGGTCCCGATTTTTACGACCGTTTGCCGACTTTCCGCGGGTGCGGAGAATTTCGCCCTTTGTTTCTGAAAAGGAGAATACCACAGATGGTCCTCCACAGCTGGCATCATGTTAACAGGTCGGAGCAGTTAAGACCCTTTCAGATAAGAAAAGACCAGTTAATTTATGCAAACAGCATATTATTATGGGGAACAAAGGTAGTGGTTCCCACTCCCGCTCGACAGTTATTATTGCAAGAGCTACACTGTGGCCATCCTGCGATGTCAAAGATGTTTGCACGCAGTTATATGTGATGATCCGGAATGGAGAATCTGGTCAAACAATGTGACCAGTGTTAAATGCAGCAAAACCTGCCATCTGCGGCCCTAATTCACCCTTGGGAGTGGCAGGTTGACCATGTGTGTGACTACACATCAATTTTGCAGGTCCATTCATGGGCTCTATTCTTGCTTATTCAAACCACTCTACTGTGGGAGCAGCTGCTAGTGAATCAGAATGCTCCCACAGTACCCTGAGTCCCTGGATTGCCTTTATAAGGGACCATTTAGTGTATAATATTGTAAATTGTTCCATTGTTGTTGTCATGTGCTAATCAGGGATTTAAAGGGAGACGTGGTCGCATGCTCATTTAAGGGTGCGGGTTATCGGTGGATCATGTGACCCAAAGGGTCAATCTTGCCGGAGGACGTGAGTCGTGGGGCTAAGCGTGGGTTTTACTGCTCGAACTTTGGAGTCATGAAGTACTTTATCTCACTCTTTGTAAATAGTTATTGACGTTAATAAACCATTTATTTGTTAATATGCATGGCGGCCACCAGTCTTTCAGTCTAACAGCAACAAAATCTTGTGCCTGGGGTAAATACATTTTAAATTGTAACTAAGAATACAATTATTGAATATTTCTAGATGCCAAGGTTCCTTAAAAAGAGAAACCCCTTGTAACTGGGATAACATTCTGAGGAAGGCTGAAAATGCAATCTTGCCACAGGGTGGCAGAAGATCGTTATCAATGAGCTACAATATTACAATCTGTTCTCCCATCAACAAAGTAAAAACTCACCTTGATTCCTGATTGGAATAGTTTCCAATGGATCTTGCGGCCCTTTAGATTTTTTATGAGGCAACTTACTCCTCTGTGCCTCATTTTGAAATTTTATAGGAGCTCATCAGAGCAGAAGTGTAGAGACAGTTCTCAGTGGAGGGCACTAGCAGGTGGTGGTTTGCCATATGTCTACTACCCTTGTCCTGGGTGGTAGAGGTCACAGTTTTGGTAAGTGCTGCTGAAGGACCCTTAGGTGAGTTGCTGCAGTGAATCTTGTAGATGGTACACACGGCTGCCACTGTGTATTAGTGGCACAGTGAGTGAATGTTGAAGGTGGTGGATGGGGCGCCAATCAAGTGGGCTGCTTTGTCCTGGTTGATGTTGAGGTTCTTGAGTGTCATCGGAGCCACACTAATCCAGACAAGAGAAGACTATTCCATCACACTCCTGACTTGTGCCTTGTAGATGGTGGACAGACTTTTGGGGGTCAGGAGGTGAGTTACTCACCACAGAAATCCCAGCCTCTCACCTCCTCTCGCAGTCACTTTTATGACTGGCCCTCTTCTGGGTCATATACCTCCTTTTCAATCTGGGCATATTTTCTTTCTGCTGCAGCCAATGCCCAGGAGGCAAAAGCAATCAGACGGTCATGGGTGTCAATCATCCAATGGGACAGCGCTACCTCAATGCCATAAGGTGAAGCACACAGGTGACATACAACGGCTTAAAAGAGTCAAAATGTGTCAACACCCCCGAAGATGGCAACCGCTGCTTCACCTTTTGAAATGTTGCACCTGGACCCTCACTCCAAGCCCAAGGCTGCCGCTTCTTCACAGAAATGGCGAGGGGCTAGACCGGAGGCAAATTCGGAATAAATCGGCCGTAGTAATTAACCAGCCCAAGGCACGAGCGAAGCTCTGTGGCGTCTCGCGGAGCAAGGAGCCATTTTGATCACCCGTACCTTCTCGGCGACCAGGTGCAGGCTGTCCCGGTCCACCCGATATCCCAAATAGACCACCTCCTTCACGTGAAACACGCACTTTGCATGGCGCAGGCAGACCCTATATTCGGAAAACTGCTGTAATACCCCCTCGAGGTTTCTTGCTCAGTGGCCCCTGACCAACATGTCATCCACATAAACGGCAACAAACCATGCAGGGTGTCCTCCATGACGCTCTGCAGGACTGCACACGCCGAGGATACTCCGAACGGGAGCTGGGTGTGCTCAAAGAGCCCCTTGTGTGTATTATTGATTATATATTTCCAGGAGGATTCATCAAGTTCCAGCTACAAATACGTGTTGCTCATATCCAATTTTGTGAATATACAGCCACCAGCTAATGTTGCCTACAAGTCCTCGATGCTCGATACAGGGTAACAGCCGAATCATGAAGGTGTGTTCATCGTTAACTTATAGTCTCCACAAAAGCAAACCGTCTTATCCAGCTTCATTACGGGGACCACCTGCGCTGCCCAATTGGCGAAGCGCACCAGCTGAATGATGCCCAAACTTTCCAAACACTGAAATTCAGTCTCGACTTTCTATAGTGTAGGGAACTGGATGGGCATGGAAACATGGACAGTGACCCGGGGCCAGAATTGAACCAATATCCTCAATACCATGTGGCAGCAGTGCTAACCACTCCACAACCGTGCTGCCTTCAGCTACATTTCAGCCTCATCCTCAGCCTCTTCTGGCTCATCCAAATGCAAGGCCCAACCACTGGGGCTGACATTTACCTTGACTGGGATGCCTGGAACATTGGCCTTCCTGTTGTCTGCGGAGACAGCTAGACCGGCGTCTACATGCAGCATACGGGCCGGAGTCACCTTCAGCTGAATCCGGGGGTGATGCGAGACTCGGCGGCTGGCTTTTGGCCCAGAGTCCAGAGTCGCAGCAGCATTCGGTCCGGGACTTCGTCCTAAAACGTTCACCGCCTTACCCTGCATCTCTTGGATGCCATGCTCCACGGTTTCCTGGGACAGGGCGATCTGCAGTGCTCACTGAAATGCCAGAGAGACTTTGCCCAAAAGATTTTTCTGAGTCTCTGTGTTATTAATACCGCAGACTAAACGGTCACGGAACATATCGGACACTAGACTCTGGGGTGGTCCCGGTGGATTGGAAATTAGCAAACGTGACACCACTGTTTAAAAAAGGAGGTAGGCAGAGAGCAGGAAAGTATAGGCCAGTGAGCTTAACTTCGGTAGTAGGGAAGATGCTGGAATCTATCATCAAGGAAGAAATAGCGAGGCATCTGGATAGAAATTGTCCCATTGGGCAGACGCAGCATGGGTTCATGAAGGGCAGGTCGTGCCTAACTAATTTAGTGGAATTTTTTGAGGACATTACCAGTGCAGTAGATAACAGGGAGCCAATGGATGTGATATATCTGGATTTCCAGAAAGCCTTTGACAAGGTGCCACACAAAAGGTTGCTGCATAATATAAAGATGCATGGCATTAAGGGTAAAGAGGTAGCATGGATACAGGATTGAGGGCAGTACGGTAGCATTGTGGATAGCACAATCGCTTCCCAGCTCCAGGGTCCCAGGTTCAATTCTGGCTTGGGTCACTGTCTGTGCGGAGTCTACACATCCTCCCCGTGTGTGCGTGGGTTTCCTCCGGGTGCTCCAGTTTCCTCCCACAGTCCAAAGATGTGCAGGTTAGGTGGATTGGCCATGATAAATTGCCCTTCGTGTCCAAAATTGCCCTTAGTGTTGGGTGGGGTTACTAGGTTATGGGGATAGGGTCGGGTGCTCTTTCCAAGAGCCGGTGCAGACTCGATGGGCTGAATGGCCTCCTTCTGCACTGTAAATTCTATGAAATATGACAGGATTGGTTAATTAATAGAAAGCAAAGAGTGGGGATTAATGGGTGTTTCTCTGGTTGGCAATCAGTAGCTAGTGGTGTCCCTCAGGGATCCGTGTTGGGCCCACAATTGTTCACAATTTACATAGATGATTTGGAGTTGGGGACCAAGGGCAATGTGTCCAAGTTTGCAGATGACACTAAGATGAGTGGTAAAGCGAAAAGTGCAGAGGATACTGGAAGTCTGCAGAGGGATTTGGATAGGTTAAGTGAATGGGCTAGGGTCTGGCAGATGGAATACAATGTTGACAAATGTGAGGTTATCCATTTTGGTAGGAATAACAGCAAACGGGATTATTATTTAAACAATAAAATATTAAAGCATGCCGCTGTGCAGAGAGACCTGGGTGTGCTAGTGCATGAGTCACAGAAAGTTGGTTTACAGGTGCAACAGGTGATTAAGAAGGCAAATGGAATTTTGTCCTTCATTGCTAGAGGGATGGGGTTTAAGACTAGGGTGGTTATGTTGCAATTGTATAAGGTGTTAGTGCGGCCACACCTGGAGTATTGTGTTCAGTTTTGGTTTCCTTACTTGAGAAAAGATGTACTGGCACTGGAGGGTGTGCAGAGGAGATTCACTAGGTTATCGAAGGGCCAGATGGCCTACTCCTGCTCCTAGTTCTTATGTTCTTATGTTCTTAAAACCGATCCACACTCTCAAAACTCGGCTATCTTCCAAAGCTGAGGTACAAACTCGGTGACAGACTGGTGGATCTTTCCACTGCATTAAACCGATATCTTTGAACTATTATCGTCGGTGTTGTATTAAAATGCGGTGCCAAATGTCATGAGCTGGTCGAATGTTTGCATATCCGGTCAATGGTAACCCCCCGGGATATTGATAGTGGGGGATTCAACAAAATAATGCCATTCATTGTTCAGGAGCAATGGCTAGATTCTCTCTTGTTGGAGATGGTCATTGCCTGACACATATGTTCCACAAATGCTACTTGCCACTTATCAGATCAGGCCTGAATATTGTCCAGCTCTTGCTGAATTCACATGTGAATTGCTTCAGTATCTCAGGAGTCGTGGATGGTGCTGAACATTGTGCAATCATCCCCACTCCTGACCCTACGATGGAAGGCAGGCCATTGATGAAGCAGCTGTAGATGGTTAGGCCTAGGCCACGACCCTGAGGAACTCCTGAACTGTTTCCTGGAGCTGAGATGATTGATCCCCAATCACAACAACCATCTTCCTTTGTGCTATGACTCAAACAAGATAGGTCCAGCCGGGGCTGGCCAACAGGGGCTTGCAATAGAGATGTGGGCTGAGATTCTCCATTACCCGATGCCGATTTGTAATCGGCAATAGGGTGAAAAATCCCTTTTTACTCCGAAATCAGGGGGGGCGCCTGTTTGACGTAGGTTTTGTATGTTCCGCCCTCTCCAAAAGGCATCATCGCGGTGCGTGCCGCAAGCCGTTGGGACGGCCTCAGCACGTCACCTGAAGGCCGTCTCCTGACCCGATGCTTGGCCCCCCATGGGCCGAGTTCACGATGGCGCAGTTCACTTCTGGTCTCAGCCATGCCCGAATCCGGTGTGGCGGCTGCAGACTGTGACCAACGCCGCCACAGTCGGGCAGGAGCTGTACTGCTGGCCGGTGGGGGTTTCCACAAGGGCTGGGCAGACTGGTGGGAGGTGGCTAGGGGGATCTATCTGGCGCCGCCGATTTTTTCCAAGTAAAACTTGGGGCAGCACGGTAGCATGGTGGTTAGCATAAATGCTTCACAGCTCCAGGGTCCCAGGTTCAATTCCCGGCTGGGTCACTGTCTGTGCGGAGTCTGCACGTCCTCCCCGTGTGTGCGTGGGTTTCCTCCGGGTGCTCCGGTTTCCTTCCACAGTCCAAAGATGTGCGGGTTAGGTGGATTGGCTATGCTAAATTGCCCGTAGTGTCCTAAAAAGTAAGGTTAATGGGGGGGGTGGGGTTACTGGCATAGGGTGGATACGTTAGGCTTGAGTAGGGTGATCATTGCTCGGCACAACATCGAGGGCCGAAGGGCCTGTTCTGTGCTGTACTGTTCTATGTTCTATGTTCTAAAACGCTACAGATGTCCTGCACATAGCCTCAGGATCGGAGAATCTGTCCCGTGGAATTGGGTGGAGACACTCATGTCCTTCTGATTCCACTTCACATCCAGCAGTCAGCATTTCCTCTCAGGACTGGTGAGCAGGCCTAGTATCTGCTCTGGGCAAACAGTGGCTGGATTCTCTGGTCGCTGACACCGAACTCGCGTTAGGTGATAGGTCGGAGAATCCAAATTCCCAACAGACTCGGAGGCGGCGCCAGTTCCACGATGCTCTGCCCCCTCCAAAGCGGCGAGTACGCCACACACCATATACCACGGCCTCAGGCTATTGCCTGAGGCCCGCCCCTCAATGCTCCGTCCCCGACTGGCCGAGTTCCCAACGTCATGGGACACGCGTGGTCTCATCCGCCGGGAACTCGGCGTGACGGCTGCAAACTCAGTCCAGTGCTGCCATAGTTGGGCGCGGGCCGATCCATGGGTAGGGGGGGCATTATTCGGACTGGGGGCACTGTGGTGGGACTCTCTGGGGCGTGCGAGCTGGCCAAAGTGGGGGGGACTATTTTGCGGGCCGGGTCCGCGAATGGCATCCGCCATGAAGCATGGTGTGGCCACTGCGGGCTGCCACCGTGCACATGCGCGGCCACGGGCCCGGCAATTCTGGCCGTATCGGCAGCTAGAGCCAGGTGCTGTCCGCTGCCTTCCTGCTAGCCCCCAGCAAAACAGGGAATCGGTGGCCGTTTAGCGGCAGTTTTCCAAATGCTCCCATTTCCATGTCGGCGTGGGGATGTCGTCCCCAAATTGGAGAATCCAGCCCCATATTTCTGGTTGGGGCCCTCAAGCGGCTCTTTGGACTTGATTAACAAGTGGCCTTGTTTCAGGCTAGTGGAAAGAAAGTCCCCTTTACCAATTCGGTTGTGGCCCTAATGCTGGCACAGATTGGGTGCAGGATAAAAAATAAATTTGGGGCCTCACGGTAGCATGGTGGTTAGCATCAATGCTTCACAGCTCCAGGGTCCCAGGTTCGATTCCCAGCTGGGTCACTGTCTGTGTGGAGTCTGCACGTCCTCCCCGTGTGTGCGTGGGTTTCCTCCGGGTGCTCCGGTTTCCTCCCACAGTCCAAAGATGTGCGGGTTAGGTGGATTGGCCATGCTAAATTGCCCGTAGTGTAAGGTTAATGGGGGGATTGTTGGGTTACGGGTATACGGGTTACGTGGGTTTAAGTAGGGTGATCATTGCTCGGCACAACATCGAGGGCCGAAGGGCCTGTTCTGTGCTGTACTGTTCTATGTCTATGTCTAAACGTCCATTTATTTTGTCTGCAATGTTCACGTGATGTTGGGGGCCTAAAGTCCTTCCTGAATAGGATTAGTTCAATATGAAGCTCTGTTCCTGTTTAACTGTGATAACAGCTCAGCTTTTGTTCATTATTTATTTTTCCCTCTCACACCAATCAGTCCCAGTAACATAGCCCGTGTCTCAGGATTGAATTCGGTAGTTAATATGTTTATGTGACATGGTTTAAAATGGAAGTTGTTATGTCCTAAGTTTTCTAACCGCCAGAGACACATGTACTGTCAATTAGAAATGTTTTTGCAAACAAATGAAAGTTCTACCAATTTACTTTAAATGATATCGATATTATGGACTCTTTAACAAGGATAATCTGGAGTTTGGTTTAAGTAATACTTTGTTCATTCACATAGGGAGTAAAATTGACGGTGCTTACAGTTTCTTTGTTTTGTTTTATTTGAATGATCTGCCAACTAGAGCAATGTTTTATATTCACCTTTAATGTTTGGATATTTTATAGTTTTTTAAAAAGTGTTTCAAGATCCATTAATTGTATTCCCTAATTATCGTCATCATTTTTGACTTTACAAACGTTTGTGATACTGGGCAGAATTTTCTGTTTCTCACTCTAAGGTTAGAATCTTGTACCCCTGCAGGGGGCGAGGGAGGAGGTGGGTGGTCCTGAGAATTTGGTGGGTTTGCATTGAGATTGATATCCGATGTCTTCCCATCTACACCGTGTCTGGTTTCTATGTTGAAGGACGACCAATGTCATCATTGTAAACTAAATTTATTAAGAACAAAACATGAGGGCAGCACGGTGGCACAATGGTTAGCATTGCTGCCTATGGCGCTGAGGACCCAGGTTCGATCCCGGCTCTGGGTCACTGTCCGTGAGGAGTTTGCACATTCTCCCCGTGTCTGCATGGTTTTCACCCCCGCAACCCAAAAGATATGCAGGATAGGTGGATTGGCCATGCTAAATTGCCCCTTAATTGGAAAAAAATAATTGGGTACTCTAAATTTATTTTTTAAAAATTTTAAAAAAGAACAAAACATGGACACAATTGCAGACCCGCAGCCTGGTTACAACTTACATTCACCTGTGCTAACTGACCTCTGACTCCCAGATCAGGTGACTCAATGAAGTACAGAGTGTACCACTTTATATCTAATATCGCAGCATACCACCACAATCATCCTAATATCATGGCATTTCCCCAAGAACAACACTTCAGACCTGTTTCTGTTAGAACCAAATAGGCTGGGAATATAGCCCACTCAAGTACACAGAGGGGACGATTTACCGCTGCATCCTGCCCGGAATCGGGACGAGTTGCAGCCGGTAGATCTTGGGAGAGGCCTCCTCCGGGATCCCCTATGGTTGTTACGCCTCACGTGATGTAACGAGATGTTGTGATCTGGATCCCGCCCACAATGGGCAGGGACCCAGATTGCAGATTGTGGCATCGCGTTCCAGGTACTCACCAGCCTCTGTGTAGGAAACCTGCCTTTCGCATCTCCTCTAAACTTTTAGACCCCCTTCTGCCCCCACCGCAGCCTCTGGATCCCCCACTTCACTCAACTTGCCTCGTTTGGGATTCTTGATCCCCACCTCTCAAGGGCCAGGCTCCCCCTGGGCCCGATCCCTGGCATGGGCGACCTGGCACCCGGGCATCTTGCCATTTCCAGCCTGCGGTGCCTCTGCTGCCCTGGCTATGCCAGGGTGGCACTGCCAGGGTGCCAAGATGCCCAGGTGCCAGGGGGAGTGTCAGGGTGCAGCGCTGCCTTGTCCCCGACCACCCAGTGTTCTCCAATGGCCTGAGAGACTCCCCCAGGTGCCATTCTGACTGGTCCACGTTTGTATGGACTACTAAACGCTGCCCATTGAAGCCGTTGGGGAGGCCGGTGAATCCCGGGCCGGTGAATCCCGGGCCACGGGTGAATCTGGCGAATGCATATTTAAATGAGCATGGTGGCTCATTAAATATGCACGCCTAGATCCTGCCTAGAGTGAGTGAGATCCAGATTGCGACGCCTCACGAGATTCCGTTGCCTCTCCCGCAAGATTCAACGGCCTTGTCCCGACAGCAGGTCTGGGATGGTGGAGGGTGTAACAGACAGCTGTGACAGTAAGTCAGTGTCATCTTCCGACCTGAGCTCCGGGGTGTCCTGAGTCTCGGGCAGAGGGCTGGTGTTCGGGCTGCTCTCTCCGTCAGTGTCCGGCCGTTTGGGGGGCAATGGCTGGGGGCGAGTGGCACTGGATGGACTGGCCCCATCTCCGGCAGGTCCTGCAAGTTACAAGACAACATGCATGATTAGACAGCAGGCCGGTGTGAAGGGGGGGGGGGGGGGGGTGGGGGGGACTTCAGGGATGAGGGGGTTTGGTGGTGGAGATTGAGGGCGGTGTGGGGGTGAGGGTGGTGTAAGGGTGAGGGGGTGTGGGGGTGAAGGGGGGGTCTCGACGCATGTGTTATGGGGAATCGCAACTCAGCGAGGTCTCACTTACTCGTCCGTAACCGCACTCCACCCCGGCAACCTCCCTTTCCATCAGCCATGTTCAGGGCCCCCTGCTGGCGGTTGTGTGCGGGCTTCTCCTGGGGGAGGTGGGGGCAGAGTGCTGCTTGGGGTGGTGGGTGGAAACACATACAACTGAACTGTAGACGGTCCTGCGCATGCACCTAGGGGTTGGGTAGATGGTGGTCTCAAGTGGCCAGGGCACCCGACCATGGTGGTTGGCATGTGTGCTGGCATGTGGGGCAGGGTGGGGTGCGGCTGTCCTCCAGGGGGAGGGGCCAGTTTACGGGTATGTGGGGGGGCATGGTTAGAGCCAGGCGCATGGAGCAGCCAACTCACCTTGGACTCTGCCGCCTGCGCCCAGGCACGGCAAAGGGCGGCACCTGGCAGCCTTCCTCCCGGGCTGGGGTAAAGGGTCATCCACTGTGTCCAGAAGGGTCTCCAGCTCAGCGTCCCTGAATCATGGCACTGCTCTCCTTCCAGCCATCTTGTTGGCTGGGACGGTGTGTGTGAGCCTCATGTGCGTCAATCACGGACCTGGCGAATCTGGCACCGTTTCTCCTGGAATTGATTGTGTTCCACGTGGCGCAGGTGCTAGCTCATTAAAAGTTGCTGGATTGATGCAAGTGTTGCGCCGATTTTTTTTGCCATATAACTCCACACATCCTCTGCTGGTGTCAAAATATAGGGCGGGAGTCTCCGCTTGTCGACAGTAAAATTGTATTCGGCGATCGGGCGGAGAATCCCTTTTGATGCTGAAATCGGGTGCGGCGCCTGTTTATGGATGCTCCGCCCCCTCCAAAATGCATCATCGGTGAGTATGTCAAATAGTTGTAAAAATAGATTCTAACACTACCTTGTATGAATGCTTCCTGTCTGCTCCTTCCAGCTGGACATAAAGCAGCAACCAAGTGTAAGGGTCCTTCCAGTTTTTTCCCTATGTGTAAGCTTTGTAGCTCATGACACTAATATTTTTTATATTTTTCAATACACCCTCTGGAGCCCAGTCCCACTCCAGGCATAGGAAGAGAACACCCCTGTCCCCCATGCTCGCCACCAGCTCCAACTCCACCTCGGAGGAGGAAGAGTCAAGACCCTCAGAGGATGCATCATCAAGGTGTTCCTCCTCCAGTGCAGAGACATTCAGCTCAGAGGGGCCTCAAGGTAGCATGGTGGTTAGCATCAATGCTTCACAGCTCCAGGGTCCCAGGTTCGATTCCCGGCTGGGTCACTGTCTGTGTGGAGTCTGCACGTCCTCCCCGTGTGTGCGTGGGTTTCCTCCGGGTGCTCCGGTTTCCTCCCACAGTCCAAAGATGTGCGGGTTAGGTGGATTGGCCATGATAAATTGCCCGTAGTGTAAGGTTAATGGGGGGATTGTTGGGTTACGGGTATACGGGTTACGTGGGTTTAAGTAGGGTGATCATTGCTCGGCACAACATCGAGGGCCGAAGGGCCTGTACTGTTCTATGTTCTATGTTCAGTTGGTAATCTCGCTAGAGTAGGTTTGGGATCGCAATCTGGTGATCACGTCACTGACACAGGCCCATAGCTGGTGGAGGCATTGACAACAGTGGTCTCTGACACTTGGAGGACTGCTGGAGACCAGGCCGCTGCTGAGACCCTACAGGTAATGAGCCTCTGGACTCGATCAGAAGAGAACTGTTGAAGATGCAGAGACAGGCAGGGGAACATCAGGCTGAGATGCCAGAGGCCAAGCGCCGATTGCAATGAAGGCTGGAGGAGTCTGTCCATGGTTTTGTTTGCCATTAAGCTCTGGCATGCAAGTGCTTGATGGCCTCCATGGGAAGGGTGATTTGGAGAGCCAGGCCAGCAGAATGCACAGTGGCTGCATACAGATCTACAAGAGTAAAATCGTCTAACTGTGGAGAAGATGCTGAAAAATCGTGTTGTTTATTGATGAATTCCTTTGAGTTGACCAGTAGTTTTGCAGCAACAGCAATTGTGTGTACTTGTGGGTAGCAGCCTCTGGTGGGTTTGATGCTCCAGGTTTCCTCAGAAGGTTCCAGGCACCAAGACCTGAGTGAGTAAAGTCCATGGATCCCATGCAGTCCAACCAGCTTTGTTGTCTGCGGTTGTCCAAAGATTCAGGTTGCTGGATCTCCAGTTTGTTGGTATTGCTGAGAGAGGCCTTCGCCCTCAGGGCCCCAACACGGGATGCCCTGCGCTCTGAAACATCAAGGGATGTTATTCTTTGCTGCAGCAAAAAGCATGGCTATGAATCAATTATACTGCTCTGGTGGGGGGCAGTGGTGGTGGGTGGTGGATGTTTTTCTCCACCTCATCACTGAATCCAGGTCGATTGCCTTTTGAAAGTTTGATCTTGTCACGTGTTTTAGCGACATGACAGGGATTTCAACTCCCAATGGCTGATTATCGACCTATGTTGCTGCATAGAAAAGCCAGGAGGACAGCTCAGGACAAATAGGGGCCTCACGGTAGCATGGTGGTTAGCATCAATGCTTCACAGCTCCAGGGTCCCAGGTTCGATTCCCGGCTGGGTCACTGTCTGTGTGGAGTCTGCACGTCCTCCCTGTGTGTGCGTGGGTTTCCTCCGGGTGCTCCGGTTTCCTCCCACAGTCCAAAGATGTGCAGGTTAGGTGGATTGGCCATGCTAAATTGCCCGTAGTGTAAGGTTAATGGGGGGATTGTTGGGTTACAGGTATACGGGTTGCGTGGGTTTAAGTAGGGTGATCATTGCTCGGCACAACATTGAGGGCCGAAGGGCCTGTTCTGTGCTGTACTGTTCTATCATTCTATCTATCGACAGGCACGCAAGGGACACCTTCGCTATCTGATGACCTGATGCTGAGGTCAGGGTTATGTTACCTTCCTACCTTGCTGATTGGAGGTTTGCATGATGTTTAGTGCCATATACAAGTATTGTCCTGTGTCAACACCCAATCCATCAGGGCTTCCCCATTGTTATCATTTGACTCATAGCCCAATTCTGTCTGAGTCTCTTACGTGCATATTTGGAGTAATTTTAGGACATTCAAATTCCGTTTTGATGACATTACTAATGGACTCGAGAGTTCAAGAACTTGCTTGACAAGGTGAACAATGAGAAGACTGCCATCATCCCACTGATGTATAGAAATTAATATTCATTTTTCCTTTGGTTAAATTGCAAGTGTAAGGATCCTTCCTGTTTATTCCCTATTTATTCCCTTATTTGCCCTTTCTTTTATTTTGCTGTTGCACTTTTGATCTATGGGTGGTTGATGGACATCTCACTTTAAGGCAAGCAGCCTGTACCTTTAATTCAAACAGAAGAATCCGGAAGACTGTGCTGGTTTAAACTGGTGATTGCTCTGCCCAGTAATGGGTGGCGATTTAATCTGGTCCCATCGATATGTTTTTCAGAATCCCAATGCTAGAGTTTGGTTTCAGTTTTGATTCTGACAGCCCATTGAAGAGATCAAACTAACTCTCTGCAATAAGATCCAGCTAAACTCTCTCCAAAAGGTCACTGTGAGGGCTGCCTCTCTCTCCAGCAAGCCTCTGGGTGCTGTTCTCTTGGGACTGCAGAGGCCTGAAGATGAACCACAAGCTGAAAGCAAAGTTTGATGTGAAATAAAGTGGCCGGGATTCTCTGATCCCGCGCCAGGTTGGAGAATCGTCAGGGGGGTGTGAGAATTGCGCCACCCGCTCCGATGCCGGGCCTCCGGTGACTGGAGAATCGGCAGCAATCGTGCCCATGGGGTCGCTGCCGCGCCGGTCAGGGGTCGTTGAAAGTGCCCCCCCCCGGTAATTCTCCACGCCTCGAATGGCTGAGTGCCCGCCGAGTTCAGCCGAGTCCCGTCGATGGGGGTTATGTATGGTCTTAACCGGCGAGACCTCGGAGTTCTGGCTGCGGGGCCCTCCTGGTGGAGGGGGGTGGACCCCCAGGGGGGCGCCTCGACGGTGGCCAGGCCTGTGATCGGGGCCTACCTATCGGTGCATGGGCTAATTCAGGGGACGAGGCCTGTCTTCCTCCGCGCCGGGCCCCTGTAGGGCTCTGCCACATTGCCTGGGGGCCGGCGTGGAGACGGCAACCCACGCACATGCGCAGACCCGCGCCGGCCATGGCACGCATGTGCGGACCCACGCCGGCCATGGCACGCATGCGCAGACCCGCATCGGCCGTGGCATGCCGGCTTTTGAGCGCACAGCTCTCCGGCGCCGTGCTAGCCCCCCCTAGGAAGGGGTGAATGCCTGGGTCTAGAGGTCCGTCGATGCCGGAGTCACTCGCACCAGTTTTAACGCCAGCCTCAACACTTGGCCCAGATTACGGAGAATCCCGGCCCGTGTCTATTTCGAAAGTCAGAGGCCTGAATGTGAACCTTGAGCTGAAGGTCCAGTTTGATGCGAAATAAATGAGAAATTACCTACTCTCCAGGGAATCTCAGCAATCATAACAATGTTCCATTAGCCCTCCATATGCAAACAAGTAAATGGTTGGCTCAATCATAACATCACCTTTTACGATTTCTTAATTACAGCTTTAGCAGATACACAGGGCAAAATACTCCGCCGTCCACTGCCGGTAGAGAGGGTCCTGATGCGACGGAGAATTGGGCATCCGGGGTAAAAATGGGATTGGTGCCGGGAGCCGATCTGCTTGCAATGCTCTGGCCCCCCACTGGCAGTGGGATCATGATTCACGCCTATGCACCAGTGGGAGGATGAAAATGTCTTTAAGACCCATATGCATCCCCTTAGCATGCCGCCACCATATTCTCTAGGCCTCTGGGCCGGATATCACGTGGGCAGGATTTTTACTGGTATTTCCTAGCATGGTGTCGTGGACCTCGTGGTGGGCCAAGGGGGTAGCCCTTTAAGGGAGTTGCCCCCAAAATGCATCCGAGGCCACCCACCCCCTGCCTCAATGCCAGAACTGTGCATCCCATCAGACCTCAGACTCCTCCACAGCCTCCCCAAAGACCCCCTGAATAAAGGGATTACCCAGAGACCTTCTAAATAGGGAGACCGCCCTCAGAGACCCTCTAAAGAAAGAAATTCCCAGAGACCTTCTAAGGACCCCCCCACCCAGAGAACCCCAGAAATATTTATTTTTGTTTATCTTCTGCCATGATTTCATTGGCAAAGGAAAAGTATCGAAGCCTTTTGACATATTGACCCAACTCTCAACCTCCGATCAAACGGATCAATTTTTCTGAATAGTGGCATAATTTCTCGCCTGCTGACAATCCTTTACCTTACAAGGACTATGAATGCTTTCTCTTGCCTGTTCCAATTTTCAACGAGTTTCCTTTGACTGGCTTGATTTATTCTCGTCGCCAATTGCGAGACAATCGACGAGGCAGTGTTTGATCACAACAGTGATTTATTTAACTAAGAAGGACTACGACATGGGCCTTGTTCCTTTGACTTTTGAGCTAATTCTGACCAAACCCCAACAGCTAGATCTGTGCCTAAACACCTGAACGGTGAATGTTCGTGCACTCCATTCCCATAGGCTCAGGGTCTGGTCACGTGACCCATGAAGTATTATTGCCCCTTAAAGGGGCCAAGCTATCACAATAACAAACCTTAGCATTGAGCGTGAGGAGGTATCAGTAGTTTTAGCACGCTTAAAAGTGGATAAATTCCCAAGCACAGACGAGGTGTATCCTAGGCCTCTGTGTGAGGCAAGGCAGGGGATTACAATGGCTCTGACGCTCATTTTCAAATCCTCTTGGTCACAGGCAAGGGACTAGAGGACTGGAGGACAGTTAACGTGGTACCATTATTCAAGAAGGAAAATAGGGAAAAAAACAGGTCATCGTAGGCCAGTGAGTCTGACATCAGTGGTAGGGAAATTATTGGAAAAAATTCTGAGGGACAGAATTCATCTCCACTTGGCGAAGCAAGGATTAATCAAGTGTATCAAGGGAAGATCATGAACAGTAAATTTGATTACATTTTTCGAGGAGGTGACTAGGTGTGTAGGTGAGGGCAGAGCAGTTGATGTAGTCCACATGGACTTTAGTAAGGCTTTTGATGATGTCCTGCATGGGAGACTGGTCAAGGAGGTAAGAGCACATGGGATCCAGGACAATCTGCCAAATTGGATCCAAAATTGGCTTAGAGGCATGAGGCAAAGGGTGTTGGTCAAAGATTGTTTTTATGTCCAGTGGTGTACCGCAGGGGTCAGTGCAGAGTTCTTCGCTGTTTTTAGTATTCATTAATGATCTGGACAGAAATGTGAGGGGTATGATCAGTAGTTCACAGGTGTTGGAAAAATTGGTGGTTGGTAAATAGTGAAGAGGAAAGCCTTAGATTACAGGACAACATCTGGTGGCCAGATGGACAGAACAGTGGCAAATGGAACTTAATCCTGAAAAGTGTGAGGTGGTGCATTTTGGGAAAACTAACAAGCCAAGGGAATACACAATGAATGGTTGGATGCTAGGAAGTACAAAGGGTCAGAGGGACCTTGGGGAGAATGTCCAAAGATTCCTGAAGACAGAAGGACAGGTAGATAAGGTGATTAAAAAGACATATGAGAAACTTACCTTTATTAACCAAAGGCACAGAATATAAGAGCAGGGAGGTTATGATGGAGTTGTATAAAAGGCTTGTTAGGCCACAGCTAGAGTACTGTGTGCAGTTCCAGTCACCACACTATAGGAAGGAAGTGATTGCACTACAGAAAGGGTGCAAAGTTGATTCACCAGTGTGTTGCCTGGGTTGGAGCATTTCAGCTATGAAGGGAGGCTGGTTGGGCTGGGGTTATTTTCCTGAGAACAGAGAAGGCTGAGGGGGGACCTCATCAAGGTGTACAAAATTATGGAAGCAATAGCTAGGGTAGATAGGAAGACACTTTTCTCCTTAGTAGAGGGATCAATAAACAGGCGGCATAGATTTACAGTAAAGGGCAACAGATTTAGAGGGGATGTGAGAAAAATCCTTTTCACCCAGAGGGTGGTAGGATTCTCGAACTGACTGCCTGAAAGGGTGGTGGATGCGGGAAATCTCATAACATTTAAGAGGCATTTCGATGCACATTTGAAACGCATAGCATACAAGACTACAGGCCAAGTGCCGGAAAATGAGTTTAGAATAGGTAAGCGCTTGGTCGCCAGAGCTGACGTGATGGACGATCGCCCTCTTTCTGTGCTGTAAAACACTATGACCCGATGACTATCTAAATCCCCTT
The DNA here is from genome assembly GCF_902713615.1 of Scyliorhinus canicula. Classification (NCBI taxonomy): domain Eukaryota; kingdom Metazoa; phylum Chordata; class Chondrichthyes; order Carcharhiniformes; family Scyliorhinidae; genus Scyliorhinus; species Scyliorhinus canicula. The sequence goes on along the minus strand of NC_052147.1, from coordinate 77,050,028 downwards.
GTGTACTCTTTATGTCCTCCTCCTGATTGACTTTCCTACCTATCTATGTCATCAGCAAATTTAGCAACTATGCATTTGATTCCTTCAATCAAGACATTTATAGATCTCTCGTAAATAGTTGAGTCAATAGTTAATTCATACTGTTGCTTCCTGCCATGCTAGTGGTGTCAGTAATCTATTCATTAACAGTCCCAAGTCCTTTGCTGTGTTAGGTCCTGTCGTTTAGAACCATTTCTGTGATGAATGTTATCAGTAGCTGATATAATGGTACCTTACCTTTAATGCATGGGCCCTTTAAGACCGAGCTTGGAACTCTGGGGGACTCCGCCTCTGGCTCCGCCCCCAGGAAACGCTATATAAGATAAGGCTCACTCAGGCAACATGTGATGAGCACACTTCTCGGCTGCTGTACAGTTCTCAGATGATTAAAGCCTTTGAATCATCTATCTCCTGTGTCGTGATTGAGTGTATCTCAATTTCCTTGGTGTTTCAATAGTTTATTTCACTTCCTTCGGCGCAGGGCCTTACACTTGTCCACACCAGGGGCAATTTAGCGCTCATCAGCCCACCTTCCTGAGCTATCCAGATCCCTTTGTTTTTGCTTTGTCCACCTCCTATTGTTTAAGCACCCCCCCCCGCCGCCACCTCACTGCAGAATGGTGTCATCTACAAACTTGGTAGCTTTGCAGTGTCCCCACAAGAGGTTCATTGATATACACTGCCAACAGCAATCGTCTCGGTACTACAGTTGCTCAGTAGCACAAACCTATTCTGCGCATATTCTTGATTTTTAATTTTCTTTTGAAGTTTATTGATCTTCCCTGGATGTGGATTTGTGTGGACTGAGAGTCTGAGTTTTGGAATTTGGGTAGAAATAATGAGAAAAATGATGATCAGAGTTTTGCACAATAAGTCATATATATTTTTTCCAATAGTGAAGAATACTACACAATTCCTTCAAGTTAGCTCTGTACAAGGTGAACATTTTCTTCATGAAAAGAATATTTTGGATGATCGGCAACCTCAGTTGGTATATTTATACCATCTGCGGGATTCTCTGTCGGCGGAATCCTCTGCTGCGCTGGCAGCGCACCCACGCCCACGGGTTTCCCGACAGCGTGGGATGGACACAATGGGAAACCCCATTGTCCGGCTGCCGGAACGGAGGATCCTGCTGCAAGCGGGGCGCGCCGCACCGGAAAACGGGGCTGGGGGAGGGGATGGAGAATCCCACTCAATGGGCCGAATGGCCTCCTTCTGCACTATAAATTCTATGTCTATGTCTACCCCCTATGTTTTCCTGAACTGCAGTACCTATGTTCTGAGTGAAATTGTGTTCTGCCTTTCTGATGGTTTGCATGGCAAAGATGGGCAAAGGGGGCTTTTCAACTTCAAGGGCAGGAGAAATTTATGATGAAGCAGATCGCCCATCTGTTGTGGAACTCCTCTGATTTTCATTCCACTGAAATGCAAAGTTAAAGACTTGGGGGAGCCACTCTGCTACATTGCTGTCCGGGTTGGGAAACTGGATTTAATCCTCAGGATATTGTTTAATCCAGCATGTCTAGGTGGAATAATTTTAGTTGTCATTTTTTTGATGAAGTGAACACGTGTGGATGATTATTTGTATTTCACCCAGTAATGAAATGTTATTTATATCACATTGGCTGTGAATATTGTAAATTTCAACTGTGGTGTCAGTGGACTGCTGATGTTCCAGAATGCCAAGAGGCAGTAAGTGTTAGAGAGTTACCATGGTTACGGTTAGCACTTACTGATGGTGAGAACGAAGGTGAAGATGTTGGTTTATATTTAAACTACTGGCGCCTGACTGGAACATAGATCTGAACTAAATTCCATCTTCCACATTATGTTGTTGAAAGGATTTTTTTGAGTTCACTGATTCAAGCTATTAAATTTTATTTAAAAAGAAATCTTATGATTTCTGGTGGCGGCCATGGAGGAGTAGGTCACGCATTCGGTAGCTCCCGCCTGGAACTGACTCTTGGACCATTTTTCAGGAGTTTTCACAGACTTTTTGGGGCAGATTGTGAAGTGAACACTGCCATAAAGGATTCCCTCTCTGTTGTATGGACCAGGAGTGACTGTGTGAAGCGTTTAAGTGCCGACAGACAGAAGCGTGCGGAGCGGGTGCCGAGTCACGGCATGGCGGCCGGTATAGATCAGGGAGGGTGGGCGCAGTGAACATAGAACGTACAGTGCAGAAGGAGGCCATTCGGCCCATCGAGTCTGCGCTGACCCACCTAAGCCCCCATTTCCACCCCATCCCTGTAACCCAATAACCCCTCCGAACCGTTTTGGTCACTAAGGGCAATTTAACATGGCCAATCCGCCTAACCTGCACGTCTTTGGACTGTGGGAGGAAACCCACGCAGACACAGGGAGGACGTGCAGACTTCGCACAGACAGTGACGCAGCGGGGAATCGAACCTGGGACCCTGGCGCTGTGAAGCCACAGTGCTATCCACTTGTGCTACCGTGCTGCCCACAAGTGGTCACAGGTGCAACAGGAGTTCCTTAGGGGCTGCTTTGCTGATCTTAAAAAGGACATGATGGCCCCTATGAAGGCATCAATAGACCACATGATCGCAACTCAGGCAACTCAAGGGAAAGCGATTAAGGAGATGGAGAAAAAGCTATCCGGTCATGAGAATGAGTTGGTCGTATTGGCCCTTAAGGTGGAGGCGCAGGATGACCTCCACAAGAAGTGGCAGGAGAGGCTGGAGGACCTAGAAAACAGTTCCAGGAGGCAGAAACTGAGAATTGTAGGCCTCCCCGAAGGTGTGGAGGGGACGGATGCGGGAGCATTTGTGTCCAAAATGCTGGAGACGCTGATGGGGACGGGGGTATTCTCTCAATCCCTGGAGCTGGACGGGGCGCATAGAACCCTCGCAAGGAAGCCCAAGGCGAATGAACCGCTGAGGGCCATGGTGGTGAGATTTCGTCGCTTGTCGGACAAGGAACTTGTCTTGCGGTGGGCTAAAAAGAACGGAGCAGCAGGTGGGAGAACAGCGTGATACGCATCCAGCAGGACCTGGGTGTGGACTGGCCAAGAGGCGTGCTGGATTCAACCGGGTGAAGGCAACCCTCTTCAGCAAGGGGGTGAAATTTGGGATGCTACACCCCAGCGAGGCTATGGGTCACGTACAAGGAACAGCATCACTATTTTGAGACGCCGGACGAGGCGTGGTCATTCGTCAAACAAGAAAAGCTGGACTCGAATTAAAGGACAGATATGCTTTGGTGAAATGCAGCGGAGGGGCTGGGTAACACGGTAACGTTTCTAATATGAGATTGTATACAATGTTGGGCGCATGTAAGGGCTGTGGTGGTGGCTGGAGGGTGCAGTGTTGAGATACGGAGGGGGGAGGGGGCCCTGTACTTAGTGCGATTTTTTGGGAAGTTGGAGCCTTGGATCAGTAAGTGTCTCCTCACGGGGCAATGTTGTCTTCTGTTTATTTTTTGTTTCGTAGTACTATTTACTCACTGGGGCTGGAGAGGTAGCTTAATTGGTTTATTCATGTGGGGAGAGGGGTCCAGACAACGAGGCGAAAGTCTGATCGGCGGCAGGGGCGGGAGCTGCCAGGGTAAGCATGGGTCAGCTGACTCTTGGGAGCATAGTGGGGGGTGAGCAAGTGCTCAGCTGGTGCTTGGTATTGGGTCGTGGGGCTGTTGGGGGGGGGAGGGGAGGGGGATGCTGCTTTGCTATCAGAGGAGGTATCAATTTTGGGGTTCCAATTGAGGGTCGGGGCAGTGGCTCCCTGTGGGTGTGCTCGAGGAAGTGAGGGGTGCGGGCTCGAGGTTGGCCAAGAAAGGGTGATGGCTAGTCAGCGGGGGGGGTGGGTGGGGGGGGTGGGTGGGGGGGTTAGCCCTCCCGTCCAGGCTGATCACGTGGAATGTGAGGGGTTTGAATGGGCCGGCCAAAAGAGTGCGCATGTTCGCGCATTTAAAGGGATTAAAGGCAGGCGTAGCAATGCTTCTGGAGACACATTTAAAGCTCGCAGATCACACGAGATTGAGAAAGGGATGGGTAGGCCAGGTGTTTCATTCAGGGTTGGATTCGAAGACCTGGGGGGGTAGCAATTCTGATCAGCAAGGGTGTGGCATTTGAGGCTGGGAGAATTGTGGCAGATAAGTGGGGCAGGTATATAATGGTGAGTGGAAAGCTGGAGGGGGTCTGGGTGGTGTTTGTGAACACCACTATGCTCCAAATTGGGATGATGTGGAATTTATGGGACGCATGCTTGGCAAAATCTCAGACTTAGAGACACAACCTGATCAGGAGGGGGAAACTTTAACACAGTCATTGACCCCGAACTGGAGCGGTCGAAGTCCAGGACAGGGAAGTGACTGGCAGTGACTAAAAAACTGAAGGGATTTATGGAGCAGATTGGGGGGGGGGGGGGGGGGGGGGGGGGGGGGGGTGGGGGGATCCCTGGTGGTTCGAGTGGCCGAGAGCAAAGGAGTTCTCTTTTTTTCTCCCACGTTCATAAGGTTTATGTGGTGATATGCATCACTGTAAATACATAAGGGGTTAATGTAAATACACGTAGACTAAATAGACACTAGAGGGAGCACCAGAGACATGACACACAGACATTCAACCAATAGGTCAGTAAGATAGGACACGACCAATGGGCATTCAAGATACACACAGAGGTAACACTACCACAGGGGAGCATTACACCAACCCATATAAAAGGACACAGCACACATGATCTTCCTCTTTTCACTGGAGACACTGAGTGAGTACAGACACAGGGTTGATTTGAAACACATCACACCCACCACGTGGATTGTAGCAGACTGGTTCATCAGTCTGAGTAGCTATAGCAGGATTAACAGGAGAGTCGAATCCAAGTAGGAGAATTGTTAACAGTTTAATAAACATGTTAAAGCTATCTCCAAGTCTGAACCTTCTTTTGTCAGAGTGCACATCAAGGAAGCAGCTTATGCTACGTCAAGAGCATAACAAAACAGTTTACTCCCGCATAGACTTCCTTGTCTTGAGCAGGGCGTTAATCCCAAAGGTGGCGGGGACGGAATACTCGGCAATCACAGTCTCGGACCATGCCCCGCGCTGGGTGGACCTGCGGCGTAGTGAGGCGAGAGGGCAGCGTCCGCTCTGGAGACTGGATGTGGGGCTGCTGGCGGATGAAGAGGTTTGCGGGCGGATTAACAGGAACATCCAGGATTACCTGGAAGCAAACGATAGGTTTGGTAGCAGCGGCAACAGTTTGGGAGGCTCTGAAGGCAGTTGTCAGAGGGGAGCTCATCTCAATTCAATCCCATAGGGAAAAGAGAGAAAGAGCGGAGAGGGAGAGACTGGTGGAGGAGATACTCTGAGTGGACAGGAGATATGCGGAGGCCCCCGAGGTGGGGCTACTGAGGGAGCGGCGGAGCCTGCAGGCGGAGTTTGAACTGCTGACCACAGGGAAAGCGGTAGCACAGCTGAGGAAGGCAAGGGGGGCAGTCTATGAGTACGGGGAGAAAGCGAGTAGAATGCTGGCACACCAACTGCGAAAGGGGGAGGCGGCCAGGGAAATCGGGTGAGTAAAGAATAAGGAGGGTAACACGGTCTTGGATCCGGTGGGGGTGGGGGGGGGGGGGGTATGAATGGAGTCTTTAAGGAGTTCTACAGTAAACTATATGAGTCGGAGCCCCCGGCGGGAGCGGAAGGGATGAGGCAATTTTTGGACCAGTTGAGGTTTCCAAAGGTGGAAGAGGACCTGGTGGAGGGGCTGGGGACCCTGATTGAATTGGAGGAGATTGTCAAGGATATAGAGGGCATGCAATCGGATAAAGCCCCGGGGCCGGACAGTTACCAGGTATAATTCTATAAGAAATTTTCAGAAATACTGAGCCCACTCCTGATGAGGACCTTCAATAAGGCTAGAGAGAAAGGAACCCTCCCCCCAACAATGTCACAGGACTTGATCTCACTCATTCTTAAACGAGGGAAGGACCCGGAACAATGTGGGTCATACAGGCCGATTTCGCTGTTAAACGTGGATGCCAAATTGCTAGCTAAGATTCTGGCCACAATAATTGAGGATTGCATCCCAGGGGTGATAGAGGAAGACCAGACTAGGTTTGTTACAGGCAGGCAACTTAACACCAATGTTCGGAGACTTTTCAATATTATTATGATGCCCTCAGAAGGAGAGGAGGCGGATTTGGTAACAGCGATGGACGCAGAGAAAGCTTTTGACTGGGTGGAGTGGGAGTACCTGTGGGAAATGCTGGGGAGGTTCGGGTTTGGTAAGGGCTTTGTTGGCTGGGTGAAATTGCTATGCAGGCGCCTGTAGAAAGTGTATGTACAAACCGGCTGAGGTCGGGGTACTTCAAACTTCACTGGGGAACAAGGCAGGGGTGTCCCCTCTCTCCGTAACTATTTGCCTTAGCTATAGAACTCTGAGCTATGGTGCTGAGAGCTTTGAGTAACTGGCGGGGATGGTTCATGGGGGGGTTGTGGAACATCAGGTCTCGCTATACGCGGATGATTTGCTCCTGTACATTAGGGACCCTGTGGAGTGGATGGGGGAGGTTCTGTGGATCCTGAGGGATTTTGGTAGTTTTTCAGGGTACAATCTGAACATGGGAAAGAGCGAGTTGTTCGTGATCCAGGCCAAGGGGCAGGAGGAGAGACTGAAAGAGCTGCCGCTCAGGATGGTAGAGAAAAGTTTTTGTTACCTGGGTATACAGGTGACCAGGAAATGGGATGCCCTGCACAGGCTCAACCTGGCCCGGTTGGTGGAGCAAATGGAAGGGGACTTTAAAAGGTGGGATGAGCTCCCGCTGTCACTGGCAGGGAGGGTACAGACCGTGAAAATGAGGGTCCTCTCCAGGTTTTTGTTTGTCTTTCAGTGCCTCCCCATCTTCATCCTTAAGGCCATTTTAAAGCGGGTGAGTAGGATCATTTTGGGCTTTGTGTGGGCGAATAAGACCCCGCGAATAAGGAGATTGCTGTTGGAGTGCAGTCGGGGGTGGGGGTTGGGGGGGGGGGGGGGGGGGTTGGGGTGGTGGGTTGGCACTGCCGAACTTTCTCAACTACTACTGGGCGGCCAATATAGCTATGATTAGGAAGTGGGCGGTGGGAGGGGGGGAGTCGGAGTGGGAGCGGCTGGAGGCGGCGTCATTTAAAGATACTAGTCTGGGAGCTTTGATGATGGCTCCTTTGCTGGCCTTCGCTGACCTGCTACTTCACAAGTCCGTTGGTGGTGGCGACACTGCAGATCTGGGGACAGTGGAGGAGGTACAAGAAGGTGGAGGAAGCATCGTCTGGACCCAGATATGTAACAACCACAGGTTTGTCCCGGGTAGGATGGAAGGTGGGTTCCAGAGCTGGCAGAGGGCAGGCATCAGAAGGGTGGGGGATATGTTCATAGACGGAAGCTTTCTCAGTTTGAAGGCGCTAGAGGACAAATTTAATCTGCCGCCAGGAAACGCCTTTAAATATCTGCACGTACAAAACCTTCCTGAAAAAACAGGTTGTGGCCGTTCCAACGCTGCCGCCACTGAGGATACAGAACAGGGTGGTCTCTGGCACCTGGGGGTGGGGGGGGGGGGGGGGGGGGGGGGGGGGTGGGGGGGGGGGGGGGGGGGGGGGGGGGGGGGGGGGGTTGGGGGGTGAGGGGGGGGGGGGGGGGAGGTGTTGGATATCTACCAGGAACTACGGGAGGCGGAGGAAACCCTGGTGTAGGAGCTCAAGGGCAAGTGGGAGGAGGAGCTAGGTGAGGAGTTGGAAGTGGGTCTGTGGGCAGAGGTCCTGGGCAGGGCTAATTCCTCCTCATCATGTGCCAGGCTCAGTTTAATTCAATTTAAGGTGGTCCACCGGGCACACATGATGGCAGCGAGAATGAGCAAGTTTTTGGGGTAGAAGACAGTTGTATGAGGTGCAGGGTCAGCCCTGCAAACCATGTCCACATGTTTTGGGCATGCCCGGAGCTTAGAGAGTTCTGGCAAGGGTTCGCGAGAGCAATGTCCAAGGTGCTTCACACACGGGTGGTGCCGAGTCCAGAGATAGCGATCTTTAGAGTGTCAGAAGATCTGGGAGTTCAGGGGGTGGAAGAGGCCGACGTCTTGGCCTTTGCCTGCCTAGTAGCCCGGAGACGGATTTTATTAATGTGAAGGGACTTGAAGCCCCCGAGCGTAGAGACTTGGGTTAACAACATGGCTGGGTTTCTCAGCCTCGAGAAAATAAAGTTTGCCTTAAAGAGGGTCTATGCAAAACCTTAATAAAAATATTTTAAAAAAATAAATCTTATTCCTGTTGTTATATATGTGCCTGGAAGTGCTCCTGTCATGTTAATAGCTTGAGTACAGTTTTGAGGCCTTTCTGAATAGAGCTGTGATAGGCGGGGCGTGGATGGTGAAGGTTTTAATTGGCTGCTGATATTTGGTTGTAAAACCACTGACAAATACTACCAGCCAGTTATAACTCTGTCATCTTGTATTTATTTCCATGATGTGGAGATGCTGGCGTTGGACTGGGGTCGGCACAGTAAGAAGTCTTACAAAACCAGGTTAAAGTCCAAAGATTTGGAATCATGTGCTTTCGGAGTGCAGCTCCTTCATCAGGTGGGTGAAGGTTTGAAGGCACCGGAAAAGACAACGGCAAGCCCAGCCCTGCAAAGTCTTCCTTACTAACATCTGGGGGCTTGTGCCAAGGTTGGGAGAGTTGGCTCACCAACTAGTTAAGCAACAGCCTGACATAGCCATTCTCACAGAATCATATCCTACAGACAATGTCCCAGACACCACTATCACCATTACTGGGTATGTCCTGTCTCACTGGCAGGACAGACCCAGCAGAGGTGGTGGCACAGTGGTATACAGTTGGAAGGCCCTGGGAGTCCTCAACATCGACTCTGGACCCCATGAAGTCTCATGGCTTCATGTGAAACATGGGCAAGGAAACCTCCTGCTGATTACCACGTATCGGCTGCCCATCACCTGATGAATCAGTACTCCTCCATGTTGTACACTACTTGGAGGAAGCACTGAGGGTGGCAGGCGGGCAGAATAAGCTCTGGGTGGGGGACTTCAATGTCCATCACCAAGAGTGGCTCGGTAGTACCACCACGGACTGAGCTGGCCGGGTCCTAAAGGACATCGCTGCTAGACTGAGACTGCAGCAGGTGGTGAGGGAACCAACAAGAGGGAAAAGCATACTGTTGCGACTTCTAGGGTGAATGTGCTTAACACTCAATTTGTCTCTGTTTCTGTTCTAAGCTCTGGAGTCGCCAGGTGTCGTTAAGACACCGCCACAAGCTTCAAGGTGAAGTTCAAAGCAATAAAACCATACACCAATTAGTTAGTCCATACAACTGAGTTTATTATAATACAATTATAATAACTACCCATGCACACGCTAAAAGGTTTAAACTTATTCCTACCGCTAAAACTAATACTTATCTGGAAGGAACTGCTGGGTCAGGGAACAAGGCCTCTTGCTCTGCTCTGGTCTTTTTCATATTGGGTTTCGGAACTGCTCAGATGTGCTAGACAGGACTGATGTGCTCTCTTGGCATCATGCACCTCTCTATCCTTCTCTGACAGCTTCCTTCTTAACTCTAGGTTTTCCTTTTCGATGTCACTGACATCCACTTTGCTCATCCTATTCCTTTCCTCTAATTCTTTGCGAAGCGTCCGTACAACCTCCCCTATGCCTCGCAATTGTGCCAAGCAGGACACAATTGCCATCGGCTTATGTGCTTTACTTAAATTCTTCCTTTGAATTTGAGAAAGGTTCTCCCACCAAGTATGTCCTATACTCCCAGGACCTGTCTCCTCATTCACACAAAACTCACTCCAAAGGGGCCATCCTTTCCCTTTGAGATATTTCCTGAGTTCCAGCTCCCATACAGGACACTGGCCTACTCTACTACTGCTGGTCGCTGCGACCACGAACTGCTCAGGGTTCATGAGGCGTTCCATTGCCTGCATGGCCATTTCCTCTTTCTCTCTTTAATTTGGAACAAGGGATGATCAGGTAATGCTTTTAAATATGGGTATGGCTTTCGCTATGTTCCGATTATAAAACTCCCGACAGTTTGACGCAACAAAAATCTCTTGGTTTAACCTTACAACCCTGTTAGTTACGCATGCAAAAACATACTTCCGAATTATCGTTATTGATTTGAACTCCTTGAACACTTGTGGTTTTTCCTTTTCCCAATTGGATTTCCAATTCAAATTTCTGGGTTCTCTCGGAGTGGGGGGGGGGGGCACTTCTAATCGAGTCCCGGCAGAGTCTGCCACTAAATGTTGCGATTTCTAGGGTGAGTGTGCTTAACACTCAATTTGGCTCTGTTTCTGTTCTAAGCTCTGGAGTCATCAGGTGTCGTTAAGACACCGCCACAAGCTTCAAGGTGAAGTTCAAAGCAATAAAACCATACACCAATTAGTAAGTCCAAACAACTGAGTTTATTATAATACAATTATAATAACTACCCATGCACACGCTAAAAGGATTAAACTTATTCCTACCGCTAAAACTAATACTTATCTGGAAGGAACTGCTGGGTCAGGGAACAAAGCCTCTTGCTCTGCTCTGGTCTGCAGACTTCAGGTTGGTATAAGTTAAAAGGGGTCAGGAGTGCCTATCTCTGGTAGCGATCGTTGTGAGGCACTTACTTGTTGGTGGCTGCTGTCCGAAGGCTGGATCAGAAGACTGAACCATGTGTGGGACCTGCCTTTTATAGGTCCCAGGGGATCCGCGCCCCTTTGGGCGGACTCCCTTACCTGCTTGGAATCGATTGGGTCTCTTCCCAATCAAATCGATTATGTTTGAACTCCCCAATCATGGGGCAGTTCCTCGGTCACTGGGGCGGTTCTTGGGACTTATTGTTTTGGGCTTCTCTGGTGCTGAAGGTTCTGGCCTTCCATTGAATGTATCGATCTGTGTTTAACTTGTTTCCATTGTATCTGGGGATCGCCCGGTATCGCCTCATTAGTATGTTAACTGGTTTCTTTTCACAGTGCTGTCTGGTTTCTACAGCAATCAAAACTGGTTTCTGCAGTCGTCCCAATATACAATCGCTTTGCAAGCTGCTTGCTTTACAACATGTCCATTTTCCCTGCATTCCTTGCAATCTTCCATTTTGTGTTGGGCAGTGGCCACCCCAGGTGGCTACACTCCCTCCTTGTGATCCTCATGAGAAATTATGAAGGATCACCCAAGTTCGGTGTCTTTGTTTTCCCTGACCTCAGCGAGTTCCATGGCTTCTATTCTTTCCTCAACTGTGGCAAAAAAATTTTAACTAACATTTTATGATTGGCGCTATGTCAAAGTGGACATGCATTACCAATTTGAATCGGGAACCCCTAACTATCGCAATAAACTATTTTCATCTCACATTTAAAACAACCTATAACATTCTAAACCCTTATTCATACAACAGCATCTTTACATTTCGTTTTCTGACTCGGCAGTCGAGCGCAGAACATTATAATACATCCGCAATAATCTTTATTTACAGATCGTATCAAATCTAATTAAATCCTTTATTACACATGGGGGGATTGGTGGAATCCGAAAATAAGGGATTGTACTCTGTAAATGGTTGAGGCGCAAGAGCGGGAGGCTCTCCTTCTCCATTTTCTTAACCGGAGGGTCTGCACTATGATGCAGAGAACTGCAATCACCAAAAGTGATTCAATGACGTACGAAAGTGAGTACCAGTTCATGAATTTTGTGCACCAGGTCTGGTCCTTGCTGTTCATTACTGGGCTTTGAGAAGTCGGTGTGTGGGAAACATTAACGGCGGGGGTCATAGGGGAAAGATGGTTTGCTTCCGCGCACAAAAATACAAAAACAGTAACTAAAAGCATGTAGATTTTCATCGTGGTCTTCTTCCTTCTCTTCCTTCTGTCCTTTTGTATTGATGATCTTGCTCTGATCCTTCCTTCGAACGTTCGAAAGCTATGGGATCAAGCACAGTATCTGTCAATAATTGGTTTAATACCTGTAATGTTAGTGTATCTGTCCTCTCATTCCAATTGTCCCTTAAATGAATGGCCAAGTCACACCCTGTGACTCCCCTCATTTTTTTTCTTTCAAAACCGAATTTAGGACCAGACATACACCTAACAACTTTGCCACTGCGAGCCGTCTCGCAGGTTTTGCGATTTACCATCCGAATGTTCCTGGATGTAAATAGAATATCGGATGGCGGCCGAAGGGCTACCGTAAACAAAAATAAATCCAAAGTTTAGAAACGAAAAGGTCGAATGAGTTGCGTATGGGCCGCGACGGGTAAGATTTGGGTGGAATCCCCGGGTAGGGCGTGCTGTGCTGTACCCGAGCTTAGCTGACCAAAGGGGGGTCCTCAGACAGGGCGGGTCCTCAATGCCGTTTCTCCACTGCCTGAGCAACCGGAAATGAACGGGCAAGAATGTAGTCATATGGAATTGCAGCCTCTATTCCCAGAATAGAGGGGCACCTAAAAAAAAGGGAGGAGCCAGGATGCTTCTTGTGAAAAAGTTGAGCTGGGCTCCAGACATTTCAGATGTGTCAAGTTCTCAGAAATATCTGCGGATAAACTAACGTGCATGTGAGGTGGTCACAAGCTTTTCGGCTGAAAAGTAAGTGGCCAATCTCCAAATCAAACATTTAACATACAAACAAACATACATACGTGCAGGTTCCATCAGAAAGGACAGCGCTTCTCTCAAGCGGTTCCTCTTTTTACATCATCTGGACACCTCACTTCTCATCATTCTCTGCGAACAGGGTCGCAAAGGGGTTGCCGTGTCGGGAGTCAGACATCAAGTCATCCTCTTCTCCCGGATCCCATACCCTTGGATGGATCAGGCATGCAATCTTTGCATTGTGTGACCGGGGTCACTCTCGTCATTGCGGACAAGTCGCCAAGAATTGTCCCTGTGCCAAATCGTGGGGTCCAAAATTGAAAGAGTGTTGTCGGGGTCGTCAGTGTTGGGTGGTGGGTGTAGGTGTGGGTCCGGATTTTTAATGTAGGTGATCTCCATGGGGTCACTGGAGTCGGGGTCGTAGTCGCTGAAGTGGGGGCTGTAGGGTGGAGTGCTGTGGCTGTCCTAAGTTTCACAGTCACTGTCACTGTCTCTGCTGTGGCAGCTTGTGGGCGTTCCGGGGCGTGGTCTGGAGTCAGCGGGCGGAGTCGAGGTTGAGTCCGATGAGGAACTGGTCTGTGAGGGGGAGGGTGGAAATGTGTCTTTTGTGGGCGGGGCGAGGTGTTCTGCTGCATCCAGCAGGACATGGTGGAAGTGGTTTGACTGTGTTCCATAACCCTTTAGCTGGTTAATATGAAACCACGCAGTCTTACCGTTGGGGTACTTTATCCTATAAACTGAGGGGCTGATTTTGTCCGAAATTGAGTACGGGCCGGAAAATTTAGGAGCCAAAAACGTGCTGGGGTTATAAACAGATAGCATTACCTGTTGCCCAACCTGAAATTCTGTGGGGTGTACATTCTTGTTGAAACAGGCCGTGCTCTGTTACCGTCGTTTTCCCAATGTTACTGCGGCTGCTAACTGTGCAGACCTTACAGTTTCAACTAATTCTTTGACTGCTTTCTCATGTGTGAGGGCCGTCACTTCTGGGCCGGTCATGTCAGTCCTAAAAGGAATTCTGATCCTTTCATAGGGCGGCCGGTCATGAGTGTGCGTGGGGTGAAACCTGTAGATGATGAAACTGTATTTCAGATGAACATTAGTGCGAATGGGAGCACTGAATCCGAAGTCGAATTATTCTCCTGTACCATCTTCCTAAGGGTCGATTTTAGGGTCCGATTCATGCGTTCTACTATCCCGCTTGACTCGGGGTGATACGCAATGTGGAAATTCTGGTTTATGCCGAATATGGTCAGGACGTTCTTCATGACCCGTCCTGTAAAGTGAGATCCCTGATCTGACTCTATACTTCTGGGGAGACCCCCATCTCGTGAAGATGTGGTGGGTCAGGATCTTTGCAGCTGTCTTTGCTGTGTTGGTGCGTGAAGGGAATGCCTCTACCCATCTGGTAAAGGTATCTATCACCACCAGAACATATTTATAGCCATTCCTGCAAGGGGGCAATGGTCCTATAAAATCGATCTGGAGGTTTGTCCAGGGGCCATTAACGGGGTGAGTGTGGCTGAGTTGTGCCTTCTTTGAATACCTCTCCGGGTTATTCTGTGCACAAATTAAACAATTTTCAATGTAGTGGGTTACATCTTGTCGTAAGTTGGGCCACCAACAGAGTTGTCTGAGGTGTCTTGTGGTAGGGTTGATCCCTTGGTGTCCATGACTGTCATGGAATAAGGCAATCATTTGATTCCTGTCCTGTTCAGGAACCACATACAATTTATCTTTAATGATCACACCCTCATGTGTGGTCAAAGCGTGTTTGAATCTATCGTACTGGGCCACAAAGTTTCCTTTAAAAATCTCCTGGAGATTTTTGTCCTGCTTCTGTGCCTGTACTAAATCTTTGATTTCTGTCTGTGAGACCTGAACTGCACTCACAGGGGCGCTAGCTGGTGCGTTAGCTGGGGGTGTCCAAAAGTGACCTCGCCTGGAACCTGCTTTTGCCAGTGCGTCGGCTTTTACATTTCCGGGGGGGGGATGACCTATGGTAACTCCTAATTTTAACTATACCATACGTCCTAACCTTTGCCTTCTCTAGGATATGGTGGAGTAATGGGGCTGATGGAAGGGGCTTCCCGTCTGCGGAGACAAAACCTCTTGTCCTCCATAGGGGTAGAAAATCGGTCAGGCTGTTACAGACATATAAACTGTCCGAATATATGTCCGCCGGGCTGGGGAAAGAATCTGGGTGGTCCACTATGTAAGCAATGGCCGCGAGCTCTGCTGCCTGTGCACCTAAGTGACCGGGTAATTTTAATGCGATCTCTTCTAGTGCGCGACCCTGTGCATCCTCAACATAGATCCCGCATCCAATGATGCGTTCTCCATCTAAAACTGTGGATGAACCGTCCACATATATTTTCAATGGGGCACACGTGCCGGTGTGCTGGGGGCTCTGGCTTGAATTCCCTATCTTCCTGGGGGGCGTCTTTGCAATGAAGGGTCCTGTGTTGTGTAGGGGTGCTACTATCTCACATTCATGGGGTTGTCCTGGATATTGGAGGTTGTCCGCTAAAAATGTGTGTGTTTTGGTCCGTTCAACTGTTATGTCCCATCCTTGTAAAAGTAGTGTCCACCTAGCTGTTCTTATCTGGCTCACTGAACTGTCCTTCAGTCGACCGTCTAAAAGTAACTGTGTGGGGGTGTGCTCGGTCAAAATGGTGATGGGATTAAGTCCGGTAATGTACGAGAAGTACTGAACTGCCCAAAAAACTGCTAGTAGGTGCCTCTCGCAGGCTGAAAATCCTTGTTCTACGGGGTCTACAAGTCGTGAGGCATAAGCCACGGGTCGTAGCTGCTCGTGCCGTTCCTGAAGGAGCACGGCCGAGAGGGTCAGATCGGTGCTCGCTACCTCTATTGCATAAGGGGAGAGTTGGTCTGGAACTTGTAGCGCGGGTGCTGCGCTAAGGGCCTTTTTTAACTCTTCCACAGCCTCTGTATGCTGTGGAAGCCATTCCCAAGGGGCTCCTTTCTTAAGGAGGTCTGAGAGTGGGGCTGCCTTTGTCGCAAAACCATCGATATGGTTCCAACAATACCCAACCAGTCCTAAAAACGACCGGAGGGCTGAAACATTCTGGGGAAGGGGCAATTTGACAATCGATTCAATTCTTTTGAACTCGATCTCGCGTTTGCCGTGCGTGATGTCTGTACCCAAATACATCACTTGATTCTCTAATATTTGGGCCTTTCTGGGGTTAACTTTACATTCAATCTCTTGTAAAATTTCCAGGAGCTCGGACAGAAGCGTGATGTGCTCTGCCTTGATGTCTGTCTGCAGTAATAGGTCATCCACATACTGTACCAGACATTCGGGTCGGGAAAATTTGGCTAATCCATTTGCCAGCTGTCGGTGGAAAATGGAGGGTGAATTGTGGAATCCTTGTGGGAGGCATATCCACGTACACTGCTGTCCTTTAAATGTGAAGGCAAATTTGTACTGGCACGCCTTTGCCAATGGGATTGACCAGAAGCCATTGCTAATGTCCAATACCGTGAAATATTTGGAGTGGAGTCCCTGCTTGAGCATGGTCTCGGGACTTGTTGCTACCGTGGGGGCTACTGCTAGGGTTACTTTGTTGAGTTCCCGATAATCAATGGTCAGATGCCATGATCCGTCGGGCTTCCTCACTGGCCAAATAGGTGCATTATTAGTTGAGGCTACTGTCCTAAGTACACCCTGCTCTAATAAGCTCTCTCTTACCTTTCCAATCTCTCCCTCTGCTTCTAGGGGAAATCGGTATTGTCGCTGTGGTCTCGGGTCAGGTCCAGTAACTTGAACTTGTCCAGTCATTCTGCCGCAGTCGTGCCGGTGACTGGCAAATGCTGTCCTGTGTCGGTTCAAAACTGCCCTAACCTGTTTGTCCGTGCTAAGCGTGGTCGGGTCGAAACAATAGTCGCCTACTGCACTAATCCTATTTGGATACTCTCCTACTGTGAGAGTTGCGGGTGCTCTGTCCGATTTTTGCCATTCTCAATGACCATCTCCTACAGGAGAGGATCTAACCACCACCCCTTAACATTCAATGGCATCACCATCACTGAATCCCCCATAATCAACATCCTGGGAGTTACCATGATGAGAACTGAACTGGACTAGCCATTTTAATACTGTGGTTACCAGGGCAGGTCAAAGGCTAGGAATCGGACAGCGAGGAACTCACCTCCTGACCCCCAAAGCTCACCATCTACAAGGCACAAGTCAGGAGTGTAATGGAATACTCTCCAGTTGCCTGGATGAGTGCAGCTCCAACAACACTCAAGACGTTTGACATTATTCAGGACAAAGCAGCCTGCTTGATTGCACCTTCTTCCACAAACACTCAAAACCTCCACCACCGACGAGCAGTGGCAGACGCGTGTACCATCTACAAGATGCACTGCTGTAACTCACCAAGGTTCATTAGACAGCACCTTCCAAACTCATGACCACTACCTTCTAGATGGACAAGAGCAGCAGATACCTGGCAACCCCACCATCTGGAGGTTCCCTCCAAGTCATTCACCACCCTGACTTGGAAATATATCACCGTTCCTTCACGGTCTCTGGGGCAACATCGTGGAGCTCTCTCCCTAATAGTACTGTGGGTGTACCTACACCTCAAGGACGGCAGCGGTTCAAGAAGGCAACTCACCACCACCTTCCAAGTGCAACTAGGGATGGGCAATTAATGCTGGGCGAACCAGCGGTGCCCACATCACGTAAATTAATTTTAAAAATCTTCTGCAGATGAATCCTCCGCATCAGGGAAAGAAGGAGCTACCCAAGACATTGGGTGTACTGCCCAAGAGTCAGCTACCTTGAAATTGCAGAGTGTCAGTGCCATTGTGAACTATGGCAAACAACCCAGACAGATGGTCTTGATCATTTATAGGACCTGATGCCTCGCAGTCACATGGCATTTCCCCTACCTACAGGAGTCAAAGCCACTGAAATTTAACACTTCTGGGTGGAAGGGTCCTTCAGATGATTCCCTTGTTTCCCATTTCTTTATTTTTGCTGTTATCATTTTTGATCCATGGATGCTTTTTTTTAATAAACAATTTTATTGAGGTAGTTTTTGGCTTTGTAAACAGTTACAGACATCAACAGAAAGAAAGCAAAAAAGGCAGAAATGTGCAAACATCCATGTACTTTCAATACTTCAATCGTAACATACTGCACAAGCCCGCTACTCTCCCACCGGTACTACACGCCATTTTATCCCTCCTACTCAACTCTACTCTACCCCCCCCCCCCCTCCCCCTGCTGACGCTCACTCTCCCGCAAAGAAGTCAATAAATGGTTGCCACCTCCGGGCGAACCCCTGTACAGATCCCCTCAAGGCGAACTTAATTTTTTCCATACCCGGGAAACTCGACATGTCCGCAAGCCACAACTCAGTCTTCGGGGGCTTTGAGTCCCTCCACGCCAATAGTATTAGTCGCCGGGCTATCAGGGAAGCAAAGGCCAAAACATCGGCCTCTTTCTCCCCTGGACTCCCGGGTCTTCCGAAACCCCAAAAATTGCCACCCCTGGACCCATCGCCACCCTTGTTTTTAGCACCCGGGACATGACGTCCGGAAATCCCTCCCAGTACCCCCTAAGCTTAGGGCATGCCCAAAACATGTGAACGTGGTTCGCTGGTCCTCCCGCGCACCTAGCGCATTTGTCCTCTATCCCAAAGAATTTGCTCATCCGAGCCACCGTCATATGGGCCCGGTGAACGACCTTAAATTGAATCAGACCGAGCCTGGCACATGTCGCGGTCGAATTTACCCTACTCAGGGCCTCTGCCCACAGCCCGTCCTCCATTTTCCCGCCTAGCTCCTCCTCCCATTTAAGTTTCAGTTCCTCCGTCTGGGACCCTTCCTCCCTCATGAGCACCTTATAAATACCCGAGACTCTACCCTCCCCTTCTTCCCCCCTAGAGACTATTCTGTCTTGGAACCCCATTGGCGGGAGGCGTGGGAAAGATGGGACCTGTCTACGAACAAAGTCCCGCAACTGTAGGTACCTAAAATCATTTCCCCTTACCAGCCCAAATTTCTCCTCCAAGCTCCTCAAACTCGCAAAGCTCCCTTCCAGGAACATATCGCCCACCCTTCCCACCCCCGCCCGCCGCCATGCTCGAAACCCCCCATGCTTACTCCCGGGGGCAAACCGATGGTTGTCGCAGATTGGCACCCAAACCGACGTCCCCGTCTCCCCTACATGCCTCCTCCACTGGCCCCATATCAGCAGGGTCACCACCACTACCGGGCTGGTGGAGTACTTGGCCGGCGGCAGCGGTAGAGGAGCCGTGACCAGGGCTGCCAAGCTGGAGCCCCTGCATGAAGCCGCCTCCACCCGCTCCCAGATAGACCCCGTACCCACCATCCACTTCCTTATCATAGCGATGTTGGCCGCCCAGAAATAATTAATCAGACTTGGCAAAGCCAGCCGTCCCTCGCTGGGGTTCCTCTCCAGCATCGCCTTCTTCACCCGCGGGGATTTTCCCACCCAGACAAAGCTCATGATCATCCTGTTAACTCTTTTGAAGAAGGACTGTGGAACAAAGATCGGGATGCACTGAAAAACAAACAGAAATCTAAGGAGGATTGTCATCTTTACAGTCTGCACCCTCCCTGCCAGCGACAGCAGGAGTGCATCCCATCTCCGAAACTCTCCCTTCATTTGCTCCACCACCCTGGCCAAATTTAACTTGTGCAGCCTTCCCCAGTCTCGTGCCACCTGGATTCCCAAATACCGGAAATTTTCCTCAGCCAGCCTAAACGGTAGCCCTCTCAATCTGTTCTCCTGGCCCCTTGCCTGTACCACAAACATTTCACTCTTGGCCATATTTAATTTGTATCCTGAAAACTGACCGAACTTCCTCAACATTCCCAGTATACTTCCCATCCCGGCCACTGGGTCCGACACGTACAGGAGCAGGTTGTCTGCGTAAAGAGAGAGTCTATGCTCTACCCCGCCCCTCACCATCCCCTTCCAACCCTCTGCGGCTCTCAGCACAATCGCCAGCGGCTCTATGGCCAGCGCAAACAGCAGCGGGGAGAGCGGGCAGCCCTGTCTGGTCCCTCGGTACAACCTAAGGTACTCCGACACTTCTCTGTTAGTCCTGACGCTGGCCCTCGGGGCCTGATATAATAATTTGATCCAATCCACCAATCCCTCCCCGAACCCAAACCGTCCGAGCACCCCCCATAGATAGTCCCACTCCACCTGGACAAAGGCCTTCTCGGCGTCCATCGCCACCACTACCTTCACCTCCCTGCCCGCCGGGGGCATCATTATCACATTAAGTAATCTTCTCAGGTTGGCCGCCAGCTGCCTACCTTTCACGAACCCGGTTTGGTCCTCCCCAATCACCTCCGGTACACAGTCCTCCATTCTAACCGCCAGTACCTTTGCCAGGAGCTTGGCATCAACATAAATCAGGGAGATTGGCCTGTAGGACCCGCACGCCTCCGGGTCTTTACCCCGCTTCAATATCAGTGATATAGTGGCTTGCGACATTGTCGGCGGCAGGGTCCCTCTGTCCCTTGCCTCATTGAAAACCCTCGCCAAGACCGGGCCCACCAGCTCAGAAAACTTCCTATAGAACTCTACTGGGTATCCATCCGGCCCCGGGGCTTTTCCCGACTGCACGGCCTTTAGGCCCCCCAATACCTCCTCTACTCTAATCGGGGCCCCCAGCTCATCCACTCACCCCCCACCTACTGTTGGGAATGTTAACCCGTCCAGAAACCTTTTCATCTCCTCCGGTTCTTCCGGCAGCTCCGAAGTATACAGCTTGCGATAGAAGTCCCGGAATACCTTATTCAATCCTGCCGGGTCCTCCACTTTGCGCCCCTCCCCATCCCTCACTCTACCTATTTCCCTGGCCGCCTCCCTCCTCCTGAGTTGCTGCGCTAACAGTCTGCTAGCCTTTTCCCCATGCTCGTACACCACGCCCCTCGCCTTCCTAAGCTGTTCCACGGCCCTACTCGTGGATAGTGCCCCCAGTTCCTCCTGTAGTCTCTGCCTCTCCCTGAGTAAAACCTCCCCCGGGGACTCCGCGTGCTCTTCATCTATCCGACCCATTTCCCTGACCAATCTATCCATCTCTGCCCTGTCTGCCTTGGCTCCGTGGGCCCCAATTGAAATCAGTTCCCCCCCGCACTACTGCCTTTAGCGCCTCCCACAGGGTTGCCGCTGAGACCTCCCCCGTGTCATTCACCTGCAGGTAATTTTGCATACACCTCCGAAGCCTCTCACAGATCCCCTCCTCCGACAGCAGTCCCACGTCTAGCCTCCATTGCAAGCGTTGGTAGCTCGCCCCCCCCGATCTGTAGGTCTACCCAGTGCGGGGCATGGTCTGAGATAGTAATTGCCGGATATTCCGTGTTCTTTACCTCCCCTATACAATCCCTGCTTAGTACGAAGAAATCTATCCTAGAATATACTTTATGGACGTGCGAGTAAAATGAGTAGCCCCTTCCTGTCGGCTGTCTATCTCTCCAGGGGTCCACTGCCCCCATTTGCTCCATAAACCCTTTCAGTTCCCTTGCCATTGCTGGGAGTCTACCCGTTCTGGGACACGACCGATCCAAAGCCGGGTCAAGGGCCATGTTAAAGTCCCCCCCCCCCCATTATTAGCCTGCGAGAGTCCAGGTCCATCCCGGCACCACAACCACCCCCCCCCCCCCCCCCCCCCCCCACTAACCACATCCTCCGATAACCCCACCCCTGCCATCCACTGGCTGTGATCTCCCCCCCACCTGACTCCCTTGACTAGCCCATCTGCTAGTCCGGTGACTCAACACTCCGGCGCCTTCCTGTCTCATTCCCATTGCTTCCCCGTCCTCCTCCCCACTCCCCGGCGCCCCATCCCCCTCTCCAACCCACTGGAGCAAGCCGGCTCCAGTGTCCTCCGCGAGCTGCACAAAAAGTACAAATCCGCCCAAAAAGGAAAAAACAGCACTCTTTTAATGAAGTCCACGTCATCCCAGTTCGGGGCATATATATTCACCAGCACCACTCTTCTCCCCTCCAGTCTGCCCCGTACCATCAGGTATCTGCCCCCCCCTGTCTGCGGCTATGCCCTTCGCCTCAAATTGCACCCGCTTGTTGATCATGATTGCCACCCCCCTGGACTTCGAGTCCAAGTCCGAGTGGAAGACCTGGCTAATTCAGCCCTTCCTTAGCCTGGTCTGGTCAGACACTTTCAAATGTGTCTCCTGCAACATAATTACGTCCGCCCTCAGAGCCCGCAAGTGCGCGAACACCCACGCCCTCTTAACCGGCCCATTCAGTCCCTTGACGTTCCAGGTGATCAGCCTGGTCGGGGGGCACAACCCATCCCCCCCACCACGCCGGTCAGCCATAGCCTTTCTCGGGCCGGCCCCCGGCCCGTGCGTCGCGCCATTCCTGACCCGCCCGTTGGCTGCCTCCACCCTCGACCTCCTTTCCAGTGCCTATTTCAAGTCCCTCCCACGTCAGCAGAACAACCCCCCCCCCCCCCCCCCCCCCCCAATCACATCCCCCGATAACCCCACCCCTACCATCCACTGGCTGTGATCTCCCCCCCACCTGACTCCCTTGACTAGCCAATCTGCTAGTCCGGTGACTCAACACTCCGGCACCTTCCTGTCTCATTCATATTGTTTCCCCGTCCTCCTCCCCACTCCCCGGCGCCCCATCCCCCTCTCCAACCCTCTGGAGCAAGCCGGCTCCAGTGTCCTCCACGAGCTGCACAGAAAGTACAAATCCGCCCAAAAAGGAAAAAACAGAAAAAAGAGGAAAAAACAAAAACATGAGAAAACCCCGCCCCCCCCAAACCAATGTCCATGAACAAAGGAAAGAGTCCCAAATGTTCCGCTTGGCACTTTGACCCAGCAAACCGTTGAACAGCAGTCCAGGCCCATTCGGCGTACCTTCCCACAGAAATCCTCGGGCCCTAATTTGCGTCCGTGGGGCCTCTTTTCGGGACCAGCCCCTGATCCCTCGCAAAGTCCATCGCTTCTTCAGGCTCGGAGAAGTAGTGGTGTTGACCCTGGTGCGTGACCCATAGGCGAGCCGGGAACAGCAGACCAAACTTCACGTGCTTCTTGAACAACACCTCCTTGACATTCTTAAAGGCTGCTTGCCGCCGAGCCACCTCCTGGCTTAGGTCCTGGTAAATGCGGAGGACACTGTTGTTCCACGTGCTGCTCCTGGCGCTCTTTGCCCACCGCAGCACCGCTCCTTGTCCACGAACCTTTGGAACCTAATCACCATCGGGCGGGGGGGGGGGGGGGGGTCCGCCCGGCCGCCCCTGCCTTGCCTGCACTCTGTGTGCCCCCTCCAGCTCCGGCGGTCGTGGAAAGGCTTCGGCCCCCATCAGCTGCTTCAGCAGGTCTGCTACAAATGCTGCGCCATCAGCTCCCTCAGCCCCTTCCGGGAGGCCGACCATCCTCAGGTTGTTCCTGCGGACTCTATTCTCCAGCTCCTCCACTCTGTCCAGCAGTCTTCTCTGCCGCTCCTTCAGCCCGTCAACTTCTAGCGCTGCAACCGTCTGCGCATCCGCCTGCTCCTCCACCGCCTCTCCCAGCTCCTTAACTTTAACATCCTGGGCGTCCAGCCTCTGGTTCAGCTGATCCACCGCTTTCTGGATTGGGTCCAAGCTGTCCTGCTTCAGCACTTCAAAACTGGACTTCATTACCTGGAGCATGTTATCCAGCGCCTGCTGGATTGCTGAGTCCAGGGTCCGTGTGTCCGCCATCTTAGGTCCCAGGTAAGTTTCTTCAGGTCCTTGCCTCTGTCCCTTTTTCTCTTTTTTCTTCTGCCTTCTGGACTCCCGCTGTTCCATGTGCCGCAGCCCGCTCCTCAGCACCTTCGCTGCCGCCTTCCTTCGCCCAGCTCCTTAACTTTTACCTCTTGAGCATCCAGCCTCTGATTCAGCTGATCCACTGCCTTCTGAAGTGGGTCCAAGTTGTCCTGCTTCAGCGACTCAAAACTGTTTTTCATCTCCTGGAGCATGAAAGGTCCGTGTGTCCGCCATCTTAAGTTCCAGGTCAGCTTCCTCTGCTCCTTGCCTCTGTCCCTTTCTCTCTCTCTTCCTCTGCTTCCTGGACTCCCACGGTTCCATAGATTTCAGCCCACTCTCCAGCACTTTCGCGGCCGCCTTTTTGCCGCTCTGTGGTCCCGCTATCACAGGGAATCAGTCCTAAAGCCCCGCCGGAGTGAGAGCCCGCCGAATGTGCGGCTCACTCAAACATCGCCGCCACCGGAAGTCCCGATCCATGGATGCTTAATGAACATATATCTACAACTTAAGCAGCAAAGAGAATTAAAATTTCAAAAAGTTGCAACGTAGTATATGGTGCTGCTAACTTTGGACAACAGGGGCGGGATTCTCCGACCCCACGCAGGGTCGGAGAATTGGCGGGAAGCGGCGTCATTTCCGCTCCCGCAGGTTTCGTAATTCTCCCGCCGGAAAAAAACCGGCGTTGTGCAAATCCCGTCGGCGGCCTGTGAAAACAGCTGGCGCCGGCGGGATTTCATTTTATTTGCACTGACCTGAAATCTCCGGCCCGGATGGGCCGAAGTCCCGCCGACGTGGCCACGGGTCACGTCGGCGCAAATCAGAGTTGATTTAAAACGGCGTCAACCATTGATGATGGTTGACGCCGTTCAGTGTCGGGGGTGGGTTGAGGCATTGGGGGGGGGGGGGGGGGTGGGTTGCGGCCATCGGGGGGTTGCGGCCATCGGGGGAGTGGGTAGCGGCCATCGGGGGAGTGGGTTGCGGCCATCGGGGGAGTTGGTTGCAGCATCGGGGGAGTGGGTAGCGGCCATCGGGGGAGTGGGTAGCGGCCATCGGGGGAGTGGGTTGCGGCCATCGGGGGAGTTGCTTGCAGCATCGGGGGAGTGGGTAGCGGCCATCGGGGGAGTGGGTTGCGGCCATCGGGGGAGTTGGTTGCAGCATCGGGGGAGTGGGTAGCGGCCATCGGGGGAGTGGGTAGCGGCCATCGGGGGAGTGGGTTGCAGCATCGGGGGAGTGGGTTGCGGCCATCGGGGGGTGGGTTGCGGCCATCGGGGGGGGGGTGGGTTGCGGCCATCGGGGGGGTGGGTTGCGGCATCGGGGGGGTTTGGGGGCAGCGGCGGGCAGAGAGGGGGGGGGCGACGGTGCGTTGGCCCCGGGCATCCGTCGCCCCCCCCCTCTGTACGCCGCTGCCCCCTACCCTAACCACCCCCCCCCCTCACCACCCCTACCTCCCTCCAACGCCCCTACCCCCCTCCCCACCACCCCTACCCCCCTCCAACGCCGCCCCCCATCTCTCGCAACGCCGGGTCCCCCCCCCCCTCAATGCCGGGTCCCCCCCCCCCTCAACGCCGGGTCCCCCCCCCCCTCAACGCCGGGTCTCCCCCCCCCCCTCAACGCCGGGTCCCCCCCCTCAACGCCGGGTCCCCCCCACCCTCAACGCCGCAACCCACACCCCGTCCCCCTCCCTCTGAAGGCCGGTACCCACACCCCCCCTCTCTCCTCCTCCCCCCCTTCCTTCCTCCATCCCCCCCTTCCTTCCTCCGTTAGTGGGGGGGGGGGGGGGTGCGGCGTTAGTGGGGGGTGGGTGCGGCGTTGGAGTGGGGTAGGGGTGGTGAAGGGGGTAGGGGTGGTGAGGGGAGGGGGTTGGGGTAGGGGCAGCGGGGTGCAGAGGAGGGGGGCGACGGATGCCCGGGGCCAACGCACCGTCGCCCCCCCTCTGCACGCAGCTGCCCCTACCCCAACCCCCTCCCTTCACCACTCCTACCCCCTTCACCACCCCTATCCCCCTCCAACGCCGCACCCCCCTCCAACGCCGCACCCCCACACCCCCACTAACGCCGCACCCCCCCCCCCCCCAACTAACAGAGGAAGGAAGGGGGGGGGAGGAGGAGAGAGGGAGGGGAGGAGGAGAGAGGGAGGGGGGGGAGGAGGAGAGAGGGAGGGGGGGGAGGAGGAGAGAGGGAGGGGGGGGAGGAGGAGAGAGGGGGGGGGAGGAGGAGAGAGGGGGGGGAGGAGGAGAGAGGGAGGGGGGGGAGGAGGAGAGAGGGAGGGGGGGGAGGAGGAGAGAGGGAGGGGGGGGAGGAGGAGAGAGGGAGGGGGGGAGGAGGAGAGAGGGAGGGGGGGGAGGAGGAGAGAGGGGGGGGGAGGAGGAGAGAGGGGGGGGGGAGGAGGAGAGAGGGAGGGGGGGGAGGAGGAGAGAGGGGGGGGGGAGGAGGAGAGAGGGGGGGGAGGAGGAGAGAGGGAGGGGGGGGGAGGAGGAGAGAGGGGGGGAGGAGGAGAGAGGGAGGGGGGGAGGAGGAGAGGGGGGGGGAGGAGGAAGAGGGGGGGGAGGAGGAGAGGGGGGGGTGTGGGTACCGGCCTTCAGAGGGAGGGGGACGGGGTGTGGGTACCGGCATTGAGGGGGGGGACCGGCATTGAGGGGGGGGGGAGACCCGGCATTGAGGGGGGGGGACCCGGCGTTGAGGGGGGGGGGGACCCGGCGTTGAGGGGAGGGGGGGACCCGGCGTTGAGGGGAGGGGGGGACCCGGCGTTGAGGGGAGGGGGGGACCCGGCGTTGAGGGGAGGGGGGGACCCGGCGTTGAGGGGAGGGGGGGGACCCGGCGTGAGGGGAGGGGGGGACCCGGCGTTGAGGGGAGGGGGGGACCCGGCGTTGAGGGGAGGGGGGGACCCGGCGTTGGAGGGGGGTAGGGGTGGTGGGGAGGGAGGTAGGGGTGGTGGGGAGGGAGGGAGGGGTGGTGGGGAGGGAGGTTGAGGTAGGGGTGGGGGGGGGGGTTGGCTAGGGGGCAGCAGCGTACAGAGGGGGGGGCGACGGTGCGTTGGCCCCGGGCATCCGTCGCCCCCCCTCTCTGCCCGCGCTGCCCCAAACCCCTCCCCCAAATGCCGGAACACCCCCCCCCCCCAAATGCCGGCAACACACCCCCCCCCCCCAAATGCGGACCACACCCACCCCCCCCCCCCACCCCAAATGCCGGAACACACCACCCCCCCCCCCAAATGCCGGAGACGGACACCACCCCCCCCCCCCCCAAATGCCGGAACACACCACCCCCCCCCCCCCAAATGCCGGAACACACCACCCCCCCCCCAAATGCCGGAACACAACACCGCCCCCCCCCCCAAATGCCGGAACACACCACCCCCCCCCCCAAAATGCCGGAACACACCACCACCACCCCCAAATGCCGGAACACACACCACCCCCCCAAAAGCCGGGTCTGTCTCTCTCCTCCTTATCCTCCAAAAGACGCCGGGTCTCACCACTTCCGCAGCTGGTGAAACTGACGCGTATCGCGTCAGTCAGCTGCTAGCCCCTCCGGGAACGGAGAATAGCGGCCTTAAAGAAGGCCCCGACGCCGGAGTCATTAACACCGATTTTTCTCGCAGGCAACCCGCGTTACGAAGGGCTACGGAGAATCCCGCCCCAGAACTCAGAATTCTCGGCATCTGAGGGATGGGGTGGTACTCAGTTTGATTGGTTGGCTGACAGGGATTTACGGAGGATCCTTACAATCTTTATTTAGGGGGTCTCTGTGGGAGGTTCTCTTTATTTAGGGACCTCTATGGGAAGGGTCGGGTCATCCCCGTGGGGAGGGTGAAGTCACAGAAAATCTGGGGCTGGGGGGCTGAATTGCATAGTTGGGGGGGGGGGGGGGGGGGTGATTTGCAATGCAGGGGCTATGTGGCCAGCTGCAGGACTTTGTGTTCAAGCCGCCCACTCAAAATCGTGGCCCAACAGAGGGATTCCCGGGGGAATCCCTCACAATCCTCGCCATGCATATATTTGCATTATTAAGGATTGGGAATTGCTCCCTCATTTGCGCTCCCCGGTGCAATTCAACTCGGTGGGAGAACACAGGGCAGGATTCTCCATTCCCCGGCGCCAATTTTGTAATCGCCGATCGGACGGAGGATCCCTTTTTACGATGGAATCGGGGGCGGCGCCTGTTTTTGCAATTTTCCAGCCATTTTTGTCGTGAAGGATGGGCGTTTTATGTGCCGCGGATGCGAGCCCCTCACTGGTTGGAGGATCGGTGCTGGGGCGCCGCCGACTTTTTTGATGTAAAACACCATGGATCCTCCAGACATAGCCGCAAAATCGTAGAATCCAGCCCACGGTCTTCCAAATGGAGAATGTCAACCAATGTATCTGATTAACTACACCACAGGAAACCATCCCAGGCCCATCAAGTCTGCAGTGTCCCTTTGAAAGGGCACCCTACTTAAGCCCACACCACTACCCTATCCCCATAACCCATCTAACCCTTTTGGATACTAGAGAAATTTAGCATGGCCAATCGACCTAACCTGCACATCTTTGAACTTTGGGAGGAAACCGGAGCACCCGGAGGAAACCCACGAGACACGGAGAGAACGTGCAGACTCCAGACAGACAGTGACCCAAGCCGGGAACCGAACCTGGGACCCTGAAGCTTTGAAGCAACAATGCTAACCACTGTGCTACCATCACTTGGAAAACCTCTACCAACCCTGGGGAATAGGTGGCCTTCTTAATCCAAGCAACAATCCACGAGCCCAAGCTTTTACGATGCTTTAATTGCACCTCTGGCTCCCCAAAACATAGTTGTCTTGCAAACCAGGAGTCCTTAAACAGACTACTGCAGCAGTCACACACACACTAACCCAGGATTTTAACCCTTACAGCATCAAACACATACAGTACAATATATCTGAAATTCCTACATTGGCCTATGGAAACACAACGAGAACATTGTGAGGTGGTGGCCTGGCAATTATAGTGGGGGAGGGGGGTTTATACCATGTGGCATGTGTGGGCATGGTGCCTAGCCAAAGAGGTGTTGTGGAGGTTGGGCGTTAAAAGGTTGTAAGGGGTCAGGGTAAGATGCCAATTGCTTTCAGCTGGGTACTCACCCTGGCATCAAAGGACATCATTCATCTTCTTGCGGCATTGGTCCCCCTCGTGACACTGCCAGAACTTAAAACCTCTGCCAGCACATCCCAGGCTTCGACATCACATGGGCTTAGAAACCTTCTGCCAGCCCTGGGGAATAGGGTGGCTGTCCTCTCCTCCATTGTGTCCATATCCTCTTGATGTTGGCATCTAGGGAGCTGTGGTATTATCATTACAATCAGCATGACACGGGCTAATGTAGTACCATGAATAGCCGCTAGAGGGAGCTGCAGATACTACTATATAAAGCAGGATGCCAGACCTTAGGGGAGGAATGTAAGCAAGAGACAGCTAGTGAAGGTCATAACAGCAGTTAGTGTGAGAAGGTTAGATTATAGTTTATACCAGTGGCGAGATTAGCAGTAGATGAGTGTAGTTACATGTTATGATCAATTCTGTATTCTAAAAGGACGAAGTGTTGAAACCCAGTTTAGTAGTGTAAATAAAATCATAGCTTTGTTGAAGTAAAAGCTATACTATTGTCTTTGTGGCACACTACGCAATCCATCCTAAATAAGCAACACAAAGAACACCACAGAAGCATGGTGTCCGGTCTCCATGCAGCCATCTTCTTGGCTGAAATAACGGTCAGTGCTGGTCAAAATATTTAAATGCACTGATTAGGGTTATCAGCTGATTCCCCACTCCAGTGAATCACATGCCTGGGGAGACAGGAATCCTGTGTGATACCCGTGCGGGGAGAGATGACCTATTTACATGAGTTGAATCGGGCCTCATTAGCGCTCCCAGTGGCTGCGGTAAACACTTCGGTTTTTCCGCTGGTGAGAGCACTTCGACTCAAAACGGGAACCACTCAGATTTTGCCAAAAAGAATACTGAGCCTGTTCTAGAGGTCGGTCACTGTGGTAGTCACCACTAACTGTATTAGATGTATATTAGATGTAGTCCTGTACTAGAGGTACATGGGTAAATCCCTGCCTGCTGGCTATGCCCAGTAGGTGGCGTATAAATGTGTGTGCTCGCCGGAGCTGCTCCCATTCTGGGAGCATCTACAGTAGGCCACACATCTTTGCTCAATAAAGCCTCGATTATTCACTACTCTCGTCTTTGTAGTAATTGATAGTGCATCAGTAAATCAGGACCATAACGAGAATGGAGAAAGTTACTGAAGGAGGAGGACTTGCCTCAGGTTTAAATGACAAAATATTTTTTTTTCCAAATATGAAAAAAGCTTAATTTTACCTGCAATCTCTTTCCTTTTTTAAAATAAATTTAGAGTACCCAATTCATTTTTTCCAATTAAGGGGCAATTTAGCGTGGCCAATTGACCTACCCTGCATATCTTTTTGGGTTGTGGGGGCGAAACCCACGCAAACACGGGGAGAATGTAAAATCTCCACAGGGACAGTGACCCAGAGCCGAGATCGAACCTGGGAACTTGGCGCCGCGAAGCAGCAATGCTAACCATTGTGCCACCGTGCTGCCCCTGCAGTCTCTTTCCTACCCAGGATTTAAAACAACTGCTTTAGTAAGTGCTGTTTTATCATTCCAGCTATTAATTAGAATTGCTGAGAAGTAAATTGTAAAAGTATCTGCAGCCACATTCTAATGTATATTAAATTGGGAAAGGAAATTCATTTTCGTGCAGTTTGACAAATACACTTCATTAGAGTTTACAGGGCATGATGATTTTTGTATGAACAGTATTCGCAGGCAAATGATGTGGCACAGCTGGATCAGGAGAAACTTGTATAAATACTGTAAGTTAAGCCTGAAATAAGTAGAGTAAATATTGAAATAATGGTGCTATGTGTATTGGAGTTTGCACCAAGGACAATCATCTATTGCACGATCTCAAGGGAACAATTAGCTTGCAATGTACATAATGTCGACAATGAGAACGGTAACAATTTTATTCCAAATGTGTTTGTTTTCAGCCAAATCAATAAATTGAAGTGTGATTACGTGTCTAAGCACGATTTCACCAAAGTTCCAGTGGCGGTGAGGGCTTTGAGGAAATTCCCAGCTACGATTCTGTTTGTATTTCAGAAGTATTCCGATCGGCCTTTCTAATTTCATCAGGCTCGATGGGACAGTATGATGAGCAAAATAATTGATGGGAAGGTACCACAACATTGGAACCCACATACAAAATCTGAAGGACAGATTATAGGCCATTATGTATGTTATTGGAAATCCAAAATTGCTCACAGCTTTGAAAGAAATATGTAACTACCGCTATTTCTTTGTTTCCCACTTGTTGCTCTTTTTTTGGGTGATTTTTCTCCGAGAGGTTTGAGTCGGTATTAGATATTCTATTTAAATTAAACAACAACTATTTACATTGAGAGGGCCTAGACTTTCTGTCAGTTTTATTGACACATGAGGTTGGGACCAGCACTTGTCCTACAGGTACGCAGATGTCAGTATTTGCAACAGTGTGTCATTTGCATCCCACCCACAGTGCAAGACCTGTCCATCTCACACACACCAGACCCCCCTAACACCCCCCCCCCCCACTAGAGAAACTCTAAATAAAGAGACACTTAGAGACCCCGTAATTAAAGATACCCCACCCCCAACATACTCCCTGGAAGAGAGAAACCTGTCTGGAAGCTAGAGAGCAGTCCAGACAGAGTCAGTGAAAAAACAAATGTTTACTTTAACACTCACTTTAGCAATATACCTGCTAGCTCAGGCAAAGGAAGAAGCACCTGCCAATTCCAGGAAAGAGGAAACAAGTCAGCTGGGTTCAAACCCCCTCAAATCTTTGATGGGAAACCATTCATTCAGTTCTGTTTAATATTGATTTTACACGACTGTGATTGACAGCTTCCACCTCCTCCTCTCCAGCTGTCAGCATTGTTCCATTCAGCCCCCTTCACCGATAATTAACTTTGAAGTGGTCAGCTGAGAAACTCACTGCAATGTTTGTAAACATCAAACTTTAATGGACAGTGCCTGGACCACTTCAAACAAAATCAAGTGACATTGGTTTCACAGCTGACCACTTGAAAGTTACTCAACTGTGAAGGGAGATGAATGGAAAGTACTTAACTCTGTTTTCTGTGTTCCAGAAGCTGTCAAACAAAACTTGATGATTATAAACATTGTGGGGGTCTCTTTAATTAGGGGTCTCTGTGGGAGTCCCTCTATTTAGTGGGTTTCTGATGGGGGTGGTCGGACCAACTCCGTACTGGGGGAGGTGGGGGTCACCCTGAAAATCCCAATGGGGCCTGCTGCATTGCACTGCGGAGGGTGGGGGCTTAATTGCGCTAGGTGGTGCTGAATTGTGTTACGGGGATGTGGGGGCCCAGCCACGCGACCTTGCTTTGCGCTGCCCGCTCAAAATGGTCGACCGATTGTGGAACTCCATTGGGAATCCCTCGCGATCCTTGCCACGCAAAAAATCTGGATGGCTAAGGATTTGGAATCGCTTCCTGATTTGTGCTCCCAGTGTGAGTGCAAATCAGGTGCAAGTCTATCAAACGGAGAATCTTACCCTTGTGTTTCTCATCTGCATTGCAACTGGGAATATGCAGAAAACATGGCAAGTTCTGTGTTTCCCTCATTCGGTTTATGTGGGCAGACCCATGAATAGGGTGATATGTTGTGATTTAACTGGTGCCTAATCCCAGAAATAAAGAGAGATGTGTACAATCCAATGTAAATCCAGTCTGGCAGTGAGCTCCTGAATTTTAAACAGTTTTCAACTTTAATAAATTTTATTGCTTTCTAAATTATACAATGCTGGATCTTTCGGAAGCTTCAACTGTAGGTTTCTTTCTCCGTGGAGTCCGACTGTGTTCTGCTCCAGAATCAAACTCAACCCAAGGTCAGGATTTACACAATACCTCAGGCATTGATGCAAAACACTTCACACTCACACCTCACTTATAATATATAGGAAACCTGTGGCACTGTGGATGTTTACTCTACTAATCCAGTCAGGGATGCGTTCACAGGAACATTTAAAATTGGTATTAGGATATTCAAAGCTCACTTTTCAAACTCTAGCAAAAGCAATTCTAACAAAATACCGCTGATGCTGGAAACCTGAAATAAAAACGGAGAGTGCTGGAAACACTCAGCAGGCGCTGGCAGCATT
Organism: Scyliorhinus canicula; assembly: GCF_902713615.1. Taxonomy (NCBI): domain Eukaryota; kingdom Metazoa; phylum Chordata; class Chondrichthyes; order Carcharhiniformes; family Scyliorhinidae; genus Scyliorhinus; species Scyliorhinus canicula. The sequence continues at coordinate 77,017,420 of NC_052147.1, read as the reverse complement.
TAGGAGCAAGAGAAACAGTTACCGTTTTCTGGCGTGGAGCGCTTCTTTGTGGAGAGAGAATCAGAGTTCATGGATGAAATGTTCCCGATTTTTGTTTCAAAGTGTCGTTTTTTGGTGGGAAAAGCGGAGGACAGCTATTGGCTGCCTTACCAGTTTTACCTGCTGCATTTTTAAACTCTTTGGGAAAATAAATGGAAGGGGCAAGACTACCAGGGTCTGCCCCACCAACAACTTAGATTTCTGAAAGATCGGGCGGCATTTTTAAAGGGTTCCCCGATTTAAAAAAAAAATGAAAGACACAAACATCCCAGGAATCCTGGGGTGAATTCTCCTCCGGCGGGATTTACCGTTCGGCCGGCAGTGCACCCCCGCCCAAGGGTTTCCAGCGGTGTAGAATGGCTACAATGGGAAATCCCATTGGACGGTGGCGGGACCGGAGAGTCCCACTGCCAGTGACGGTGGGGCTTGATTCTCCGTTTGATTCCCGACGCCGAAATCGCGTTCGGAAACGGGGTGGGAAATCCCAGATGACGCCGAAATTGGGGGTGTCACCGCGTTTGTGATGCTCCGCCCCCTGTAAAGCAGCGCACTCGGCTTCCACGGCCTCCGAAACGTTGGCTGAGGCCAGCCCCACAATGCACCGTCCCCGGCCGGCCGGGTTCCCGCCGGCGTGAGTCGCGTGTGGTCTCACCCGTTGGGAACTCAGCGTGGCGCCAGTCCAGCACTGCCACAGTCGGGAGAGCGCCGATCCGCGAGCTGAGGGGGACATATTCAGGGCTGGGGGCACTGTGGGGGAGGGGGACATGGTCTGGGGTGTGCGAGCCGGCCAAAGGGCGGGACTATTTCGCGGGCCGGGTCCGCGAGCGGCATCCGCCATGAAGCACGGCGCGGCCGTTGCAGGCCACGGACCCGGCAACTCCCCAGACTGTATCGGCAGCTAGAGCTGGGAACTCTACGCTGCCTGGCTGCTAGCCCCCCCCCCCCCCTGGAACAGGGAATCTGTGGCCGTTTTGCACCAGTTGTCCTGGGGACAGTCTCCAGAATGGAGAATCCAGCACGGTGTGTGACCGAGAAACTCGCGGCTGGGGAGGCGGGAATTCACCCTCCCATTGAATTCGTCCCGAGAAAACCTGACCCTCCCACCACCGCCCTGAACCTCCCAAAATGAACTCACCCCTGCTCTCCAGCATTGCCCTCCAGTGCTGCCCTTGTGACAAGAAGCCGTGGCAGGGGACAATGCTGGGAGCACCCAGGGTACTGTTTGGGCATCACCCTCTTCCCCCCCCAGGGGGCTGTACTTACCTGTGCACACCTCGCGGATGTAGCTTGCCAGTTCCCCTTTTTACAAACCTGCTTTAAACCTTGCCAATGCAACATTGCGCTGTCAGGGGCGTGGATTTGCCCACGTGGAGGGAATGCTATGCAGGGGACACCTGCCAAATGTATGGCAATGTATTATAATGGGGTTGCTGTCATTGCAGCCATTCAATCCCCCCAATGTTGTTATCCTGCCCAACCTGCTGCCTTCTGTCAGCATTTTCTGTTTTTATTGTAAACTCCTGGACCACAATCAACATTTGGGTGCAATGGGATTGTTGAGGTGTGTACTGGTCTATAGGTGGTTTGCGCACTGACTTATTGGCAGAGCCGCACAATTCTGCAGATCATTTTGTGGTTTGATATGTCTTCAAACCCAATGAAATCCCCTATGATTCAACAATGTGAGTGACCTGCGAACCTTCAACATTGTTACTTTTGTTTTAAAAACCATCATACAAAGCTTTTCTAGACTTGTAACTTATCATTTCTATAAGGTTTTGCACTGTTACCTCAGGAAGTAATGACTCATTTTTTTGTTCTTCATACAAGATAATCTTGCCTTTGTTTGAACTGTATTTTATATTCTGCTTCTTCCCTCATGAGATTATTATTCATGCATAAGCAACTTAACCAATGTCAGCAGGTTATTGACTGCTGATAAATCACAGCTGACCCCAGTTCTTTTTTTGCCAGATGACTCCACACATGCTCATTCCAGCATTGATGTTGGATAATGAGCTGGAACCAAGTTAAAATCACTCCTGATGCTAGCTACAGGAGATATTGCAGTCAACACCAGCAACTGTACTGAGACTGTGAGATAAAGTAAATCAGGTGAAATCAGGTACCTGGAACTTTCCTTTAAATATCTGCTCAACTGTTTAAAGAGTCATGCATTTTCACTGACCTTGCGTTCTAAGAGTTCCTAATGTACCTGCCAAGTATTTGTATTGCCTTTCACTATTACCTTGTTTGGTGGACATTTGTAGAACAGTCACAGCAAGGAAGCAGGCCACTTGGCCCATCGTGCCCATGCTGGCTTTCTGCAAAGGCAACTCAGTCCCTTTTCCCGAAAATGATGCAATTCTTTTCTTTCAGCTAATTATTCCATTCCCTTTTAGAAGCTACAGTTTAATCTGCCTCCACCACACTTTCAGTCAATGCGTTCTAGATTCTAATCAACTGCCATCTAAAGACACTTTCTCTAATGTTGCCGTAGTAACGCGCCCCTTTAAGAAGGAGTACATTGGAAAGGCCATGTGACCTGATCAGTCAATAGGAAACGAGCGTGGGGATCTCGGTGCAGAACATGGGCGTTTGTAGCCAGTTGTGATCCTAGTACTGAGAATGAAGGCATGGTTTATAATGCTCTGTATATACTTAATTTATTAAGAATTCCCTTCATTGTTCATTAGCCAACTGATGATTACCAATCTCAACATCTACTATATTGGCGATGAGGAAAAACAACGACTTAGACTGCGCTAGAAAAATAGAATTTTGAAGGCAAGTTCAGTTGCGAAAAGTCAAGTCCAATTGAGTCTAGCCTGAGAAAGTAGCCTTGCCTCTCTTCAAAAGATTAGAACCTTTAGATGCTGCAACAAACGACTAGGTACCGTATGAAATTACATGAAATGAAAAGAAAATCGCTTATTGTCACAAATAGGCTTCAAATTAAGTTACTGTGAAAAGCCCCTAGTCGCCACATTCCGGCGCCTGTTCGGGGAGGCTGGTACGGGAATTGAACTGTGCTGCTGGCCTGCCTTGGTCTGCTTTCAAAGCCAGCTCTTCAGCCCTGTGCTAAACCAGCGTGGAGTGTTTGCAATTTGATTCCGTGCTAATGAAATAGAGGAGGAAGATAGGAACAAAATGATTTTGCTGACTGCATGTGGGACATATAGGGCGGGATTCTCCGACCCCCTCCGCCGGGTCAGAGGATCCACGGGGGGGCGGCGCAAATCGCACCCCGCCATCTGACGCCAGTTACTGTATTCTCCGGCTGCAGTTTTCTGATGGGGGCGGGATTCATGCCATGCCAGTCGGGGGCCGTTGGCTGCGGGCCCCCCCGCCAATTCTCTGGGCCCCGATAGGCCGAGCGGCCGTCGGTTTTTGGCCAGTCCCATCGGCATAGATTAGACACAATGTGGAACCTGGCAGGTAAATCGACTGGGGCAGTCCTCGGTGGGGTGTGGGGGGATCCGATCCCGGAGGGGTCCCCACGGGGGCCTGGCCCGTGATTGGGGCCCATCAATCTGTGGGTGGGTCTGTTTAGTGAGGGCACTTCTTCCTTCTGCGTCGGCCCCTGAATGGCTCTGGCATGGCCGGCGTGGAGAAGACACCCCACCTGCGCATGCGCCAGAATACACCGGCGTTTCCACGCATGCGAGGAATCACGCCGGCCCTTTGACACATGTGTGGACTCACGCAATCCCTTCGGTGCCGGCTGGTGCGCGCCAGCCCGTCCGCCATCCACCTAGCCCCTGGAAGTGCGGAGAATTCCCTACTTCCGGTCGGTCCAACGCCGGAGCGGTTTGCGCCGTCTTTGACCCTGGCGTCGGGCCATCGTGCCGATTTTGGTGAATCCCGCTGATAACTTCCAAGTAACTTGATCCAGAGTTTAACGTCCCTGGATGCTCCCAACAAGATGACATTTGCAGAACTCACTGAGTGAGCTAAAACCAGCCGAAGCACTCAAGCCCTCGATGATATTAAAAAGATGCAAATTTAACTCCGCGGGAAGATTAACTCCACGGGGAGAAGCCCAGAGGAAACCATTGCAGCCTTTGTAGAGGGTTAAGACAAATCACACAGCATTGCAATTTTGGGACAGCATTGAATGACATGTTAAGGGACTGATTGGTATGTGGTGTAAACCATGCAGCTATACAAAGATAATTATTTGCTGAATCAGAGTTAACTTTTAAGAAGGCACTGGAAGTGGCATCAGAGAGCACCAAGAAGGGCACCCAGGAACTGCAAAGTGCACAAAGCAAAGAGCTCCACCCATTAGGAGCTGGTTTAGAGCAGTGGGCTAAACAACTGGCTTGTAATGCAGAACAATGCCAGCAAAATTGGTTCAATTCCCTTACCAGGCGCCGGAATGTGGTGACTAGGGGCTTTTCACAGTAACTTCAGTGAGTCACTCCCCAGAAAAGAGTAGATTTAGAGAAACAGTGTGCTTCACTGTCCAAAACATAACCATCCACATAAAACCTTGCATTTGAAAAAGTATCCAGACTTTCAGATACCTTGGGTTGAATTCTCCTGCTGACAGTGCACCCCTGCTCATGGGTTTCCTGGCAGCGTGGGGTGACTATAATGGGAAATCCCATTGGTCGGCAACAGGAATGGAGAATCCCGCTGCCAATGATGGCGTGCTACCAAGGAACAAACAGCTCGGGAGGCAGAGAATTCACTCCCTTGTTCTTATCAATTTTTAGCCCATCCAGTGTCTCATAGAATTTACAGTGCAGAAGAAGGCCATTCGGCCCATCGAGTCTGCATCGACCCTTGGAAAGAGCACGCTACCTAAGCCCATATCTCCACCCTATCCCCACACCTCCACCCTATTCCCCAAACCCCACCTAACCTTTTTTGGACACTAAGGGTAATTTAGCATGGCCAATCCACCTAACCTGCACATGTTTGGATTGTGGGAGGAAACCGGAGCACCCGGAGGAAACCCGCGCAAACACGGGGAGAACATGCAGACTCCGCACAGACAGTGACCCAAGCGGGAATCGAACCTGGGTCCCTGGAGCTGTGAAGCAACTGTGCTAATCACTGTGCTACCGTGCTGCCCAAAACTGTCTCAACTACTCTTCTGCTGTCTCAATTACTCTTCTTTCAAGCATCTTCTTCCTTGGTAAAGACAGATGAAGAATATTCATTTAGTACTTGTACCATGCCCTCTGCCTCCATGTGTTGATGCACTTTAAAAAAAATCCCTAATCAGCATCAAATATCTTAGACCACACTTTCCTATTTCAATGAATCCCTACAGTGCAGAAGGAGACCATTTGGCCCATCGAGTCTGCCCCGACCCTCTAAATGAACACCTACCTAGGCCCATGCCCCATCCTATCCATGTAACCCAGTAACCCCACCTAACCTTTTCCAGCTTCTAGGTAACTACTGCACAGACTGACCCCCACCCTCTACGGGTCTCCTGAATCCCAAGGGGACTCCCCAACTACCACCCAGAGGATTGCCCCAACCCCCAAATAACTCCCACATGGGACTTCCCCAACTCCCTCCCACGGGACACTCCCCCCCCCCCCCCCCCCCCCCCCCCCCCCCCCCCCCCCCCCCCCCCCCAACCCTGATGACCCTCAGGTCTTTTCAGGATGATGAGGAACAAAGCTTCAAGCTTCAGTGAGTTTTGTACCAGTTTGGGACATGGTCGGTGATGTGAGGAATCAGGCATCCAAGCTCATATTGCAGACATTTAATTGCCAGAGTGGCCAATCAGATTCTCACCTTGAGTAGGTCATTCAGCCCATCCGATTCAGATGATGGTCCATGCTAACTTTTGAAGATCGCTCTTCACCATTTTCCGTGGGATGAACTTTCTTGCGACACTTCAACGGACAATTAGCGTAACAAAATGGCTGCACCCAAAAACACTAAACAAGCTGAAAAATACTTCAGTCAAATAGGAGCACATTTTTCTTCATGTATTGGGACCCTTTGTAGCAGAGAGAGGATACAATGGAAGAAATCCCATCCAGTAGCTTAAAAACCAATTAGTGCAATTATAGTTAGAAGCAGATTAGCCTGAAGAACGTTAGAATTTACAGGGAGCAAAAGAACATGGGTGGGATTCTCCGCTGGCTGACACTGAAATCGGGAACGGCGATCAGGCGGAGAATAGCTCCCGACGCTGAAATCGTGCCGAATCGTGATGCTCTGCCCCCTCCAAACGGGCGTCATTGCGATGCACGTCGCGCGTAGTTGCAACTGCGTTCACATCTTCTTAGCAGATCCACCCGCGATGCTCCGCCTCCGATGGCCGGAGTTCCCGACGGCGCGGTCCATGTGTGATTTCAACGGTCTTGAACCTGGCGTGGTGGCTGCGGAGAGAGGACGTACAGACAGTGTCCAGCACCACCATACTTCGGCAACATTCGTGCTGCTGTCCAGGGGCTTCTGTCAGGGCTGGGGGAAGTAGTCGGGGTGGCCAGGAGGTGGGCTGTGGGGTCGGGGTGGATGGGGACGCGGTCCAGCACACCCAGGGCCATCTTTTCGGACGCGGTTGGTGTGTGTGTGCGGGGTGTAGGTGTACGCATGGCTGCAGCCTGTCAGCCCTGCACGTATCTGTCACGGACCTGGCGATTTCCCACACTGTTTTTCACGTGTTCTGCAGGTGCTCCATGCGGCGCCGGTGCTAGCCCCCTCATCGGTGGAATCGGTGTGGGTGTGGCGCGAAGTTTTCGCCGTGGAACTCCACGGATGATCCGTTTGCGTCAGCACTTTGACGCAGGAACGGATAATCCAGCGCCATATATTTCGCCCAAGTACGTAAGGAACAGCTCCCAACAAAAATAATTGGGGCATTTATGTAAAGGACTTGTTCCCATTGTCCTTCATCAATTTAAAACAGAGGAGGTAAACAAGTCAATACACTTCAACAAGCTCAATTTTCTAAAATTCAGCATGTCTTGCTGTTAATCGGTTGAACTCAGTTGGCTGGACAGCTGCTTCATGATGCAAGAGATGGTGAACAGTATGTGTTCAATTCCTATACTGGCTGAGGTTGTTCAACTTCAACTTCTGTGGGATGGTGATCCTCAAATTAAATTACCACCCCTCCTTCTCAAAGGGGAAAGCAGGCCATCTGGGACTATGGTGACTTTACTTTAATTGATATTAAAAAACCTTTAACAATGTAATTGAAAGACATTGACATTTGCCTCTCCAATGCATTTGGCGCAGATCAAGGAAAAAAAAACCCTCATTTGTGAGCAGAATGTGTGCAATCTGTCTATCAATTTCAATGGAACTTTCTATCTTATAGAACATAGAACATAGAAAAATACAGCACAGAACAGGCCCTTCGACCCACGATAAGCTAATAAATTTCTACATTGCAGAGACAGACCCCTTGACTCATGTTAATGCTATTTGTTATAATAGCAATTATAATGTTATATTTTGAAAAGCAATTGCAGTCTCAGCAATTTAGCTAGTAGCCCTGATATCCTGCAAAGCATGGGAGCAGTGAAGTGAATCCCAACTTATTTCAACAAATGATCTAAAAAACACTGACCAAATCTTGTTTCAATTGAAACACCTCCAAGTTCACATGTCTGCTATATTTACTGCCCAGATATCATTGCAATCATGTGCATCAGAATGGTTTATTAGTCATCCAAAAACAAAATTACTTTATAAATCACTGAAGGACAATTAAATCCTCTGTCAAAATCAAACTTAAAATAATAGTACCTCCTGAGAAGAGACTCCTCTATAACCGATGTCATGCAATTTGAACTCCGGATCATTCAAACTTCCTGATGTTGTGAAAGTATAGAACTGGAATCTTATTAAATTCCCTGGATATGGTAGTGTTATGATCCCTATAGAGACTGGTCACTTGTAGAAAGATTGATGAGGTGGCTCGCACAAAATGTTCAAATATCGTCCAAACACTGGCTCAGATCACCCAGTCTCCGAATTGTAGAAGGTTGGCCAAATGACACATAAGATATAAGAGCAAAATTAGACCATTCGGTCCATCGAATCTGCAAAGACAGAAGACCCAAGATGCGTGTCGGGACTCTGGGGAAATCCTGACCAGCTGACCTCTATAGCACTGCCTAAGAAGGTTGAATTTCCAATGAACTATTTCCCTGCTCCCTGGGACCATTCGTGAATGTCACCGACTCTGAGGTTGAGTCAGTTCCATGGGACTTCGCTGCACAGTTACCCAGGAAATGATAGACAGAAAAATGCTGTTATATCCCCAGGAATACAACATGAGTGGTCAGCAATTTCTAGTTTAATAAGACGCGATAATGGAGTAAGAATGCACCCCTATTGTTGTTAAATTATCAGACTGTTTATCAGACATCCAGCACTGGATGAGCACACATTTCCTCCAATTGAACATTGAGAATATTGAATCCATTATTTAATTTCCCATTCCAAACTCCATTCCCTGGTTAATGACTCCATCCGTCTTGGCAAAGGTCTGAGATCAAACCAGCCTGTTCAAAATCCTGGTGTCGAATTTGATCCTGAGATTATTTTCTGACCATCTGTAAGATTGCCTTTTCCACCTCAGTAAATTACCCAACTTTGTTCCTCGCCTGCTGCTGTAAGCCTCATTCGTACCTCTGTTACTTCTTGACATCCTCGTCACTCACATTCTATCCTCTTCAAACTTGAAGCCATCCAAACCTCTGCTGTTTATGTATTGACTCCGGTGTCTTGACAGGTAACGTTCCACTGTGCTTGCTGACCTCCATTGACTCCGGGTCAAGAAACAACTTGATTATCCGATTTTCATCCTTGTATTTCAACTCCCTCAGCGGTCTGTGCCAGCCTTATCTCTGTAATCACCTCCAGCTCCACACTCACCTGCGCTCCTCTAATTCTGGCCTCTTCTACATCCTCGATTTTAATTACTCCATCATTGGCGGCTGCATCTTTAGTTGGCTGCACCCCACATTCTGTAAAGCATTCCCGACAGTTCTCCCATGCCCCTCCACCTCACTTTCCTCCTTTCCCAAATTCCTTTAAAAACCGGCCACCGTGATCAGCCTTTTGATCATTTGGCCAAGAATCTCCATATGTGACTCGGTGTCATACTTTGTTTTACATTGCTCCTGTGGAGCACTTTGGGACATTTTATTATGTCAAGGGTGCTCTATAATGTAATTTGCTGTTTTTGCAATGATACAGTCGCCTCTTATCTTGATGTCTGATGTACTCACACAATTGCAGAATTTTCCCTTTTTCTTTTGACTGTGTCATCTCAGGTGGGAAAAGTGGGTGTAGCCAGCCAGCTGCATTGCCAGCTTTTCCCGCCATATTTTCTGATAGATTGTCATGTGGGGAAAGTTCCTGTGTCCGTGTGGGGAGGAGGGGTTCCGTGACGATGTGGGGAGGAGGGGTTCCCTTGTCGGTGTGGGGGACGGTTTCCTGTTTCTGTGTGGGGGTCCCATGCCTGCGGGGTTGAGGAGGGGGTCCCTTGCCCGTGGGGGAGGGGAGTCCCTTGTGTTGGGGGGGGGGGGGGGTATTATGTCTTTGTGTTGGGATTGGGAGATCCCATGCCCATGGCCGGGGGGGGGGGGGGGGGGTTGTTTCTGGGTCTGTGTGGGGGAAGGGGATCCCGTGACAGTGGAGAGGAGTCCCACATTGTTGAGAGGATCCTGTTTCCGTGGGTGGGGTGTCCTTTTCCTTTTCTTACTTTTGTCAGTTCGGGGTTGAGGTTGCCGGCAGTTTCATTCAGAGTTGCCTCACCAGCATGATACCATGTGACGCCACCTCCCCCCCCTCCCCCCCCACCCCGCTGACACAAAGAGGAATCTTGCCACCACCACAGGAATAACGGGACCCCCAAAGCTTGCACACATGAGGTGACACAACCCCCTCAGTCCCCCCATCAGACACCTGTCAGATCCCCCATCAGTCACCCCCGCCCCTGGCTGAAACCTGAAGAGTAGTGTAGGCAGTACAGTGAAAGATTACTGCATTTTCATTTATACTTCCCTAATATCTGCTGCCTCAAACAAAAGTGTTTAAAGCAGCGGCCTGATTACAGGATTCCGACAAAATCCGGTGAATTCTCCACAATGGATATATTTGCGAAGGAGGGAGACCTGCACCTGGGCCCCTCTCCCAGAACCAGTAGAGACTAGTTCTGGTTCTTTACTGATAGAAGCATAGTCTCCGGAATGGAGAATCCCAGCCCTGATGACTGATATTGTACAATGCAGTACAAGATGTGAAAAAATGTTTAGGAAACATATTGGGCGGGATTCTCCTGGCCCTGGGCCGGGCCGGGGAATCCCCGTGACCGGGCCATGCTACCCCAACACTGGCACGTGATTCTCCGCAGAGCAGAGAATCTTCAGCATTAGCGCCAGCGTGGTTGGCGCGGCGCCAGTTGCGGGCAGCTTTATGTGGCCGGCCCGCCGATTCTCGAGCCGGGATGGGCCGAGCGGCCATCGTGGAAACGCTGAGTCCCGTCGGTGCCGTCCACAGCTGCTCTCAGCCGGCGGGAAGTCAGCGTGGAAGAGTCGGGTGGCGGCCCGTGGGGGGGGGGGGAGGGGAAGGGGGGGGGGGGGGGGTTGGGGGGGAGGTGGGGGAGGGGTGGGCTCCAGCCCCGGGAGGGGCCTCCAATGCGGCCTGACCCGCGATCAGGGTCCACCGATTGGCAGGCCGGCCTCTCTGGCTGGGGGACTCATTTCCTACGCGCCGGCCCCTGTAGTCCTGCGCCATTTTGCATCGGGGCCGGCGCGTTGAAGGAAGCCACTGCGCATGTGCGTGTTGGTGCTGGTGCTACTGCGCACGCACAGGTCCCACGGCGCCCAGTTCACGCCGGGATCGGCAGCTGGTGCAGCGTGAAACTTTTCTGCACCGTGCTGACACTCTGTAGGGCCAGAATTAGTCCTGGGAGCGTCCCGTTCACGCCTTCGTAAAACGCGACGGCAGTTACGACGGCGTGGACACTCTGCCGCGGGATGTGGAAATCCCGCCCATTATTCTTTTTTGTTGTTTTTAATTCCAGTTTTTCACCTCAAAGAAAGTTACAATTGTAATTGTCTGATAACTGAGCCTTGTGGAATTCACTCAATTCAACTTGATAGCATTTTATTCAAAAAAAATCATAGACTGATAAATTGCTGTCGGTCTTTTAACAGACAGATTCTTTTGTTTTGGTTTGAGTTTGTGACATTACTTTTGCAGCTAAATAAAATATAATGCGATTAGAGATGGGAAAGTAAATGGTGTGAAGAATGCAAAAGGCTACAGAGAGATACAGAGAGGTTGGATCAGGGTTTAGGAAACTTCAAAGTATATCATGGAGTTCACCTGACCTACAACTGTTTATTGATTTTGGCTAGGATGAGCACAACAGCCTGCCTTTCATGTGTTATTCAACAGAGGTTATAGGCTCTTTTAATCAAAAAAAACAAACTTTATTCTACGAATTTAGTTAACATTTGTATAACCACACACATGCAAGAATTGTTATCAACTACAAACATAAATACTCCCACACAGTTACAGTAATCTATTCATAAACCCTTAATGGATCCCCTTAACTGTTCCAATTTAATAACAAGATCTCATAAACCAAAAACCCCTTTACCAAAACAGTCGGCAAACGTAATTATTGGGTTTCTTCCTTGGAATGACACTTTAATATTGAAAATAGAGAGACAGGCCAAAATACTTCTCTGTCTGATCCTATCGCAGCCAAATGTGAAAAAACGAAATTAAAAACTCCCAGAGCCACAAACCAGCTCCAAAGCTCAAAGCGAAAGTAAAAACTCACATAGCCACAGCCCAGCTCAATTATTGAAGTCCTGTAATAAGACAAAAATATTTATTAAAGGGACACTCCCATGACAGGTGAATGGGCAAGAACATGGCAACTGGAATGAAACGTGGCAACGTTACCAATTTGGTGCAATCAGAGAATTGTTATGATGCAGAGGTTGGCCCATCGTGTCTGCACCAGCTCTCCAAAGGACCATTGTGAATTAGTGCCATTCCCTGCCTTTTCCCCATTATCCTGCACATTGTTTCTATTCAAATAATCATCTAATGCCCTCTTGAATGTCTCGATTGAACCTGCCTCCACCACAGCTCCAGGCAGAGCAATCCAGACCCAAACACTCGCCGTATGAAAAACTTTTTTCTCACATCATAGTTGCTTGCTCAGTTCCAAGGCTGAGAGGACTGCCTGTAAAAGAGATTGAACAGACTTTGCCTATATACCGGGGTTTAGAAGAATGAAAGTAAATTTAATTGAAACACTTAAAATTCCGAAGGGACATGTCAGGATTCCACCAATTCTCTTCGCGCATAGCGTGGTGCACTAGGACAGACTTTCGCCTGATTCCATAGCTAGTTATTCCTGGAACAAGTCGCTAGGTTGTCGTCACAGGCACTTATAGATTAAGGGGCCCCCACTCTGCATTAAGCATGGGTGCCCAGGAGTCCCTCCCACTCTTACTACCATTGGTGTGTTGGAAGGATTTGAAGGTTGACACTCAACCTGTTTGGCCTCGTTATGAACACACCTTCCTTGTCAGGGTAAATGCTGAGAAAATATTTTGTCTGACTGAGGAATCTGCAACACATGGTTAGCCTTAGAATGAAGGGTCAGCCATTCAGGACTAAGTTGAGGAGGCATTTCGAGGATTCTCTATTGCACAGAGCTGAGAATGCTGATCATTGAGTACATTCAAGTCAGAGACTGATAGATGTTTTAGCTCCCAATGGAATTTAGGGACATGGGGAAAGTGCAGGAAGGTGAAGTTGAAGTAGGATGTCACCCACTGAACTAGTTGAATGTTGAGCAAGTTTGAAGAGCTAGATGGCTGACTCCAGCTCCACTTCTTGTGTTGTCATGTTCCAGTTATTTGAACGTTTGTTTAGTCTGAGCGTTGAAAGTTTGAAATTATTGGTGTGAAGTGTTTCTGGAACTTTGAAATCTTGAACAGAAAATGAGCATATTTTTTATTTTGCTCAGTCTTGCAACTTTCAAAATATACAGACAAATGTAATCATGTTTCATAAACTGTGACAAACTTGTTTAAAATAGCAACACTGTGGAAATAAGACATTGCACTTTTGCAACTCAAGCAAAATGTTCTGGATGCTGGAAGCCTGAAATAAGAACGGAAAATTCTGGAAATACTCAGCAGGTCTGGCGGCATTTAGGAGCGAGAGAAACAGTTAGCCTTTTCCAGCGCGGAGCACCCTCGCCGGCAGCGGGATTCTCTGTTCCCGCAGCCGAGAAATGGGGTTCCCCATTGTGGCCACCCAACGCTGTTGGGAAATCCGCAGTATTTCCCAGTGGACAGGAGGATTCCGCCGACGTCAGGCCAAGGACCTTTCTCTTAAAAATGGCAGAAAAAGAGAATAAATTGATCTTTGAACGTTGAAAAGTAATTTGTGAAGGGTACATTTGTCACATTTAAGAGCAATTTTGATTTAAATGTTAAGGCCTGGGAGGTTTAAGCACAAAGTCATTTATAACAAGTATATTGGGTCCTATTAAATGGAAGAGCAGTTTAATGAATATTCTCACATTAAACCTGGATAGAGTGCATTGGATGTCTTTACTGTGCCAGCTGTGTATTGCTGCTTCTAGCAATTTGTTGGATGATGCCTTGATTGATTGGGCTGAGTGTTCCCAGATAATGAGAAGTTTCACATTGATTACTTGACCACATGTAAATATATCATTGACATTCTACCTGAGCCTAGAGGGCAATTGATTTCAATCATTCAAAAAGATATGAGTCGGCTTCAGTGTCGTGAGCAGTTTTTTGAATTGTCTTTATTGTGTAGAAACCACTGTGATCTGTTCAAAGGGCAAAACTTCCATTATTCTTCTCACCCAGCCCCTAATTTATGTTGGAGGAGCAGCCGCGAATTATGTTTTGTGTAAACCCCTAATGCGAAGCTGCAGCAATTTAAATTGGTGGTGACCTTAGAGAAGAAACTGTTTACTGGGATGCATTAGGAATCAATGCATTGAGTACCAACTGGGGTTGAGAGAAAATCAGATTCTCATTCCAAACCTGGCTGTGACTTGCCTTAAACTGAGGCTAGAAGGTGTCCGGGTGACTGACTATAAATATGGGACACGATCGAGCGGCCGTGTCCTGCTCTGATTCCGGAAGGACGTGGCTGGTAGACCCCGGGAGAGGCCTCCCCTGGGCTTCCCGACTGTCGGTACGTTGTGAGGTGTCGCAATCAGACTCCCGCCCACAGTAGGCTAGACCCAGTCTTGCATGGCTCCAGGCATCTACCGGCCTCCCAGGGAGACCCCAGCCGGGTGCTGTTTAGTATTGTTGTACACAAACGCCATTGGAGGCCCCTGGGTGGTCGGGTACAGGACAAGGTGGCACCCTAGCTCTCCCCTGACACCTGGGCATATTGCCACCCTGGAACTACCAAGGTGCCTGGGTGGCACTTCTGGGCTGGCAGGAGCATTGTCAGAGTGCCAGGGTCCCCAGGTGTTAGGGCGGCACTGTCATGGGTCAGGGACTGAGGGGAGCCATGCCCATGAAAGGAGGGTTGGGGGTCGCGGGGGGGGAGGGGAGGTGAAGGCCAGGTTTGGGGGGGGGTGTTGTGGGAAGGCCTGAAAATGGGGGGGGGGGGGGGAATATCCTCATGGTGGGATATCCTTATTTTGGGGGGTTGGGTAATGTCCATATATGCGGGGGGGGGGGGGGGATGACATTGTTTGTAGGTGGGGACTCTCAAAATCACTTAGAATTGGGGCACCTTTTCAAAGTGGTGGCCCAGTCTCTGAGGAGCCGGTCTGGCCAGTGAGTTCAGCTGCCCACTGATGAAAATAATTCTAAGTGTGGGCTAAGCCAGTGAGAAACTCCCCAGGGCCCAAAAAAGTGACAAGTGTGGCGAGATAGCAGTGAGGAATTCGCCGACAGATCTGGATAGGAACTCCCAGCCAAACCCGCTACAAATGACACTTAGAAACTTTACCGTTAGATTGCGCCCATGATGAGGGGAACTCCAGCCTCATTGTCATTCAGCTTTCAACTTTAACTGTTTTCCGCCATGTGTTTTGAGCCTTGGGATTGGTAGGCTCTGGAATCACTGGACTTACAGCCTTTATCAACTGATTTCCCCACCTTGCTGAAAGCTAACCCGGCAGGCCTCCAGCCTGGATTGGATTGGATTGGATTTTGGATTTGTTTATTGTCACGTGTACCGAGGTACAGTGAAAAGTAGTTTTCTGCAAGCAGCTCAACAGATCATTCAGTACATGGGAAGAAAAGGCAATTAAACAAAATTCAAGAAAATACAAGAAAATACATAATAGGGCAACACAAGATATACAATGTAACTACATAAGCATTGGCATCGGATGAAGCATACAGGGTGTAGTGTTAATGAGGTCAGTCAATAAGAGGGTCATTTAGGAGTCTGGTGACAGTGGGGAAGAAGCTGTTTTTGAGTCTGTTCGTGTGTGTTCTCAGACTTCTGTATCTCCTGCCCGATGGAAGAAGTTGGAAAAGTGAGTAAGCCGGGTGGGAGGGATCCTTGATTATGCTGCCTGCTTTCCCCAGGCAGCGGGAGGTGTAGATGGAGTCCATGGATAGGTTTGTG
Organism: Scyliorhinus canicula; assembly: GCF_902713615.1. Classification (NCBI taxonomy): domain Eukaryota; kingdom Metazoa; phylum Chordata; class Chondrichthyes; order Carcharhiniformes; family Scyliorhinidae; genus Scyliorhinus; species Scyliorhinus canicula. Next base: position 77,001,778 of record NC_052147.1, on the reverse strand, counting down.
TGATGGTCTGGGCGGTATTCACGACTCTCTGAAGCTCCTTGTGGTCCTGGGCCGAGCAGTTGCCATACCAGGCTGTGATGCAGCCCGATAGGATGCTTTCTATGGTGCATCTGTAAAAGTTGGTTAGAGTTAATGTGGACATGCCGAATTTCCTTAGTTTTCTGAGGAAGTATAGGCGCTGTTGTGCTTTACTTGGTGATAGCGTGACGTGAGTGGACCAGGATAGATTTTTGGTGATGTGCACCCCTAGGAATTTGAAACTGCTAACCATCTCCACCTCGGCCCCGTTGATGCTGACAGGGGTGTGTACAGTACTTTGCTTCCTGAAGTTGATGATCAGCTCTTTAGTTTTGCTGGCATTGAGGGAGAGATTTTTGTCGTTACACCACTCCACTAGGTTCTCTATCTCCCTCCTGTATTCGGACTCGTCGTTATTCGAGATCCGGCCCACTATGGTCGTATCGTCAGGAAACCTGCAGATGGAGTTGGTGATGAGATGGAATGGATTGGGATTTCCTGACTCTCAGGTTCATGGTGACTTTCTGACACAGACCTGCACTCTGTACGATTCCAGTTGTACTTTTTTGCTATTCTGTTGTAAATCTTGGTGAAGTCCTGCAACGACTAGCTGCTTTGAATTATTCTGTGCCTTTGTTTGATGCCTCTTTTCTCTCTGGATCTCTCAATTCATTTAGGTTGCAACCAAAGTGACCTCATAGCTTGCTTCATTAAACTGCATTTTTCCTCATTTTGCCCACTCGCTTCTTCAGGAAATTTTCTATTCTCCTGACAATTCACTGTACATTCACTGTTATTGGCAGAAGAACCAACAATGATGTGAGGATAAACCTTTTTATGTTAGGAGCAGTTTGGATGTGGAATTCATTGTCTGAGAGCATGTTGGAGGCAGATTCGATCGAGGCTTTCCGAGAAGAATCCAATATTGATCTGGAGAGAGAAAATGTGCAGAACATCCGGGGAAAGGCTGAGTTTGCCCCTCACTCTTCATGCCTCCCCTCAAACCTCCTTTCATGGGTATGTTCCCACCTCAGGCCCTACCCGTGGTAGTGCCACCCCGGCACCTGGAAGCCCTGACACTTCCACCCTGGCAGTGCTCCTGCCTGCCCACCTTGGGACCCTCCCCTGTTGCTTCATCAGGCCCCTCCCCCCACCTGGCCCATTCTATCCTCCGTTCCCCCTCCCCCCACCTGGCCCATTCTATTCTCCGTCCCCTCCCCACACCTGGCCCATGATATCCTCCCCCCCCCCCTCCCCCCCCACCTGACCCATGATATCCTCTGTCCCCTCCCCCCACCTGGCCCATTCTATTCTCCGTCCCCTCCCCCCACTTGGCCCATGATATCCTCCCCCCCCCTCCCCCCACCTGGCCCATGATGTCCTCTGTCCCCTCCCCCCCACCTAGCCCATGATGTCCTCCTCCCTCTCCCCAACTGGCCCATATTGCCCGACCCCTTCTTGGCCCATGATATCCTCTGTCCCCTCCCCCCACCTAGCCCACAATGTTATCCTCCCCGCACCTGGCCCATGATATCCTCCGTCCCCTCCCTCACCTGGCCCACGATGCCCTCCTCCCCCTCCCCCCCCACCTGGCCCATGATGTCCTCCTCCCTTCACCAATACCATCTTTGCAAAAGCTGCCGACTTTATTTGAATATCTGCTGCCATTATAATTTACAATCAGTTGGTTAAGGATCATTGTTTATAATGCTTATTTCTGGAGCATTGACCAATTTTTGGTGTGCTTGCTCAGCTGGACCCAAGAACCAATTGATGTGTTTTTTTCTGCACGTATTGTTTCACTTCCTTGTATTCTTGGAACCAATAACCAGCTGTGAATTTTGATCCAAAACAGGAAATTGTTTCCTTGTTTAATTGAACTAAGTTTACTCAGTTCATTTACTGTTGTGGACAGCACAATAAGTGCAGACACACATTGATCATACACAACAGTCTATTTTAGTTAAGTGCATAGACTTACGGATTATACGCTACAGTATATTTTAGTTAAAGTCTAGCTTGGCATTGTTTGCAACTTACAGGTGAATCAATAATACAGGTGAATCCGAACTGTACCGTAAAATGTAGAGCTGACAACACAATAAGAGATAATCTACGATAAAGATGCTCCATTCTAATGTCATTTAAAAACATTGAAAGTGCTCCTTTCACTGAGGGTATAATTCCCCATTCTGGAAACAAAAGCCATGGGCTGGATTCTCCGATTTCCAGGCTATGTCCTGATGCCGGCGTGGGAATGGCGGCATTTTATGACCGGAAAATAGACGCAAAATGGCAACCGATCCTCCGTTTGGCTGGGGGCTAGTACCAAAGCAGCGTACAGTTCCCGGCTTAGCTGCCAATACAGCTGGAGAACTGCTGGGTCTGTGGCCTGCAGCAGCCGCGCCCTGCAACATGGCGCCGGCCATGCGCCGACCCGGCCTGCCGAATAGTGCCCCCCTTTGGCCAGGCTCGCCACCTCCGGAACACCCTCCACAATGCCCCTGCCAATGAACCCCCTGCCTGCCACTCTCCCCTGACACGCTAAGTACCCGACAAAAAAATAGCATGATAGATCCACGACGTCCGAAACTTGTCCGGTCGGGGGTGGAGCATCAGCGGGAGGACCTCGGGTAACGTCCTGGGGTCGTCCATATGGCGTGCGGTGTACTCCTAGAGTATGCCACTTTGGAGAGGGCAGAGCCTTGCAACAGCGCCACCGCCCCCGATTCCGTCGCAAACGAGGATTCTCCGGCCGATTTCAGCGTCGGAGACCGGAGAATTCCACTCCATTTGTGGATGGGAAAGTCAGTACCATTCCCACTGGATGGTGGGATGTACGAACATGCAAAATCTTCTGTTTTTCAGCTTATTAATTATGCATCAGCGAGGAACTGGACAAATCTCTTGGGGCGGGAAGGAAGTCCTCTACCCTGCCGTTATCTGCCGGGTCGAAGGTTCTGGCACCATGTTTAAATGGTACCCAGGCAGACATTCACTCATTGGAGGCCAGGAGCTCTGCATTGCTCCTCCAGAAGCCTTGGCAGCCAGCGTTTGTACTGGAGAAACTCGGATGCGAGCAGCCACATCCTGGGACACATGTGGGAGCCTCTGGCATTGCCCGTCGCTCATCTCTAGAAAATAATCATTGCCGGCAATTGTTCATGGCTGGGCTAATGCTCGCTGTTGCAGAGGTCCATGTTTGTTAGCCTCCTGACCTTACAGAGGCCCTGCTGCTTCCGACTCCTCCTGGCCCTGTGCCGAAAGGTGACGGTCCTCCCTCCTCCTCAACTGCACGAGAGCCGTTATAAAGGCAGGATTGCCTGCAGCCTGCATCATTGACATCTCAGTGGATATGTCAACGATTTGAAGTGGCACATTTCGTGAGTCCACATCGAACCAACCTGCCTAACACATCACAGGTGATCCCAGACTTTTCGGCACCAGAGAGAGATGGGGTGGGACTCAGTTTTATTGATTAACTGGTGGCCAATGATTTGTCCCAAAAAGGCCGTACTCTGCCCGGTAGCAGGTGGTGATTGGATCCTGCCTGAGTGGAATGATTTTCAAAGGCCAAGTAGTCAGTTTGACTCCTGGAAGCACAGGGACAAGAACTCTCCCTCTCTCTCACCACGTTTTCTCCAGAAAGACTATAGGTGCTGTATCCCTGGAGCTGCAGAGAACCTGAATAAGTGAATCTACAGGAAAACCATTACAGGCTGCAAACAAAGACCAGGAGCTGCTCTCTCTCTGCAGAAAGATTGTGAGTGCTGTGGTTCTGAAACTACAGAGACCTGAATGAATCTACGATAATAAACCTTGAACTGGAAACAAAGTATGAAGAGGAGTAAGTGCTGGAAACAAAGAGAGGTGAATTCTCCGCCTTAGATGAGTACATTTCTCGGCGGCAAATCACCATTGGCAGCGGGATTCCCCGTTCCTCCACTGAACAATGGGCAGTCAACCCATGCCACCTGGAAACCTGCGGACAGGGAGTGCACTGACAGTGGAATGGAGAATCCCACCAGCAGAGAATTCATCCATGAGTCGTTTTCCAGTTTGCTTCTGGTTTTCACCCCTCTCCTCCCCTCTGTGTTTGTCTGACCTGTGTGTGTGTGTGTGTGTGTAGAGGGTGGGGGCAAGTTAAAGTGCAGGGGTTAGGAATTAAATAATTGTTAACCAGTTGTATTTACTGCATAGTTTATTATAGTTCTTGTTATTAATAAAAAGTAATCGTGTTTCAATTTGCAAACCCGGTGACTGTAATTATTGGACAGCCAAGGGTATTTTTCTATGTATTATTTGTTAATTCACTTGTGTTGTGAATTTGGGCCAAGTAGGGCTGGAATTGATCGCGCCCTAGCCCAGGGTGTCAGAACATTGAACATGTCCTTTACAGGTTTCCCTCCATCTCAAAGCCAGGAGATCAGTGCTAAACCCTTTACCTGGCCTCTAGATCTAGACTTGGGGCGGAATTCTCCGACTCCCCCCCGCAGGGTCGGGGAATTGTCCGGGGCCGGCGTAAATCCCGCCTCTGCCGTGGCCGGAATTCTCCGCCACCCGGGAAACGGCGGGAGCGGGAATCACACCCCGCTGATCGGTGGGCACCCTGTGCCGATTGGCGGGCCCCGTGCGGCGATTCTCCGGCCCGTGATGGGCCGATATCCCGCCGCTGACAGGCCAATCCCGCCGACGTGGTTTAAACCACCTCTGTGCCAGCGGGATTGGCGGCGCGAGTGGGCCCCCGGGGTCCTGGGGGGAGCGCGGGGCGATCAGACCCCGGGGGGTGCCCCCACGGTGGCCTGGCCCATGATTGGGCCCATCGATCGGCGGGCGGGCCTGTGCCGTGGGGGTACTCTCCATCGCGCATACGCCGGTGGTGACGTCAGCAGCCGCTGACGCACCGGTGCATGCGCAGACCGGCGAAGGCCTTTCGGCCAGCCCCGACGCCGGGCAGCGTTGCGCCAAAGGCCGTTGGCGCCAGTTTTGGTGCCATCGGCGGAGTGGGAGCCACTCCGGCGCGGGCCTAGCCCCTCTTCCGCACCTTTGGGGAGGCCCGATGCCGGAGTGGTTGGCACCACTCCGCTACACCGGGACCCCCCGCCCCGCCGGGTAGGGGAGAATTACGCCCCTGGTTCACGGTTCACGTTTCAAAGTGCCATTTTGGGTGAGTTGACAGAGTGTTTCATGTCGGCTGCATTAGCGAGATCGCTGTCTGTATTCATCGCACTTACGGCAAAAAGTGAGCCCCGACGTGCATCTCGCCATGCCTGGCTCCCTCGCCGTTTGATTTGCCCAACTTGCGCCTGAGCTGCTTGCCATTAACAAGGGGGAGCTGTGTTTAAATTCTCCCTCAGCACTCACTCCCAGTCAACAAATGAGGATGGCAGTGCAGAGCCTGCTCCTCGCTTTGGGGACGCCGACGAGAGGCAAGGCACCCCAAGGATATCGGAGAACCAGCAGCAGGGCCAGCAATGCTGCCTGGGAGGCAGTGGCAGCTGCAGTGAGTGCGGGCAGCATGACCAGGAGGACAACCGTCCAATGTCAGAGGAAGTCAAATGACTTCCAACGAGCTGCAAGGTGCCACCTCTCTCCTGGCATCAGTCCCACCTGCCATCCCTTAATTTCCCAACCCCCTCCCCCAAAACACTGGCTGACACCTCGCGGCTCTCCAACCATCCAATCTTCAAGCTTCTTCCTCAGAACCCCCTGACACCCACCAGTACAACCCCTTCATGTCTAGGTGCGTTAACACCATGGTACAGACAATGAGGAGACTCCAGGACTGGCAGAGCCAGGTGACTCAGAGGCCTCTGGAGCTCGATTCAGCTACCCCTCCATCCCATGGCGTCACCAAGGGCCCTACGGGCACCATCAGGGAGATGAAAGTGCTGACGTCCAAAACAGGTCTGTCACCAAGGAGACTATGGCAGTCTCTCGTTCATCTGAATCCCCTCCCCCCCCCCCGCAGCCACCCCGATACCTGCGCACCTCAAGGGCATCAGAGAGAACAGGTGACACGGCCACGCTTGTGACACCAGTAAGTCAGCCGGGGTCCTCTGGATTCAGGCCGTCCAGAGTACATCAGCCAAGGGCATCAAACGCCACAAGGTGCGGAAAGCAGCAGGCTGCCTCCACCTCTGATGTGAATCCTGGGGATACACCTAGACGTAGCACTAAACATGGGAGATCAAGAGGAATGAGGAGCACTGCACTGATGAGGTCACTCTCTGTAGCTAGGGGGAACAGAAATCTGTCACATTAAAATGTTCAGCATTAAGGTATTTCACATTAAATACATGTGAAACCTCAGTCTTGTTAATCTTCACAACGGGCCTGCCTGTTCCCCGAACCTGTTCCCCCAACAACTCCATCCCCCCCTCGGTCTCAGGCCTCTGCACCGGCGTCATGAGCCATGACCTCAGCGGGTATCCCTGAGGTGACTTTTACTGCCACCAGGAGCGGTGCCCTCCTCCACCAAGTTTGTGAGGATGTTGCACAGGTGCCTCACTGTCTCCCTGGTGAGATGGAGTCTTCTGCGGCATATGCCGCCTATCAGCTTGTGTAAGGATCAATGTTGCCTGCATGCCATGGGCCTTCGCCAGTCTCGCCTTCTGGCTCCCTCCTCAGCCTGATGGGCAGTTGGGTCTTCAGGGTCTGCAGCGGCCCCCTGCACATGGGGTGCTGCCTCTAGACTGCATTGTCGCTGCTGCCTTTGCCTTCTATGGTGTCTGCCCGCTTCAGTTGCCACAAGCAGAGCAAGGGCAGCCTCTGCGGGAACTACACCAGCAAACATTGTTATAGCTGGAAGGAATTGGAGAAGGTGACAGACTGACATTTCAGGACCCTCAAAGTTCCCAAGCCCCCACCCTTCGCGTGACAATCCTGCCTTTTCTCAGAGTACCATCCAGTGAGCCAGTTGTGCCGGCTAACCTCGCTCTGCACACTCACCCCTTGCCAGATCAGGGGTCCCTAGACCCAGACCTCTGTCAGCAACATGAGATGTGCGGAGTAAGTTTTAGCGTAGTAAGCGGTGGGTGCCTGGAACCGTGCTGCCAGATGTGGTGGAAGCAGGTACATTAGCAACATTTGAGAGGCATCTGGATATATACATGAATTGGGAGGAAATAGAGGGATTCGGATCAAGTAAGGGCAGAAGGTTTTTAAAAAAGTTAGGGCATCAGGGTTGGAGGGCCGAAGGCCCTGTTCTTAGAACATAGAACATAGAACAGTACAGCACAGAACAGGCCCTTCGGCCCTCAATGTTGTGCCGAGCCATGATCACCCTACTCAAACACACGTATCCACCCTATACCCGTAACCCAACAACCTCCCCCTTAACCCTACTTTTATTAGGACACTACGGGCAATTTAGCATGGCCAATCCACCTAACCCGCACATCTTTGGACTGTGGGAGGAAACCGGAGCACCCGGAGGAAACCCACGCACACAGGGGGAGGACGTGCAGACTCCACACAGACAGTGACCCAGCCGGGAATCGAACCTGGGACCCTGGAGCTGTGAAGCATTTATGCTAACCACCATGCTACCCTGCTGCCCCTTGTGCTGTACTTTTCTTTGTTCTTTTTTCTCTATTAAGGAGCTTGTGCTCATCTGTGCTCCTCTCATCCACACACTTACCCTTTGGCTGCAAGAGGATCTTTAGTGCTGAAGCCCTGCTCTTCAGGATTTGATTGTTGGCAGCTGCCTCAATGGTGTGGTCGCTCCTAGAGTTCAGGCACACTGCTCAGCCATCAAAGGTTTGCGGGACATGCAGTGCACTCATCATCCTCCGGGACATGGCACCTGTGCCCTCGAGGAGTTTCGAATATTTTGTTTATTAAACAGTCATCAGTATCAAGGATTTTAAAATCAGCAACATAACATTCCGCATATCACACTAACCATTAAACAACAAGGAAACGTCACCATTCCATCTTGGTACCAATACAAAGCTATATCAGCTCATTATCACACAAAAAAACCCACGGTATCACCCATCGCAGGTTCCTCAACAGAAATGGAGGATAAGCCTGAGAATGTGTCACCGAGTCCAGAACTTTGTTGTAGAAATGATTTGTCCATCAATGTGTGACTTGTCCCACGTATCAGTGCCATTCTCCATCCAGGAGCCGCAGCTGTGCAGGTCCTCCCACACGGCCCAATCTCACTGGAACCAAATCCTGTCATCCACATATTCGCTCAAGGTGCTGTTGATCATCTTGACTTCCAGCATGTTTAACCTGCAGTGTCCTGCCAGTTACAGGCAGCACTCAACACGCCAGAAACAAAAGCTTCAGCAATCTGTGAAAGCATTTAGTTAACAGCGTCATCGGGTGGCACATTTGGATCAATGTCACGCACCAGGTCCTGCAGCATCTTCTTGCTTCAAACCGGATGGCCTTCTGGACTCGTGTCCCCCTGAGCCCGGTGTTCCAGGACCCAGGTAACTTAGAAAAAATGTCCTTCTTTCCGGCTACAGGATAGGAAGGAAACAGCAACAGCAGCCTCCAGGCATCTGCAGCCACCAGCAGGAACAGCAGCAAACACAACCCGCAGCTGTGAAGTGCTCTCACAACTAACAAGGCTAACCTGGCAAGCTGGCGGCTGCTCACAGTCAAAGGGGGTGAGATTGACTATCACGAGAGAAGCAGCAGCCGGTCTCTGTCCTGGGACAGTTCGTTGGACAGACAGACTGAACCTGTGGTCGCCCCTGTTATGGGTTTGCACAATATTTAAAGGTGGCTTGAAGGCCTCACAGACACAAAGCCCCTCACACACCCGTATCCGGGCAACCCTGGACGTTCCAACCCCCCAAACACTGGGGCAGCAGCTCCGGTGCCCATGAGTTGCAAGCCGGAAAATGGAAATGAATACTTGATGCACGATCAATAACTCCCGAAGCGAGATTGTAGGACAATTGAAGGCTTTATTGGAATTGATGTTTCCCCCAGCAGCGCAGGTACAGAATGCAGCAGCTGGGGAGACACAGACTCTTATACTCCGCCTTACTGGGCGGAACCAGCAGGCAGGCTTCACCAATGATTTTGCTGTCTCAGGTACCTCCCACACTAATGGTCTTACAGCCTCAACCTGGGTACCGTAATACCCCTAATACCGACTACCACATTCACCCCCTGTTAAAGAAAGAGTCCAACGGGGTGGTGGTCTTGCATTATACAGTGGTAGAGGTTGAGATTATGGTGGTGCCCGTCGGTGGTACAGTGTTTTGCCTTGTTACATGTCACAACTATTTACAGTATTTATTTACATGTACATATCAAAATGAAGCAATTAGTCGATCGGGGGCCCTGGTCGTCCTCTGTGAACGTTGCAGTATCGGTGGTGATGAAGGCGCCGGCTCGGGCATCCGTGACTCCAGGAGCGTGACTTTGGTTTCTTCGGTAGCTTCACCCCTAGATTGGACCAGTGGGAGAACTGATCCACCTGGAAAGGGAGCGGCGTGGGGTGCACCGGTGGGAGGGAGGGTGGGGTAGGTGGGGGGGGGGGCTGTGGGTGGGGATCCAGCGGGTGCCAGGTCCCGTAGGGAGACTGTATCCTGTCAGACGTTGGGGTACGCCACGTAGGCGTATTGAGGGTTAGCGTGAAGGAGGTGGACCCTCTCGACCAATGGGTCCGACTTGTGCACCCGCACATGTTTGCGGAGCAGGATGGATCCAGGAGCTGCAGGCCAGGTTGGGAGCGAGGTCCCGGAGGAGGACTTCCTAGGGAAGACAAGGAGACGTTCATGAGGTGTTTCGTTTGTAGTGGTACACAGCAGTGATCGGATGGAGTGGAGTGCATCGGGGAGGTCCTCCTGCCAGCGGGAGACTGGGAGATTTCTGGACCGCAGGGCCAGTAGGACGGTCTTCCAGAACGTTCCATTCACCCTCTCTACCTGCCCATTTCCCCGGGGGTTATAACTGGTCGTCCTGCTCAAGGCAATGCCCTTGCTGAGCAGGAATTGACGCAGTTCGTCGCTCATGAAGGAGGACCCCCTATTACCGTGTATGTAGGCGGGGAAACCGAACAGTGTAAAGATACTGTGGGGGGCTTTTATGACGGTGGCTGCGGTCATGTCGGGGCAGGGGATGGCAAATGGGAACCGGGAGTACTCGTCAATCACGTTCAGGAAGTACGTGTTGCGGTTGGTGGATGGGGGAGCCCTTTGAAGTCCATACTGAGGCGTTCAAATGGATGGGAAGCCTTTATAAGGTGCGCTTTCTCCGGCCTGTAGAAGTGCGGCTTGTTTTCCGCGCAGATTTGGCAGTTCCTGGTGGCGGTCCTGACATCCTCGATGGAGTTGGGCAGATTGCGGGTCTTGATAAAATGGAAGAATCGAGTGACCCCCAGGTGGCAGAGGTCCTCATGGAGGGCCCGGAGTCGGTCCACTTGTGCGTTGGCACATGTGCCACGGGATAGGTCATCAGGAGGCTTGTTTAGCTTCCCGGGACGATACAAGATCTCTTAGTTGTAGGTAGAGAGCTCAATCCTCCACCGTAAGATCTTATTGTTCTTTATCTTGCCCCGCTGTGCATTATCGAACATGAAAGCAACCGACCATTGGTCAGTGAGGAGCGACAATCTCCTGCCGGCCAGGTAATGCCTACAGTGCCGCACAGCTTCTACTATGGCCTGGGCCTCCTTTTCAACTGAGGAATGATGGATTTCTGAAGCATGGAGGGTGCGTGAGAAGAAGGCCATGGGCCTGCCCGCTTGGTTGAGGGTGGCCGCCGGAGCTACGTCAGACGCGTTGCTCTTGACTTGGAATGGAAGGGATTCGGCGATTGTATGCATCGTGGCCTTTGCGATGTCCGCTTTTATGCGGATGAAGGCCTGGCGGGCCTCTGCCGACAGGAGAAAAACCGTGGATTGGATTAGTGGGCGGGCCTTGTCCGCATAATTGGGGATCCACTGGCCGTAATATGAAAAAAATCCCAGGCAGCATTTCAGGGCCTCGGAGCAGTGGGGGAAGTGAAACTCCATGAGGGGGCGCATGCGTTCGGGGTCAGGGCCTATAACTCCATCATGCACTACGTAGCCGAGAATGGCTAGACGGTCGGTGCTGAACACACATTTGTCCTTGTTGTAGGTTAGATTAAGGATTTTTGCGGTATGGAGGAATTTTCGGAGGTTGGTGTCGTGGTCCCGCTGGTCGTGGCTGCAGATGGTGACGTTATCGAGGTACGGAAACGTGGCCCGCAAACCGTACTAGTCAACCATTCGGTCCATCTCCCGTTGGAAGACCGAGACTCCATTTGTGATACCGAAGGGAACCCTCAGGAAGTGGTAGAGTCGCCCATCTGCTTTGAATGCAGTGTATTTGCGGTCGACCGGGCGGATGGGGAGCTGGTGGTAGGTGGATTTGAGGTCCACCGTAAAAAAGACCTTGTATTGTGCAATCTGATTGACCAAATTAGAGATGCAGGGGAGGGGGTACGTGTCAAGTTGCGTATACCTGTTGATGGTCTGACTATAATCAATGTGCTTGTCCCCGGTCTTTACAACCACTACTTGAGCTCTCCAGGGGCTGTTGCTAGCCTCAATAATACCTTCTTTCAGTAGCCGCTGGACTTCCGACCTAATGAAGGTCCGGTCCTGGGCACTGTACCGTCTGCTCCTGGTGGCGACGGGTTTGCAATCTGGGTTGAGGTTCGCAAAAAGGGAAGGCGGGTCGGCCTTGAGGGTTACGAGGCTGCAGACAGTGAGGGGGGGTATAAGGCCGCCGAATTTAAAGGTTAAGCTCTGGAAGTTGCATTGGAAGTCTAACCCTGGGAGCGTGGCAGCGCAGAGGTGAGGAAGGCGCCCACGCGTCGCACTCGGTCCCTGGAGAATAAGGTGGCGGCGCCCGGGGCCCGCACATGGCTCGGGAAAATGAAGATAGCGGCGCCCACTGTCCGCCCGTGGCCTGTGGAGAGAGTTGTGATGGCGGCCCTGGTTCGCCCCCGGGGACGGCGGCGACCGCCCGGGCCTGGCATACCACCACAAAATGGCCCTTTTTGCCACACCCTTGGCAGATGGAGGAGAGGGCCGGGCAGCGCTGCCGGGGGTGCTTGGCTTGCCCGCAAAATAACAGCGGGGCCCCCTGGGGTTGCCTGGTAGCTGCGCGGCACAAGCCTGTGGGGGATGCATCGGGGTCGGCCGCGGGCGGGTTCCACGCTGCCCAAGGGGCTGCTGCGCGGTCGGGGACGCACACGCGGGCGATTCAGGAGGCCACATCCAGGGAGCTAGCAAAGGCCCGTGCCTCCTTGAGGCCTAGTGTCTCTTTCTCTAGTAGCCACTGACAGATTTGGGAGGACAGCATACCTGCAATGAATGCGTCCCGGATTAAAAGCTCTGTGTGGTCGCTGGCTGAAACTTGCGGACAGTCACAATTCCTACCTAGTACCAGAAATGCGCGGTAGAATTTGTCCAGCAATTCCCTCGGGATTTGTCGCCTTGTTGCAGATGTCGGGCGTAAACCTGATTTACTGGGCGAATGTAGCGTCCTTTCAACAGGGCCATCGCGGCCTCGAAATCGTCCGCATCCTCGATGAGGGTGTAGATCTCTGGGCTCACCCTCGAGTGGAGAACTTGCATCTTCTGGTCCTCCGTGGTAGCCGTCCTGAGGTACCCGTTGAAGCATGCCAGCCAGTGTTTGAAGGTTGCTGCTGAGTTTGCCGCGTGGGGGCTGAGTTGCAGACACTCCAGCTTGATTCGGAGCTCCATTCTTTAAAATCTAGTCCAATAAATTGATGCTTGATCAATGACTCCAGAAGCGAGATTGGAGACAATTGAAGGCTTTATTGGACTAGATGTTTCCCCAGCAGCGCAGGTACAGAATGCAGCAGCTGGGGAAACACAGGCTCTTATACTCCGCCTTATTGGGCAGAACCAGCAGGCAGGCTTCACCAACGATCTTGCCGTCTCAGGTACCTCCCACACTAATGGTCTTACAGCCTCAACCTGGGCACCGTAATACCCCTAATGCCGACTACCACAATACTCACTTCCATTCGGCCAACATTACGCCAGCTTCACGTTCTGTAGAGGAGAGCCATTGCATTCAACTTCAATCTCATTGTTGAGAATGTCTCCCTCCATGCGCCTCCTCCAGTAAGCCCTTCACATAGCAGACTCTCACTCTTGACTTGCCACCCTTTGGCATCCCACTGTCCCCTTTGATTATGAGTGTTCCCTCATATCACCAGCATGTTGAATTCTCCCCACTGTCCTATGACCATACTGTCACGCCACCGACCCCACCCTCTGAGTCACTCCCTCCTTCTCTAGACATTGTCCCCTCCCTTCCCCAGTAAGCCTGCCTCCTGTCCATCCTCTGCTCCGCTTTTCCACTTCACGTTCTCCCCAGTCCCGGTCTTCGCCCGCCTCCCATTTCCAGTCTTGGTCCAACATTCGCTCACATCATTCGAGTGGTGTTCTGCAAGGTCCCCGAGAAGGGAACAGTAACATCTACTGACCCCAAAGTTGTGGAGGAGCTGAAGCTTGCCAGTTGCGCACCACTTTTGTAAAACGGAACATTCTAATTTCCAATTGGCGAGAACCGTAATTAGGAGGCAAACCTAATTCTGGCGAGGTGGCATTTAAACGAGCATGCCAGAGATGCTAACGGACGCAAATGGAGTTCCGTCATCGTTCATCGGGAAACTCGACCCACCTTTAACCTGCTTTGAAAGTCAGGGAAACAAAATTCCAATAGGTTTACCTGCTGTCAGGAAACAGATATTTTGTCTCCCGCAAAATTAGATGCCCCCCATGCACCACGATTCCCATTACTGGCAGGGATGGAATATTCCAACCCAAGCTCTTATTCATGCAATGGTGAAAATTGGAACTATTCATTTCTTTTATGTTTGTGACCTTTGGATTTGTTTGATAATTCCAACCCTAACACTCTGAGGCTGTGTTGAAAAATCTGTGGTGTCAAACTGTATAGTTGTGTGTTGGGTAGTTTCGTTACCCGAATTGTTTGTGTTTTGTAACCTTTCGTACAAGTTCGGAATAAAATACATTTTTTTAAAAATGAAAAGCTGTGGTATCTATAGAATGCGTGGAGACTGGAAAATGCATTCGATTCATGCTGCCGTTTTCAATCATTTGCTTATGCCTTTGTATTTTTTATGTTGAACATCACAAGAATACATTCTGTGAGATTCAGAAAAGAATATGCTTTGAACCAGGTTGAAAATTTAAATGAAATTCAGCTAAAAAGCTTTCTGTATAAGTTCAAATATCTTGTTTGACCTAGTTACTGTGTTGTGACACCCTGGGCTAGTGCATGGTTGGTTACAGGCCCACAGACCCCCGAGTCCCAACACAATAACTGTTTATTTATAACAGGAACAAAGTGGAAATTTGCAATACTTATAATAGAAAGCGGCCAGCTAATCTATCACCCCCTTTTATCATCCTACACTCTACCCAAACATACACAATACAGACATATACAGAAAGTGGGGTGGGGGTGGGGGGGGGGGGGGGGGGGGGGGGTACAATAATAGGAATAAAAATGAAATGAAAGATGCCTCTCATGTCAAGGTCATTGCAGCAGGCTGTCCTCTCAGGATGATTAGGGATCAAAGCCACCGGTATATGGTTAGAGCTGGTCTGCCGGCAGTAGCATATGGTCAATACTCCCAGACAATAGGTTTTTCTCTGGAGAGGCACATTAACTTTTACCAACCTGGGCCTTCACTCAAAGGAACAGCTTGTTTAGTTTTTACTGGTTTCCAACTCCACCAGAATGACCAACTGCTTCACTGAGATAAGAGCAGAGTTTCCCACACGAGATTTTAAAACGATTTTAAACAACTGACCTTGCCTTCAGCAGGTGGCGGTCCCGGATTTCCATGCAGTTCAGTCTGGTTCATTTTTAAAGCCACCTGGAGCTCTGCAATTGGTGGATACTCTCAGTGGTGATGACCCAATCCTGGTGTTGTGGCCAATATTATGGTGGGGTTTGTGTCAAGGGGAGATTCAAGGTGGCGCCGGAGCATGGCGACTCTCTGTGAGCTCTTTTCCCCTATCCCTTTTCTTTTATCTCCGATCAGCGTTCTGACCTTCTAAAACTATTTTCCTCTTCTTATATAATTACTAACAATGTTCTTTTATGTTTTCTCACAGATTTGAGGATCCTTCGAACTTCGAGGACCGGACCCGACGACCCGTCACGGCGCCCTATGCTGCTCTTGCTCATGTATTTGCCTTGTTTGGCCCCCTGTTCTGCACTGTAACCAATCACTGTTTGTCGATGTGCCATTTGTCAATGTTCTCTGTTGACTATTCTCTTTGTCTACTATGTATACGTACTGTGTACGTTTCCTCGGCCACAGAAAAATACTTTTCAGCGTACATCGGTGCGTGTGACAATCAATCAAGTCTGGCATGATTTTTTTGAAACAAGTCCGAATATCTCTGAAATTTGATTTGCGCTAAATCCAATTTGTTTGCAGTGGTCACGTTGATTTCTGACAAATTCTTCTGGAACAAGAAGACAGAGAATAGCAGTGTGGGCAGAAAATCCAGGGAGGGACTTCCGGGTGCGGCTATGACTAGCTAAGTCGCACACTTGGAAGCTCCTGCGACAAAGGTGTTTTCGGGCCAACTGGAGGGCCCCAAAGGTGCAGTAAAGACGAATCCCGGTGGGGGAAGGTCCCCTGAGGAGAACTAGACCGATTTTATGGTCGGTACCCGGAGTGGAGCGGCAAGAAAAAACGGCAGCAGCTCCCCAAAAAAAGCGGGGGAAGAAAATCAAAATGGCGGCCGGCGGCGCATCGGAGGAATGGAAGAAATGGGCGGAGGAGCAGCAGGCCGCTCTCCTCCATTTTTTCACGGAGCTGAAAGTGGAGCTCTTAGAGTCCATGAACGCGACGGCCACCAGGTTGGTGGGAGCCCAGGCGACCCAAGAGGCGTCGATTAAAGAGCTGCAGCAGGAGATGACCGCGAGGGAGGAGGAGGCCACAGTCATCGGGGCAAAGGTGGAGGTGCACGAGGCACTCCACATGAAGTGGCAGAGCCGCTTCGAGGAGCTGGACACTCGGATGAGGAGGAAAAATTTGAGGATCCTGGGCCTGGAAGAAGGCCTGGAGGGGTCGGATCTCCCGGGATATGTGGCGGAGATGTTGAGCTCCCTGATGGGGGAGGGGGCCGGTCCGGCGCCCCTGGAACTGGAAGAGGCATACCGGGTCATGGCCAGGAGGCCTCGGGCAAACGAGCCCCCGAGGGCGGTGCTGGTGCGGTTCCAGCGGCTAAGTGATCGAGAGAAAGTCCTGAGGTGGGCAAAAAGGGAGAAAAGCAGCAAGTGGCAGAACTCGACGGTAAGGGTGTACCAGGACTGGAGTGCGGAGGTGGCAAAGCGGCGGGCCCGGTACAACCGGACAAAGGCGGTGCTACACGCGAAAAAGATCAATTTGGAATGCTGCAGCCGGCGCGCTTGTGGGTCACCTACAAGGACCAACATCATTATTTCGAGTCCCCAGAGGAGGCCTGGACCTTTGTACAAGAGGAAAAGTTGGACACGAACTAAAACCTGGGAGCACCGGCGGTCGTAGCCGCCTGGGGACTCTTGATTGAGCAAGTGGCCTTTTCTTTTTCAGGCCAGGTCGGAACTGGGTAACAGTTTCGTGGATTGTTTGGGGTGTTTTTTTTCTCGAACGGTTGACTTTTCTGAATATCTTGAAGGTTTCGAGTTGTTGGGTGTTTCTATATATTTGAACTGTTGAAATCTCTATTGTGGGTCGTTGGCTTCTTATGGGGTGTTTCTTCCCGTTTCCAATTTCCCTTAGTTATTTACCCCTTTTACCCTTTTCCTTTGGGTGCTTGTTTTTTGTTCTTTCTTTCTTTTCGGGTTATGGTTATTTGCGGTTATTTATACTGTTTGATGGAGGGTGATGGTTGAGCACACTGTTAGTTGATAGCTAGTTAATTATTTTGTTATTTAAGTATGTAGTTAAGTATTTATGTATTTATTTGCCATTGGGTATTTATATCGTTAAGTTGGGGAGACGGGACGGGGGGGAGTGGGCTGATTATGCGGGTCTTTCTCTGGGGTTTTAAGGGGATCTTTCACGGGCGCAGATGGGGTGAACCGGGAGGAGTCGGAATGTGGCAGGAGCAGCCGGGTCAGCGGAGACCAGCTGACTCTCGGGAGTACGATGTTGGGTACATCGCGGCTAGGAGGGGTCCTAGCCAGGGGGGGGGGGGAAGGGGGGGGGGGGGGAAGGGGAGGGGGGAAGGGGAAGGGGGGGGGGGGGTGGGGGGGGACACCGGGTTGCTGCTGGAAAGACCAGGGACGAGAAGGGGAGAGGTGGGGGGGGGGGGGGCCATCGCTATGGGAAGCGGGTCAGAAAAGGAGGGATGACCCGGGGCGAGCAAGGGACAAGACATGGCTAATCGACAGGGAGTAGGGACGGGTCGCTCAGCGATCCGATTGATCACGTGGAACGTAAGGGGGGCTGAATGGGCAGGTTAAAAGATCAAGGGTCTTCTCACACCTGAAGGGACTGAAGGCTGATGTAGCAATGCTGCAGGAGACTCATTTGAGGGTAGCAGATCAGGTCCGCCTGAGAAGGGGGTGGGTGGGACAGGTGTTCCACTCAGGCTTGGATATCAAGAACCGGGGGGTGGCGATTTTGGTGGGAAAGAGGGTGTCGTTTGCGGCGGCAGAGGTGGTGGCAGATAAGGAGGGCAGGTATGTGATGGTGAGGGGTAGGTTGCAGGGAGAGAATGTGGTACTGGTAAATGTGTATGCCCCGAACTGGGACGACGCGGGTTTTATGAGGCGCCTGCTGGGCCTCATCCCGGGACTGGAGGCAGGGGGGCCTGATCATGGGAGGGGACTTAATACGGTGTTTAGACCCTGGGCTGGATAGATCGAGTTCCAGGACGAATAGGAGGCCGGCAGCGGCAGAGGTGTTAAGGGGGGTTCATGGAGCAGATGGGAGGGGGTAGACCCATGGAGATTTGGTAGGCCTAGGGCGAGGGAGTATTCTTTTTTCTCCCACGTCCACAGAGTGTACTCTAGGATCGATTTTTTCGTATGAACAGGGGGCTGATACCGAGAGTGCAGGACACGGAGTACTCCGGCCATTGCGATATCGGACCATGCACCACATTGGGGTGGACGTGGACATGGGGGAGGCGCGGGATCAACGCCCGTTGTGGCGCCTGGATGTAGGGCTGTTGGCGGACGAAGAGGTGTGCAGAAGGGTGAGAACGGGCATTGAGAACTATCTGGGTACGAATGACACAGGTGAGGTGCAGGTGGGGACGGTCTGGGAGGCCTTGAAAGCAGTGATTAGAGGAGAGCTGATCTCCATAAGGGCACACAGAGAGAGGAAGGAGAGGCAGGAAAGGGAGAGGCTGGTGGGGGAGCTCCTAGAAGTAGATAGGAAATATGCGGCGGCACCAGAGGAGGGGCTATTAAGGGAGCGGCGTAGCTTGCAGGCCAGGTTCGACCTACTGACCACTAGGAAGGCGGAAATGCAGTGGAGAAGGGCGCAGGGTGCGGCGTATGAGTACGGGGAAAAGGCGAGCAGGATGCTGGCACACCAGCTTCTTAAGCGAGATGCAGCCAGAGAGATTGGGGGAGTGAGAGAGAGGGGTGGGGACGTAGTGCAGAAGGGGCAAGAGGTGAATAGGGTCTTTAGGGACTTCTATAGGGAATTGTATAGGTCTGAACCGCCGAAGAGGAGAGGGGGAATGAAGAACTTTCTCGACAAATTGGGGTTCCCAAAGGTACAGGAGGAGCTGGTAGAAGGGTTGGGGGGCGCCGATAGAGCTGCAGGAGCTAATTAAAGGGATAGGCCAGATGCAGGCGGGGAAGGCGCCGGGGCCGGATGGGTTCCCGGTGGAGTTTTACAGGAAATTTGTGGACTTGGTGGGTCCAGTGCTGGTGAGAGCCTTTAATGAGGCGCGCGAGGGGGGGGTTCTGCCCCCAACAATGTCGCAGGCCCTGATCTCCTTGATTTTGAAGCGGGACAAGGACCCGGTCCAGTGCGGGTCCTACAGGCCCATCTCCCTCCTAAATGTTGACGCCAAGCTGTTAGCAAAGGTCCTGGCAACCAGGATAGAGGACTGTGTACCAGGGGTAGTCCATGAAGACCAGACGGGGTTCGTGAAGGGACGCCAACTTAACACAAATGTCCGGAGATTGTTAAATGTGATTATGATGCCAGCAGTGGAGGGGGAGGCGGAGATAGTGGTAGCGCTGGACGCGGAGAAGGCATTTGACAGGGTGGAGTGGGAATACTTGTGGGAGATGTTGGAAAGGTTTGGGTTTGGGGAGGGATTTATCAAGTGGGTAAAGTTGCTCTATTCAGCTCCGATGGCGAGTGTGGTAACAAATGGGAGGAGGTCAGAATATTTTGGGCTCCATCGAGGTACTAGGCAGGGATGTCCCCTATCCCCCTTACTCTTTGCATTAGCGATTGAGCCGTTGGCGATGGCACTGAGGGGTTCAGGGGGGTGGAGAGGACTGACAAGGGGAGGGGAGGAACATCGGGTCTCGCTCTATGCGGATGATTTGTTGTTGTATGTGGCAGACCCGGAGGGGGGAATGCCGGAGGTAATGGGGATACTAGCGGAGTTCGGGGACTTTTCGGGGTATAAATTAAATCTGGGGAAAAGTGAGGTCTTTGTAATACACCCGGGAGACCAAGGGGAGGGAATTGGGAGGCTCCCCTTTAAAAGAGCAGTTAAAAGTTTTAGGTACTTGGGGGTGCAGGTGGCAAAGAACTGGGGGGCCCTCCACAAGTTGAACTTTTCCAGACTGGTGGAACAGATGGAGGAGGAGTTTAAGAGGTGGGACATGGTGCCGCTGTCGCTGGCAGGGAGGGTGCAGTCAGTTAAAATGACGGTCCTCCCGAGGTTCTTGTTCTTGTTCCAGTGTCTGCCCATCTTCCTCCCCAGGGCCTTTTTCAAGAAGGTAACGAGTAGTATCATGGGGTATGTGTGGGCACATGGCACCCCGAGAGTTAGAAGGGTCTTTTTGGAGCGGAGTAGGGATAGTGGAGGGCTGGCGTTACCCAACCTTTCAGGATATTACTGGGCGGCAAATACATCGATGGTACGAAAGTGGATGATGGAAGGGGAGGGGGCAGCCTGGAAGCGCATGGAGAGGGCGTCCTGCGGCAACATAAGCTTAGGGGCACTGGTAACGGCACCATGGCCGCTCCCTCCCACGAGGTATACCACGAGCCCGGTGGTGGCGGCCACCCTCAAGATCTGGGGGCAGTGGAGGCGACACAGGGGGGAAGTGGGAGGTCTGATAGGGGCACCACTAAGAGGGAACCACAGATTTGCGCCGGGAAATACAGGAGGGGGATTCCAGAGCTGGCAGAGGGCGGGTATTAGACAACTGAGGGACTTGTTTATAGAGGGGAGGTTTGCGAGCTTGGGAGAGCTGGAGGAGAAATTTGGGCTCCCCCCGGGGAACACGTTCAGGTACCTCCAAGTGAAGGCATTTGCCAGACGACAGGTAGAGGGGTTCCCCGCGCTTCCCGACAGGGGGGTGAGTGATAGGGTGCTATCAGGGGTCTGGGTCGGGGAGGGGAAGATCTCGGACATCTATAAGATTATGCAGGAGGTGGAGGAGGTACCAGTAGTGGAGCTGAAAGATAAGTGGGAGTTAGAGCTGGGGGAACAGATAGAGGACGGGACATGGGCAGACGCCCTGGAGAGGGTCAACTCGTCGTCGTCATGTGCGAGACTAAGTCTCATTCAATTTAAGGTACTGCATAGAGCCCACATGACGGGGACAAGGATGAGTCGGTTTTTCGGGGGTGAAGACAGGTGTATTAGATGTTCGGGAAGCCCTGCGAATCATGCACATATGTTTTGGGCATGTCCGGCACTGGAGGAGTTCTGGAAGGGGGTGGCAGGAACGGTGTCGAGAGTGGTGGGGTCCAGGGTCAAGCCAGGATGGGGACTTGCGATCTTCGGGGTTGGGGTGGAACCGGGGGTACAGGAGGCGAGGGAGGCTGGAATATTAGCCTTTGCGTCCTTGGTGGCTCGGAGGAGGATCTTGATTCAGTGGAGGGACGAAAGGCCTCCAAGTGTTAACACCTGGTTAAACGACATGGCAAACTTCATCCAATTGGAAAGGATCAAATTTGCCCTGAGAGGGTCGGTGCAGGGGTTTTTCAGGCGATGGCAACCCTTCCTGGACCTCTTAGATCAGAGATAGAAACTGAGGCCGTGACAGCAGCAACCCGGGAGGGGAGGGGATGGAGGGGGAGGGGGGGGGGGGGGGGGGGGGGGGGGAGGGGGGGGGGGGTGAGGGGAGACAACAACGAAGGAAGTACGGTAGCGGTGGTGGCACGGGCAAGGCCTGCCCGAGGACACTGCCAGAAATGATAAGTTGGTCTGACTGTCGGTTCGCCGGCGGGGGGGGTGGGGGGTGGGGGGGACGCGCGATTAGGGGGTGGGGGGGACTTTTTTGTTAAGTAGGGGGGTTTGACTTTGTTTTGCTATAATTTAAATGTAAATGTAGGGGGGGGTTAAAATGTTTGTATTTTGAAAAATTTCTTCAATAAAAATTATTTTAAAAAAAAAGAAAATCCAGGGAGCATTGAGAAACACAAAGAGATCACGGGTTGGATTCTCCACCCTGAGACTAAGGACTGGATTCTCCGAGTTTACGTCTAAGTGCTGACGCCGGTGTTGGAACAGTGGCATTTTAAGGTGCCAAAATCGGTGCCAGACCCTCATTGATTCTGGGACTGGTGAGGGGCTAGCAGCGTCGCCAGGTAAAACTCCTGGCTCCCGCACCGCAAATGGCCGGAGAATGGCTGTCACCATGTCTGCGCATGCGCACGGTGACGACCTGCAATGGTCGTGCCGTACAACATGACGCCAACCGCGGACGGACCCGGCCTGCCAGATAGTGCCTCACTGTACCCTCGCTACCCCTGGACCAATCCCCACCAGTCCTCCCAGCCCCCGCCGAAGCCCCCCCCCAGCCAACAGAGTGGCTCCCTTCCCTCCCCAACTGGCCGCCACGTGAGGTTGGCAAAAACCTAGAGCACACGCATCCCACGCGGTCAGGAACTTGCCCCATCAGGGGCGAAGCATCGGGGGAGGGCCTTCAGGTGATGTCCTGAGGCCGTCCCAATGGCATGCAGTGTACTCCCCGAGTATGCTGTTTGCAGGGGGCGGAGGGTCCGAAAACAGGCACTGCCCCCGATTTCAGCATCAAAAGGGTTTCTCCGCCCGATTGCCGATTACAATATCGGCGTCGGGCAACGGGGAATCCCGCCCTAAGTGTTGACACCGGGACAGAATTTGAGGAATTCCACCACAGCAAAACTAGCGCCGCACATGAACCGATTCAGTATTGTTAAGTGGCCAGCACCGGCGCCACGTGGAACACAAACGATTCCAATGAGAAATGGTGCGGGATATGCCGGATTTGCGATTGACATTCAGGAGACTGTTATGGGCCAGGGCTTAGAAACTCCAAAGTGTATTATGAAGTTCACCTGATGTATAAACTTTTATGTTGAATTTGGCGAGGATGAGCACAAAAGCCTTTGCTTCAGGTGTGATTCATCAGACTTCTTAGGCGCTTTAATCAAAACAAGGTTTATTCTAAGAATGTAGTTGACATATAAACACAGCGACAGTAATCTATGTATATAACACTTAATGAATTCCCCCTTAGCTGTTCCAATTCAATAACAAAATCCAATAAACCAAAAACCCTTTCAAGGTCATGGCTCAGCACACTGTATTCTCACATGACGGGGAGAGGTCCTTTCCCTGAGATTCTCATCTACTTTCAACCAGCAGTTTCAAACTCCTTGTGGAATACAAATTTATCTTTAAAATTACTATGGCAGTTTGCCACACCCAATGTACTATTCATTGGAACAGTTTTTAAAATGAAAACAGAGAAAAGCAGGGAAACATTTCTTTCTCCTTCTGCAGTTCAAAGTAACAAAATGAAAACTGAAACCAAAAAAACCCCTCTCACCTGACAGCTACAGCCCAGCTCCGCCCACAAACTGGCATCACTGAAACCGTGCTACAAGTCACATGATAAGAGACCAAACCTTTCTGAAAGGGTCACTCACATGACACCTCCCTCCAAGAAAAAAAAATAAACCATCAACTTCAAAGATGGTTTCATTTTTCATCTTTTCACTTGCCCATTCCTAGCACTTGACGATCTACATACATTTTAAAACACCAAAAAAGGCAAATATTTACAATAATATAGTCCATTTTTGTTCTTTGTCTTCCACCATAGAAGCTGCTTCTCTTCATCACATTTCTGATAAAGCATCGGCTATGTTGTTTTCACATGGATAGGTTTTAAATTAAATGGCTGTAATAATAAACTCCATCGAAACAGTCTGGCATTTTTATTCTTAAATTTCTCCAAAAACGTCAATGAATTATGGCCAGTATATATAATTGTTACAGACGAATTGCTGGTAACATAAATGTTAAAATGTTGCAAAGTCAGCACGAAGCTCAAGTCTCCTTTTCAATTGTTGAATACTTTCTCTGGTGATCATATCAATTTTTGGAAAAATACCCAATTGGCCGCTCTATTCCTTTGTCGCCTTCTTGCAAGAGCACGGCACCTACGCCCACATCACTCGATTCATTGCCGCCTTGAATAGTTTTGTGTAATTTGGGGTGGCCAACACAGGAGCATTGGTTAACACAGCCTTCAGGCTGCCAAATGCCTGTTGAAACTCCGCGTCCATTGAAATTTACCACGCTTCTTCAGCAAGCCCGTCAGTGGAGCAACCATGCTGCTAAAATTCGGCACAAATTTTTGGTAAAACCCACTCATGCCAAGAAATTGCATTATTTCCCTTTGTGTCGAGGAAACTCCCCAATAACTTTTGTTTTCACAACCAGTTTGTTTTCCATCTGAAAGGTGATTCAATAATTTATCCCAATTTAGAACAACATCCTCATTACCAATTCAATCTGAAGAATGTTAAATTCAGAGTCATTGGATTTGGTTCTTCATTTTGAGTTAGAATCACTAAAACCTCCTCCCTTTGCTCTCCTTTCCTTTCAAAATACCTATTAAGCATATTCAAATGACGCACTCGGTGAGTTTTCCTTCTATCTGGCACTCTTACCAAATAATTCACCTCCCTTAATTTCCTTTCAATCTGATAAGGTCCACAAAACCTTGCTTTTAAAGGCTCATCTACCACTGGTAACAATACTAAAACGTTATGCTACAAGTCACATGATAAGAGACCAAACCTTTCTTAAAGGGACACTCACATGACAAGCTGCAGCCACATATATACCCTTCACTCCCCACACCCATCATCACAGCCAACAAGGTGGCAGCAAGACGCGTGGCACCACTGAAGGGAACTGGCTATTTCTGATAGGTAAAGGGTCATTAATTTAGCCATTCTAATGTAAATACTAAAGCCCAATTTAAAACCCATTTTAAACTGGATTTCGTCATATAACTTCAAGCCTAACTTAGGTTACAAAAACACATACCTTGCAATAATGAAAGCATAGATTTAAAACATCTACAGTCTAACTAGAAGCAAATACAACATTATACTGAAGGTCAAATTGACATTATAGTTCATATGAGCTCTGTCATTGTTCAAATGAACAGAATCACAGAGTTCAGCACATACCAGTTTAATAAGAGCAGAGTTTGCATTCCAGCACACAGTTAAGAATTCCACATGCAACATTTATATTAATTTTAAAAGTTCAACAAGATAATGTTGCACATTGATGATTGATTGAACCATCATGAACCATGGATGAACCATCCAACCAAATGCATTTGAGACCCATTCAAGCCAATCAGCAGGGGTAGGGACAGATGGAGTCAGACTGATAAGATTCTCCTTAAACATAGAGGTCCGGGCAGACATTTTCCATCCAGGATCACTCTATACCTTTTACCTGACTAGTCGCTATCCTTATTTCGTATTTTCATATTTCCACTCTAACTCTTGAACTTTGCACAAGCTGTTTTGCTTTGAGCAAGAACCATTACTGTATTTTGAAAGTTAAATCTGTTGTAAACCATTAAGCCAATTATTTCTCTTAAATTCTTTTGCTGGCAAGGGCTTTATTGCGAACATTTGATTTGTAACCACAAGAAGATCTGAGTCTCTCAATTATAATCAATAAACACAATAAAAGATTTTTATTTCGCATCCGAGAAGTGTAACTTAAGTTCTACTGAGTTTTGAAGTGCATATGAGACTACACTTAAAGCGCACGGTAGAATCCTACAATCACGCTTCATTGACACCGAGCTGGAGAACCTCCTGGAAGTGGTGGAGTAAATAAGGTTGACCCTGTACCCCTGCCCATGAAAGAGACTGTCAGCCACCACCATTCGGCGTGCCTGGGCGCAGGTGGCAGAGCCAGTCAGCGCAGCGCCGCACCATCGGTGTCACCATCTGGACTGGCCAGTAGTGCCGGAAGAAATGGCATGACCTCCTCAGGGCAGCGAGGGTGAGTAGGCAGCACTGTGCCCATGGCACCAACCCATCCCACACACCTATAACCCCCACCAGGAGAGTGGTAGAACCCCACCCTGCACCACATGCTGGCACCCATACCGGCCTCCATGGACAGGTGTCCTGGCCACTGAGGTCACCAGTTACCCACCCCCTGGGCTGCATCCATCAGACTATCTAACACTGCCGCTTTTCATTTTCCCTCCCCCACCCCCAGGAGCATCCGGAGGAAACCCACACAGACATGGGGAGAAAGTCACCCGAGGCTGGAATTGAACCTGGGATCAATACCAAGGGCGGCAAGGTATCACAGTGGTTAGCACTGTTGCTTCACAGCTCCAGGGTCCCAGGTTTGATTCCCGGCTTGGGTCACTGTCTGTGCGGAGTCTGCCCGTTCTCATTGTGTCTGCGTAGGTTTCCTCCGGTTGCTCCGGTTCCTCCCACAGTCCAAAGATGTGCAGGTTAGGTGGCCTTGATAAATTGCCCTTAGTGTCCAAAAAGTTTAGGTTGGGTTACTGGGTTACGGGGATCGGGTGGAGGTGTGAGCTTAAGTAGGGTGCTCTTTCAAAGGGCCTGTGCAGACTTGATGCGCTGAATGGCCTCCTTTGTGATGTCACGGGCTTCTTAGTTAGTTTGCACAGAGCACAGCACATTCAGCGGCAATAGAAGACAAAACTGTCATAATATACACCAGTAAATCATGGTGCAGACACACACTGATGGACACACACAGGGACCAATCAACATGTACAAACACCGCAGCCAATCACCAGTTAGAATACACACACTATAAAGGCAGAGGGCACCACGGTTCCCGTTCATTCTGGGTGCTGCCTCTGAGTGTAACAGGAACTCATCCAGCCCAGCACAGACTCACACCACGTGCTGAGAGAATCAACTGGTTCGGACAAGGCTTAGGTCTCTAGTTCAAGTTATCATTATTTAGACCCACAGTCATCGTGTGTTAGTTAGTTAGAAGTAGTTAATAAAATTGAGTTGAACCTTCATCAGTGTTGGAAGTGTCTGTTCATCTCTCAAGCCTACACAAGCCAACACATCATGGTACCAGGAGTTGAGGAATGCTCGCACTTCTGAGACCTACCTTTCAGTGATCTGCCTTCCACCAGTCTCCAGCCATCCTACAGAATGGACTCCGTTCGCCCGCCGCCACCTCTCCGCATTGCAGGGAATCTGGGCTCCAACTGGAAACTTTTCAAACAGCGCTTCTAGCTGTACCTCGAAGCCAGGGACCTGGAAGCTGCCTCGGACGCACGTAAGATTGCTCTCTTCTTCACAGTTGGTGACCATGCCCTGCCCATTTAAAACTCGCTTACCTTCGATGAGGGGAGGACAAATCGAAGTTCAAGACCATAATTCTGAAGTCCGACAGCCACTGCGCGGTCGAGGTCAACGAGAGCTTTGAGAGATACATGTTTCAGCAGCGAGTTCAGGGTAAGGACGAGCCATTCCAGTCCTTTATTACCCACCTCCGTGTCCTTGCACAGTCCTGCAACTACGGGTCCACCTCTGACTCCATGCTCCGTGACCAGATTGTTTTTGGTGTTCAATCTGAGCCCCTGCGCCAGCAGCTACTAAAAGTAATGCAGCTCACTCTCTCCACGGCCATTGAGACCTGTGTACTTCATGAGCATGCCTCCACGCGCTACTCATGCATCCAGGCTGCTGAAACGGCGCGGCAAGCTTCTTACGAGACAGAACGGGTCCAGATGATCAAATCTCTTCAGGCTCTGGACCTGAATGATGGTGGCCATTTTGCACGTTTTTTGCGGAGTCCAGCGCCCACACGCAGCGAGCGCGCTGACCTAACGGACCACTTCGCGCAGGTGCACGCTAGGCTGGACTGCCCCATGCATGCGCGGTGACACAACGAACGTCCCGATGCTCCGGCGTGCGGCAACTGCAGCCCCGCCCACTTAAAGCGGCAATGTCCCGCGAAGTCCCGACGCTGCCTGCAGTGTGGCAAACGAGGCCACTACGCTGCAATGTGCAGATCTTCCATGCCTGCTGTTTTTCAAAGGTCCACCCAGCCCCACAGAGATGGTATTGTGGCATTGATAGTATAACAATACTATCCAGCCTGCCATCAATGAACCTACTCTGCACCTGGATTCTGACTGTGCCTGCAATGACCCACAGGTCCCGTTCCAAATTGGCGTCATTACTAACAACAGGATGTCCCCCAACCGTGGCACTGATCCCATCCACGTCCACAGCGTCAGCCAGGATGATGAGTGGTGTGCCACCCTTACGGTCAACGGGTCTCCTGTCAGGTTCCGCCTGGACACTGGCGCTTCTGCCAATCTCATCGTGTCATCTGATTTCCGCAAGCTCTGCGTACAGCCTGCTGTCCTGCCATCTGCGTGTAAATTGCTGGACTACAATGGCAATGCCATCGCTGCCAGCGGCTCCTGCCACCTTGAGGTGACACACCGTGCTCACACAGTCATTCTCCCGTTCAAGATTGTTGCTGCCTCAAAAGCCTCCTTGCTTGGTGCACAGGCATGCAAGCTGCTCCACTTAGTGCAGAGAGTACACTCTCTCTCTCTTCAAGCGATGTGTCTGCATCCTCTGACACAGACTTCAGGGCGCAACTCGACTCCATCATCCAGCAATACCATGATGTTTTCGAAGGCATGGGCACGCTCCCCTACACATAAAAAATCTTACCCAAGCCCAACGTTACGCCTGTCGTTCACGCACCTCACAGAGTCCCAGCGCCCCTCAAGAACCGCCTCAAGCAACAACTCCAGGACCTCCAGGACCAAGGAATGATGGAACCCACAGACTGGGTAAGCTCCATGGTTTGTCAAGAAGCCGTCTGGCGAGCTGCGGATCTGTATTGATCTTAAAGATTTAAATCAGAATATCATGCGGGAGCACAACCCTATTCCGAAACGTGAGGAGCTCGCGTCCGAGATGGCCCACGCCAAACTATTGTCAAAACTGGATGCCTCGAAGGGCTTCTGGCAGATCCAACGAGATAAGTCAAGCAGGAAGCTGTGTACATTCAACACACCCTTTGGCAGGTTCTGCTGCAACCGGATGCCATTTGGAATCATCTCTGCGTCCAAAGTTTTCCACCGGATCATGGAGCAGATGATGGTGGGGATTGACGGCGTCCGGGTATATGTCGACAATATTATCGTCTGGTCAACCACCCCGTAGGAAAACATTGCCCGCCTTCAGCGTGTTTTCAGGCGCATCCACGAACACGGCCTCCGCCTCAATAGGGCCAAATGCTCCTTCGGCCAGTCAAGTATCAAGTTTCTGGGGGATCACATCTCCCACCAGGGGGTGCGTCCGGACGAGGACAAGATTGCAGCAATCACGTCTATGAAGACGCCCGAGGACCCGAAAGCGGTTCTCCGGTTCCTGGGTATGGTGAATTTCCTCGGGAAGTTCATCCCGAATCTTGCCTCACACGCCACGGCCCTCAGAGACCTGATTCGCAAAACCACAGATTTCCGATGCAAATTCACCACGAGACAGCAGCTGATCCACTCCTGCAGCGGGTGATGCGCCTAATGTCGAACGGGTTGCACAAGGGCCAATGTCCGCAATTTTACAACGTCCGCGATGACCTGGCGGTTGTCGACGGGCTGCTCCTGAAATTGGATCGCATCGTCATCCCACAAAGCATGCGCCAGCTAGTGTTGGAGCAGCTCCATGAAGGGCACTTAGGGATGGAGAAGTGCCGCCGCAGGGCCAGAGAGGCCGTCTACTGGCCGGGCATCAATGATGACATCGCCAATGTGGTGCTCAACTGCTCTATCTGCCAGCGTTTTCAGCCCGCCCAACCACGGGGAGACCCTGATGCCCCATGAGCTCGTCACATCACCTTGGACCAAAGTGGGCATCAACTTGTTCCATGCATTGGACAGGGACTACATCATCATCATCGACTACTTCTCCAGTTACCCGGAGGTCATCGGGCTGCACGACCTCACATCCTCAGCTGTGATCAGGGCGTGTAAGGAGACATTTGCCCGACGTGGCATTCCGCTGACGGTCATGTCAGACAATGGCCCCTGTTTTGCGAGCCAGGAATGGGCCTGCTTTGCCCGACACTACAATTTCCAGCATGTGACGTCCAGTCCCCTGTACCCCCAATCCAATGGGAAGACGGAAAAGGGGGTCCACATCGTAAAGCGGCTCCTCAGCAAGGCCGCCGACGCCGGCTCAGATTTCCATCTTGCTCTGCTGGCCTATTGCTCCGCCCCGCTCTCCACCGGCCTGTCGCCTGCTCAGCTGCTAATGAACAACACCCTCAGAATGACGGTGCCATTAATTCTTGCTCCCAACCTCGACCATGTCCCCATGCTCCACCGCATGCACATGTCTCAACTACAGCAGAAAACTTCATACGACTCGCGGGCTGCTGACCTGCCTGACATCCATCCATGCGACAAGGTTTGTCGGATGGTGGCTGGTCTGTGCCTGCTGTTGTTGTAAAGCAGGTGGCCCCCCGCTCCTCCCTGGTCCGTTTACCGGATGGATCCATTCGGCGTCGCAACAGGCGTGCTCTTCGCCTGGTTCCAGGGTCGTCACGGGATCCTCCGACCAGCTCTTCCACTGATCCCGCCGTGGACTGTGTGGCGCTTCCGGTCGCTCTGCCTGACCCTGACTGTGCTGCAGCCCTACCGGGTCCTGAGGTGCCAGCCATTGCCCCACCCTTGAGGCGGTCAACCAGAGTTCGTCGCCCACCTCAGAGACAACTTATGAACTCTGCACACATGTGAACTTTTTGAAATGTTCTTTTCCCATATTCTTTGTTGTTGCATTCGTTATCCAGTGATTTATAAATAGATTTGTTGGTTGTTCCAGTTCATGGTAGTCATCTGCACCAGGCACCTTCCTCTGTAAATAGTCTTGTTCCCTGTATATAGCCTTGTACATATGTCTTCACACCTCACACGGAGCTAGGTACATTCTCCACACCCACACTATTTATTAGCACATGCCTAGACCAACATTTTTTTATAAAAGGGGGATGTCATAGTATACACCAGTATATCATGGTGCAGACACACACTGATGGACACACACAGGAACCAATCAACATGTACAAACACCGCAGCCAATCACCAGTTAGAATACACACACTATAAAGGCAGAGGGCACCACGGTTCCCGCTCATTCTGGGTGCTGCCTCTCAGTGTAACAGGAACTTATTCAGCCCAGCACGGACTCACAACACGTGCTGAGAGAATCAACTGGTTCAGACGAGGCTTAGGTCTCTAGTTCAAGTTAGCATTATTTAGACCTACAGTCATCGTATATTAGTTAGTTAGAAGTAGTTAATAAAATTGAGTTGAACCTTCATCTGTGTTGGAAGTGTCTGTTCATCTCTCAAGCCTACACTAGCCAACACATCAAAAACCTCCATTAAAAATCTGTGTTCAGCCTCTGCACCTGCCCTCAGCTTAATTTGTATTAGTCCAGAAACAAATAATACAGCAATGATTGTGGCTCAATAAAGGAGCAGAGCCAAAGATAAAACTCTAACCTATTCATAGTGAGAGCACTGTGGATTATTTCATGGTGATTGGCTTATTCCTCTGTCTTGTGTCAGCACTGGCCAATTTAATAACTAACCGGACTGTGACCTCCGGAAGAGCACATAAAAATCCCATAGCTTTTTTATTTGGGAGAGCCTTTATACTACTGAATTTAAACAGGCACTTCAAAAGACAAGTCAGTCGTTGAAAGCCCCGATGTTAATTTAGCTACCTTAAGCCTTGTGTAGGAAATAAGAAAAATAAGATGGTTGAATTATTAGTTGACCTGTTTGCCCCCTTCCATCATTTGCACCATGGTATTTCTTGAACACTGACATGTGGGGCTGGGTTTTCTTGGCCCCGATTGTACAGGAACAGAAGCAGGCCAGTTTGAAGGGAAAATGGCTCTGCACGGCCACGAGTTCTGTCTCCGTTTTGTAGTCCACGAAGGATCCCACACCAAGTTGTTAATAGGAAAGAAAGGTGTATTACACAGCCTGAACAATCCCAGCCAGATCTTTCCCGTTGGTACCCAAACTGGTTTAGCGCAGTGGGCTAAATAGCTGGCTTGTAATGCAGAACAAGACCAGCAGCGCAGGTTCAATTCCCGTACCGGCCTCACCGAACAGGTGTCGGAATGTGGCGACTAGGGGCTTTTCACAGTAACCATTGAAGCTTACTTGTGACAATAAGTGATTATTATTATTATGCAGAAGATAAACGATACATGTTTAGAGTTCCCGCCCCCTTTAACGGGGGAGCTCGTATTCGGCAAGCTCCACGGGGAGTTTAATCATTTCCACCTCGTACGTCCCATGCGGGTTATGACACCCCTCACTCCCCAAAGCTCAAAAAATCCACCAATGACTGTGGTGATCGAGGGCACTGACTCACTTCGTATCTGGCTGTGCGTTGTGTACCCACGATACCGGATCGGGTGAAGTGTACCGGGAAGGTGAACGTCGCTTTCGACTGGAACGCCGAGGGAGATTCTCTGCCGGAGGATGTACTGTGGACTCCCTGTCGGAGACCACTGACGGTTGGGTCTCCATTTCAGTATCCTCGTCGACGATCTTTCTCATGTCGGCGTCTTGGCCCCCTTGGGTTCTGCGCTTGGCTTGTTCGACAGCAGATTCGGCTGGCAAGAACTTTTCATTCACGAGGAATTTTATGAAGAATTGGTTGCCTGGACCTGATGTGATCTCAGTGTTTTTGCATTACATGACTGGAGGCACTTGATAGGAAACCGGCCCGGCCTGGTGGATGACAGTCCCGGAGATCCACTGGGTGCCGTCTGCAAAGTTTCAGACACACACTGCGTCACCTGGGCAGTTGACAAAAAGCCTGGGCAGTTGACGTCCTTGCAGGTCTTGGTTGTGGCGCACCTTGCCGCTAATATCAGGGAAGACCATGCTAAGGTGGGACCGAAGCCTCCGTCCCATCAGCATCTCAGCTGGGGCCATCCTAGTCATGGCGTGCGGGATGGCCCAGTAGCAAAACAGGAACCAGACCAGCATAGTGTCCATCGACCCCGAATACTGTTTCCCCAACCCGCGTTTGAACGTCCTCTGGACCGCCCTCTCCGCTAGCCCATTTGAAATTGGGTGGTATGGTGCAGCCCAAATGTGTTGTACCCCATTAGCCTTCAGAAACCCAGAGAACTCTTTGCTCGTGAAATGTGTGCCATTGTCCATGACTAACACCTTGAGTATGGGCAGCACGTGGCGCAATGGTTAGCACTTCTGCCTCACGGTGCCGAGATCCCAGGTTCGATCCCGGCTCTGGGTCACTGTCCGTATGGAGATTGCACATTCTTCCCGTGTTTGCGTGGGTTTCGTCCCCACAACCCAAAGATGTTCAGGATAGGTGGATTGGCCGCACTAAATTGTCCCTTAACTGGAAAATGTTTTTAAAAAAACCTTGAGTATGTCATGGTACAAAAAGACACACTCAGCTTCTCAATCGTTGCCCTGGAGATAGTCACCTCCACCTTGTGGACTTCCAGCTATTTGGAATGGGGGTCAATTAGGAGGAGGAACATTAACCCCTGAAATGGCCCAGCACAATCAGCTGCCCTGGCCCTTCTAAGGGTGGAGGGGCATGACCGGTAGGAACTTCTGATGCTCCTGACAGGTGGAACATTGTTGGGCCAATCTTTCAATATCAGCATTCAGGTACGGCCACTAGTCATGGCTGTGCGCTAACATTTTAATTTTTGACACTCCCGGGTGTCCGTTGTGGAGGTCTTTCAGGATCAAACTGTGACCCTTTTCCGGGACACGTATCCCAAAGCAGGACACTATCCTCCACACTAAATTCGGACATCTTGGATAAGACAGCCCACCTCAGCTGGAAGCCGTTGATGCTGTCCACCATATAACACGAGTTGTCGAACTTTGGAAAGAACTGGGTCCGTTTGGGTGCACTCACGGATCCTAGACTCAGTGACCATCAACGAGCCCATAAAGTTAAGAGTGGCGACAACTTCATCCACCTTGAGAGGAGATGGAGGGCTAGTCAACAAGGGTAGTTGGCTCAACGCATCAATGTGCAATCTGAGTGCCCGGCCCATGTTCAAATGCGTACTCATGCGGCCAACAAAAGGGCCCACCCTGGATCCTTGCGGAAGTGCTCGGCAGGATGGCCCTGTCCGCCTTAAATAAGCCGAGCAATGGTTTGTGACCGGTGATGAGGGAGAAATGGCGGGCGCACATGTATTGATCAAATTTCTTGACTTCAAAAAACACCACCATGCCCCTTTTCAATATGTGCGTACCGTTCGGCCACTGCCAACATCTGGGAGATGAAAGTGATCAGCCCATCCCTCCCATCCTGTGAGAGAGAACAGCCCCGATGCCATGCGGTGATGTATCACACATGATGATGAGAGGCTTGCGGGATCATAGTGAGCCGCCAACAACCCAGAAGACAAAAGTTGTTTCTTCACCTGTTTGAAAACCGTTTCCTACCACCTGCTCTGTGCCCACTCTTGGTTTTTCTTCAAAAGTAGATGCGGGGTTGGGGGGGAGGGGGGGGGGGGCAGCATGGTCTCAAGTTTGAGATGAACTTTCTATAATAGTTCACCAACCCTAAAAATGACTGAAGCTCCGTGACGCTCATAGGAGCAGGGGCCTGCTGAATGGCGCACACCTTCCCTGTGACTGGGAGTAGGCCTTCACGGTCCACCCAAGTACACCACTTGGTTCTGCGTAAGTGGATGCCAGAGAACTTCTGCCCGGTTGTCCAGATGCTCCTGCTCGGTTGCTCCGGTGACCAGCACGTCATCTAAATATACCGCTACACGCGGTAACTCACACAGGATGTTCTCCATTATCCGCTGGAATACAGCACAGGCTGACAACATGCCGAAAGACAACCTGGTGTTCTCGTACAGACACAGTAATTCTGATGGGCTCAACCCGAGGCGCCGCCACACAGTTCAGCTGCATGGAGTCCTCTTCCTCTAGTTCATCCTGACGAAAAGTATGGGTCCTAGGAAGACACCTACCTCTACCACAATTGATGGGGCATCACAAATTCTGAGGGCAGTGGGTCCAGTGCTTGGAGTGGTCAGCTGTTACCCTGCGATATCTTCAGGCAGAAGAAGATGTCACTAAATACAGAGGTCTCTCTGCTGCTTGAAGAGGGGGCCTTCTGATACCCTCGATGAAGAAGCCCTCTCTTCTCCTCTCCCTCAAGGCTACTAGGCTTCTTTGCCTTCTCTGCTCCCAGTGGAGGGGTGGCAGTGGCAGGTTTTGGCGCACACCTCTCTCTGAGGACAAACAGCACCTCATCACCTTTAATTAGGCAGGAAACATATCTCCATGTCAATTAAGAGGTCACCCCTGGGAAAATCCAAAATTCAGTCAGCTTCCACTGGAGGTGGATTTCCACCACCAAGCGCCGGATTTTTATGGAAGAGGTAGGAAGGTTCAATTGGGAAACCTCACAACCTAGCAGACTCATATCCTTTAAAAAGACCCCTGACCACCATATTTCATGTTGAGGTGGCGGGAGCGGGATGGAGCTGGGTCTGACACCACTGGAGGCAGAAATGGAGACCCTTGAAAACATTATCCTTCACCGCCACCCACCCTACACATCCTCTCATATCCCTCGTGCCTCTCCATATTCCCTTTGCCCTCCCATTCTCCTCATACCACCTTGCCCATTCACGCCAATGCCTACTCCATGTCACCATGAATACCATAGCCTCTCACCTAGTATCCGCCATGGTCCAATCTCAGGAACCGTAGGCAGGCTTCTCCACTAATGGGGCTATGTCCCCCACGCCGGAGTGAAAACCAGCGCCAACCACTCCAGCGTCAACAGCCCCCAAAAGTGAGGAATTCCCCCCTTTCTAGGGGGCTAGGAGTGGTTCCCGCAGCTCCAGCCGGCGGAGAACGGCCCGCGCGAGTTTGCGTATGCGTGAAACGGCTGGCGTATATCCGCGTACTACCGCCATATTTCTGTGCATGTGTGGGGGTTCCCTTCTCTGCGCCAGCCCCGGGCAATATGGTGCAGCCCTACAGGGGCCCAGCACGGAGTAAAGTAGGCCCCCACGGAACCAGCCCTCCCGCTGATCAGTAGGCCCTGATCGCGGGCCAGGCCACTGTGCCCCCCCCCCCCCCCCAGGGTCTGATGCCCCCACGTCCCCCCAGGACGGCCCCCGCACACTTACCTTCCAGGTCCCGCTGTGCGTGAAGTGAGTAATCCACGCCGGCAGGACTGGACCAAACCCGTCGGCCACTCAGCTCATCGGAGAATCGGCGGGGGGCGGGGGGGGTGCGCTGGCAACGGCCCCCGACCGGCACAGCAGGAATCCCGCCGGTGCCTGAAAAACGGTGCCGGAGAATAGGGAAGCCGGCGTCGGGGCGGCGCGGCAGGATTCGCGCCTCCCCCCGGGGGATTCTCCAACCCGTCGCAGGGTCGGAGAATCCCGGCCCATGTCTCATTTGAAATGGAAATGCAAAACAATTAAACTTACAACAATCCATGCAGCTCTTGCTCAAACGCATTTCCGTCTGAAAATAAATCTCACTCATAAAACCCATTTAAAAATGTACATCCTCTCAAGTGGTCAATCTGTTTTAAAGACATACAAGCATTTATTTCGCTCACCGTATCAAAGGTAGAAAATCCTTGAATAACCTTTTAAAACTGTCAGTCAAAATGTGAACACAGCCTCCTGTTGACATATGTAGTTCTGGATCTTTTGAAATTCAGCCAAACATTCAAAATGGGCTGAGTCATAACAACCACCCCCAGGGAAGTATAAACAATGGAGTGTATTAAAACTGCCAAACCAGGCGGCTTTCCACCAAAGCTACAAAAGATGTCCTGTCAATCGAAGCAGTACAGGAGCAGCTGGGGTTTCCTTTTTTCTATGTGAAAACTGATGCATGTTTTTTTTAGTATTTTAAAATAACTCTTTGCATTTAAGTCGTTACAGACCATTACAGAATCAGTGCAGTAAAAAATATAACTTACAGCATGTAACCAATGAAACTGAAAGGACAAATATTTTATTTTGTATTTCAAAGTCCACCAAAGAAAGATTTCCAAGAGCAGATGGCAGTGTTTTTGGTTCCCTGCTGTGAACCACGTCTACTTACTGAAGGGGTTCAACTCCATTTCAAATTGCAGGGGAGAGGGTGAGTTTAAACCATGCACCCCCCACGAGATGGCAACGATGAGATCAATGCATGTGGACAGGCCACCCACACATTTATCCCAAGCCAATGAAAATTGCCACAATAGGGACAAGAATCTGGGAATCAGATCCTGCCGCCCACTTTCAAATGACAGCTAAGTTCTCTCAACACTGGCAGCACGGTGGCCTAGTGGTTAGCACAACCGCCTCACGGCGCTGAGGTCCCAGGTTCGAATCCCGGCCCTGGGTCACTGTCTGTGTGGAGTTTGCACATTCTCCCCGTGTCTGCGTGGGTTTCGCCCCCACAACCCAAAAATGTGCAGAGTAGGTGGATTGGCCACACTAAATTGCCCCTTAATTGGAAAAAATAATTGGGTAATCTAAATTAAAAAAAAGTTCTCTCAACACTGTAAGTATCTGAGCCAAAGACATCTAGCTTCTATTCCCCATCTCCAAGAAGAAAATCCAGCCCCTGGAATCTATTAGGCCTTTGGAAACTTTAACAACCAATGTTATGCAGGATTCCCTGTACTACTTTCCTGACTTTACAAATTTGATTTGTCAAAAAGAAGGAACTCTCATTTACACAGCTCTTTTCACGACCTCAGCACCTATCAATGAATTTAGCAGCGAATTGATGACCTTTACCGCTGTTAATTGTTGGAACAGGGGGAAACCTGGCAACCAATTTGTACACAGCAACGTTCCCACAAATCACAATGACGTAAACAGCCAATTAAAGTGTTAATGATGCTGGATGACAAACATTGGCCAGGGAGAAATCATTTGATCTTTTTCAAATGGCCCAATGGAATTTGTTACATCCACCTGAGAGGGTGCAGTAAAAACAGAAAATGCTGTAAATATTCAGCTGATCAGTCAGCATTTGCGTAGAGAGAAAACAGCGTAAATTTTTCAGCTGGATGCTCTTTCGTCACTAATCAGTTTGACAGATTTGCTGAAGACTACCAAAAAGGCGTTCTCTACAAGATTAAAGTCTCGGATACATATGTGGTAATATATTGAGTGGTATTGAGAGCTGACTTTCAGGAAGTAGTAATAGGTTGGTGAAGATCTGCTTGGAAACCGGTTGCCAGTGGTGTCCCACAGGGATCAGTATTGGGACCTCAGTGTTTTACAATTTTTATTTGTGATCGAGATTTAGGTGATGGCACAATCTGCAAATCTGCAGAAGATAATAAGAGCTGTGTAGGTGGAAGTGCAGCAAATGGTTAAAGCAGGCCGGGCAGCACGGTAGCATTGTGGAGGGCAGCACGGTAGCATTGTGGATAGCACAATTGCTTCACAGCTCCAGGGTCCCAGGTTCGATTCCGGCTTGAGTCAATGTCTGTGTGGAGTCTGCACATCCTCCCCGTGTGTGCGTGGGTTTCCTCCTGGTGCTCCGGTTTCCTCCCACAGTCCAAAGATGTGCAGGTTAGGTGGATTGGCCAGGCTAAATTGCCCTTAGTGTTCAAAATTGCCCTTAGTGTTGGGTGGGGTTACTGGGTTATGGGGATAGGGTGGAGGTGTTGACATCGGGTAGGGTGCTCTTTCCAAGATCCAGTGCAGACTCGATGGGCCGAGTGGCCTCCTTCTGCACTGTAAATTCTATGGTAATCTATGATAATCTATGAGAAGGAGAGTTACAGATTAACCACATCCACGCCTCATTCTGACTTTAAAAGCATATCTCATCAGATGGCTCCTCAACCTGCTTACGTTCTTGAAGCACCCATTGTTCACTCTTTGCACTTTTTCACACTTCCCCAGATACCCATCTGCTGCTTGTTGCTCATCCCAACCCTTATGCAATATGATGCCAGCTCAGTTGCGTCGCAGCACTTCCTCGAGCGCTGTCAGTGGCACACGTGATGTCCCTGCCTGATAATCGACCGTAGCAAATGCACTGCATTTGTTGGGTGAATACGCACCTACAGGCATTTACAGATCTGCCAATCCCCCTTCTGGGAAAATGTGCCCAAGATACAAAGTAAAGGGCGAGGACAGGAGGTTAAACACCACAGATAGTGCTGCTGGCCTCAGCTGACAAGGAGGCCGAGAGGATGAGTGGGGATGGAGAGAATGGAACTCTGCAGCTGCATAGTGACAGTGCTCACAATCCGCGTGTCATTTAGAACTCGCTTACGTTGACGGTTTCAGCACTGAGTGAAATATGATCATTTTAATTATGCTGAGTGTTTTACATTGCAATTATTCACTCATGACATCCCGTCCCGCCTCCAACGGCTTCGCATGAAAAACAACAGCACAAGTCCCTGCAACGTGATGAATTCTCAGAGGAGCTGATTTCTTTAGGGAGTGCACCGTCACAGGGGTCATGCCTTCCATGTGCCAGGGCACATTTATGAAATTCAGTGGGTTGCCTTTGAGATTGGGCTGGGTGGGTTTTCACCCGGTGACTCAGAATTCCGAGCTGAACAGGAGCAGAGAGTGATGGTAGAGGCAGCTGAGGAGACTCTGAATTGGAGGATACTACCCTCTCCCAGTTCTGCTCAGCTGGACACAGATGCTGAATCCCAGGTACCATTGGTGGAACGGATGATCATAGAAAGTTTGAGGCAGATTTGCCATGTTGTACCCTGCACATTAAGCACAGTAACAGAGAAGATGGAGGAATGCAGCTCAGGTACTGGTGGATTGATTTTGAAGGTCATTGCAAGGATGTCTTCCAGAGAGATAGGCTGGCTCTGCAGTGAAACTTCTATCATGGCTCTGGACTCATGCAGGCCCTGACTATGGCCGTGGAGACATTAGGTACTGTCTTGTTATGCTCTAAGTGTGGCATAAGCGGCTTCCTTGTGGTGCACTTGACAAAGGAAGGTTCAGACGTGGAGATAACTTCAACATGTTTATTAAACTATTTACACTTCTATTACTCGGGGTCGACACTACTGTTAATCCTACTATAGGTACCCAGACTGACTAACCAGTCTGCTACAATCCACATGGTGAGAGTGATATTGAATCAACCCTGTGTCTGTACTCACTGACTGTCTCCACTGGAAAGAGGCAGATCATGTGTGTGGTGTCCTTTATATATGGGTTGGTGTAATACCCTCCTGTGGTCGTGTCACCTCTGTGTGTATCGTGAATGACCATTGGTTGTGTCCTATCTAACTGATCTATTGGTTTAGTGTGTGTGTGTGATGTCTCTGGTGCTCCCTCTAGTGTCTAGCTAGTCTACATGTGTTTACATTAACCCCTTGTGTATTTACAGTGATGCACATCACCACAGGTACCAACATGTTTGCTGTGTTAAGTGGGATGTCAGATGCCTTGTCCGTAACATTGCAACACTTCACTGATTTCCGTCAAGTTGTTCCCAGTTGGGAGATAGGAGTGATGTGACTGGTGGTAAGGAATAGGGACAATGTGCAAGTAGACTAATTGTCAGGGTGTGACATGTGGTGCACCAAATTCATCCATCCAGAACCTGATGAGTTTGGATCGTGACCAGAGCATGTGGGTGTGGTTGGCCGGGCCCTCCGACACCGCTCGCACTATCCTCCGCCTCCAGGAAGAACCCACTCATCTGACCCTGGGGAGTTAACAGGGAAGCTCCATCTTCCAAAAGGGAATGCGCTTCGGTACTTGCAGGTGCGAGACTTCCTCTGCAATGTGACCATGACATTCCCCCAGATGACCCGGACACACCCTACTGGACAGACTACCAGGGCTAGGGGATAATAAATGTGGCGACATATACGGACAACTGTTAGAAGAGGTAAGGACCCCACTGAATGGGACATGAGAAAGATGGGGGGAGGAACTGGGCAGGGAGATAGGGGGAGGATTCTGGATCGAAGAACTGCACGGGGTAAACTCCACCTACTCATGCGCAGGGCTGAGCCTAATGCAGCTAAAGGTGGTGCACCTATTAACAACATAGATGAGTGGCACGGCGGCACAGTGGTTAACACTGCTACCTCACAGCACCAGTTACCAGGGTTCAATTCCAGCCTTGGATGACTGTCCGTATGGAGTATGCACATTCTCCCCATGTGTGCGTGGGTTTCCTCCGAGTGCTCTGGTTTTCTCCCACAGTCCAAAGATGTGCAGGCTAGGTCATTGCCCCTTCGTGTCCAAGGATGTGCAGGTTAGGTAAGGTTACGGGGATAGTGTGGGGAAGAGGGCCTAGGTAGAATTGCTCTTTCAGAGGGTTGGACAGACTCGAGAGGCTGAATGTCCTCCTTCTGCACTGTAGCGGTTCTGTGATTCTATGATGGTGTTGCTCGTTTTGCTTTTCCTTAATTTGCTCTGTTTTAATTACCTTTGCTCAAGAGTCGCCAGGTATCTTTCTGATACAACCACAAGGTTCAAAACCGAATACTGATCAATGACTCGATACACCAGTTAGTAAGTTTGAAACCAATGCACATTTATTTACACACACAGTCAATTATTACTCATGAACAAACTCTACTCACTAAACTACAACTACTACTAAAAGCCTATACTTAGCTTCGGGGGGCCCACTCAGTCAGAGGAACAATGGCTGTTGTCCGGTTCTGATACTGCTGGTTTCGAACTGGTATAGAATAGTAGCTAGGAGCGCCTATCTCATAGCGTGCGTTGACCTTAGACTTACTTGGCTGGTGCTTGGCGGCCTCTCGTCGCTGAGAGCCAAAGGGCAAGGTGAAGATGGAGAAAATAAGAGAGCGAACTGACCTTGGGAACTCTGCTTTATAGCCCCCAGGGGTTTCGCGCCCTTCTGGACGGACCCTGGACTTGGTCCCAATTAATTGGACCATGTCCCAATCGTTCGTATCGATCCTCTCCAATAACGGGGTCATTCCCCAATTGCAGGGCGGGCTCTAGGTAACCGTTGGCCTGCCTTTGTTTTAGCTTCCACTGGCGCCGGGGAGTCTGTCCTCGTACCGATTGTTTCAATGTTTCTTTTTGTCCCCGGAGATAGGTCATTACTATGCTAATGGCTTGTAGTTTTAGTTCTGTCTGGGTTCTGCAAGTCCTAATACACAGGAAACCTTGCACCTGCTTGTTTTTCTAGTGCTGTCCATTTTTCCCTGCACTCTTTGCGAGTATCCATTTTGGAGTCAGGACGTGGCCACCCCAGGTGGCTACAATGGGATGGAAAACCACATATTCCAATTTGCCGATGATATTGAACTAGGTAGCATTGTATATGGAGTAGATGGAAACATACAATCGCAAAGAGATATTGATAGATTAAATGACTGGGCAAAGCTGTAGCAAATGGATTTTGATATTGTCAAATGTGAGGCCATCCAATTTGGTCCTAAAAACAAGAAGAGGATTGGTTAAGTCCCGGCTTACACGGGTTCCTCTTTCATGAATTTGCATATCTATGCAAAAGTCTCTATATATCAGTGCATCCATTGACAGCCCAAATGTTCACTCCCCCACTGTTTCAAAAATAAAAATAGAAACCATTTGAGAAAATGTTGGAAAAAAGAAAAATTGCCAAAATAAAGTTAAAAATGGAAGGTTGTCATGACATCTTGGCTACAGTAGGAAGTGACTGCATGTCCATTGTCTGTTATCGTTTGCACATGAGGGGAGTTCCTTGGAACTATGATGTTGTTGATGTTGTTGTCATTACAGAGACCTGGTCGAGGGAAGGGCAGGATTGGCAGCTAAACGTTCCAGGATTTAGATGTTTCAAGCGGGATAGAGGGGGATGTAAAAGGGGTGGCGGAGTTGCGCTACTGGTTAGGGAGAATATCACAGCTGTACTGTGGGAGGACATCTCAGAGGGCAGCGAGGCTATATGGGTAGAGATCAGGAATAAGAAGGGTGCAGTCACAATGTTGGGGATTTACTACAGGCCTCCCAACAGCCAGCGGTAGATAGAGGAGCAGATAGGTAGACAGATTTTGGAAATGAGTAAAAACAACAGGGTTGTTGTGATGGGAGACTTCAACTTCCCCAATATTGACTGGGACTCACTTAGTGCTAGGGGCATGGACGGGGAAGAGTTTGTAAGGAGCATCCAGGAGGGCTTCTTTAAACAATATGTAGACACTTCACCTAGGGAAGGGGCTGTACTGGACCTGGTATTGGGGAATGAGCCCGGCCCAGTGGTAGAAGTTTCAGTAGGGGAGCATTTTGGGAACAGTGACCATAATTCAGTAAGTTTTAAAGTGCTGGTGGACAAGGATAAGAGTGGTCCTAGGGTGAATGTGCTAAATTGGGGGAAGGCTAATTAGAACAATATTAGGCGGGAACTGAAGAACCTAGATTGGGGGAGGATGTTTTTTTTTTTATAAATGTTTTTTATTCAGTTTTCATGTTTTACATTGAACAAATTACAAATTGTTAGAGAGAGAAAAAAAAAGAACACGGAAAAATTAGCATATATATATTTACAGGTAAGCATCTTCATAATAATAACTGTGGCCGCCCCCCTTTAGCCGGCATACATATTTACATTCCCCAATATGGCCGAGGCACATGTTTATAGGCATTTATTTACAGTTTGGTTTTGGGCCTTAGCTAGCCATCAAACCCCCATAACGAACCCGTAGCCCCCCCCCCCCCCCCCCCCAGCAACCTTCCCCCGATTCCCATCCATTTTCCTCTGATTCCTGGCCACCCGACTATTCTTCCTCTTGTTCGTTGGCCACAAACAGGTCCCGGAACAATTGCATGAATGGCTCCCACGTTCTGTGGAAGCCGTTGTCCGACCCTCGGATGGCGAATTTGATTTTCTCCATTTGGAGAGATTCCGAGAGGTCGGACAGCCAGTCTGCAGCTCTGGGCGGTGCTGCTGACCGCCAGCCAAACAGGATTCTACGGCGGGCAATTAAGGAGGCAAAGGCAAGGGTGTCCGCCCTCCTCCCCAGGAATAGATCTGGCTGGTCTGAAACCCCGAAGACCGCCACTATCGGGCATGGCTCCACCCTCACCCCCACCACTTTGGACATAGCCTCGAAAAAGGCTGTCCAGTACTCCACAAGTCTGGGGCAAGACCAGAACATGTGGGCGTGGTTGGCCGGGCCTCTTTGGCACCGTTTGCATCTGTCCTCCACCTCCGGGAAGAACCTGCTCATACGGTTTCTTGTTAAGTGGGCTCTATGTACCACTTTTAGTTGCGTCAGGCTGAGCCTTGCGCACGTGGAGGTGGAGTTGACCCTATGTAGTGCTTCGCTCCAGAGTCCCCACCCTATCTCCATCCCCAGGTCGTCCTCCCATTTCCTTCTTGTTGCGTCCAGTACGGTGTCATCCCTTTCTACCAGTCGGTCATACAAGTCGCTACAGTTCCCTTTCTCTAGGATACTTGCGTCCAGTAGGTCTTCCAGTAGTGTCTGTCGTGGCGTTTGTGGGTACGTCCTTGTCTCCTTTCGTAGGAAGTTTTTGAGCTGGTGGTACCGCAGCTCGTTCCCTCCAGCTAGCCGAAATTTCTCTGTCAGTTCGTCCAGTGTTGCGATCCTGTCGTCCGTGTATAGGTCCCTGACCGTCAGTGTCCCCCCGTCCTGCCTCCACCTTTTGAAGGTGGCGTCAGTGCTGGTGTGAACCTATGGTTGTTGCAGATGGGAGCCTTGCCCGACATTTTGGTCAGGCCAAATTGTGCCGCAGTTGGTTCCAGGATTGGAGGGTGGCTATCACCACTGGGCTGCTGGAGTATTTTTTGGGTGGGGATGGGAGTGCTGCCATGGCGAGGGCCCGGAGGGAGGTCCCCATGCAGGAGGCCTCCTCCGCACGCACCC
The DNA here is from genome assembly GCF_902713615.1 of Scyliorhinus canicula. Lineage (NCBI taxonomy): Eukaryota > Metazoa > Chordata > Chondrichthyes > Carcharhiniformes > Scyliorhinidae > Scyliorhinus > Scyliorhinus canicula. The sequence goes on along the minus strand of NC_052147.1, from coordinate 76,957,406 downwards.
ACTCGGCTTCTGGCTCCATCCCCTTACTCGCTCGGCTGTTGCCGCCCAGTGGTAGAATTGTAGATTCGGGAGAGCTAGCCCCCCCCTGGATTTTGTTTTTTGTAGGACCTTCTTTGGGATCCTAGCATTTTTACCCCCCCCCCCCCCCCCCATACGAACGCCATGATAAGTTTGTCCAGCACTTTGAAGAAGGCCTTGGGGATGTAGATCGGAATGGATCGAAACAGGAAGAGGAACCTGGGCAATACGTTCATTTTGATCGTCTGGAGCTCTGGACTCTACCCGTGAGGGAGAGTGGGAGTGTGGGGGGAGGATGTTTGAGGGTAAATCAACATCTGACATGTAGGAGACTTTCAAATGTCAGTTGAAAGGAATTGAGGACCAGCATGTTCTTGTGCCGAAGAAGGATAAATACGGCAAATTTCGGGAATCTTGGATAACGAGAGATATTGTAGGCCTCGTCAAAAAGAAAAAGGAGGCATCTGTCAGGGCTAGAAGGCTGGGAACAGACGATGCCTGAGTGGAATATAAGGAAAGTAGGAAGGAACTTAAGCAAGGAGTCAGGAGGGCTAGAAGAGGTCACGAAAAGTCATTGGCAAATAGGGTTAAGGAAAATCCCACGGCTTTTTACACGTACATAAAAAGCAAGAGGGTAGCCAGGGAAAGGGTTGGCCCACTGAAGGATAGGCAAGGGAATCTATGTGTGGAGCCAGAGGAAATGGGCGAGGTACTAAATGAATACTTTGCATCAGTATTCACCAAAGAGAAGGAATTGGTAGATGTTGAGTCTGGAGAAGGGTGTGTAGATAGCCTAGGTCACATTGAGATCCAAAAAGACGAGGTGTTGGGCGTCTTGAAAAATATTAAGGTAGATATGTCCCCAGGGCCTGATGGGATCTACCCCAGAATACTGAAGGAGGCTAGAGAGGATATTGCTGAGGCCTTGACAGAAATCTTTGGATCCTCACTGTCTTCAGGTGATGTCCCGGAGGACTGGAGAATAGCCAATGTTGTTCCTTTGTTTAAGAAGGGTATCAAGGATAATCCAGGGAACTACAGGCCGGTGAGCCTTACGTCAGTGGTAGGGAAATTACTGGAGAGAATTCTTCGAGATAGGATCTACTCCCATTTGGAAGCAAATGAACATATTAGTGAGAGGCAGCATAGTTTTGTGAAGGGGAGGTCGTGTCTCACTAACTTGGTAGAGTTTTTCGAAGAGGTAACAAAGATGATTGATGCAGGTAGGGCAGTGGATGTTGTCTATATGGACTTCAGTAAGGCCTTTGACAAGGTCCCTCATGGTAGACTGGTACAAAAGGTGAAGTAACATGGGATCAGGGGTGAGCTGGCAAGATGGATACATAACTGGCTAGGTCATAGAAGGCAGAGAGTAGAAATGGAAGGGTGCTTTTCTAATTGGAGGGCTGTGACGAGTGGTGTTCCGCAGGGATCAGTGCTGGGACCTTTGCTGTTCGTAGTATATATAAATGATTTGGAGGAAAATGTAACTGGTCTGATTAGTAAGTTTGCAGACGACACAAAGGTAGGTGGAATTGTGGATAGCGATGAGGACTGTCAGAGGATACAGCAGGATTTATATCATTTGGAGACTTGGGTGGAGAGATGGCAGATGGAGTTTAATCCGGACAAATGTGAGGTAATGCATTTTGGAAGGTCTAATGCAGGTGGGGAATATACAGTGAATGGTAGAACCCTCAAGTGTATTGAAAGTTAGAGAGATCTAGGTGTACAAGTCCACAGGTAACTGAAAGGGGCAACACAGGTGGAGAAGGTAGTCAAGAAGGCGTACGGCATGCTTGCCTTCATTGGCCGGGGCATTGAGTATATGAATTGGCAAGTCATGTTGCAGCTGTATCGAACCTTAGTTAGGAACCCACACTTGGAGTATAGTGTTCAATTCTGGTCGCCACACTATCAGAAGGATGTGGAGGCTTTAGAGAGGGTGCAGAAGAGATTTACCAGGATGTTGCCTGGCATGGAGGGCATTAGCTGTGAGGAGCGGTTGAATAAACTCGGTTTGTTCCCACTGGAACGACGGAGGTTGAACGGCGACCTGATAGAGGTCTACAAAATTATGGGGGGCATAGACAGAGTGGACAGTCAGAGGCTTTTCCCCAGGGTAAAGGGGTCAATTACTAGGGGGCATAGCTTTAAGGTGCGAGGGGCAAGGTTTAGAGGAGATGTACGAGGCAAGTTTTTTACACAGAGGATAGTGGGTGCCTGGAACTCGCTGCCGGAGGAGGTGGTGGAAGCAGGGACCATAGTGACATTTAAGGGGCATCTTGACAAATACATGAATAGGATGGGAATAGAGGGATACGGACCCAGGATGTGTAGAGGATTTTAGTTTAGACGGGCAGCATGGCCGACACGGGCTTGGAGGGCCGAAGGGCCTGTTCCTGTGCTGTAATTTTCTTTCTTCTTTGTTCTTTTGTTACTGTGATTTAATTCCTGATCCCAGTACATCTCCACTCTCAAGTTAAGTACTGTAAGTGTGACACGTGTTACAATTTCCTTGCTTTATTAACCAATTTTTCCAGTAAATTACTCTTTCAATTCATGAGAAACATAGACCTGAATTTTCAGGATGGTGTGCGCTAGCGTGGGTAGGAACCGGCAGGGGAGGGGTGAGTGGATGACTCCAGTCCATGAGGGGAGGGGAGGGGAGGGGAGGGGAGGGGAGGGGAGGGCACTTCCAGTCCGAAGAGGCATCCGAATAGAGGTACCCCCCCCACCCCCCCACCCCCCCCACCCCCTCCCACCCCCCCCACCCCCCCCACCCCACACCACCCCCCCACCCACCCCCCCACCCCACCCCCCACCCCCCCCACCCCCCACCCCCCCCCACCATCACCCCTCCACCACCCCCCCACCACCCCCCAACCACCCCCCCCCCCACCCCCACCCCCACCCCCACCCACCCCCACCCCACAGGCTCTGTCTGCCCACCATAAAGCCACGTCCGGATCGGGGCTGGTGGGATCCGGGAGGGAATCCCGTCCATGCTATTGTACACTCTGCCTGACTCAGACACTCTGCTGTGGGGTGGTAAGCATAAAATTCACGCCATAACCTTTTTGCCTTTGATCTTTTATAGATAGAAATTTTAAGGATGACTGGAACCCATCTAATTGGCTGCCATTGTAAAGTATGTTCGCCATTCACGATTTTGCCATTTGCAAGGTTTTGAGGGAATGTAAACTCTGTGAACAGCAGGACTTTTAATGTACTCTCTAAATTGGGAAAAACGAGAAACACAGTCAGTACCCCCCCCCCCCCCCCCCGCAGGGGAGTGGGTCTGGTAGGGAGGGCTGGGTCCCATTGGGGGGGGGGTTGACCCTGGGCTGGGGTGAGGTGAGGGGCTCAGTGTCTGCAGGCCTCGCAGGCCACTTCCCGGATTGTGTATACCCATAATAGGGGCAATTTCAGCTGCCGCCTGTCTGTCCCACCTCTGCCCTGTCCTTGGTAATATGGTAAAGGTCACTTTAACTCCCTCTGCCTGTGAGCAGCCTCTGGCTGCACAGCTGAAGGCTATTGCTAAAAGGGAATTGACATTGTTAGTTATATGAGCACATCACAGCTCTCGAATTAAATCTTGTGGGTACACGTGCCATGTCTCAGGTGAGTGTTGCCTGAACCCTGGAGATGTCAACACCATAGAGGCATCAGCCAACAATCAAATATCCCAGAGCTGGGCTTCACCACTGTGGATAACCTTGCGACCAGGGGGTGTATGTCTGTTGATCGGGAAGGGAACCTGAGCCAAGTCCCAGCAATGTTCCTGGCAGGGATCTGGGGTCGGGGTGTCATAATATACACACAAGTATATGATGGTGCACAGACAGGCATTGATTGACACACAGGATGCCCAATGAACACGCAGAGTGCAGCGGCCAATCACCAGATAGGACACGACCACTATAAAGCCAGAGGGCACTACTTTTCCCGCTCTCTCGGGATCCAGCCTCTGAGACAGTCAGAGCCCGTGAGCAACAACTAGAACATCCACCATGTGGTAGTAAGATAGTCTGGTCAGGTTAGCCTCAGGTCTCCAGTCAACTCAGCATAGTCTCAATCCACAGTTAAAGTATGTATGATAGTTAAGAGTTCAATAAAATCGAGTTGCATTTCTTCAAGTGTTGGAAGCCTGTCTCTCTCACTGCTGCAGTAAATGCAGCCCTCGCAGACCCAGCTTACCCAACACATCAGAGGGTCCCAGCTGTGGGTGTCTGTGCAGGGTAGGGTCCTCCAGCACAACCAGCTCGTTAGATGGCACCCTGAGAGAAGGCTGGGAACATAAGGGTGGGGGAGGCTGGGGGGGCTTGTGGGTCACGGGGTGGAAACCATTATCGGCCTCTCGCCCTCTCCAATTCCTTCCAGATATCACAATATGGATGGTATTGTAGACTCCGCAGCAGCTGCCTTTATGGTGCTGGTGGCAGTCCAGGAGGCTGGACGTAGTCGAAGGTGGCGGCAGCAGCGTTGAAGCAGGCTCGGGAGGCAGCCCTTGTGCAGGGGCCCAGCTCACATCCTGAGGACACAGCCACTCATCAGGCCGGGAGGGACCCAGAGGGGGAGGCCAGTGACAGTGCAAGATGTATAGGGGTCATTGGTCATTTGAGGAGATCTCGGACAGAATGTGCTGCAGGATGCTCCGCCTCAAAAGGGGGACAGTGCAGCACTTGTGCTATATCCTTGTGGACTTGGTACCACTGGAGGAGCAGGTTGGCCGTCAAGGTCACCGCAGCCCTCAACGTCTATGCTGTACGTTCATTCCAGGACTTGAGGGGGTGCTTGTGCAACATTTTACAACCGAGAGCCCACAAGTGCATCCGTGAAGGCAGCACGATTGTCTGCCATCGTCAGGGTGAACATTGGACATAGAACATACAGTGCAGAAGGAGGCCATTCAGCCCATCGAGTCTGCACCGACCCACTTAAGACCTCACTTCCCCCCTATCCCCGTAACCCATTACCCCTCCTAACCATTTTTGGTCACTAAGGGCAATTTATCATGGCCAATCCACCTAACCTACATGTCTTTGGACTGTGGGAGGAAACCGGAGCACCCGGAGGAAACCCACGCACACATGGGGAGAACGTGCAGACTCCGCACAGACAGTGACCCAGCGGGGAATTGAACCTGGGACCCTGGCGCTGTGAAGCCACAGTGCTATCCACATGTGCTACCGTGCTCCAGGTTCAGGGTGCAATTGATGGCACACATCTCGCCTTGTGCTCATCAGGGCATCATGGAGTGCCCTTCATTTTTTTTTAATAAACAATTTTATTGAGGTCGTTTTTGGCTTTGTAAACAGTTACAGACATCAACAGAAAGAAAGCAAAAAAGGCAAAAATGTGCAAACATCCACGTACATTCAATATTTCAATCGTAACATACTTCACAAGCCCGCTCCTCTCCCACTGGTACTACCCGCCATTTTATCCCTCCTACTCTACTCTACTCTAACCCCCCCCCAACCCCCTGCTAACGCTCACTCTCCCGCAAAGAAGTTAATAAATGGTTGCCACCTTCGGGCGAACCCCTGTACAGATCCCCTCAAGGTGAACGTAATTTTTTCCATACCCAGGAAACTCGACATGTCCGCAAGTCACAACTCAGTCTTCGGGGGCTTTGAGTCCCTCCCCACCAATAGTATTCGTCGCCGGGCTATCAGGGAAACAAAGGCCAAAACATCGGCCTCTTTCTCCCCCTGGACTCCTGAGTCTTCCGAAACCCCAAAGATTTCCACCCCTGGACCCATCACCACCCTTGTTTTTAACACCCAGGACATGAGGCCCGCAAATCCCTCCCAGTACCCCCTAAGCTTAGGGCATGCTCAAAACATGTGAACGTGGTTCGCTGGTCCTCCTGCGCACCTAGCGCATTTGTCCTCTATCCCGAAAAATTTGCTCATCCGACCCATCGTCATGTGGGCCCGGTGAATGACCTTAAATTGAATCAGGCTGAGCCTGGCACATGTTGCGGTCGAGTTTACCCTACTCAGGGCCTCTGCCCACAGCCCGTCCTCCATTTCCCCGCCTAGCTGCTCCTCCTATTTAAGTTTCAGTTCCTCCGTATGGGACCCTTCCTCCCTCATGAGCACCTTATAAATATCAGAGACTCTACCCTCCCCTTCTTCCCCCGAGAGACTATTCTGTCTTGGATCCCCATTGGCGGGAGGCGTGGGAAGGATGGGACCTGTCTACGGAAAAAGTCCCGCAACTGTAGGTACCTAAAATCATTTTATGAGACCAAATTTCTCCTCCAAGCTCCTCAAACTCGCAAAGCTCCCTTCCAGGAACATATCGCCCACCCTTCCCACCCCCGCCCGCCGCCATGCCCGAAACCCCCCATGCTTACTCCCGGGTGCAAACCGATGGTTGTCGCAGATTGGCGCCCAAACCGACGCCCCCATCTCCCCTACATGCCTCCTCCACTGGCCCCATATCCGCAGGGTCGCCACCACTACCGGGCCGGCGGCAGCGGTAGAGGAGCCGTGACCAGCGCTGCCAGGCTGGAGCCCCTGCACGAAGCCGCCTCCACCCGCTCCCAGATAGACCCCGTACCCACCATCCACTTCCTTATCATAGCGATGTTGGCTGCCCAGTAATAATTAATCAGACTCGGCAAAGCCAGCCCTCCCTCGCTGCGGTTCCTCTCCAGCATCGCCTTCTTCACCCGCGGGGATTTTCCCGCCCAGACAAAGCTCATGATCATCCTGTTAACTCTTTTGAAGAATGACTGTGGGACAAAGATCGGGAGGCACTGAAAAACCAACAGAAATCTAGGGAGGATTGTCATCTTTACAGTCTGCACCCTCCCTGCCAGCGACAGCGGGAGTGCATCCCATCTCCGAAACTCTCCCTTCATTTGCTCCACCACCCTGGCCAAATTTAACTTGTGCAGCCTGCCCCAGTCTCGTGCCACCTGGATTCCCAAGTACCGGAAATTTTCCTCAGCCAGCCTAAACGGTAGCCCTCTCAATCTGTTCTCCTGGCCCCTTGCCTGTACCACAAACATTTCACTCTTGGCCGTATTTAATTTGTATCCTGAAAACTGGCCGAACTTTCTCAACATTCCCAGTATACTTCCCATCCCGGCCATTGGGTCCGACACGTACAGGAGCAGGTCATCTGCGTAAAGAGAGACCCTATGTTCTACCCCGCCCCTCACCATCCCCTTCCATCCCTCTGCGGCTCTCAGCACAATCGCCAGCGGCTCTATGGCCAGCGCAAACAGCAGCGGGGAGAGCGGGCAGCCCTGTCTGGTCCCTCGGTGCAGCCTAAAGTACTCAGACACTTCTCTGTTAGTCCTGACACTGGCCTTCGGGGCCTGATATAATAATTTGATCCAATCCACCAGACCCTCCCCGAACCCAAACCGTCCGAGCACCTCCCATAGATAGTCCCACTCCACCCGGTTAAAGGCCTCCTCGGCGTCCATCGCCACCACTACCTCCACCTCCCTGCCCGCTGGGGGCATCATTATCACACTAAGTAATCTTCTCAGGTTGGCCGCCAGCTGCCTACCTTTCACAAACCCAGTTTGGTCCTCCCCAATCACCTCCGGTACGCAGTCCTCCATTCTAATCGCCAGTACCTTTGCCAGGAGCTTGGCATCAACATTAATCAGGGAGATTGGTCTGTAGGACCCGCACGCCTCCGGGTCTTTACCCCGCTTCAATATCAGAGATATGGTGGCTTGTGACATTGTCGGCGGCAGGGTCCCTCTGTCCCTTGCCTCATTGAAAACCCTCGCCAAGACCGGGCTCACCAGCTCAGAGAACTTTCTATAGAACTCTACTGGGTATCCATCCGGCCCCGGGGCTTTCCCCGACTGCATGGCCTTTAGGCCCCCCAATACCTCCTCCACTCTAATCGGGGCCCCCAGCTCATCCACTCACCCCCCCACCTACTGTTGGGAATGTTAACCCGTCCAGAAACCTTTTCATCTCCTCCGGTTCTTCCGGCGGCTCCGAAGTATACAGCTTACTATAGAAGTCCCAGAATACCTTATTCAATCCTGCCGGGTCCTCCACTCTGCACCCCTCCCCATCCATCACTCTACTTATTTCCCTGGCCGCCTCCCTCTTCCTGAGTTGCTGCGCTAACAGTCTACTAGCCTTTTCCCCGTGCTCGTACACCAGGCCCCTCGCCTTCCTAAGCTGTGGGAGTGCCCTTCATTAACAGAACTCTGAATGTTCAACTTGTGTGCGATCACCACCTTTGGATCATGGACATGTGTGCATGCTTCCCAAGGAATGTGCACAACAGCTACGTGCTGGGAAGCCCGGAGATCACCAGTGTCTTCGAGGGCAACACCAGAATGATGGGTTGGCTCTTGGGGTACCCCATGAGGGCCTAGCTAATGATGCCTCTCTCTGCCACTCCCTCTCTCTCTGCCGCTCCCTCTCTCTCTGCCACTCCCTCTCTCTCTGCCGCTCCCTCGCTCTCTCTCGCTCCCCGTCTCTCTCCCGCTGCCTCTCTCTCTGTCGCTCCCTCGCTCTCTGCCGCTCCCTCTCTCTCTGTCTCTTCCTCTCTCTGTTGCTCCCTCTCTCCCTCTCGCTCCCCCTCTCTCTCTCGCTGCCTCTCTCTCTCTCTCTCTCTCGCTGCCTGTCTCTCTGTCGCTTCCTCTCTCTGCCGCTCCCCCTATCTCTGTCGCTCCCTCACTCTCTGCCACTCCCTCTATTTCTGCTGCTCCCCTCTCTCTGGAGCTCCCTGCCAGCACTCCTCCACTCAGGTCCCCCCCTCTGCTACTCCCTCTCTCTCTGCAATTCCCTCTCTGCTACTCCCTCTCTCTCTGCCATTCCCTCTCAGTGCTGCTCCCTCTCTCTCTGCCATTCCCTCTCAGTGCTGCTCCCTCTCTCTCTGCCATTCCTTCTCAGTGCTGCTCCCTCTCTCTCCTTCCCCTCTCTCTCCTTCCCCTCCTGCCTCTTGCCCATCTGTAGCTTCCTCCACAGTTGCTCATTATCTTCCTTGATTGAAATCTAGGTCTGGATTCTTTGGGATTTCCCATTGAAGTCACCCCACGCCGTCGGGAAACCCACAATGAGGGTGCACTGGCAATGGGAAAGAGAATCCGAATGGCCGGAGAATTCTAGCCCTATTCTATAAGAGTAATTCAGTCACCCCCTGGTGATGTTTTCTTTGTGAAAATCTCCAAACTATTCAAGCTATACTTTCACATAAAGTGCATTCTCCAAACCATTTTCTAGAAGGAACTGAGGAAGCAGCTGTGAACAATGGGCCTCTATTAATCTCTGGGCTCGGGGGTTGGATTTTACGCCTTCCAATGCCGGCAATAGAATTCTGATTGGGCAGAGAATAGCAGGTAATGCAAATATCCCGATTAGCACCCCCACTGGCGCCGTTGGTGAAGTCCACGCTCATGAGTTCACGCTCAGAGCGGGCCCATGCAAAACCGTCATTTACAAGAAATTGAATGTCATTAGTGGGTTGGACACAATATGATCCGCCCTTCCGCGATGCTGCACCATTCTCAGGCAAGAGTTACGCGGGCGTGAATTGGTGCAAGTATTTACAAGCAGGGCCTGGCACCAAGGCTGTTGAGGGGGAATGAGAAGGTGAGAAAACTCAAAAACTGATAAAACCTGTCGGGTTGCTGGGGAGTGGCCTCCTGGGCTACGGGGAGTAGTGATGTAGGAATTGGTGCCAGGTCTGTGGATCCAGGGTGTCCACCTCGGGATCGGGGTGGCCTGGCTCAGACCTCCGTTGCTGCTGTATGTGATTTAAAAGTTTCCCTTCTCTGTTTCTTACAGGCCCCTAACTGTTCACATTGCTGACTGCTCACTGTGTCCGGTCAATTCCTCTGGTCATGTGGGAGCCCACCCAGGCACTGCACCCCCCCCTAAAGCCCCAGCAGTATCATCAAGGGGATGGGTGTGGCCATGCTCAGTCACTGGTGTACCAGGTGTTGGGCACTCCTCAGAAGCATAATTCCACTTTGGAGTAAGTAGGCAATTAGCAGAGCTCACCCCAACCAAAGGACACATACACCATGGTCTTTGGAATCCTCCCGGGCACACTGCCCCTCTCAGTGCCGACACCTCACCAGTGAGACCCACCCCTCAGAGCACGAGTTGTCTCCTCCTTGAGATGCTGGCAGACCTGACTGCTTCTGCCACCTCCTCCCTGGCACTGTTCAGAAGGGTGGGCCTGAGTCTGCAGTCCACAGTGGGGAAGAGAGTGTCCCTCCACTCCTCCTCCATTGCTGGAAGAAGAACGTGTGATGAGTGGGTTATAAGCAGTTCCAACTTGCCAGGCTCTTTAACGGAAAATCTGGCTCCAGAGGATCCACTGCCAGCGGGGAAGGGAATTGCTCCCAATTCACACTGGCAGAGTACTGGCCCATTTACACATGATAAGAACATAAGAACTAGGAGATAGGCCCTTCGAGCCTGCTCCACCATTCAATAATAAAAATCATTTATTGTCACAAGTAGGCTTCAATGAAGTTACAGTGAAAAGCCTCTAGTCGCCACATTCCGGCGACTGTTCAGGGAGGCCGGTACGGGTATCGAACCTGCGCTGCAGGCCTTGTTCTGCATTACAAGCCAGCTGTTTAGCCCACTGTGCTAAACCAGTCCCAAAAAGATCATGGCTGATCTTTGTGGACTCAGCTCCACTTTCCGGCCCGAACACCATAACCCTTAATCCCTTTATTCTTCAAAAAACTATCAATCTTTATCTTGAAAACATTTAATAAAGGAGCCTCAACTGCTTCACTGGGCAGGGAATTCCATAGATTCACAACCCTTTGGGTGAAGAAGTTCCTCCTCAGCTAAGTCCTAAATCTACTTCCCCTTATTTTGAGGCTATGCCTCCTAGTTCTGCTTACACCCGCCAGTGGAAACAACCTGCCCGCATCCAACCTATCTATTCCCTTCATAATCTTATGTTTCTATAAGATCCCCCCCGCATCCTTCTAAATTCCAACGAGTACAGTCCCAGTCTACTCAACCTCTCCTCGTAGTCCAACCCAACTCCCTCAAGTTTTGGATTAATTTAGTGAATCTCCTCTGCACACCCTCCAGCGCCAGTACCTCCTTTCTCAGATAAGGAGACCAAAACCGAGCACAATATTCCAGGTGTGGCCTCACTAACTCCTTATACAATTGCAGCATAACCTCCCTAGCCTTAAACTCCATCCCTCTAACAATGAAGGACAAAACTCCATTCGCCTTCTTAATCACCTGTTGCACCTGTAAACCAACTTTTTGCGGCTCATTCACTAGGATACCCAGATCCCTCTGCACGGCAGCATGTTTTAATAATTTATCATTTCAATAATAATCCCTTTTGCTGTTATTCCTACCAAAATGGATAACCTCACATTTGTCAACATTGTATTCCATCTGCCAGACCCTAGTCCATTCACTTAAACTATCCAAATCCCTCTGCAGACTTCCAGCATCCTCTGCACTTTTTGCTTTACCACTCATCTTATTGGACAGCACGGTAGCACAAGTGGATAGCACTGTGGCTTCACAGGGTCCCAGGTTCGATTCCCCACTGGGTCACTGTCCGTGCGGAGTCTGCACGTTCTCCCCGTGGTTTACACTGGGTGCTCCAGTTTCCTCTCACAGTCCAAAGACATGCAGGTTAGGTGGACTGGCCATGCTAAATTGCCCTTAGTGTTCAAAAAGGTTAGGAGGGGTTATGGGGTTTCGGGGATAGGGTGAAAGTGAGGGTTTAAGTGGGTCGGTGCAGACTCGATGGGCTGAATGGCCTCCTTCTGCACTGTATGTTCTATGTTCTATGTTCATCTCAATGTTGTCTGCAAACTTGGACACATTGCACTTGGTCCCCAACTCCAAGTCATCCATGTAAATTGTGAACAATTGTGGACCCAACACTGATCCCTGAGTGACACCACTAGCCACTGATCGCTAACCAGAGAAACACCCTTTAATCTCCACTCTTTGCTTTCTATTAATTAAACAATTCTCCATCCATGCTACTACTTTACCCTTAACGTCATGCATCATTATCTTATGCAGCAAACTTTTGTGTGGCACCTTGTCAAAAGCTTTCTGGAAATCCAGATATACCATATCCATTGGCTCCCCGTTGTCTATCACAGTGGTAATGTCGTCAAAAAATTCCACTAAATTAGTTCGGCACGACCTGCCCTTTATGAACCCATGCTGTGTCTGTCCAATGGGACAATTTCTACCCAAGTTAAGCTAACTGGCCTATAATTACCCGCTTTCAGCCTACCTCCTTTTTTAAGCAGTGGTGTCACGTTTGCTAATTTCCAATCCGCCGGGACCACCCGAGTCTACTGAATTTTGGTAAATTATCACGAATACATTTGCAATTTCCCCAGCCATCTTTTCTAGTACCCTGGGATGCATTCCATCAGGGCCAGGAGACTTGTCTACCTTTCGATTCCCGTAACAGCCTCCCCGAACAGGCGCCGGAATGTGGCGACTAGGGGCTTTTCACAGTAACTTCATTGAAGCCTACTCGTGACAATAAGCGATTTTCATTTCATTTCATTAGCTTGCCCATCATTACCTCCTTAGTGATAACAATCGTCTCAATGTCCTCACCTGTCATAGCCTCATTTCTATCAGTCACTGGCATGTTATTTGTGTCTTCCATTGTGAAGACCGACCCAAAAGACCTGTTCAGTTCCTCAGCCATTTCCTCATCTCCCATTATTAAATCACCCTTCTCATCCTCTAAAGAACCAATATTTACCTTAGCCACTCTTTTTTGTTTTATATATTTGTAGAAACTTTTACTATCTGTTTTTATATTCTGAGCAAGTTTACTCTCATAATCTATCTTACTCTTTTTATAGCTTTTTTAGTAGCTTTCTGTTGCCCCCTAAAGATTTCCCAAACCTCTAATCTCCCACTAATCTTTGCCACTTTGTATGCTTTTTCCTTCAATTTGATACTCTCCCTTATTTCCTTAGATATCCATGGTCGATTTTCCCTCTTTCGACCGTACTTTTTGATGGTATGAACCTTTGCTGAGCACTGTGAAAAATCACTTGGAAGATTCTCCACTGTTCCTCAACTGTTTCACCATAAAGATTTTGCTCCCAGTCCACCTCAGCCAGCTCTTCTCTCATCCCATTGTAATCTCCTTTGTTTAAGCACAAAACACTAGTGTTTGATTTTAACTTCTCACCCTCCATCTGCATTTTAAATTCTACCATATTGTGATCACTCCTTCCGAGAGGATCCCTAACTATGAGATCATTAATCAATCCTGTCTCATTACACTGGACCAGATCTAGGATCGCTTGTTCCCTCGTAGGTTCCATTACATACTGTTCTAGTAAACTATCGCGGATACATTCTATAAACTCTTCCTCAAGGCTGCCTTGACCGACCTAGTTAAACTAATCGACATCTAGATTAAAATCCCCCATGATAACTGTCATACCATTTCGACATGCATCAGTTATTTCTTTGTTTATTGCCCACCCCACCGTAATGTTACTATTTTGTGGCCTATAGACTAGTCTTATCAGTGACTTTTTCACCTTACTATTCCCGATTTCCAGCCAAATGGATTCAACCATATCCTCCATAGCACCGATGTCATCTTTTACTATTGTCCAGATGTCATCCGTAAATAACAGAGCTACACCATCCATTTTGTCCTTCCGAATAGTTTGATACCATTGGATATTTAACTCCCAGTCGTGACCATACTTTAACAATGTTTCAGCAATGGCCACTGAATTATAGTCGTTCATGATGGTTTGCGCCATCAACTCATTTACCTTATTCCGCATACTACGAACATTCAGGTAAAGTACCCTTATGTTGGCTTTTATACCTCAGTTTTGATACTTAACACCTCTGTCAGTAACCTCCCCTAAGTTATTTTTCCTTTTAACTTTTCTCCTAATTTTCCTTATTGTTGAACCCATATCGTGATGTAATAACCTACTGCTTCACTTTCCATTTATGTTTTTACTTCCTGTTTTATTCCTTTTAGAATTACTGGGCCTATTCACTGAGATTTCCTCAGTCACTGTACCCTGTACTGTGGCCCTTTTTGATTTTTGACTATGGCTTCTCTGCTTTACAATTTCCCCCTTACTGCCTTTTGTTTCTGCCCCATTTTACTTCCGTCCAACTTCCTGCATTGGTTCCCATCCCCCTACCACATTAGTTTAAACCCTCCCCAACAGCACTAGCAAACACTCCCCCAGGACATTGGTTCCAGTCCTGCACAGGTGCAGACCGTCCAGTTTGTACTGGTCCCACCTCCCCCAGAACCGGTTCCAATGCCCCAGGAATTTGAATCCCTCCCTCTTGCACCATCTCTCGAGCCACGCATTCATCCTATCTATCCTGACATTGCTACTCTGAATGGCACTGAACTTCAGAACAAATAGTGCTCCCAACGAGAACATGAATTGCACGCGATTCAGTTCTGCCGGAACCATAGAGGACTGGATTTTCCGTGGCCCAACGCCAGTATTGCAATTCCCGATGCACCGGAGAACGGCGTTGTGGTACCGTGACCCATGCCCCATGTTAGCGGGAAGATGTGAATAGGTCAAATTGACCTGTTTACATCTTAGTAATGGATTGGGCCCTGGATTCTCCAAGCCTGCATGAATCTCCGATCGTCAGGGCAGGGATTCACGTGGGGAAGCATTGGTGCAGAGTATTTCTCAGCGTGCCCTGGCATGGTGGACCTTGCTGTGGGCCAAGTGGGTAACAATTTAAAGGAGTTACCCCAGTGTCCATTGGAGGGTCCCGCTCGCCTCTCACAATGCAAATCCTGCCCACCCCTCCACCAGACACCCCTCAACAGATCTCCCTCCACCAGAAACTCCCCATTACAGAGACCTCCATTTCACAGACACACACCATTAAACCCCTCCCCCCCCCTCAGACACACACACATTACAGATACCCCTGCTTGGAAGCCAGAGTCCGGAGAGAGACAGTGAAAAAAAAATCACTGCTCCAAGACTCATCTGTGCCCTATACCTACTGGCACGTGCAGAGAATGCAGCAGCTGTAAATTCCTAGAAAGCGAAAACCACATCAGCTGGGTTTAAAACCCCTCAGATCATTACTTGGATCGGGCTCAGGCTTTCATTCACATCAATGGAAATTAGTTTTATTAGGCTGTGATTGACAGCTTGCACACATAGATAGCTGCCTGGATTGTTTAATTTCATTTGCCTTCACACATGAATGGATCTCAAGTCCCCTGCTGTGTAACTAACCACAATGTTTATAAACATCTAGCTATGATTGACAGTTCTTGGACCACATCAAAAGCAGTTAAATGCTTTCTGCGGAGAAAAAGAGGAAGTGAGAGCACTTAACTGCTTTTGATATGGTCTCTCCTATGGGAGTCTCTGTTGAGAGTTTACCTTATGAGGGTTTCTGGTGGGGGTCTGTCTTATGGGGGGATCTGTGGTGGGGTCTCTCTTATGTGGGTCTCTGGTCAGGGCTTTCTTATGTGTGTCTCTGGTGGGGGTCTCTGTAATGGGGGAGTTTCTGCTGGGGGTCTCTCTTTTGGGGGTCTCTCTTCAGGGGGTTCTTTGGTAGGGGGCACTGTAATGGGGTCTCCGTAGGGGTTCAGTAAGGGGGGGTGTCAGGTCACCCTCGGACTGTGGGGGTGTGTGATCCAGAAAATCCAGTGGTGGGGGGGGTGGAATTGCGTTGCATGGGGGCAACAGCTGACGGACCTCGCTATAGGGCCACCATATTTGCATGGCACATGATAGTGGATCGCCTCTGGATTCCTGCTCCCAGCGCAAATCAGAGATGATTCATCTCCTACTGAAGAAGCCTCCCAAAGTGAGAATTCAGTCCTGACCTTAATTTAGTCTCATGAAATCTTACTCAATCACAGCTGCCTGTTAATGTTGAGCTTCCTGAAACCCCAGAAACCAGTGCAGAAGGTGTTAATTTCAAATTGTGATGAAAATCTAATTAGCGCACTAACACAAAGCCACATCTCCAGAGGAGGTCAATTGCAGACATCCAAACATGCTACGGTCCAAGGGGAGATTTGCACATTCTCAGCATTAGGTTTGACTTTTAGGTTTTTACCAATGTGACTCCCACTCCCATCTCCCCTCTCCCAAATCGATCACAGAGGGTCTAAATTGCACTCCCCCTACCCTGTTGAATGAAATCCTGCTCTGTGGATTGGCCTCATGACCTTTCAAAGAAGATCATTACCCCTTAGCCAAATCTTATCTTAAATACCAATTTGGGTAAACCAACCTTTTGAAATATTTAGCAGTGTCTTTTAAGGGGATAGTTTCCCATGTCAATAGTGATTTTTAAAAATTTGCTGATGAGGTGTGAATGCCACTGGCAAGGAGAACATAACTTTTCTGTCCACAGATTCCGTGGAGAAGGTGGTGGTTTGTTGCTGCCTTAAATCCCTCCACTCAACTCCAGTGCTGATAGGGAGAGATTTACCCAGCAGCAGTGAAGGAACAGTGATAATTCCAAGTCAGGATGCTGAGTGAGTTGAAAGGAGGATGGTGGTGTTTCCCTACGTCTGCTGCCCTTGTTCTTCTAGAATACAAGTCACAGGTTTGGAATGTACTGTTGAAGAACTAGCAATGAATTGCTCAGTGCATCTTGCAGATGGTACACTCTACTGCCACTGTGTGTTGGCAGTGGAAGGATTGATTATATCAGGTGCTGGGTCAAGCTGGCTCCTTTTCCCTGAATGGTGTCCAGCTTCTCGAGTGTTGTTGGAGCTATTGGTGCAATTGGTGGGTAATCCATCACAATGCAGACCTGTACCTTGGAAGATGCTGGACAGACTTTGAGAGTCAGGAGGTGAGTTACTCATTGCAGAATATCCAGCCTCTGACCTCCTCTTGTAGCCACAGTATTTATATGGCTGTTCCAGTTCAGATTTTGGTCAACGGTAATCCCCAGGATGTTGATGGTAAGGGTTTCCACCATGGTAAAGCCTTTAAACACTAAGGGGAGATTGTTAGATTCTCTTTTGCTGGATATGGCTATTGCCTGGCACTTTTGTGGTAAAAATGTTATTTGTGGGGGCCTGTTGTGCTTCATGTCAGCGTGCCCTCATGCTGTCGTGACTGGACAGTCTAACGTGGGGGGACAATCGGAGCTGAGGAGGAATTTCTTCAGCCAGAGGGTGGTGAATCTGTGGAACTCTGTGTCGCAGAAGGCCGTGAAGGCTAGATCACTGAGTGTCTTTAAGACAGAGACAGATAGGTTCTTGATTAATAAGGGGATCAGGGACAATGGGGAGAAGACAGAAGGATGGGGATGAGAAAAACATCAGCCATGATTGAATGGCAGAGGAGACTTGATGGGCTGAGTGGCCTAATTCTGCTCCAATGTCTTAATGTCTTATGGTCTTAAACATTTGATCTACATTGGAAATTAGATGTAAGTCAGGATCCCCGTTACATCAGGGAGAGGGGACAATCGAGTGGGGAAATCACATTGGCATAAAAAACTTTTTGGGTCTCCCGCTCTATTCTCTGCCCCTTCTGCCATTTCTGCTCTCAAAATGGGAGGGAAAATTCCGCCCCCCCCCGGCCTAACAACCATTTTGTGTTAGCAGAAAGAATGCCTTGAGCTGATGGAACAGCAAAATTGGCCTGCAAAACCTTGAACGTAACAGCTGTGCAGCTGCCATTTATAATGTTCATTGTTTATTGACCCTGATTAATAAAGCAATAAAAAAACACTGACATATTTGAATGCAAGAAGCAAACAATTAATTTTGAACAAATCTCTGTCAGCAATGGACCATGGCTCATGAACGTAAGTATATCCTGACATTGTTAAAGGAGAAAATCAACATGACATCCTGCAGTTTTAGATGGACCAATGCCCACTTGACCAATGCTTACTTGATAACTTACTTGGATTACAAATATTTATTTGTGACCAAATCTGTGAAATGACAGTGGTCATCACATTCTTCCCGTGTTTGCGTGGGATTCGCCCCTGTGGTGGTATAGATATGAGCACTGCCATTGGTGCAGAGCACTGGCTTCCCATTGGCTCTGGCTGGTCATGTGCCTCTCGTCCGATTGGTTGGGACTAGTCATGTGACTGCTCTCTAATTGGTCGAGAGGCAAATAGGCCCTGCCTCCGAGGTGGGGTATAAGTGCCCAGAGTTCCCGGCGGTCGGCCATTCTCTGTAGTCGACCACCGGGCTAACAACTAGCTGATTAAAGACACAGTTCGGATCCTAAATGTGTCTTGAGTCGAATCTATGGTACATCAATTTAATCAGCTAGAATTTTGGAATGGAGCTTCGCATCAAGCCTGACTGCCTCCGCACCTGACTGCCTCCGCACCAGCCCGCATGCTGCAAATGCGTCTGCAATTTTTAAACACTGGCAGGCGTGTTTTAATAGCTACCTGACGACTGCAGCCGGCAAGCCAAACAAGGAGCAGAAACTTCACATCCTCCACTCATGCGTGGGCACATCGGTCTACGCAATGATCGAGGATGAAGGCGAAGGTGCCCAGGACCGGACCTTCATTGGGTCCGAGGTCCAGAGGCTCCTTAAGGAAGGAGTTATCGAGGCCAGCAACAGTCCCTGGCGAGCCCAAGTGCTGGTAGTTCGGACTGGGGAGAAAAACCGGATGGTCATCGATTACAGTCAGACCATCAACAGGTTTACGCAGCTGAACGCGGATCCTCTCCCCCGTATTTCTGATCTGGTTAACAGGATCGCGAAGTACAAAGTCTTCTCCACGGTGGACCTGAAGTCCGCCTACCACCAGCTCCCCATTCGCGCGAGTGACCGAATGTACACCGCGTTTGAGGCAGATGGGCGCCTCTACCACTTCCTCAGGGTTCCATTCGGTGTCACAAATGGAGTCTCGGTCTTCCAACGGGAGATGGACCGAATGGTCGACAAGCACGGTTTACGGCCACCTTCCCGTATCTCGATAACGTCACCATCTGCGGTCACGACCAGCAGGACCTCGACACCAACCTCCAAAAATTCATCCGAAACGCGAAACTCCTTAATTTAACCTACAATAAGGATAAGTGCGTGTTTAGCACTGACCGCCTAGCCATCCTTGGCTACGTATTGCATAACGGAGTGATAGGCCCCGATCCCGAAAGCATGCGCCCCCTGATGGAACTCCCTCTCCCCAACTCCCTCAAATCCCTCAAACGCTGCCTGGGCTTCTTCTCATACTACGCCCAGTGGGTCCCCAACTACGCCGACAAAGCCCACCCCCTCATCCAGTCCACCTCCTTTCCCCTGTCGATGGAGGCCCGCCAGGCCTTTAGCTGCATCAAAGCGGATATCGCAAAGGCCACGATGCATGCTATCGACGCGTCCCTCCCATTCCAAGTCGAGAGCGACGCATCTGACGTAGATCTGGCGGCCACCCTGAACCAAGCGGGCAGACCCGTGGCCTTCTTTTCACGAACCCTCCACGCTTCCCAAATCCGCCATTCCTCGGTGGAAAAGGAGGCACAAGCCATAGTCGAAGCTGTGCGATATTGGAGGCACTATCTGGCCGGCAGGAGGTTTACCCTCCTCACAGACCATGTTTGACAATGCACAGAGGGGCAAGATCAAGAACGACAAGATCTTGCGGTGGCGGATCGAGTTGTCCACGTACAACTACGATATCTTGTATCGTCCTGGGAAGCTCAACGAGCCTTCCAATGCCCTATCCCGCGGTACCTGCGCCAGCGCGCAGATTGACCACCTCCGCTCCCTCCACACGGACCTCTGCCATCCAGGGGTCAGCCGTTTCTACCATTTTATTAAGACCCGCAACCTGCCCTACTCCGTCGAAGATGTCAGGACCGTCACTAGGGACTACCACGTCTGCGCCGAGTGCAAACCGCACTTCTACCGCCCCGAATGAGCGCATCTGATCAAGGCGTCCCGCCCCTTTGAACATCTCAGTATAGACTTCAAGGGTCCCCTCCCCTCCAACAACCGTAACACTTATTTCTTGAGTGTTATCGACGAATACTCTCGATTCCCTTTCGCCATTCCCTTTCCCGACATGACCACAACAACCGTCATAAAGGCCCTCCTATCCATCTTCTCCCTGTTCGGTTACCCCGCGTACATCCACAGCAACCGGGGGTCCTCTTTTATGAGTGACGAACTGCGTCAGTTCCTGCTAAGCAGGGGCATAGCCTCTAGCAGGACGACCAGTTATAACCCCTGGGGTAACGGTCAGGTCGAGCTGGAGAATGGCACCATTTGGAAGACCATCCTGCTGGCCCTACGGTCCAGAGTTCTCCCTATTCCCCGTTGGCAAGGAGTCATTCCCGATGCCCTGCATTCAATCCGGTCTCTCCTCTGTACTACCACGAATCAAACACCTCATGAACGTCTTCTTGTTTTCCCCAGGAAGTTGTCCTCAGGATCCCCTCTCCCGACCTGGCTGGCCACCCCCGGGCCCATCTTGCTCCAGAAGCATGTGCAGGTGCACAAGTCCGACCCGTTGGTTGAGCGAGTCCAGTTACTCCACGCCAACCCGCAGTATGCGTACGTGGAGTATCTCGACGGTCAGCAGGATACGGTCTAGCTCCGGGACCTGGCACCCGCCGGCGTGCGGCCTTCTCCCCCTACACCAACGCCACCCCCCCAACCCCAATTCCCCCCACGCCCCCCGCACCCCCATGACCCAGCGCACATGCCCCCTCTTCCCCGATTACAGCGTCTCCACCACCGGCCCGGGTTACGGAGGCACATCTACGACCAACGCTCCTGGAGACAAGGACGGCCATCGGCCCGACGTCACCGGCTCCACTGCGACGGTCCTCCAGAACACCACGGGCACCCGACAGGCTGATCGTTTCCATCTGATGCGGACATGGAATTTTTTGGACATTTTTGTGTTATTCTGTTGTTCTTAGTAGTAGTAGCATTGTTTTGCCACGAGCCAGTGGGCAGCTCACCCCTATCGATTTTCGCCGCTCATACCACCAGTCCTCGGACCTCCCCCCCCCTCTCTCCCACTTACACCCCCCCGCCTTCTTTCTCCACAAGGGGTGAATGTGGTGGTATGGATATGAGCACTGCCATTGGTGCAGAGCACTGCCTTCCCATTGGCTCTGGCTGGTCATGTGCCTCTCGCCCGATTGGTTGGGACTAACTAGTCATGTGACTGCTCTCCAATTGGTCGAGAGGCAAGTAGGCCCTGCCTCCGGACCACGCCACCCCGATGCCGTCACGCGATACTCCACAGAGCGGAGAACCTGCGCCATTGGTGCCAGTGTGGTTGGCGCAGCGCTGGTCGTGGGCTGCTCTAAGCTCTCCCCCCCCCCTCCGGGATTCTACGACCCGGATGGGCCAAGCGGCCGTAAACAAAAACGAGTACCGCCGACGCCGGTCTAACCTGCTCTGAACCGGCGGGATGTCGGCGTTGAAGGGTCAGGCGGCGGCCTGTGGGGGGGGGGGGGGGTGGGGGGGGGGGTCTGACCCCGCGGGGTCCCTCCGATGTGGCCTGGCCCGCAATTGGGGCTCACCGATCGGCATGCCGTCCTCTCTGGCTGAGGGTGTAGCCAACTGGGGTGGCCACGTCCCGATTCCAAAATGGATGCCCGCAAAGAGTGCAGGGAAAATTGGCCAGCTACAGGGAACACAAGCAGGTGCAATGTTCCCTGTGTATTAAGATTTGCAGAGCCCAGACAGAACCAAAACCAATAGCCATCTACATACTAATGAGCGATCCCCAGAAACAATCAGAAACATTGAATCAATCCGGACCAAGACAGACACCCCGGCGCCAGCGGGAGCCAGGACAAAGGCAGGCCAACGAACACATAGGGCCCACCCAACAATCAGGGAACAACTCCAGTATTGGAGAAAATCGATGAGAACGATTGAAACGTGGTACAATTATAGAACATAGAACATAGAACAGTACAGCACAGAACAGGCCCTTCGGCCCTCAATGTTGTGCCGAACAATGATCACCCTACTTAAACCCACGTAACCCGTATACCCGTAACCCAACAATCCCCCCATTAACCTTACACTACGGGCAATTTAGCATGGCCAATCCACCTAACCCGCACATCTTTGGACTGTGGGAGGAAACCGGAGCACCCGGAGGAAACCCACGCACACACGGGGAGGACGTGCAGACTCCACACAGACAGTGACCCAGCCGGGAATCGAACCTGGGACCCTGGAGCTGTGAAGCATTGATGCTAACCACCATGCTACCGTGAGGCCCTAATTGGGACCAAGTCCGGGGTCCGCCCAGAAGGGCGCGAAACCCCTGGGAACTATAAAGTAGAGTCCCCAAGTTCAGTTCTCTCTCTTGGCAGCTGTCAAAGAACTCTTGACCGTGACTCTCAGCGAGGAGAGACCTGCCTAGCAGCTGCATCGACCAAGTAAGTCTCAAGTCAACGCACGCTACGAGATAGACGCTCCTAGCTACTATTCCGTACCAGCTTGAAGCCAGCAGATTCAGAACCGGACAAAGGCCATTGTTCCTCTGACCTGGTGGGCCATTCGAAAGCTAAGTATAGGCCTTTAGTAGCAGTGTTAGTTTAGTAAGTAGAGTTTTATGCATGAGTAGTGATTGACTGTGTGAATAATAAATGTGTATTGATTTGAAATGTAGTAACTGGTGTATTGAGTTATTGATCAGCACTTGGCTTTGAACCTCGTGCTGGTATCAGAAAGATACCTGGCGACTCTAGAGCAAAGGTTATTAAAACAGAGCAATTAAGTAAAAGCACAACGAGCAACAAGGGCCTCCTTTACTGCGTGTTGGCCCCTGTAGCCCTGCGCCATGTTGCATCGGGGCCGGCACTTTGAAGGAGGCCACTGCGCAGGTGCGCATTGCGCCAGCGCCACTGCGCATGCGCGGATCCCGCAGATGACAGTCCACGCCGGGATCGGCAGCTAGAGCGGCTCGAACCACTCCAGCGCTGTGCTGGCCCCCTGTAGGGGTCAGAATTAGTCCTGGCAGCGGCCCATTCATGCCGTCATAAAACGCAACGGCCTTTATGACGCCGTGGACACTCTGCCGCGGGATTAGAGAATCCCGCCCCCAGTTTCGCAACACTCACAGTTGTTAGATTCTCAAGCCTCTGATACATTAACGCAATAAGTCAGCAGAATTATGTCTAGTTTAGAACATAATGAAAATGTAGACTACCATTTATATGTTGGTTCAAATTCAAAACTTAATTTTGGGAATTGTATATTATCTGGTTTCGTGGTGTTAAATCTTCAATTGATTCCGCCCTACCCAACTTCCCCCAACCTACTCCAATCCCCAAGTCCCCTCGAACCTCCTCCAACCTCCACAACAGTTCAACAACCTCCCTGCACCACCCCCACCTCCCACCTCCAAACTACTACCCAATCCCCATCTCTGTCCAATATGACCCCAACCCCCCATCAAACGACCAGCAACTCTCCACCTCCATCCAACCCTCCCAACATCCACGTCTCTCCCTCCACCTCCCCCAATCTCCCCACCATCCTCCCCCCAAACCCCCATCTCCTCTCTCCCAATCACAATCTAGCCCTAACATTAACCCAACCCACCCCCACCTCATACACATTCACAGCATCCAATTGTTTCCTGAAATTACAGGGACTTCACTTTCACCTTTCAATCGAGAGCACTCTCCTGCCCTGCCGCTGACCTGTGGGCAGCTTTCTGGTTTTCTGGAGGCCTTTACAAAAACATCAGCGGCGTGATCTATTGTCCTCACCACGACCTCTCGTGAGATTTACAAGCGTCGTCTCGCCGCGTGAGATCTAATAAGATCTCTTGAGCATCGCAAGCTGGATCCTGCCCATTGAGGTCCGGGACCCAGATTTACATGTTCAAGTGAGCAGTTGGTCTCACATGAATATGTCTACACCGGATCTACCCAGCACTGGGAGCTAATGGCCTTGCCTCGGAGACAACGCTTGGGCGCCGTTTAGCACTGATTTCCAAAAATGAGGACCAGACGTACAGGCACTTGGAGGTCTCCCAGTCAATCGGGGGCCCCTGGGTGGCCGGGCTCTTGGTAGGGTGGTACCCTGGCACCCCTGATGCCACCTGGGCACTGTGCCACTGGCAGCCTGGCACCCTGACAATGCCACCTGGACATCCTGGCAGTGCCAGGGTACCCAGGTGGCACTGTCAATCTAAAAGGGGCACTGCCAGGGTGTGAGATTGGCAGTGCCAAGGTACCCAGGTGACATAATGTCCATACCAGTGATCGGCCCTGCGGATGCTCAGCCCTTGTTGTGAGGTTGTGTGCGGGAGGGGGGGGGGGGGGGGGGGGGGGGGGGGGCTCGATGACCCCCTTATTGTTGACCCTTATTATTGAGTTGCGGTATTGTGGGGAGGGGGTTCCAGAGGCCGTGGTGAGGGGTTTCAGAGATCGGGCTGCCATTTAAAAAAGCGCCCTGATCTCTTCCTGCCCTGGCGAGGGGATCCCGTTAGAGCAGGGACTAAATGCGGCCACGTTGAGGGGTTCCTTGCTGAGGCCCAGAAATGAATCTTGTTTAATCGCGGGTCGTTCTTGGTGCTGCCAGAACCGGGAAACACCTGGCTAAATGCGCTCGACACAGGGCTCTGTTTCATTTCTATTAAATGACAGCCCAGAACTCTGAAAATGAAAAATGAAATGAAAATCGCTTATTGTCACGAGTAGGCTTCAATGAAGTTACTGTGAAAAGCCCCTAGTCGCCACATTCCGGCGCCTGTCCGGGGAGGCTGGTATGGGAATCGAACCGTGCTGCTGGCCTGCTTGGCCTGCTTTAAAAGCCAGCAATATAGCCCAGTGAGCTAAACCAGCCCCTCACGCAGCTAAACTGCCTGAAGTTGAAAAGCAGCAATCAGCAACTAATGAAACTGTCCTGACAGACTGGCATTAAAAATATTGGAGCTGTCAGCCTGGTGGTTGCCATTTCTTTAAAGCCAGAGGGTCAGGTCTGATGCTCTGTCTGCTCAGCGCAGACGACTTGAGAACCTGAAAAGCCAAGGCAGCGATTCTCCCGATCGGCGACTAACTGCTCCCACCAGTCGGAAAACCAGAATGATTCCCACTGGCACCAGGAGTGACCCCGATGTGCCATTCCATGGCACTTCAAACATAATTCACCCTCAATCGGGTTTTCAGTGCCATTCAATGGCACACTAAGGTCCTCGCTGGAACTGAGAAGGGCAGGACCTAATTTCTCTGACAGGTCCCACACCTCAGAAACCAAGGGGCATTTTTAAAGGACGCCCAATCTCAAAATGTTGATCCAGCCCCTCCCAGATCACTGGTTGGGCACACACCCACCCCCACCCTAATCACTGGCAAGGGCCCCCCAATGCCCACTTTCGGTGTCCTCATTCCTCCTTCAGCCCCACTCATTCCTCTCACCCACCAGACCCCCCATTCAGCACCCTCAATTCCCCCCCCCCCCATCCCTCCCTTGAGCCTTCCCCCTCATTCCCCCCTTAGGGTCAGGCCCTTGACAGGGCCAACTTGGTACCTTGCAGTCCAAGGTGTGGCATGGGGCTGAGTACCCTCCTCCGTACAGTTGCCTCCAGGTTGCCGAGGGATGTTCTTCATGGGAGGTGGGAGTCGGGGTGAGGGGAGGGGTGGTGTGCTCGTGTTGCGCTCGAGGGGTTCAGGCTGGGGGTCTTTCCTGGGATGGGAATCATCTGGCTGCTCTTCCCTTCTGCAGCCTTTAAACCCATCTGGGAGCACCTAGAACATAGAACATAGAACAGTACAGCACAGAACAGGCCCTTCGGCCCTCAATGTTGTGCCGAGCAATGATCACCCTATACCCGTAACCCAACAACCCCCCCCCCTTAACCGTTACTTTTTAGGACACTAAGGGCAATTTAGCATGGCCAATCCACCTAACCCGCACATCTTTGGACTGTGGGAGGAAACCGGAGCACCCGGAGGAAACCCACGCAGACACGGGGAGGACGTGCAGACTCCGCACAGACAGTGACCCAGCCGGGAATCGAACCTGGGACCCTGGAGCTATGAAGCATTTATGCTAACCACCATGCTACCGTGCTGCCCTCACCTGAGAACGAAGAGGCAGCCACATAAACCACCTGCCATCCTGAGTTAATGGACACCTGCAGAACTATATAAATAAACAATCCTAATCGTCCCTTTAAAACTGCCTTAGCCTGTCAATCAAAAATATTTTAGGAGGCAATGATGCATTAAATTGAATGTAAACAATGCATAGCACAGCATTTAGCCTGCTATGCATATAAAAAGGCTTCCATACTTAATACTTGTGACAATAAAAGTTTTTTTTTATACTTTAAAGGCTATGAGATTGACTGAGAAAACCACTTCAAAGGTTTACACCACATTAAAGGGGTTACTTATACCTGCATCTCACTGACTTTGGCATACTGACAGACTTTTTAAAGGATTTAGGGGTACAGATGGGATCACTTTCACTTTATTATGAGAGATAGGGCGGCATGGTGGCACAGTGGTTAGTACTGCTGCTTCACAGTGCCAGGGATCCCGGGTTTAACTCTGGCCTTGGGTAACTGTCTGCGTGGATTTTGCACATTCTCCCCGTGTCTATGTGGGTTTCCTCCGGGTTCTCTGATTTCCTCCCACAGTCCAAAGATGTGCAGGTTAGGTGGATTAGCCATGATAAATTGCCCCTTTGTGTAATAATAATAATCTTTATTAGTGTCACAAGAAGGCTTACATTAATTCTGCTATGAAGTTACACTCCGGCGCCCGTTCGGGTACATTGAGAGAAAATTTAGAATGTCCAATTCACCTAACAAGCACTTCTTTCGAGACTTGTGGGAGGAAACCGGAGCACCCGTAGGAAATCCACGCACACACGGGCCGAAAGTGCAGACTCCACACAGACAGTGACCCAAGCTGGGAATTGAACCCGGGCCCCTTGCTCTGTGAAGCAAAAGTGCTGACCACTGTGCTACAAAGGTTAGATGGGTTACACGGTTATGGAGATAGGGCAGGAGAGTGGGCCTAGGTAGGGTGCTCTTTCAGAGGGTCGGGTATATTCGATGGCGGAATAACCTACTTGAAATGAAAATGAAATGAAAATCGCTTATTGTCACGAGTAGGCTTCAAATGAAGTTACTGTGAAAAGCCCCTAGTCGCCACATTCCGGCGCCTGTTCGGGGAGGCTGTTACGGGAATTGAACCGTGCTGCTGGCCTGCTTGGTCTGCTTTAAAAGCCAGCGATTTAGCTGTGTGCTAAACAGCCCCTTCGGTACTGTATGGATTCTATGGCTTAATATGTGTTTTTGAGATACTGACTGTTTAATGGGTTTGGGTGTGCAGATGGGAATAGCAGCCAAATTAGTTCCATCCCAGAAAAGACCCCTGACCTGAGCCCCTCCAGCCCAGCAAAAGCCCCTGACCCACAGCTCCCACGGCATGCCCCTCTTGGCACCCTGGAGACCATTGTAGGCAGGGCACTTGCACCCTTGCCCATCTTCAGGCTGCAAACCACCAAGTCCTCATTTATTTATTAGGGGCTGGTTTAGCAGAGTGGGTTAAACAGCTGGCTTGTAATGCAGAACAAGGCCAGCAGCGCAGGTTCAATTCCCGTACTGGCCTCCCCAAACAGGTGCCGGAATGTGGCAACTAGGAGCTTTTCACAGTAACTCATTGAAGCCTACTTGCGACAAGAAGCGATTATTATTATTATCAGGACTGGTACCAAGTCACGTCAGCGGAACTCTCGGCTGGGGTCTGGAGTATTCCTGGAGTCAGGGGAATCAGGTGTCCTGCCTGTAAATTATATTCAAAACAGCTCCAATGAGCTTTTAGCATGTTCCCACCGGGTTGGGCGGGAAGCTCGTCGGGGACGTCAGGATGGGGCTGGCTGGGAGACTTGCGACCAGTTTGATGCCTGGCATGAACCCCGACTTTGGCCCCACGCCAAGTTCACTGGGTCATTGTGAATTCCGCGGCTAGCGGGCGGGCCTGGAGAATCCAGGCGCAAGTCTGGGCCCCCTGTGAATCCAGGCCCTGGTGTTTGGCATCATCTGCATTCCCCCTGACCGTGACCCAGAACAGTACAACTTAATTAATTACTATTTCTTCAACTAGTTCACCACCTGTTTCTGGCCACTTCCTAATGACCTAACAACCCCTAATTAATATATGGTAGTGAGTATAAAGTAGAGAACACAAAACGGCTTCTCATCTCAGTGTTCGCACAAAATGATATTTTGACCTTGTTAAATTATTACAAAGAATATAACAGGAAATTAATCTATAAAGAGATGTGGGTTTTTAAGAAACTATGGTATCTTGAATGAGGAACTTAAAAAGGTGAAATAATACTTGTAAACTTAAAAGTGTGAATGTTCATTACCAGCTCTGCTGATCAGGGTAAATTTTTTGGCTTGCTGCCAAAATACAATGCTTTCAATTAGTCTGTTTCTTCTGGCATGTGTGCTTAAGCATATTATCACGGTAATAGTCACAGATGTATCTACATTGCTTCTCCAACTAAATACATTAAAGACCAAGAGTACATATTGGGCCTGATTCTCCTTCGCCCGCTGCCGATAGCGGAGTTCCCAATGTGGCAGAGAATCCAGTGTCAGCCAAAAAATGGGATCAGCACCGATTTGTGCAGGTATTTTCCAGTGTGGTCCTGGTGCGTTTGACCTCACAGTGGGCCAAGGGTGGAATTATTTTAGGGAGTTTCCCCAAAGTCCATTAAAGTCCCTGCCGCCCCGAATGCAAATACTGCCCACCCCACACCCATCAGACCTACCCCATCACCCTCCATAAAAGAGACGCTCACCAGAACACCCCCATTACAGAGATCCCTACCTGGACGCTAGAGAGCAGTCCAAACAGTGACAGTGAAACCAATTACTGTTTTAAAACTCACCTGTGCAATACACCTACTGGCACAGGCAGAGAAAGCAGCACCTGTAAATTCCTAGAAACCAAAAACTACATCAGCTTAGTTTAAATAAGATCTTTGATCTGCAAGGCTTTTACTCATATCAATGTGAAATTGATTTTACTAGGCTGTGATTGATAGCTTGCACATACAGATAGCTGCCTGGATTGTTTAATCTCATTTGCAGTCACGCTTGAGTGGATTTTATGTAACCTGCTGTGAAACTAACCATAATGTTTACAAACATATAGATATGATTGACAGTTCTTGGACCACACCAAAGGTGGTTAAGTACTTTCTGCAGAGAAAAATAGGAAGTGAGAGCACTTAACTGTCTTTGATGTGGTTGAAGAGCTATCTCTATTATGGAGGGTGTCTGGTGAGGTATCTCTTATGGGGAGTTTCTTGTGAGGGGCTAACATATGGGAGGTCTTTCTAATGGGAGTCTTTGGTGGAGGGGTCAGTGGAGGAGTTGGGTCACCCTCGTATTGTGGGGGAGGGTTTGGTGACTCAGAAAATCCCACTGTGGGTGGGAGGGAGCTGAATTGCATTGCGGCTGGAGGGGCGCAGCAACTGGATCTTGCTATCGGGCCATCTGCTCAAAATGACAACCCGATAGCTGGATTTGAGACGGTATCCCCATACATTTGCATGTTAATGGATAGTGAACCGCAGCCGATTTGCACTCCCAGCGTGAGTACAAATCGGAGGCAATCCACCTCGGGTGGGAGAAAATAGTCTCCCAAGCGGAGAATTCCGGCCATTGCTTGGCTGATCCACAGAAACATAAAAACCTGTTCTCTGATGTCCCCTAGGTCATGTCCCCTAGGTCATGGAGAGATTCAAAAAGAGTGGGAGCTGAGACATATCAGTAAACATCCCCACGCTGACCTTCTAATGGAAGGAAGGTCATTGATGAAGCTGTTGAAGATGGTTGGGCCTGGTACACTATCCTGAGGAACTCCTGCAGCACAATTCTGGCAGACATGATTGACTTCCAACAACCCCAACCATCTTCCTTTGTGCCAGACATGACTCCCACCAGTGGAGAGTTTTCCCCCTGATTTCCATTGACCTCTGTTTTGCGAGGGCTCCTTTATGCCAAAGTCGGTAAAATGCAGTCTCATTCGCCTCACCTTTCACCTTTCTTGAAAAAGTCAAATGGCTCTTAATAGGTAACATGTGTATGAACACATGTTACATGAATAGCACAGAAATATTTAACAGGAAGTTGGATAAACATATGAGGGAGAAAGAAATAGAAAGTTAGACTGAAAAGGTTTGATGAAAAGGTTTGGTAAAAACGCAGGTATAGATCAGTTGTACCGAGTGGACAGTTCCTGGCCTGTGAATATTATGTAGTTCCATGTAATCGCTTACTAATTTCTACAGAAACTTGTTTAATAGACAGCATGTTGACACAGTGCTTAGCACTGCTACTTCACAGCACCAGGGGCCCGGGTTCAATTCCAGCCTTGTGACTGTCGTGTGGAGTTTTCATCTTCTCCTCATGTCTGCGTGGGTTTCCTCCGGGTGCTCCAGCTTGCTGTCACAGTCCAAAGATGTGCTGGTCGGGTGGATTGACCAAGCTAAATGTTCCCTTTGTGTCCAAAGGTGTGCAGGTGAAGTGGATTGACCATTGCTGGGGTGGGAGGGCCTGGGTAGAGTGCTCTTTCCGAGGATCGGTGCAGACCTAATGGGCCGAATGGCCTCCTTCTGCATTGTTGGGATTCTATGGATTCTCGACATCCCACATATTCTAAATGTTTATCAAAAGCTTTGACTGTATAATGTATGTGACACTCTGGCCCACCTTTACATAAAATGTTGTGTCACTAGTTGAGGAAAGTAAGTAATAATGAACTGTCCCTAAATAATAAATGATTTAAGGCCCGTTTCTTCTGCACATTTGTGGGTCTGCGGATACCAGATGGAAATTATTCAGTGTGCAGATTTTATGGAGAACTTTACAAAACGTAGTCAAACTTTGCATCCCTATCAAAATTAATGCCTCCAGCAAGCCAAGACACAATAATAGAACATAGAACATAGAACAGTACAGCACAGAAGAGGCCCTTCGGCTCTCGATGTTGTGCCGAGCAATGATCACCCTACTCAA
This sequence comes from Scyliorhinus canicula, assembly GCF_902713615.1. Classification (NCBI taxonomy): domain Eukaryota; kingdom Metazoa; phylum Chordata; class Chondrichthyes; order Carcharhiniformes; family Scyliorhinidae; genus Scyliorhinus; species Scyliorhinus canicula. The sequence continues at coordinate 76,926,405 of NC_052147.1, read as the reverse complement.
ACCCACGTATCCACCCTATACCCGTAACCCAAGAATCCCCCCTTAACCTTACTTTTTTTAGGACACTATGGGCAATTTAGCATGGCCAATCCACCTAACCCGCACATCTTTGGACTGGTTTAAACATTCATTGTTTCTGGTGCTGTTAATTCTAAATGAATAAATGGCCACGATTTACCAACCTCATCGTGCCCACCTAGACAAGGACGTTGAATCTTGTGAGAGTTCTGTCGCAAGATTTGCGACGCGCGAGATGTACCGTATGCTTCAATCGAACCTTGTGAGATGTCTCAAATCTGTATATTTAAATTAACCATTGGTGTAGGGCGGATAAGAAGGGGCCTCATAAAGGTTGGAGTTTTCAGGGTGGGGGCCCTGAAAGCCCGAACTAGAGGAGCTGGTCCCACCGGCGTGTTCAGCTCCTGAGTGACGAGTCGCGATCGGGCGGAGAATCGCTGTCAGCCAAAAATTGGGGTCGGCGCTGGGCACTCAGCGGAACGTCATGCTCCGGTGCCTCGATAACGGCATGAATGCAGTCCATGCCGCGTGCTGGTGTGGGCATGCAAATTGAACAGGAACGGCCATTAGCATATCATTAATGGGCTCGACCCGGTATTCTCCGGACTCCTGCAATGCTGCGCCTCCGCCAGGCGGAAGCAGCAATGGGGTGGTTCACTTGTCGTATTTATAATCAGGAAAAGGCGCCATGGCCGATGCAGAAGAGAGAGGAGGCAAGCCAAGTTACCAAAGGCGCAAAGGTGTGCTGCCAGTTGTGTCATTGGCTGGGGGACATCTGCCAGGGCCGGGGGTGTGACGGTGGCCATCAGGTGATGGGCCATGGGGTCGTGGTGCCCCCTGGGACCGGAGTGTCCGGGCACGGACCGCTATTGGCGCGGCCTGTAAGGCCCCCACTGACTGCCCACTGTGGGCTGTAGATGTGCAGAGCGCCCCTGGCCGTATTTGTGCCCCCCCATCCCAGGCCACCCCACTAGGATCCCATCAACTCATTAACCCATCAACAGGATGTGCGTGGCCCATCGCAGCCCACAGGTATAGGCACACCCCAATGCACCTATTCAAGGGCTGCCCCACTGCAGGGGCAGCCAGGGAACCGTGAAGCTCACCCCAACCAGCAGACTCATGTACCGTGGTCATCAGCACCCACCCTGGCACACTGCAGCTCACAGGGCAGACATCTCGCCAGTGACACCCTCAGCTAGCCCACCCCGCATGACCACTGGCTGTCCCCAGCCCTGTCTGGCCACTGCATCTTTGCCCCCATCCATCCTGCCCCCAGACAAGTAGGCACAACCGGTGCGCTGCACAATGGACCAGCACAATACACCACAGTGCCAAGGAGCCTGGGGGATTCTTTACCTGTAAGAGGTGGGGTGAGGGGTGACTCAAGGACTCCAGAAGAGGTAAGTTGGGTGAAGTGGGTGTCCAGTAGCCACGGTGAGGGGGTTCGAAAATCAGGGTTGCCTTTAAAAATGGTGCCTCAATCTGAGCTGGTTAGTACAGGAAATGACTAAAGTGCAGCCTCGACAGGGCGTTCCTCACCAAGGTCAAAGAAAATGGCAAAATGCCGTTGAATAGTGGGACCTTTCTCGGCACTGCAGGCACCGAGAAACACTCTGCTAAACACACGCAAAACCAGACTCTAAAGTTTTTACGTTGAATCGCGCCCTGAGAAATCTTTTGATTGAATTCCGCCCAATGTCATCAAGTGATCTGATACTACAAGGATTACGGCATGAATGTTTGACAAATTTTTTCCAAATGTCCTTGATGTCGGTTGCACTAAATCTATTCCGAATGTATTGCTTGGCTCCATGCACTGAAATACACTGTCATTCTTTAAATAATTGTCAGGTTTTCACACGTGGTCAAAGATAGGCAAATGAGTTGAATTTGGACAGGATTAAATATCTTTGCCTATTACATTTCATAAGGACATAAGAACTAGGAGCAGGAGTAGGCCATCTGGCCCCTCGAGCCTGCTCCGCCATTCAATGAGATCGTGGCTGATCTTTTGTGGACTCAGCTCCACTTTCCGGCCCAAACACCATAACCCTTAATCCCTTTATTCTTCAAAAAACTATCTATCTTTATCTTAAAAACATTTAATGAAAGAGCCTCAACTGCTTCACTGGGCAAGGAATTCCATAGTTTCACAACTCTTTGGGTAAAGAAGTTCCTCCTAAACTCAGTCCTAAATCTACTTCCCCTTATTTTGAGGCTATGCCCCTAGTTCTGCTTTCACCCGCCAGTGGAAACAACCTGCCCGCATCTATCCTATCTATTCCCTTCATAATTTTATATGTTTCTATAAGATACCCCCTCATCCTCCTAAATTCCAACGAGTACAGTCCCAGTCTGCTCAACCTCTCCTCGTAATCCAACCCCTTCAGCTCTGGGATTAACCTACTGAATCTCCTCTGCACACCATCCAGTGCCAGTACGTCCTTTCTCAGATAAGGAGACCAAAACTGAACACAATACTCCAGGTGTGGCCTCACTAACAACTCATACAATTGCAGTATAATCTCCCCAGTCTTAAACTCCATCCCTCTAGCAATGAAGGACAAAATTCCATTTTCCTTCTTAATCACCTGTTGCACCTGTAAACCAACTTTTTGTGATCCATGCTCTAGCACACCCAGGTCTCTCTGCACAGCAACATCTTTTAATATTTTATCATTTAAATAATAATCCCTTTTGTTGTTATTCCTACCAAAATGGATAACCTCACATTTGTCAACATTGTATTCCATCTGCCAGACCCTAGCCCATTCACTTAACCTATCCAAATCCCTCTGCAGACTTCCAGTATCCTCTGCACTTTTCGCTTTACCACTCATCTTAGTGTCATCTGCAAACTTGGACACAATGCACTTGGTCCCCAACTCCAAATCATCTATGTAAATTGTGAACAATTGTGGGCCCAACACTGATCCCTGAGGGAAACCACTAGCTACTGATTGCCAACCAGAGAAACACCTATTGATCCACACTCTTTGCTTTCTGTTAATTAACCACGTTTGCTAATTTCCAATCCGCCGGGACCACCCCAGAGTCTGGTGAATTTTGGTAAATTATCACTAGTGCATTTGCAATTTCCCTAGCCATCTCTTTTAGCACTCTGGGGTGCATTCCATCAGGGCCAGGAGACTTGTCTACCTTTAGCCCCATTAGCTTGCCCATCACTACCTCCTTAGTGATAACAATCATCTCAAGGTCCTCACCTGTCACAGCCTCATTTCTATCAGTCGCTGGCATGTTATTTGTGTCTTCCACTGTGAAGACCGACCCAAAAAACCTGTTCAGTTCCTCAGCCATTTCCTCATCACCCATTCTTAAATCTCCCTTCTCATCCTCTAAAGGACCAATATTTACCTTAGCCACTCTTTTTCTTTTATATATTTGTAGAAACTTTTACTATCTGTTTTTATATTCTGAGCAAGTTTACTCTCATCATATATTTTACTCTTTTCCATAGCTTTTTTAGTAGCTTTCTGTTGCTGTTCGCGGAGTATTAATGCCTTTTCTAAAAGGAGCGCTGTGAAACCACATCAAACCTGCTTATGCTAATTTTATCTTGTGTGATTCCACCCCATAAGTTAAGACTGAGGTGAAAATTGTCATAACAGCATACAAATGTGTTAATATATTCATGTTAAAATTCTTAGTCTGCTGTTTTAATAGTGGAAATAACCCATTTATTTTCAATGAAATAAGTTACTGAAAAAAGATTACGTCCCACAAGCCTGTCAACTGGTTTCTTTCCGTGAGCTTCGTATTTCCTTCAACCTCGTGATGGCCGAGATTTTCATTTTCTTCACCATTAGTTCCAATGGAATGAAAATCAGGAGAGTTCTGTAGGGTGTTGAATATTGTTCAGTTGAACTTAATGATGTCTTCGTAGTCTTAAGTAGGTCAACTGTATTTATTACTTACAAGAACTATGTATATACAGGAAAGGATTCAGGCTAGGAGCTGTCTCCATGCTTGCTTGTACATGAAAATGAAATTAAAATCGCTTATTGTCACGAGTAGGCTTCAATGAAGTTACTGTGAAAAGCCCCTAATCGCCACATCCCGGCGCCTGTCCGGGGAGGCTGGTACGGGAGACATACGTCTCTGACAAACACTAGAGTCACCCATAGGTGTGGGTCATGTGGCCTCTGACATCACTGTGTGGCCGTTACTGCACTCAGTCCCAGGTTACTCTTGTGTGTCAGACCCTTATAATACTCCTCCAATTCTTTATCCAATGTATTTCAACTTATTCTAGTTTATCGCATTTATTTACATCATTATTACTGCCTCAATCTCCCCCCTTCAATTCCCCGAGTTTATAGATTCAGATGGTTGGGAGGCCTGATAATATTTCCATATTTTGCTCGCACTATTGTTAGAATAAAGTTAAACTTTGTTGTTGCAGGTAAGCTATTGATTTGGAGATTGTCTCGGCATCTGGGAACCTTTTCAAAATATTACTCTGTTCCTTCGTATTGAACCGCTCTTTGTCGATTCAGGAGTTGTGGTGATTGTTATTCCATCCCCATTCTTATGGGGTGGACGAACGTTATGCTTGCTCCATGTCATTTTTTGCTCTTTGTCTTTTGTTGTGTGAATCATTGGGCTGGATTCTCCGGCCTGCCTGCTTCTTGTTTCCCAGTGGCAGGAGGCATCACGCTGCTGTCAATGGAAATCCCCATTGAAGCTACCCCACCTCACCAGGAAACCCGCAGGCAGGGGTGCACTGCTGGCGGGAGCAGAGATTCCCATTGCCAGTGAACAGCTGGAGAATTCCAGCCACTGCGATATTGCCTGCCTTTTTGTGGGATGTGTGGAACATTCCTTGTTTTTTTTCTATTGCATCCATGACAATATTAGTGCTGCTTCACACTTGAATCTGGACCTGTAAAAATTTATTGATTTTGCTTCTAATTTCCACCTTCACATGGTCCACCTCCTTCCCTTCCCTGACTTCTCTGCTGCCATTTCTGGCGATAGACTGACCTGCAATACTCATTATAAGGTTATCAACTCCCACAACTGCCTCGAATACAGCTTCTCACACCTGCCCTCTGTAACCAAGCTGGCATCTCTGCTCCGATGTCTTTTTACTCAACTGAGGTTTCCCCCGCCACCCACTGTGGTTGAGAGGGCTCTCAACCGTGCCTGACCTCTTCCCTCACCCTTCCCCTCCATCCCAGAACCATGATAGGTTCCCTCTTGTCCTCACTTTCCACTGCACCAGCCTCCACAATCAAAGGAACATCCTCCGCCAACTCCAACACACTACCACCACTAATGCATCTCCCCCTCACCCCCGCGTCAGCATTCCCCAGGGGCCACTCCCTCCACGATATCCTGGTCCTGTCCTCCATTGCCCCCAACCCTTCACATCTTTCCCACCGCACTTTTCTATGCAATCACAGAAGGTGCAACACCTGTCCCTTTACCACCTCACCATTGGAGCGTCCAAGCACTTCTTTTAGGCTAAGCAGTGTTTCACTTGCACCACCCCCATGTGGCCATTAATCCTTGTTGTTCAGTTTTGTTCCCACTGAGCACTGACCTCTGTTTTCTTATTAGCACATTTTGCTCTCCTACCTTTGCCACTATCAACACTCTTTAATCCCTAATGGCTCTATTAACAGCCCCTTCGTCTCATGTCCATGGCATTGTTGCCAATCTCTTCTTAACTCTGACCAATCACTGGTCATCTATTCTGCTCCATCTCCTTCTCCAAGTATATAAGTCACCACATTTCTATCCCTTTCCAGTTCTGTTGAAGGGTCATGTGGACTCAAAACGTTAACTCTGTTTCTCTCTCCAACGATGCTGTTAGACCTCCTGGGTTTATCTAGTGTTATTTGTTTTACTAAGTGCCAGACAGCTATCTACCTACAGCCATAAAACCTTAGATTATCAGTCCCCTGGCACAAGTTCTAAGCTTTATAGGCACATTTGTATCTGGGTATCCCATGGGTGAATACACAGGAAATTGAAGCAGACAGCCCTCTTTTGGTTCATCTGTATTGAGCACTGGGTCTGCTCCCAATGGACGCCCCTATACAGTACTACACATTGTCTGAATGCAGTGTTGTGAGAAAGACACCGTACAAACTCTTAGTTACTTCCCCTTTGCTCCACTTCTGAACATAGCATTGGCCAGATGTAGAAAAGAAGAAAAAACGTTCTTACTCAGCATACTTACTGCCAGAAGAACACCAGATCCTCTCGAAGGATTGGGAGCGGGAAGGTCTGGCTTAGGGCCAGGCAGACATTTAACACTTAAAAACCATCTATCCATCACCTTTGACATTCAATGGCATTACCATTGCTGAATCCCGACTATCAACATCCTGGGAGTTATCATTGGCTAACCATATAAATATTGTGGCTACAAGAACAGGTTGAAAGATAGGAATCCTGCAGCAAGCAACTTACCTCCCGACTCCCCAAAGTCTGTCCACCATCTACAAAGTACAAGTCAGGAGTGTGATGGAATACACCCCACTTGTTTGGATGAGTGCTGCTTCAACAGCACCCAAAAAGCTCAACACCATCCAGGACAAAGCAACCTGTTTGATTGGCACCCCATCCACAAATATTCACTCACTCCAATGCATGGTATCAGAAGTGTGTATCATCTACAAGGTGCACTGCACGAACTCACCAAGGCTGCTTGGAGAACACCTTACAAATCCAAGACTACTGTACTATCACCTAGAAGATCAAGGGCAGCAGTCAGATGGGAACGCCACCACCTGGAAGTTCCCCTGTAAGCCACTCACCATCCTCACTTGGAAATATGTCACCGTTCCTTCACTGTCGCTGGGTCAAATCCTGGAACACCCTCCCTAACAGCACTGTGGGTGTACCTACACCACATAGACCATAGCGGTTCATGAAGGCAGCTCACCACCACCTTGTCAAGGGCAATGAGGGGTGGCCAATAAATGCTGGCCGAGCCAGCGACGCCCACATCCCAAGAATTAATTTTTAAAAGCCACCGAGAAGCACCTAGCGACAGTAGTATAACCTGATCCCTGCTATTTCCTGAGAGCACCCCGGGTTCCTGCAGGGTTACTGCAGAATTTCAGACAACTCCTTCTCAGTCACTGCATATTCTTTGTCAATGAGACTTTTGTTTTCACATGATACTGAAGTCTCATGTTGTTCTTTATTTTGTTTGCTTGCTGTGCCAGTTCCTCCATTAGATCCATTAATAGATGAAATACATTAATGCAAGGCCAGCCACGTGCAGTTCTGGAACTTTTATATATTTCCTTTTATTAGATGATGGTACTGACATTTGATATTGGTCTTGTTTCTTTACATTGTTTGTTTCATTTCCAAATGATCAGATTGAAATGTTAAAAAGCCTAAGCTATCCTCGGATTGTATTTCCAACATACTGTGCACCAAATCACAGCAGCAGCTGTCATTGCCCAGGATCGCTCATGATAAGCAGCAGCAACTGTTATAATAACTAAAACAGCTTGTGCCTTTCGTTTAACCTTTTATTTGAATGTTAGCAACACAGGCAGCATCGTGGCACAGAGGTGAGGTTCAATCCAACCCAGGTTCAATTCCCTCCTTGGGTCACTGTCTGTGCGGAGTCTGCACGTTCTCCCCGTGTCTGCGTGGGTTTCCTCCGGGTGCTCCAGTTTCCTCCCACAGACCAAAGATGTGCGGGTTAGGGGACTGGCCATGATAAATGTGGTAAACCACATGATTGTATTGTCTGGACTGTACTGTATCATACATGCCTGGGCTTGTCCAGGTTGGCTCCACCTGTGGCCCCTCCCCTCGGGGCTTCTGTACAAAAGTGGCAAGTCCCCGCCTCCGGCCCCAGTTCGGGTCCAGATGCTGGAGGCTTGCTGTTTAGTGTATTAAAGCCTCAGTTAACTTTATCAGCTCGGCGTGTATTATTGATGGTGTATCAATTTAATACACTAAACTTCTAAGATGGACGCTTCACTCAAGATGAACTCCTCACTCAAACCCAATCACCTGGAACTAGAGCCACAGCAGCTGACGCAATAGAGACTTTTGAACACTGGCTAAGCTGCTTCGAGGCCTGTCTCACGTCCTTCAACGAGGACTTCACGGACCTCCAGAAGAAGCAGGTCCTCCATACACGGGTGAGCCCAAGAGTCTTTAACCTCATCAGGGACGCCCCATCGTACGCGGAGGCGATAACGCTGCTCAAAGAACACTATGTGAAATCCATCAACCATGTATATGCTAGGGCAGCACGGTGGCCTAGTGGTTAGCACAACCGCCTCACGGCCCTGAGGTCCCAGGTTCGATCCCGGCTCTGGGTCACTGTCCGTGTGGAGTTTGCACATTCTCCCCGTGTCTGCGTGGGTTTCGCCCCCACAACCCAAAAATGTGCAGAGTAGGTGGATTGGCCACGCTAAATTGCCCCTTAATTTGGAAAAAATAATTGGGTAACCTAAATTTAAAAAAAAACCCCATGTATATGCTAGGCACCTCCTCGCCACGAGATGCCAACGCCCTGGGGAATCACTTGCAGAATTCCTACGCGCCTTGCGCATCCTCTGTTGAAACTGTGACTGCCAGGCGATATCGACTACCCAGCACACAGAGCTGCTGATCAGAGACGCCTATGTCGCGGGCATGCACTCGAACTATATCCAACAGCGTTTATTAGAAGGTGGGACACTCGGCCTCCGAGAGACAGTCCAGCTCTCCAACACACTGGAGGTGGCTTCCCAGAACATGGGGGCCCACACCTCCGACCGCGCGGCACCGTCGTGGGCCTCGTGGGCGTAGCCATTAGCTGATCCGGGCGCGACACGTATATTTGATGGTGTATCACTAAATTACCCTTTAGTGTCTAAAGATGTGGAGGTTAGATGGGGTTACGGGGATAGGGTAGGGAGTTGGCCAAGGTTGGGTACTGTTTCAGAGGGTTGGTGCAGACGTGATGGTCTGAATGGCCTCCTTCTGCACTGTAAGGATTCTACAGTTCAATGAGCAAGATCAGAATATATTACCCGATCTAAATTGTGTAGAGCAGTCATTTTCAAACCCAGCATCGATGGGGCCACCGTTTCCTGAAGCCCGAGACCCAGCTGGATGTTCGTCCCTGGTAGCCAGGCTGCCCTCCAACCATCCGCCGCTCGGGGGTTACTACCTCCACCTGATGTACCACAGCATTTGCGTGGTGTGCACAAGGAGCCTCTTCACTGAAGTGCCCAACCGAGGTGAGTGTTCCTGGGATGGTGGAAGGTGTTGGAGACAGCTGTGACAGAAAGTCGGTGTCGTCCCCGGACTGGTGCTCTGAGGTGTTGCAGGCTGGCATTTGGGGGCTCATGTTGCTGTCTGGTGCCTCCTCGTCACTCAAAGTGTCCTGGGGTTGTGGCCGGGTCTGGGGGACACCAGAAGGGCCTGCCTCATCGTCAGCTGATCCTGCAAGACACAAGACATGACGCATGATTGGATAACAGGTTGGAGTGGTGGTGTCGGGGAGGTGGGTGGTTTGGAGGTGGTTGGGTGCTGGGGTTACGATGGTATGGGGGAGGTGGTGTGGTGTGGGGTAGGTGGAGTGGTGTGGCAGGGGTGAGGTGCTGGGGTTGAGGTGGTGTGGGGGAGGTGGGGTGGCGAGGGGGTCGTGGGGTGATATAGAGGCAGTGGGGTTGGGGTGGTGTCTGGGGGCGGTGGGGTGGTGCGGGGGAAGTGGGGTGACGGGCTGGTGTGGAGGTGGTGGAGTCGTGGTGGTGGGGTGCTGGGGGGTGCTGGGGTTGGGGTGGTGTCTGGGGGTGGTGGGGTGGTGCGGGGGAGGTGGGGTGACGGGCTGGTGTGGAGGTGGTGGGGTGGGGGCGGTGGGGTGCTGGGGTTGAGGTGGTGTCTGGGGGCGGTAGGGTGGTGCGGGGGAGGTGGGGTGACGGGCTGGTGTGGAGGTGGTGGGGTGGGGGCGGTGGGGTGCTGGGGTTGGGGTGGTGTCTGGGGGCGGTAGGGTGGTGCGGGGGAGGTGGGGTGATGAGCTGGTTTGGTGGTGGTGGGGTGCTGGGGTTGGGGTGCTGTGGGAGAGGTGGGGTGGTGTCGGGGAGGTGGGGTGGTGGTAAGGTGCTGGTGTGGGGGTGCTGTGGAGAGGTGGGGTGGTGGTGGGGTGCTGGGATTGCGGTGTTGTGGGGGAGGTGGGGTGGTGGTAAGGTGCTGGGGTTGGGGTGCTATGGGGGAGGTTGGGTGGTGGTGGGGTGCTGGGGTTGGGTGGTGGTGTCGGGGAGGTGGGGTGGTGGTGGGGTGCTGGGGTTGGGGTGCTGTGGGGGAGGTGGGGTGGTGGTGGGGAGGTGGGGTGGTGGTAAGGTGCTGGGGTTGGGGTGTTTTGGGGAGGTGAAGTGGTGGTAAGGTGCTGGTGTGGGGGTGCTGTGGAGAGGTGGGGTGGTGGTGGGTGCTGGGATTGCGGTGTTGTGGGGGAGGTGGGGTGGTGATTGGGAGGTGGGGTGGTGGTGGGGTGCTGGGATTGCGGTGTTGTGGGGGAGGTGGGGTGGTGGTAAGGTGCTGGGGTTGGGGTGCTATGGGGGAGGTTGGGTGGTGGTGGGGTGCTGGGGTTGGGGTGCTGTGGGTGCTGGGGTTGGGGTGGTGGTGAGGTGCTGGGGTTCGGGTGCTGTGGGGGAGGTGGGGTGGTGGTGGGGAGGTGGGGTGGTGGATAAGGTGCTGGGGTTGGGGTGTTTTGGGGAGGTGAAGTGGTGGCAAGGTGCTGGGGTTGGGGTGCTATGGGGGAGGTTGGGTGGTTGTGGGGTGCTGGGGTTGGGGTGGTGGTGTCAGGGAGGTGGGGTGGTGGTGGGGTGCTGGGGTTGGGGTGCTGTGGGGGAGGTGGGGTGGTGTCGGGGAGGTGGGGTGGTGATGGGGTGCTGGGGTTGGGGCGGTATGGGGGAGGTGGGGTGGTGGTGGGGAGGTGGGGTGGTAATGGGGAGGTGGGGTGGTGGTAAGGTGCTGGGGTTGGGGTGCTATGGGGGAGGTTGGGTGGTGGTGGGGTGCTGGGGTTGGGGTGGTGTTGGGGAGATGGGGCTCGGTGTGATGGTTGTGGGTTGGGGTGCTGTGGGGGAGGTGGGGTGGTGGTGGGGTGATGGGGTTGGGGTGGTGTTGGGGAGATGGGGTGGTGGTGCGCGGTGTGGCGGATGTGGGTTGGGGTGGTGGTGCGCGGTGTGGCGGTTGTGGGTTGGGGTGGTGTGGGGGATGTGGGGTGGTGGTGGGGAGGTGGGGTGGTGTTGGGGATGTGGGGTGGTGGTGCGCGGTGTGGCGGATGTGGGTTGGGGTGCTGTGGGGGAGGTGGGGTGGTGGTGGGGTGCTGGGGTTGGGGTGGTGTTGGGGAGATGGGGTGGTGGGGCTCGGTGTGGTGGTTGTGGGTTGGGGCGGTGTGGTGGATGTGGGTTGGGGTGGTGTGGGGGATGTGGGGTGGTGGTGGGGAGGTGGGGTGGTGTTGGGGATGTGGGGTGGTGGTGCGCGGTGTGATGGTTGTGGGTTGGGGTGCTGTGGGGAGGTGGGGTGGTGGTGGGGTGATGGGGTTGGGGTGGTGTTGGGGAGATGGGGTGGTGGTGCGCGGTGTGGCGGATGTGGGTTGGGGTGGTGGTGCGCGGTGTGGCGGTTGTGGGTTGGGGTGGTGTGGGGATGTGGGGTGGTGGTGGGAGGTGGGGTGGTGTTGGGGAGATGGGGTGGTGGGGCTCGGTGTGGTGGTTGTGGGTTGGGGCGGTGTGGTGGATGTGGGTTGAGGTGGTGTGGGGGATGTGGGGTGGTGGTGCGCGGTGTGGTGGTTGTGGGTTGGGGTGGTGGGGCTCGGTGTGGTGGTTGTGGGTTGGGGTGGTGTTGGGGAGGTGGGGTGGTGGGGCTCGGTGTGGTGGTTGTGGGTTGGGGTGGTGTTGGGGAGGTGGGGTGGTGGGGCTCGGTGTGGTGGTTGTGGGTTGGGGTGGTGTGGGGGAGGTGGGGTGGTGGTGCGCGGTGTGGTGGTTGTGGGTTGGGGTGGTGTGGGGGATGTGGGGTGGTGGTGCGCGGTGTGGTGGATGTGGGTTGGGGTGGTGGGGCTCGGTGTGGTGGTTGTGGGTTGGGGCGGTGTGGTGGATGTGGGTTGGGGTGGTGGGGCTCGGTGTGGTGGTTGTGGGTTGGGGCAGTGGTGTGGTGTGGGGGATGTGGGGTGGTGGTGCGCGGTGTGGTGGTTGTGGGTTGGGGCAGTGGTGTGGTGTGGGGGTTGTGCCACACATGCCATAGGGACACTGCAACTCAGCAGGAAATGCGCCGTGATGACAGTCGGATGTGGGCAGCACAGTGGGTGGGCAGCTGGTGGCCTTTGTGAACAGGGCACTCAGCCATGGTGGATAGTATGGGTGCTGGCATGTGGTGCAGGGTGTGGTAGGGGCAGACTGCCGGCAGGTGGGCTTCGGTTGCCCTCCAGGTGGGATGGGGGGATGGTGCTGGGGGATGATGCTGCCTGCTCACCCTGGCTGCCTCGAGGGGGTCGTGCAACTTCATTCGACACTGCTGGCCGGTCCTGGCGGTGGGACCAGACGTGCTCACGGTCTCTGACACCTGCCGCCCAGGGCCGGTGTCTGGCAGCGGGTGGCAACCTCCTTCCCATCCCTGGCCACAGAGGGGCCCGTCTCTCTGCCACGGCATCCAGTAGGATCTCCAGCTTGGTGCCGCACTTCAGATTGCCATCTTGTTGGCTGGGATTAGTGTCTGTGGGGAGCGGAGTGTTGGTTTGCGGCTGCAGCTTGTCAGCCTCTCGAGTGACAATCCCGACCCTGGCGAATCAGACCCCGTTTTTCATTGGAATTTGTCTCGTTCCACGTGTTCGCCCATTTACAGATCCTGAATTGCTCCAGGACCAGCACCACTCGAAATGAAATGAAAATGAAA